>NW_027273852.1:13735000-14335000 GCF_046630095.1 Trachinotus anak
GAGTTAATGTATCCCCCCCCCCAACCCCTCCTTCATCCCTCCCGTTTGGCTCTCTCTTTCTTCCTCCCTCCATCCATCCCTCCCTCCCTCCCTGCGCCTCCTCCCCGTTCTCTTTGAGGGATGAATAATAACTGCTGCTCTGAGATTTCCTCCCTCGTTTTTCAAAGTGCAGAACGGAGATGGGGAAGGTCTGCCTGGCCCGGGTTGCGCGTGCGGGCGTGTGTGCGCAAAACACACAAAAGCGCAGACACACAGTGAGGCACACACAGAGGCACGCACACGCTGCCTTGTTCTTGCTGCTCGCCTGAAGCAGGGAAATCAGATCTCCTCCAGAGAAAGGCAGGAGGTTTAGGCGCTGTAGGGAGCCCATACAAAAAATCCCCTGCAAGCACGTATAGGCCTATACACACCGCAAAACCCACACACAGCATCGAGGGAAACCAAGAATAACTAGGAGGATGCAAGCTGCCTCCTGGAGCGACAGGGTGAACTCAAGGTTACAGACACATCACTGGTTCAAGCCCCGCCGCCAGGGCCAATCTATCCACACTGAAGCACCCCTCTGCAAGGCACATAAGGTTGATTGCTCTAAGGCAACTAACTCTCCTGTGTTCTTCAGAGGAAAGAGCTGCTAAACAAAGCCTGAAAGAAGAGGGGAAAAAAGGACACTAAATGGGGATGCTGGTTTCTTGCCGCTTCGTGTGAAAAGGAAAAAGGGAAGGGTATTAAAGGAGAGAAAAAAAGTCCTCGTAAAAGACGAGCAGGCTGTCCAGGAGGAGCACTTGCTCATCAAGTCGCGCAGCGCTGCAGAAATCAGCAGCTAGGTTCCGAGGAGAAGGTTTATTTATGCAAACAGGCATACAAGCACGCACAGTAGGAATCTAGACAAGCCTTGTAAACAAACACACACCCACACCATAAAGCACACAGGGGAGGCGATGTGAGAAGCAGACTGTGAAAACTCTAGTCGTGCCCGGGCAGTGGTTACACACACATACACACACACAAGGAGGGGAGAGATTTAAGTGGCAGAGGCAGAGAGAGGAAGAAGAAGCAGCAGAGAGAGGAGGAGAAGGAGGAGGGATAAGTGCTAAGGTGTGAGTGTCTGGTGCTACTTTTGTGTTGCCAAATGAGGGAACGTGAATGAGGGAGCGAAAGAGGAAGAGAGATGTGGAGACGTGTACGGTAAAATGATGTATAATGATTCCTCCGCGCATGTGTGTGTAAGAGCGCGGGCGAGGAAAAGTAGGAGCGCTTTCCCATTCCAATTCGCAACAGCTGGTGTCGAATTAACACATTTACCAGTGTGCATTTGGAACAGATTAAAATTGCGTGTGGCGTGTGACTGTCTGTGTGTGTGCGTTTCTGAATGTGTGTGTGTGTGTGTGTGGGGTAGCAGATGAAGGCCAAAACAAGAGTGTGTTTGTGTGTGGGAGTGTCTGTGTATTAACGCAATGGATCAGGGCAGGGAGAAATGGCAGAGAGAGAGAGGGAGGGAGAGAGAGAGGGAGAGGGAGAGGGAGAGAAAGAGAGAGAGAGAGAGAGAGAGAGAGAGAGAGAGCACTAACCAAAGGCTTTAGCTGCTGCCCTGGGCCGTCTCTCTAAGCCCTGTTTAGGAGGCTTTGGAGCTCAGATAGAAATAATCCCCCACTCAGACACACACACACACACGCTAGGCACGCACACACAAAATATTAAAAACACACACACATACACAAACACACGGGAATACTCATAGACAGACACGCAAAAGCGCACACTCAAATCGAGGCAGACAAACAAGTGCGCACACACACGCACGCACACATGGCAACAAGCAGAGACAGCACATTCGCCTTGACACGAAGCCAACCACCCGCCTACACACACAAGCACACACACACACACACTCTCGTACAGCAAAACACACACTAAGACTGTCTGCCGTGCGCTGCTTCCACACGGCAGAGCACAGCGACATCGGCACGGCACCGTGACAAACACTTTACACACTCCAGCACTCAGCAGAGGGGAGGGAAGGAAGGAGGGAGAGATGGAGAAAGAGGGGAGGAAGAGAAGGCGGAGGAGGATATGAGCCATGGGGAAGGGAGGGAGCGAGGGAGTAGAGGAAAGGGTGAGATGGAGGGGAGGCTAACAAATTAATAGGAGCCGGAGATGTATACAGCCAGCGCTGCTGCTGAATGAGGGAGGAGGAGGAGGAGGAGGAGGAGGAGGAGGAGGAGGTGGTGGTGGTGGAGGACGACGACGAGAGAGCAATTCATTCCCGTTTTCTCCTCGTTCGCTCTCTGGAGAAAGGCAGAGCGGAGCTGAGCTGAGCGAGCGAGCGAGCGGGAGCTTGTTTGCTCAAGAGAGAGAGAGAGAGAGAGAGAGCGAGGGCTTTGTGTGGCAGAGGATAGGAAAAGTGGTGGAGGAAGAGGGGGAGGAGGAGGTGGGGAGCTGACATTAAAACACAGAAGGAGAGAGACGGAGAGCTCGAATAAGGAAGAGAGGAAATAAGGGGGCTACGAGAAAGACATTCTGGGCATAAAATAGTGAGAGAGGAAGAGAAAGTGACATTCACAGAGGGGAGGAAGGAAAGGGGGGGAGTGAAGTAAGGGAGGGAAGGAAGAGAGGGCGTTTTGGGGTTAGTGCAGGATGCAGTTTGTCATCTTCATCAGCCGACAGCAGGGGCAAAGGGGAGAGGGGGGGGCTGAATGGATGGAGAGGTGAAGGAGGAGGAGGAGAGGGTGAGAGGGCGCAAGGGGAAAGAGAGTGGAGGTGGGTGGGGGTGGGGGGGATGGGCAGTGTTTGAGCGGAGCCTTTGAAAGACGTTGACCCTGTAATTGACCTGTGTCTCCGCCTACATCGCCGTGGCGACAAGCAGAGCCGCCGCAGCTAATCACTTAGTAACCCTGACCTGTCAATCACACCGGTTCAGCGTGGAGGGGGAGGGAGCAATGGCAAATGAAAGAAAGAGGGAGAGGGAGAAAAAGAGAGGGAGGTAGGGAAGGGAGTGAAGGAGTAATAACAGCACTGGGGTTATCATTTACTGGACCACTCGCCTCCTCCCACCAACCCTCAGTCGATGAAGCTCAGGTTTTAAAAAAAGCCAATAAAATACTCTATACCTCCAACACACACACACACACACACACACACACACAAAATCTCCTTCAGAGTTTGTGCTGCTACAGGAAGAGCAAAGCTTCGTGAGAGTTCAGATAAGCAAGAGCAAGAGAGAGGCGATGGGAGAGGCAGAGCGGGAGGAGGAGGAAGAGGGTGACGGGATGAGAGGAGATAAGACAGCAGAGTGAAGCCAACATGCAAATAAAACAACAGAGCACAGAGTTTATGTGCAGTACAGGTGTGTCTCTGTGTGTGTGTGTGTGTGTGTGTGTGTGTTACCTGTTGATGAGGGGAAAGATAGACACCAGCAGGTAAACGGAGGGATACCACTTCAACGGCTTGATCTCCTCAGCCAAGGAAACCTGGAGGGGAGAAAAGTGACTACTGACCCATGAAGAGAAACTGAATACACACTTTAACACTGTTGTTTCTCTAGGTCTCAAACACACACATATACACACAGAGTCTGTGTCTTAACTGGAAGATCAGTGCACTGAAGCAAACAACAAAAGGCCAATTAAAACCTGATAAAATATTAACCTGCTGATAATACGCAATATCCACACAGTTATGAGAAGAAACGCGGATTCCAATTAAACTGGAAGCCAATACTTTGCCGTAATGTGAATGGGATGAATTCAATATCTCGTGGACAAGCAGGCAGGCAGGAAGACAGAGAGATGCGGCAGCAGCTAAAAGTCGAGGAGGGGGAGAGCCTGGCGGTGGAGAGCTTTTACAAGCCGTTATCTAATTCCCCGGAGAGGAGGACTCTTGCGTCCGGAAGAGGCTGAGAAGCGCGGCCCCTGGATCGATTTTCTGCGCTGTGCTGCCCCCCCCCCCCCCCCCCCCACTCCCCCTCCTCCCCCTCCTCCCCTAGGCTAGGACGCAGTATCCGAGCCAGCGCAAAGCCTCTCTTTCTTTCTCTCTTGCTCTCTCTCTCACACATACACAGACACACAGCCTGAGCCAGGAGGCAGGCCCACGAGCTCTGGTCTCTACCCCCACATGCTGGAAATTAATTACTCACCAGAAAGACCCTGAGGCGTGCAAGCTCTAACGCAGGCATTTTAAACAATTCAAATGAATATCACGAGAAGCCCCCCGGTGGTATTGTATCTCTATATGTGCGCGTGCATGTGTGCTGATGGGTGGGTATTGAATATAAGAGCCAAATTTTCGACGTGTAACGCATGCTGGCTGTATGTGATCCACTGAAGAGAGACCCTTCATATTTCAACGTCATGATCTGTAACAGCAAGACCCAGAGGCAAACATTAAGACTTATTAGTGTCTATTATTATGGGAAGCTCTGACATCACTGGCCATGTCAAGCTCTGCCTATTGTCATCTCAAGTGTGTGTGTGTGTGTATTGGGAGGACTGCCTCATGGGAAGAGAGGAAAATGCCAAGCCAGGAGCCTGAAGGATGCTTCATGGAAAAAGACTGAGGCTTGTGAGTGTGTGAGCCCTTGTGTGTGTGGGGAAAGAGTGGTCCCAGAAATTGGGTTTAAAGGAATGCATGGAGCCAAGTAATCTCAGATAAAATAAAGGTGAGGTGTAGAGACAGGCATTTGAGGAATTTCAGTTCGCAAGAGACAGGATGTGGAATAGCGGAGGAGGAGGAGGAGGAGGAGGAGGAGGAGAAGGAAGAGCCTCTTGTTTTTAATTACAGTCCTCCTGTGTCAGAGGCCCCTGCGCTGCTCGGGAAGCAGAGGGGAATGAAACCGTAATTATGTGCGGCGGGCACAGTGGTCCCAACATTAATGACGCACGCCAGATTACAGAGGGTTATGGGGAGCAGCCCATGTCATCCACCACCCACTGCACTCACCCTCATCTAAAAAAAACCTACTCTAAAAATAACAGCATCAGGTTTCCCAAATGCACTTGAACATCTAATTCAAGGACTTTTAAAAAGTTTTTTCTGAGTGAAATTCAATGACTTAAAATGTTTAAAAAAATTTCATACAGAAATGTTTTTCTATGACACACAATGTTTTTCTATGACTGCATCTGCTGCGGTACGCATCACAGGGATTTCTAAGGATGTGACGTGTTGATTAAGGAAAGATGTTCAGAGAGTCTACCAGTAAATTATAACCTTATTTGATTTCGAATTCCAGTCTCAGCTTTTACGCAAACATCGATGAGAAGTCCTTCACGTGCTCAGAAAAAGTGAAATTTGAGTATCTACAATTTCATGACAAGTGAGCAAACTTTACTGAGGAAGATCATGTGATGGAAAGATCCAAACCAAATGGACCTTCTGGGGAGATTTTTGGTGAGATTTCTTAAATTGTATTAAGATTTTCAGGAACAACTGAAACCCACCAAAAAAAACCCCAAAATACCTCTGAGTAGTACAGCTGATTATCTAGCAGCTGGAGCGTCGATCCTTACAAAAGGTGGTGTGTGTTTTGTCAAAGCCTTAAGGGCCCTTCAGAGACGAACCCAACTGTCCTTGCAGCATACTCATTCTGAGTTCTTCAGGATGTTGGTGACATGTAGATTAAAAACTTGGTGGATGATTGAGGATACACGGGTGCAGAGATAATGCTCCATAGGACAGAAGGTTGTGCATGCAGCTACACACACATCTACACAGACACACAGTAGACTCATCACATTGTGACTCAAGGCAAAGCTTGTGTGGCTCAGTAAACAAACACCCTGGGAAGATAACGAACAAGCAGCTCGCTGTTTGCACAGCCAGCTTTGTTGCTACCCGACAGGACTGAGCTGCTGTGTGTGCAGTTGTGCAAATGTGTTTAAAGGTGTGTATGTGTGTGTGTGTGTGTGTGTGTGTGTGTGTGTGTGTGCATTCTGACTTAAATACCCTCTTCCGAATATCCCCTCACTGACCCGTGCTGCTGCAAGACCTTGTGATGCTCAGAGGGCCTGTGTACTCATGCATGACCACAAACAAATCGCTCCGGACACACACAGATGTGTCACAACCATGTGACTGACAGCGCTGATAACTGCCCAAACTACTTATATATGTCATCACTCCAGCCAGATTCACACACAGATACGTAGAGAAAGAGTCAGAGAGAGGGAAAAAGATCAAGAATGGCAAATGTAGGAGATTGTAGTTTCCTACATTTGCCATTCTTGATCTTGTGTCAGCACAGAACATGAGAAGTGTGTACGTGCGCGTGCGTGAGTGTGTGACACAGTAAGAGGACATGTGAGACGCAGGGGGAGGGAGATTTGACAAAGTGAATGGAAATCACCAGAGCCAGCGGTCTTCAGACACCCAGCAGGAATCGCTTTCTCTGGTTTACACCTGCTGCTGCACACACACACACACACACACAAACGCACACAAACGCACACAAACGCACACAAACGCACACACTCATGAACACATGAGCCAGAGCTGGCTGGCTTGGCAAGCACAATCAGGCAGGCTGTTGTTGTTGTTTTAAAGCATTGCAGCGCGTGCATAAACTCTCATAAATATTCATGTCCATGAACCTGGCTTGCTGCTTTATTCATGCTGGGTATGAGTACAGGAGTGAGAGAGAGACAGAGGGAGGGAGGAAAAAGAGAGGAGGAGAGGGGAAAAAAGAGAGAGTGCAAAGTGAAAGGCTGAGAGAAAAACAGATGGAAACACGGAGAGCGACTGGGAAAGAGAAACATGAGGAAACAGAGAGTGTGATAAAAACCACTGCTGACTTATTTACACTCTGTGCTACACATAGCAATTAGCCCACATGAATGTGTGTGTGTGTTGCTGCCACACATTAGTGCACACTAACGTCACTGGTGAGGGTTACGCCAGTTCAGTGTGCAGTAATTACATCTGCCACTTAGGGGCAGCATCTACATAACCTTAACCCTAACCTGCCCTCCACCCCTCACCCTGCAGGGTGGAGGTGCAACAACAGAGCAGAGGAGAGGGGGGAGGGTGAGAAGGTAACTAAAAGCAGGACAGCGAATGGATCGCTGCTATCAGATTTTTAACCTTTCAGTAGCCGTGCTGCAACACTTACTTTCTTTGTGGAGGACGCTAGGATAAAGTGGAACTTAAGTTTTTATTTTATTGATGTGGTATCTCCAAGCATCTCTAGGTTTTCAGTTTGGTATGAATTTGTCGTATCCAAGCCCATGTGAAGATTAAACCCAGGGTTATTTTTTTTTGACAGTTCACTCCAGAGCTCCAGAACAGAACGGGTTGAGTTATGCTCAAACAAAATTAGTTTGTACGAGTGTTGTCCAACCACGCTGCAAATTCAGAAGTGTTTATAGCTATTTTGCACAGCCACACTGGAAAGCAGAGGGAAAAGCTGGTCATAATGGAGAGAGGGCGGCAGCATGATAGACAGTTCAGACAGTCTCCTGGAAGGCATTTGTAGTGTTGCACTCAGTTGCTCACACAGAAATTGACAGAAATAGTTGTGTAAAGAATGAAAAAAAGAGATGTAGAGAGAGAAGTTAAAACCCTGCTTATTTCTTTCTCAGCTCGTGTGATGTGGACGTGAATGTCAGTTGGTCAGTTTCAGAAAGTTGCACGAACAGTCGGACACAGCTTCCCCAATCCGACACTGGAAAGGTGTGTCAGTGCGTGTGTATGTGTGTGTGAGGGGGGTATCCAAAAATCTCCCAATGAGGCAGCAATATGCTGGTTTTGTTTGTGTCAGTGTAAACAAGCAAAGGCAACATAATGAAGGGTCCTCTTAACGGTAACATAGTGGGATCTCTGTTTAGAAATGGCAGGAATATAATTAATATATAGCTCTTGTTCTTTCTCCTCCGTTCCCTGCTAATTCAGTAAGGTCAGGAACAGATCAGAGAGGCACGGCACTGCAGCTCACACACATAAGTGCTTAGCCACATTTATATACATGCTCAAGCACACACACTGGAAGCGAGTCAAGAGGTCAAATTTCTTCCTGCTGTGTTTGACACCTACCCAGCGTGACCGCAAGAGCTAATCCTGCGCACACTCTAATCCTCACGCTCCATGTGTATGTGTGTATATGTGTATAAGTGTGAGTGTGTGTGCTGGGAAATGTGATGGTCAGACAGGCCATTACCTTTCGTCTCTCCCTCTCTGGGTTGAAGGTTCCCAACCACGACTGCATCTGCTCAGAAAAGACACAAAATAGAAAGAAAAGGTCAGGGCGGTCGTATCTTTCGGAAAAAAATAAAAAAGTTTAGTGATTTTATCATGTCAGTTGTTTTTTTTTTCCAAGACAGGAGTGATCTTAGTTTAGAGGTCGGACCTTGCTGTGACAAGCTGGAACAAACAGCCAGGCTGCCACACTAACACAAAATCCCTCCACCTTCTCACCCATCCCTGCAAAACGGCCCAATTCAGAACAGAGTGCAGAGCTTCGAGGCAGAGGGAAGCTCCCGGCATCTCACAAAAAGAGGGAAACGATCAGCTTCAGTGCACACAATATAACATGAGAAAGAACAAGGAAAGGTAACGGGTGTAGAGAAAGGGGAGAAAATTTTTTAAGAAGTGTAAAAGAAAAAGGAAAAAGTGGAGCAAACATGGCAGATCTGAGATCTCTGGAGAGAAGAACGTGGGAATACTTTTCGCTCTTCCTCTGACTCCTCTCCCGTGGGAATGCAGGGAAAATGTCAACAGACACGAGCAGGAACGCACACACATGCATGCACACAACCATGCGCAAGACTGGGATTCGTAAGGGTGGGACAGAGGTTGGGGGTGGGTGGGGGTAGGAAGCCAGAGGGTTTATGTAACCCAAGACATCACAGACAAATCTCTGGAGGCCCCGTGTGAGCTCCAAGCGCACACACAAAAAGGCAGTGTGAACGATGTGCACTAACAGCTCTTCAGTTCTGCTATTTATTAACTCAATGTTGCCATGGTTTCTGTGTGCTGACGTGATTGTCATTGTAAATCTATGTGTGACTATGGTGTGTTCGTGCTGTGCAAAAAAAAAAGAAAAAAAAAGGCCATAGCCATTTGGTCATTAGACTGAACTTGTTCCAGAGCAGCCCTTTGCTTTTTAGCTGAGCACCGCTATCCATCAAAATCAACAAACACTGATAATAAGTGGCAATACCATTAGGCCTCAGCCGGGTCTCCAGTGTGCGTACCCAGCTTTTGTTGCAATCTTGTTTAAGCCATGACACCAAAAAACAAGCAATTCAGCCAGTTAAGTGTTGAGGCGTGAGGCTTAGGAGGGAATGAGTGGGCATGTACAAATCGCATCCGTAAAACAAACAAACCACCACACTCTCAGACCTCTCTGTCTGTCCTGATAATGACTCATTAGCTTTCGAATCCCTCTAGTTAGTAAACGCTCACACAGTCACTCAGAGCGTGCCCATGTTTTTCTAAATAATCCTGGTGTAAATGACTTGTATTTGGTAAACTAATGCGCTACGGAGTCATTTTCACCCACGATCCCACTCCCTCTCCCCCGTCTGAGCAGAGAAACTTCTCCATCCAACTAACATCCCGCCTCTCTTCACTCAGCCTCCTCTTCTTTATCCCTTTCCTCGTTGCGTCGCCACCTACCCTGCTTTCAAAGCTTTTGCAATTCTTTCAAGTGAGACAGCCTGCAGCTGAAAAAGAGATAAGGCTTGAGCTCTTCATAAATATGATAGAGAAAGCAAAACGGCAGAAGAGAAGGCGGAGAGGGAGCGAGACATGGAAGGCAGAAAGGAAAAGAGGGGGAAAGGGAAAATGAGAGGGGGCTCGAGACAGAGAGATAAATGGAGGTGGAAGGGAAAATAGGAGGACAGTGAAAATGAGGAAGGTGGAAAACAGAGATACAGAGAGAGGGGAAGAAGAGAGGAGAGGCAGCTGAATACTGTGAGCTGAATGAGTTATGAGATGAAGGTTGAAAACCAGCTACATTCATTCAGTCTTTTTTATCACAGTCATGATAAAGAGCCGTGCAGTCTCTTTTCCCTTCAGCTACCTGCTGTCTGTCTCTGATGTCGTCTGTCTGCAGCCTGGCTATCTGCAAAATCTGTTTCACTGTCCCATCTCGGACTCTGACGCCCAGACAGAGAATACCAGTGCTCACCGTGACACTTCACTCTGAGTGTGGTGTGACTTTAGCCTGATTCTCCCTTCCTCTCTTTCTGTATTTGATGAATCCAATCAGGAACCCACACATAAATTGTTGTAACACAGGTCTGCCAGTGCCCATCCAGTGGCACTACAGCCACATTGTGCGGTGTTGTCAGATCAGGGGAATGGCATCTATGTGAACTTGATGGAATGCTGCCTCGGGGCTTTTACTGCGCCCTTACAGTGGAAAAATACACACCAGCATGCAGAGGAAATCAACTAAGTGGTTAATTGATTAATCAGTGGTTTACTTACTCTGGTGTTAAGTGAATGAAATGACAAGTATCCAACACACAAGTTCTGTGAGGCCACTGTGGGCTCTTGTTGCTTAGCTTGTTTTGTCTAACTCACAGTCCAAAAAGGTAACAAAAGGTTTTCAATTCACAATCATATAAAAAAAGCAAACAAGAGGCCAAGATTAGATCTTCAAATGCCATGTTTTCCCCAACAACAGCTCAACTAAAAATATCCAATTCATGATTAAATAAACTGAAAAAAGTGTTGAATCCTCATATTTAAGTGGTTGGACCAAGTGAATGGTGAGATTTTTGCTTCATAAATCAATTAAAACAACCATGTACAGATAAAGAATTAGAGCTTCTCCAAAGCTCATACACACACACCTGTACTTTGCACACACAAAGAATTATGTGATATGAATAATTATTAATTTCATAGCATAATACAGGTTTATTACAACTTGTAGAAAATGTTGATTGTTGCTCGATAAAGACTTAAAATTGCAATGTATAGAGGAAGAATTATAATAAATAATAATAATAAAATTAGACACACAAAAAGGTCTAAATAATGGTTAGGTGTAAAGAAGAATTCAGGCTTATTGCTACATGGAACTTACTTTTATAGTTTTGGCCTTCATTTCTGTTGGCTGTAAGACCACTCTACTGCACAGGTTAATTCCAAATGAAATGGAGTAAGTTTGGAAAAAACAGTCAATCAGACAGGTTTTAAGCAAACCCCACAGGTAAGCCAAACTTCATGACTTTGTGGTTCAGCTTTGTCCTACTTGTGTGCGTTCAATCTTACACGCAAATAACGTAGCTCAGATAACCTGGCTAAACTGTTGGCTTGGTTACAACCTGTCTAACTGTCTGAAATGTTGGGCTTTTTTTGCCATGTCAGCATGATGATAGTGATTACAATGTTTTCATGATTCAAATGAAATGATGGCCTAAAGTAGGAAAATAAGGCCCAAGATGTAATAAAGCACATTTGAATGATTATTAGTTGTCAGAGCAGCACAGTTTCGGCAATAATGCATGTGTCACTTGTTACGCTCAATTTAGTCTTATTTATTTTAATCCTAAATCCAGTCCCAACTCTAAAATAATATACCACACATACATTTTATTGACAGATTTTTCTCAACACTATTTTAATTTATCTTATTATTTTCAAATATTCCCCCCAAGTGCAGAAATCTAAGAACATTCAAACAGCACTCCTGCCTTAGCTTTGACTAATGCCAGTTTTCTAAAAGGTCACAATCCATTTGGATTCAGCTTAATTGCCGGTGTGTTGGGCTGCGGCTGCTGGCTGAACGCATGAGGAGGCACTCACCCTCTCATTGGCCACGCAGATGATCCTGGCGTAGCAGCAGATCATCATGAAGATGAGACTGAAAAGAGGCACGTACCATCTGCAAAGCACAGGCACGAGCAGGAAGTCAGACAAATTCTAATGACGAATGTTATTACAAGACCATTCCTGTTGTTTTGTTTGCCATGGTAGCTGTTTTGTAGTTTCATACACACAGGAAGCATACACACAGGATTCAAAATTCATTCTCTAGCCACAAGTAACATGACATATATCCTAAAGGAGTTTATACTGTGAGAGAACATAATAGCACACCAGGTGTCTGATGTTTTGATAATACGGCCTTCTAAACAGATAAGAGCACAGAAACTCATTTAACAACATTTCCCCTGCAGTATCGAAATCTGAGAAGGCTGTCGTTGATAGACCTGATTTTTGTAGGCCTGGACATAAATTTGTTCTGATGTGATCTTTCATTCAGAAATCACTGTTATCTTGCCTTTAAAATACCTTGCTACAAACAATCCTGTTTTCTCTTGGTCTACTTTGGAAGAGTCAGATTGGCCACATTTAAGTATAATTATGTAAAGGTCAGAGTGTTTAACTGGTGAACATTGGCCAGAATTATTCTGACCAGCAGACATGCAGAGGACAGTATGTACATAAACAGCACAGCGTGGAATAGACCTGACTCAGCGCCTCTGGACCTTACTGCATGCAGTATCAGTGAGGGGAGAGGAGAGGTAGACTGAGAACAAAAGGTAATGCCAGGAGAGTCACAACACCTGAAATGCATGGCATTACTATGGGATGAAGGGTTGACAATCAAGGGAGGCGCGGGAGAGAATAACATGTCAGGTATTTCTGAGCGGATGAAAGAGAGCGAGACGAGTGAGGGAAACGCGGGTGATGGCTTTGTTGGAATGGCAGTCTTATGTTATGCAACCTCTTGGGAGGTGATGTAAGCTCCGAGGAGTTTCAGCCTCTCCCTGTAATCACGAAACAGGCCTTTGTCTTACTTTGATAGACAGGTTCCTGGCCACCACTTCTCTGTTCAGCCTGAGTAACTGTGAGCAGTTGAGACCGTGCTGTGCAACACCCAAGTTCTCCTGAGCACCTGGCACCAAATGCTCCTACGTGATAAGCATAAATGGATTGTGCAGAGGAATAACACCAAGAGTAATTATAGGCCTGATCATGATCTAGAAGAAAAAAGCCTGACATTTAAAACAGAGAATCTGGGTCTGTCTCTGACCCATAAATACAGGGACACATGTAGTTTCAGAGGAAAATGGATTGGGAATAAATGCTCAATACTGTGTCAGAAAACTCCCTGGCACGTGTGCTAAAAATGGCATCTTTTAGCAGTATCCGTAAAGGCAAATATTAGGTCCTTGGCCTAATTTAAGTTCGTCCACACATGTCATCCAAGCCTGCGGGTCGAAAGAAACTCACTTAGCATTATCAAATTAAACTTTTTATTGGCAGGGGAATCTGAGTTGGTATGTGTTGTTTCACAGCAGGAAAGGGGGAAAGGGAAAGGCTGCTTTATACATCATGTTCCTTCACGTCTTGTGGGGAACATCAATACACAAAGACTACCCTCTTTGAACATCTATGTGAGTGCATGTGTATGTGCGCCTCCACACAGGCTCAATAATGGCATGGGACAATGATGAAAGCGTTTCAGGGGAGACCTGCGCGAGCGTCACCTCGGTGTGATTTAATAACCTGATCTGCGGAATAAACAGCGTCCAATTACGCCAGCGCACGTCCCGTTAATGATGGAGAGACGGGGTGGAGGGGGGGTTGGCGGAGAGGGGGAAAGGGAGGGGGGGGGGCTTTTTAACGATAGCGTGGGGGGGCTGCGAGGAGGAGAGAATGACGGGCGGCAGCTACAAAGTGCTCTAATTAGCATGATAATGATCTGCCATTAGAGTCCGCTGTGCTCTACAGCTGAGCACTACCCGGAGAAAGAGCGAGAGTATGAGGGAGGCAGGAGGGAGAGAAGGAGAAGGAGAGAGAGAGAGAGAGAGAGAGAGAGAGAGAGAGAGAGAGAGAGAGAGAGAGAGAGAGAGAGAAGATTTGGAGTGGGCAGAGGATGATAAACGTGAAGACAAGAATAGAGGTGAGGATGGAAAGGTGGATGGATGATAGCAGATTGTAGGTCAGGACCAGAAAGAGCAGAAATAAGAAAGAAGCGCTGGGTGATTAAAAGACAGGAAGAGGGATAAGGTCACAGTGAGAATGAAAAGCAGAAATAGGTTGCAACCAATAAATTGACTCGGGGAAAGAATGGATAGAAAGACGGATAAATACAGCGGGGGTTTCAAGAGCCGGTGGAAGAGACAATAGTGAGCAAAGGTGGAAAGCCTGAAAGAAAGATCATCACAGACGCGCGCAGATTCAATTTCTTGGCCTAAGCCTGGCCTTCCTTCTATATTGCTCTTAAGTGCAGAATGAGGCTTGGATGAAAAAAGCCTTAATTCAAGTGCTCAGTAGGAGATGAGAGCACATGTAGAGACCCATCTACTGTGACTGCAACTTTGACCCACAAGATCCCACTGCTAAGTGAAAGATCACGATCTACCTGCTCAACCACTTACACAGGGGCAGGACAACCAGATAAACAGAAAGAGAGGAGGAGCCACAAAGACCAGAGAGAGGAGGGTGTTTAAGGTGTGTCTCACCTGATGCACAAATGTAAAAGTTAGACGGAGGCAAGAATAAGAGACTACAGCTAGAAGCTTTGCGAGCCTTTATTTCTGAGCTACATGTAAATACTAACATCGACATGCGAACATGCTCTCAAAGACAATGCTAACATGATGATGTTTAGCAGGTATAACGTTTACAATGTTTATCATCTTAGTTTAGTGTGTTAACATGCTAACATTTACTACTAAATATAAAGTACAGCTGAGGCTGATGGGACCGTTCGTATAGTTTTGCAGGTATTTTGTAATAAACCAAAGAACTGGACAAATTAAAAGTTTGACCCTATGATGGTGGTGGATTAAAAGTGGGTTGAAAATTAACCTTGAATTTACCCTGAAGGAAACATGAATATTTGTACCGGATTTCATTACAATCCACCCAATAGTTGTCAAAATGAACCGTGACCACATGTCATACCCCATCTTTCTCTCTACCCTCATTTCCTGCCATCTCTCTAATCTCAACTATCTACTCAAGGCAGAAAATACTTAAAAAAAACAAAACATAAATAACACCTTCCCTGTAATGTCACCTCAACCTTGAGGTAACATTACAGGAAAAGTCAGGGGATCACCTGTGACTTCTTTTGGGATACATTGTTTGAATGTCAATGCAAAATTGATCCTAATCAATCTAACAGATGATGAGATATATCATTGGATAAGTGAAAACTTCGACCTAGTACTGGCACTAGAGAAAAAAAACAGTAAGCCACCAATATCATGATATCATTGGATTTCTGTCATGAATTTTTATTGGAAATCCATCCAATAAATGCTGTGATATTTCAGTAAAAGCCATAAAAGTCACCTGATGGACCTGAGGAAAACCCAGAGAATCATGAATCTCAATAGGATTCATCTTCTGGGGACAATGAATGTATAGGTCCAAATTTCATGACAATCCAACATTTAAATAAGGACCAAAGTGGTGGACCAATCAACTAAGAGTGCCATCCCTACGTATAGAGCCATCTGCTTTTCAGTGGGATGTCTGACCAGGGCTCGTGATACATAGCGATGGGAACCTCTAAGAGTGGTGACTCAGCTAAGCCAGAGTGCTTCCAACTGCTGACTCAACCCCTGAAATTCTGCACCTCCGTCACACAGCGCTGCCCCCTGCTTTTCATTCTCCTTCCTCTTTCATCCTCTTTCACACCCTCTACCTCCTCCTCCGAGCCTTCCCCGCCTCCTCTGTCCTGTCTGCACGCTTTGCTGAACTCTGATGAAGACGCACTTCGGGGCGTGGACAGAGACGAGGGCAATTTATTTCTCTGACTCTCCTCTCCTTCCCGTCCCGGAATGCCGCCCCTCTTTCCTTCTCCTGATGAGTATCTCCCCATCTCTCTATCCGTACCTTGTATGTCTCTCCTCCCACCTTTTCCACTGCTCACCTTTAATACTACAACCTCTGCCCTCCTGTGCCTTTCCCAGCAAGCTGTCAGCAGGGTGTGTGTGTTTGAGCGTATGTGTTTTTTCCCTAACGGGTGTTGCCTTGGCCTCTAATCTCTTGTCTGGTTTGATGTAATTAGAGCTAATGAAGATTCCCTGATCCTGTGAGCAGCTCGTCCCCCTGGGCCACGACAGCGTGGAAAACTAGAGAGAGCCAGGGAGCAGAGGAGCACTGATAAAAGAGACACAGGCTCGTTTAGCACAGCTGATAGCTATGTGTTGTTTTGCATGTGTCTGTGTGTGTGTGTGTGAGTGTGTGAGTGTCTGCGTGAGTCTGTCTGAGTGTGTGCGTGCTTATTTGTTTAGAAAGATTGATTCCCTGCTGATGCTGTGAGCAGCAACGCGATTACCTTGGCTCGTAGCAAAGTGTTGCTGTGTGCATGTGTGTGCGTGTGTGTGTAAGTGTCTGCGCCGGGGAATCAGCAGAGCCCTTGCAGACTTAGGGCCAGTTGCAGAAAGCAGTAGACAGGCATAATCCTTCATAGCCGTCCTAAACACTTAAATACACAGTGTAGCAACTCCCCTAAATCTAACAAGGCAGAGGCAGATACAGGCACATCCACGGGTGCACACACAAACACAGACTCTCTCTCTCTCTCTCTCACACACACACACACACACACACACACATACACACACATACATACATACACACACACACACACACACACACACACACACACATCTTGGCCTTACACCAAGAGGGAAAAAACCCCGCAGGCTCCCCTGACATGCAACCCTTCACATTTCCCTGCAGAGACAGCCCTCCCCCAGTGGGGGGAAGCTTTGATGGCGGCGCTGAAAGGGTCTACTTACATCCCAAATCTCCAGGCTACGTGATCGTCTGTGATCCAGCTGGGGGAAGAGAGAGAGAGAGAGAGAGAGAGAGAGAGAGAGAGAGAGAGAGAGAGAGAGAGAGCGATGAGGGGGTTACAAAGGAAAGGGAGAGCGTGAGCGGAAGACAGACTTGTGTGACTGCGGAGGGGAAAAGCTGTGCAGCTGTAGCTATTAATAAGCCGAGAGTGGAAAGAGAGAGTCGAGCCCGGAGATTAAGGCTCTGTCCCAATTCTCATTCCACCGCCTCCTCTCCTCGGCCTCTTCCCCTTTTCCTCACCCCCTTAACTACCCTCCAAACAAATAATGCCTTTTCAATTCACCACTAGAACTAGAGTGTGAGAGGGGGCGTTTTACTGTTCAAAGATGTGCTGATAATTGCCAATTTTTATCACATAAAACCTTATGAGGGAAGGAGCCTGTCTGGAGCTGGAATGAGGCCAGAGCTGTGGCCCCCCTTCAAAGTAAAGACATTTAACAGAAAATGCGCTGTCGCTGGCTGACAAAACAAAAAAAATGATGCTGCAGCTAAAACGGTTGGCTGTACTCACCACCATGCTCCTGCGGGGCCGTAGTAACCCTTTAGTAGTGGTAAAGAGGCCATGACCAGGGGCACCCCCCACGCCATGAGATGGTACAACCTGATAAAAGGCAGACATTTATTTCATTATGAGCACTGAGACTGGGGAGCTTTGCCCCTGAGAAAAGACCCTATGACTAAATCAATTCTTTTCTTCTGCAGTACATCCCTCTGTTGGCGCTCGCATCAGGGTCATTTTTCAGGTGCACACAAATGCCTATACAGCCAGACTGCCAATTACTCATGGTAATATAAACCATAATTGCCCTCACTGTTGTGGAAAAGATGATTTGCAGAGGAGATGTCTGCATCAAAACCTCACACAGGATGCAGGTCCTAACCCAGCAACGAATAAATCTGAGGACAGGACTGGGTAAATTGTGTTGGAAAAATGTACACTTATGAACTTCATAATATAAAATAGCCTACTTTTATAGAAAAAGGTTTAGGAAAACTTGAGAGCCTCATTTTGAAAACCTCATTCAAAAGATCAGAGACGACCATCTAAGAAGTTTGAAAAATGTGTATAAGATGGCTCTGTGTGCGTGTGTGTGCATGTGTATGTGTGTGTGATAGATGAGGTGTGTGCTCCAGTGTCTTGGGTGTTGGTGTGGGTGTCGATACTTTATAGAGCGCACGGTGTCGCCTGGTCAATAGAGTGGAAGTCCTGCCCTGACTTGTTCCAAGTGCGGTCAATCGAGCGGTGGCAACACAGCTGACACACACTCAATCCCTCTTGAGTTGTGAACCCCACACACACACACACACACACACACACACACACACACACACATTCTCACTCTATTTCACTGGGGCACACTGTATCCCCCCACCCCTCCCTGCCCCGATCTGATGAAGAGCAGTGTGAGTGTGTGGGAGGTGGTGGAGAAAGAGAGATGGCTGAAGGTTTAAATAGAACAGAATAGTGGGTGGGAGAGAGACATAAGAAATATATAGATCCAGGGAGAGATAGTGTGTTTTGATCAGAGACGAGAGCAAGTGCGAGAGGAAGGGAAAAGAGGGGAGAAAGGGGACGAAAAGGAAATTGTGGAAGCGCTAAAAATGAGAAAGCAATCAAGCAACTGAGCGAGTAAAGGAGCAAAAGGCAAAGCAAGGGAGGGAGAGTGAGAAAGAGACACAAAGAGAAAGACAGAGAGAGAGAGAGAGAGAGAGAGAGAGAGAGAGAGAGAGAGAGAGAAAGAAAGAAAGAGAGTCTGTTCGGTGGTGGGAGGAGGGATGGTGAAATCAGTGCTTCCAGTTCGTGGCGTGACGACTAGTGCGGGGGGGGGGGGGCTTGTCAGGAAATCAATGTCGAGAGCTCACAGACCTACAGACGCACACCGGCACGCACGCACGCGCGCGCGCGCGCACACACACACACACACACACACACACACACACACACACACACACTGCAGCACATACCCCACACACTCACAGCGCTTTGAGAGTGAGATGACGAGGTCCGGAGCTGCGCGCAACATGGGCTTAATGAGGCACAGCAGGGCTGCTCTGTGCTCTGCATTCCACACACCTGCACACACACCCACACACGTGCAGACACGCACACATCCGAGCTCGTGCAGAAATCTCTCTCGAGGCTCAATCTCATTTCTCACAACCTCACACCACTTCTTCTTTTTTTTTTTCCCACCCTCCATCTTCAGCTTCACCGCTATCTCTCTGCCCTCAGCGCACAACAGATTCAGTTTGGCTGAATCCATCCTTCAATCACACACAAACATACATGCACTCACACATACACATACACACACACATTGAACACACTTCCCGTCCTCTCTTGCATCCACTTCAATCACTCTTGGATCATCCAGTCTCCGTTCTCCATCTCCTCTGGCGATTTGTTCATTCATAAACCATCACAATGTGCCGTCACTGTGTGTGTGTGAGTGAGAGAGAAAGGGTGGGAGGTTGGGTCCGGGGGCTGAGGGGTAATTGTGCATGCATGCAAAGCCACATACCCGCCTGCCTAAACACATACAGCTTATCTGTGTGCAGTCAATACACGACAGCCCCCCTGATGCCTTGTCGTCACATCGCTCTAACCTATGAAGCGCTATGGGGTTTTTTTCCCCTCACGTCATGTGTGACCAGCCACGAAAATACAGACATATCCACCTCCCACCTTACTCTCTCCAGTGTGCAGATGAGGACTAAAGTGAGCTGGTTTTGCCCCCCCTGCCTGCCCCCTTCTCTGCATCCATAAAGCCATCTCTGAGTTATAGTACCAGTATATCGTCTGGCTTATTGCTAATCAATGCAGGGAAAGTCCCATGGGAAGGGTTTTTGGGGGTAGGGATAGAGGATGGGGGTACGGGTGGGGGGGTGGCATCTCCCTTTTCCCACCCTATTCCTCACACACATATGGAGAGGAGTGTACACACCTAAGCACATCTGCAGGACTTGACTTGGCAAACAGAGGTGCTGCTAACTTGTTAAAGCTGCCCCTTATTTTTCCCGCCCACAGGGTGCATACATTTTTTTTTAGATGGGTGTTTGTGTCACAAAGCTCCGTGCTAGGCATGGAAAATGAAAAAAAATAGCTCTCACACACACACACACACACACACACACACACACACACACACACACACACACACACACACACAAGCAAATTCACACTTGCACTGTGGAGAGTGCTCATGGGAGTTTGAGCGACAGAAACACAGAGCTGCAAAGCGTGAAGATGGGTGCGCACACACGCACACATGCACACACACACACACACACAAACACACACTGAACGGCTGACACCCACTCCCTTTTCAATTAGAGCGTCGGCTGGCTGGAACAGAAAAGGAGGAGGAGGAGGAGGAGGAGGATGGGGAAGAAGGAGGGGGCTGTTAATGCTCTGCAGGGAGACACATGCTCTGGCAGACCAAACACATGCACACACATAAACACACATGCGGAGGTAAGCAGCCACAACAAAACAAGAGACGAGTATACATTCAAAGGAAGACACGCAGGCGGACATAGAGACAGAGACACACAGTTTCCTTACTCCAAATAAGTCAGTTAGTGGATCGGCAGAAAGAATCAGCAAGTGACTAATTCATTAATAACTGATTAAACGTTTGAGTCATTTAAAGAAGCAACAATGCCTATCATTCTTTCCTTCCAGCTTCTCCAATGAGAGATGTGTTGCTATTCTATTCTTAAAACACTGTAAATTGAACAATGTTGCATTTTGGACAGTGGGTTCGACAAAATTACCACATTTGTCTCCTTGGGCTCTAAGAAATTAGTTGATGCACTTGTCACTTTTTCCTGATATTTCATAAACATGATTCATTGAAAATATTGGAAAAAAAACCCAGAAAAATAATCAGTTGATAATGAAAATAAATGTCAGTTATGACACTAAGTCTCCTACTCACATCTCATATCTGTTGGTGCTTATTTCTCGGACCAGGTTAAGGTACAGGTTCAAAGTGATGAGGCAAACCCAGGCCAAGGCACTCCAGTCTGCAGAGACACACACACACACACACACAGACAAACAACAAGGTCAAATTACAACACTGCCCTCCGCCACACAGCATGCACCTGCAAATGTGCGTCAAAGCATACGCGTTTGTATGAGACTGTGTGTGTCTGTGCGTGCCTGCATGTGCCCCAATTTTTGATAAATGACGGCCCATTCTGCAGTAATATGAGGGAAACCTGTGGCTTAGGGTGATGGATGAGAGGGGGGAGCTCAGAGAGGGATAATGATGAACTGTGGAAAAGCAGAGGGAGATAACGCAGGAGTGGGGGCGAGAGAGGAAGAAAAGGGGAGGAGAGCGAGGTGCAGGGATGCGGGGGAGTGGAGGCAAATGGAGTGGACTAGATCCCAGAGTCTAAAGACACCAAAGAAAAGAATAAATGAAGAAAGGGAAAAGAAGGCGCAGTCAGCAGAGGGTAAAAAAAATGAATGTATTTTAAGGAGACAAGGAAGAGAGTCTAGAAAGCTCAGTCCGCTTTTTCTGCCCTAATAGTCAGTCCTTTTCCTGTGTGTGTGTGTGTGTGTGTGTGTGTGTGTGTGCTTCTGTTGACAGGACAGGCAGGGCCGGTCGTCACAATGATGGATTCTCTGAGCCACATACTCAGCTTACTCAGTTTCACACAACACACCCCCCACACACACACAAACATACAAAGCACACACTCCTCTTACACTCAGGGAATCTTTAGGAAAAGCATGCAGTGACTAAGAAAGAAGGAGGCTGGCTGGCTATGCCATTATCACAATAAATAACTGTCACTGTGATAGCAAACCCGTCTTACATAACCAGGCAGCAGCCGCAGCTTTGCTCGAAACTTGAAAACACCACCTGTCCTGTCGCTGCCCCTGCTACAATCTTCCTCTATTTCAAACACATTTCATAAAATTTTATTAGTCTGAGTTAAAAGCAGAGCTGTGCTATGCAGCTCCCACTAGACCTGACGCTTCGCAACAGAACAAAGTGCCTGTTCAGCTGGTGTTTATGTACAGCCGTTTGTCCTCAGCGTGAGGATCCTCATGATAAACTGAGGTGACACGCACAAACCCTGCAGCACTAACTCACTGCCCATTACCCTCTACACATCTGAGTGTGTGTGTGTGTGTGTGTGTGTGTGTGTGTGTGTGCATGCAATGTGTGCCCGCCTGCAAGATAAAAACACCAAAGATGAAAACAAGCTTGGTGAAGTGTCGTATTAGTGGCCAGTCCTAACTAAGAATCCTTATGCTAATCAAGGCTAAAGGAGCTGTAATTGCAGCAAATGCCAGCAAAGCAAATAAAAGAAGGATTTTCAATGTAAAAAGAATCCTGCCTCATCAGTACAAATCACAAAGAACTCCCCAGATTAAGCGTCTATAGATGACCCTGATTAACAGAAATGAAATGCTGGAGTCCTGAATTGTCATTGGAGGAAAATCATCTCCTCATAGAGGAGACAGTGATGAAACACTGAGGCATCTGGCTTGAGGGCAATATTATGAGTGGCTGCAATGGGCCAATAACTACATGGCACGGTGCTTGGCTCCCAAATGTTACACCTTCGCTGTGGGTGTGGTATGCTTAGTATGGGTGTGTGAATACTCCCGAACAATGAACAAGTTTAACCAGTGCATTACCAGCCTTGACAGCTAGTGCATTTTCAATGGTAAGGAAAAATCCACCCCTTCATTTTGAGAATGTCTGGAGGGGCCACATAGGTTGAGTTGGCAAAATAAACGCAATAAAAACAAAGAGGTTTGCTTCTAGACAGACCAAAGTGGTCCTACAATTAAATTATACAAATACCATGGGAGAAATACAAGAAACTCAGTGTTAAATGAAATAAAAAAAAAAGCTGGACCAGTTATTGAACCTTTTCAACATTTCTCAGAACCGACATCCTGGGATTCAGGGATACCATTTGTCAAAGCTGTCTACAGCAGCTTTACAGGTGTACCGAGTGATTTTTTTTACATTATACATATAGGGAATCTGCAGGCTTTTTTTTTTTTTTTACCAAAAGCAGTGACTCAACAATTACTTATTTAAAAACATCATTCTATCACTTCTAAAAACTCACTGGAAACAACTTCCCCATCTTATATTTCCGAAAGCTCTGGGAGAACATTGGTGTTATACGCTCGAGCAATCAGTGTCGAGGCACATTCTCTTCTCAAGCCAAAAAAAAGGAACTGACAAAGCAATATTATTTTCCACTGTGATATATGAGCTCTTCAACAGATGTCTTTGTTGGATCTTCGCTCTTTCTTTGCTGGCTTACTCATCTCTGTTGTGCAAAGTGTGCCAGTGAGCTATTAATTAAGTTATGTCTTACCAAAGTAAGTTAGCCACCAGGCTTGGAAGTCGCAAAGAGATCCCTCTGGATGGGACTCACCCTTTAGAAGGAAGGAAGAAGAGCACATTTTAACAGACTCCAAAAAAGCCACTGTGTGCATTTAGTGAAACAGACAAGAGAAACTCACCATGACATATGCTACGCTGTCGAAAAACGCGGCTACAGTCAGGCTGAGAATCATCTTCTGTACAGCGAAAATGAAAGACATGAAAACGGATTCTGTAACAAAACATCCCGAGTTAAAGTGCCAATGCATTTATATTCACTCAGAGAGAAGGGCAAATTATAGATCAAATGATCACTGATGTGGCTGACAGCTTGGCATACGACGTCCCTGGTGACAACTCTGTGAAAATATCACAGAGGAGAGTGTCTCCTTAATTCCTTCTATACAAACTGAACTCAATAGGTTTTTTTATGAAATAAATCAATAATCTGTGTGCTGGAGAATTTTAAGAGGGTATTTGCTATGCATGCCAGCTGTCAGTCTTAACCTGACTATGTCTACAGAGGTGGTTACAACTGTGGCTGTGTTAGATACAGACAGGGATACATGCAAAGACACACATATACAACCTTCTACGAATTTGTCAGCAATGACCCTGCCAAGGCCACAGAGGAAGAGCAAGGGGGAGGGATGGGGCAGAATAAAGAGTGCAGCAAGCACTAAAGACTATTGACTGACAGATAACCTTTGTGAAGAGATGGAGGCAAGGAGAGGGTTTATGTGGTGTAAGAGGAGGAGGAGGAGGAGGAGGAGGAGGTGAAGCCACTGCATGCAGCCTGGTCCAGAGGTAACAGGATCCATCAGAGCCCCACGTTAAGCTGTCATTTACGTCCGATTAGGAGGTTAACGCTTAGCACTGATAAACCTGACAGACCTGCTGCACTGGCTTCAACAACAAAAACCGGCTTCAGAGTCAACAAGCCCCACACTCAACCCAACAACACAAACAAAAAAATAACGTATTGTAAGGTTTAGGAAAATAAAATTTTAGGAAAGAAGAAGAAAAAAATAGAATTACATGAGACAAATAAAAAAGAAAAAATATTACATGGAAGAAAATTAACATCTACCTAATATTTTTGAGTGTATATTCAAACCTTCAGTTTAATGCAAACCCCTTCATTTGGAGAGGGGAAAAAGCTCAGGACAGCAGTCATTATCACAGGGCGACCACCAGTCACTTAACTCCACAACTGATCAACCTGTGTATTTAAATTTGGTTCAATTATGTCATCATTTACCATGGCTAACGGAACATATTTCTGGTGGCGACGAAGCAAACAGAAATGAAAAACAAGAGGAAAAACATACTGTACGTTGTAGTGTACAAATTTACCTGAGCCAAAGAGTGATATCTGCGGAGCACCCAGATCACAAACAGCATGAAAAAACTGAGGGGAGAGGAGAGAGACAACAATCAGACGTTTCTTGCTATTTGCAGGGGCAACAACTTGAGCAGGTCAGGGCGTTTACTGCTACTGTCCTGTCTTACTTCACATAAATACATCATACCAACTCCAACACTAATCCCTGCAGACTCTCTTGTATACTTTACTCTTCTGCTAACTCCGGATATTCTTTAATTTGTAGTTAGATCACTGACCATAAATACAATGTCTGTTTAGACTGAGACTAATGAAACCTGTATATTGGCCCTGCAAACCTGCAAAAGATCTGCTTGGGAACATGTGAAGGACCGAATCCCTGCCTAAATGTAAACAGCATGGAATAAATATTGAGGCTAGTGTTTAAAGGTGCAGTTTATCAAATGTCCACTAGATGCCAAATCCAAAATCACAACTGACTTTTGAAACAAATAGGAAAACCCCCAAACACTTCTTTAAAATTATAAATAAACCTTTTCCAGTTGACCACTAAATTCCCAACATCATAATTTCCCTTGTTGTAAGTCTTTTTTTTAATTTTTTTTATTAGTGTTCAATTAAACTGATAAGTCATTCTACAGTCTACAGTTCCGAGCCTGGATTAGAGAAACAAATCATTTAGTTTTATTTGAAAACAACATTTTAGATGTAAATCTTAAGCACTAATGCTGTAGTTACAGCTACCACTTTTATAAACAGTATAGACTCCAAATACTTAGACAAAGATACAAGGTGTGGCCAACACAACAGCACCACAAACCACAGACTAAAATTATCACAGAGTTGAATCAACACATCCTAGACACAGCCTGAACAACAGCTGAGTATCATAAGGTTGACATCACAGGGTTATTGTAAAGGGCCACATTAGTTTGGACAGATTAATATTAGAGCTAAGTCTTCCACCACCCACCATGGCACACACTAACATGTATTACAACGGTGTAAAGAGAAGTTACATGTGACTAATGATGACACACATTTTCTGACAGTTATACTCAGATATCATACCCAATTGTAGATAGAAGTTAGTCAAATATATGTCAGTATATGCCTTTATCATACTTTGCTGTGATGTGAAACAAAAGTCAAGGGTCCAAGACAAAGTGTAATGTGAGAAAGAAATATTTACCATCCTGCTAAGGAGAAGGTTCCTGTGGCTCGTTTTACTGTTAAAATCACCACCTGTAAACCACAAACAACGCATTTCCATGAATAATAAAAACAACATATCAAGGTTGACTTGTGTTGTTCACAATTGCTGTGTAATGCTTTTGTCTTCAGGACTGTACTGTCATCATTATAATCGTGAGCTTAGAAATTACTGGGTTGACAAGACTGCCATTTGTTCAAACGCATCTTTTGTATGTTTGTGTGCATGCGTGCAAGTATGTGTGCAGTTAAAGGAAACGTAGTAAAACAGAATTTGCATACACTTAAGGCAACCCGAGCATCAGAAACATAAATGTTTGCAGTGTAGTGACACCTTAGACATCTAAGGTGTTTATGAATGTCACCTCCACATGTATTTGACCCATTTTTAACACATGATAAAACACAGAGTGCTGTTAAATGACAGTTGAGTGGAATGAAATACAGATAAGCAGATGTGTTAACAGGGCTAGAACCTGACACTCAACATATTTTGTGGAAAGCTGCATCCAACCTGAAACGGATCTGAAAGCGGCTCAGAGAGAAATGAGGCGGTAAAAGAATGAAGGAATGACAAGAATGAGACGTGTCAGAGTCAGTCCGTAGGTTTCATAAAAAATAAAGTAGCTCACAGAAGTCTTGCATGTAAAATAGATTAAGTCATGTCCACACTATCAGCTGTGCAACATTACTGCTGTGGCCTTTCACACACGTTATAGACTTCAGAAGAGTCACAGCAAAGAACAACCTTTGATTAGTCTGATAAGCTTCCAATCAAAAACGCTGCTATGTCATTTGCTGCCCCATATAGACAACAGGGAGACCTACTGCCAAAAAAATTCAGGAAACATGACAATTGTCATGTTTGACAAAATGTATAAAAATGAACTTCAAATTCTATATTCTACTTTGCTTTTGCAGTAATGTAAGATTTCTGACTGCACTGCCAAGACAGTAAAGATCTGATTTACTAAGAGGTATATTCTACAGACATTTTCCCTGTGAGGCCTTTTACCAGTTTATTACTGTTTTAATTAAATTTGAATGATTGCTCCCAACATGTAACTGCAGGGGTGTTAAAAGGCTCAAACTCTTTGCACTTCATTATAAAATTGTTTCATAAATAGGGCATGATTTTTGGAATGGGGTTTTCTCCTCAGGTCACACAAACATCTGTATCACAGTTATCTTGGGCAACATATTCAGTATTACCATGAGTTGCCTTTTGATTCTGATCCAATAGGATGAGCAAAGAGCTTGTCAAGACAGACTTATACCATAGTATTAATTAAAGATAATATAAATTTGACTTGTCTGGTCTTTAAAATCTGAAATGTTTTGCATTTCTGCTGGCCTAACACAAAAAGTATGTAAATGATTGATTCATTAATTCAGAATGTACCTGATTTTTTTTCTGTTGCTCTGTTCTCTAAAGTAAAAAGGCAAATGTAATGGAAAAGCCATAGAAATTTTGCAAACCATCCACAACACATAATTCATCAAGGCCCATTCATTAAGTGATATTTAGCAGTATTGAAGCAGCCCAATCTAAAATTCCTAATAACACCAGAAAACCTAGTTAACATTCAAATTGCAGATAAATTGGTCTTGGAAAGTTAAGTCCAGATTTATGAACATGAATCATGAATCACATGAATGTGATGAGTGTCGTTCAAGTGACAAAGAATATGGGATGTTATGTCAGTCATGTCAGCAGCAAACCAGGTTTAGATGCATTAACTTCCTTCTTAAAGACTTAAAAAGCATGACTATCCATTAGTATTTTGTCCAAAATCCTAAAGTGCATCGGAGGATATAGAAAATGGGTGAACGTCTGAATATTTTGTCCTTGGTCTTTACTAAGGGTGTGATGTGAAATTCAAAC
This sequence comes from Trachinotus anak, assembly GCF_046630095.1. Lineage (NCBI taxonomy): Eukaryota > Metazoa > Chordata > Actinopteri > Carangiformes > Carangidae > Trachinotus > Trachinotus anak. The sequence goes on from NW_027273852.1 coordinate 13,762,581, forward strand.
TGGGATAGCTGACTGGGTCAGTGTGGGCTATCTGCATCTAGGTTAGTCAGACAGTGTGCAGTACACTGATCAATTATGAGCAATTGCTTGTCATACAGGAGAGATCTGGGCTCTAGGCAAAACAACATTACTGCAGCATTCTTCCTCTGATATAGCTGAGCCAAGAGAACAGCCAAGAGCAGCTTTGGAGCCTAAAGCTGCTGGCATGCAAAGATATACCTACTCACATTAACATGTCCGCTGCACCAGAGACAGTACTGATTCTGTTTTTAATCTGCCCAGCAGATCTTTCCTAACTAGGTCATTTTAAAGGAGGGAAGGATTGAAAGGTTTCTCAATCATCTCTTACACATCCACTAGGTATGGACTCAACCACCTATGAATTAAGTGCAATCTAGTTCAAAATTAAGTTTGTGAAACTTTTCAGTCAACACCAGTTGGTGTTATTGCAAGCGAAAGCACTACACTGTCCAAGTCTTTAGTTGGTTTGGACAAAATAAGAGGAACCATTTCCAGTACAGTGCAATCAAATATAACAATACAAACCATCACATCTGGCAGATGCTTCTGTCCAAAATGACTTTGTATTCTATCTAAGCTAGATGTTGTCAAAATATGTCATCGCTCCCAAAGCAAGAACAAGCAACAACAACAAAAGTGACCAGTGCTACGGTACAAGTGCTTAGAGGTTCATTAGCTTTCATTTTCACCACTGATGTTATATTGTACAATTGTAACTGTTATTATCTTCATCTGTATTTTCATAGTCCCTCCCTCACATCATCTGAATTGGATAAACAGGTTCACTCTCATGATTTTAAGATAAAAAAACTCTGACTCTATATTCATAACAAACAGACTCTTCCCACGTCTGAGGCTTAAACCTGAAATAACATTGTTTAATATGAAAGAATAAAAACTTTGTATAAATAACAATAGCGAAAAGATGTGAAGCTGTGGATGAATGCGTGTGTGGTTTAACTACTTCTGGCTAACATGCTGTTATCAGGCTAAATTAATCCTGTTAATTCTCATCCAGCTAATTTGGTTCTTTGAACACAGTTTGAGGATCTGTTTGCTAATCATGGATAAAGGCAAAATAAGCAGAGTTGAAGCCATGACAAGCAATTATATTATTGGCTGAGTGCTGATCATGTGACTGCAGGTACATGGGGTAGGTGTGTTAGAAACCCTTCTAGAATGTACTGAGGAAGTAGATTCATAGCCGTATGTCTTGTTTTTTTTTTGTCATTTGTTATGTATTGTACTGCCCAATGTTTACCTTGTTTCCACACTTTGAACAATGTTAAACAAAAAATATTACCAGTGAATGTGTTCAGGCTACAAGTGATGTTGGTGCATGAATGAAACCTCGCTAAAATCTATTAAAAGCAGCTTTACTTTCAGAAACAATCTCCAGCAAAGTGAGTTCTGCAGTTAATCATTTAATAGGTTTTAGTATTAACAAATGACAAATTTCCATTTTAATGTCAAATTTAATGCCACATGCTCTGGCTCCATTGGTCTTTAAATTGTTAGACCCTTTTAGTTGAGTTTATGTCTTTTTGCTCACGGTGTGTGAGTTGGTTCTTTCTTAATGTACAAACCTTTATTTCCTTTATAAGTTTCTTGTATAGTTGTTTTTTAATCTAGACCTAGATGGTTTAAAAAGCAGTGGAATCGATTATTTTTTTCTTTTATAAATCGGATAAATGTTTACAATTCGCAACACCGTCCTTGTTATTGTTGTCCAGATTTGACAAGTCTAAGTATAAGTCTAAGTATATTTTTGATCTAGACCTGGGTGGATGTGGTCTAGATAGGGAAAAGCAGTGCATTTGACTTTTTTTTCTGATTTCATTAATAAAATAGTTCGCAGATCTGAAAGTGGGTTTCAAACAGTGTTATGGGTTTAATCAAGATATCTAACACCTTTTTGGAACAACAGGTGGATCAATTAGACGGAAAATTGCTCGCTCAATATTAAAGTTTTCGTTAGCTGTTAGTTAACTGCAGCGTCGTCAAAAATATAACGTATATAATAATAAATAAGCCAATTACTGCAGCTAGTTAGCATGCTAGTTGCCTGACTGTTCAGTTGTACCGTTACAGTTCAGCCCCGGGCACTGCAACTGTCAGGCCTCCAAGCATCGCCAGATTAATCGGTCAATCAACAAACAGTAAGATAAAGTCAGTAATTACCAGTGCCACCAAAGCCCTGAAGTGAGCTAACAGTGGCCAGTAAAGCTGACTGGCTAATTAGCCATAAAGCTAAAAATGAGGACACCGTAACGTTGGTTACTTACGCATCGATAGTCTTCTGAATGTGTATTAAAAAATACGCAGCGTGAGTCGTTACTCATTGATTTTGTATTTTGACTGTCCATTTCGACTCACTTTGATTTTGGGATAATTTCGCTTCAATTTGTTTTTGTTTTGCTGTAGCTTTTCTTGTACTTCCTGTTTCTCTACCGTGCGCACATAGAGACAAAAAGCACCGCCGCCCGCTTGACTCGAAGTGTCGCGGAAATAACAGAGGTTTGTGAAGAATTGAATTGTAGCCTATATTAAAACTTTCCTTTATAACTTTACTCTCAGTGCATCTCTGCTATACTTCACTTCACTTCACAAAAACGAATAAACTTTTCACAGTGTATGAAAAATCCCCAAATCCACAAGTTGTGTGAGATATATACAGTATAGAGCCTGTATAGCTGCTCAAAAAAAGTTGCAAAAATCCCTGTGTTTACAACTTAATGAATATCTTATAAATGGAAACACTGTAGGCTGACAAAACGCCTTGTGACAGCTCAAGGCAGCAGCACTGTTTGGGTTAGTAAAACCCATAGCAAAAGGAGTTTAGAAATAGCTTCTGGCATTCACCTCAAGGTTAATGATAATATCATCTCAGTGGATGTTTTTAGAAACCAGCAACCTCATTTACAGTCAAATGCAGTAAGGCATGTAACCTTTGTCCTGAATGTGGACAGCAGCGTGGCTGCCTGTAAACGGTCTGAATCAGGGAAATGAAAGAAAGATGTTTGAGGAGTATTGCTCCCTTTTAAATACATTTTCTTCTTCTGGATTTCAGACGTACTTTGTAAGACCACATAGTCTAAAAAATGAAAGATGATAAATTCAGTTAATTTTTGAAGATTATTGGGCATGTTGAGAATTAACAAAAAGATGTCAAAATGGATCCTATATTTTCAAGATATGGCAACTAATTGAAGAAATCTTACAAAATTTACTCTACAGGCCAAATGCACGGTAAATGTTAATGATATTCGGGTCGATCTATATCAACAATTGTTAAGTGGCCACTATGGCAAATATAGGCTACTGAGATTAATATGTTAAGGTGGCTTTCTTTTTCCTCTGCTATCATCTTTCCATGGAAATATGCACAATTTATGTAATTCATAAGACACTTTTGCATGTTTTTCTCATTGTGTGTTTCATTTTTAATTATATATTTTATCTGTGTGTGTGTGAGAGAGAGAAAGAGAAAGAGAGAGAGAGAGAGAGAGAGAGAGAGGAGGGGGGGAATAAATGAAAGTGGCAAGTGGGTGTGTTGCACTCTATTGACCTATTGTGACACTGAAACTCCAGCTGCACCCATTTCCCTCATTGGCCTTTGAGGCTGTCACTGTCAGTTACTCAGGCAACAGTGAAATCTTTTATTTCTTTTTTCCACTTGGTAAGATATTACATAAAACAACACAAATGCGCATGTGTGCACGCAACAAAAGCAGTCTCTATTTGCCCTCTACTTACAATATACTGTATATAAATGTAAAAATAAAAAGCAGACTAAGCTGATTCCAGCGCATACTAGAAATTGTCATACGTATCCACAGACCACAGCATATATGTTTAATTACTTACTTTACTTTAAAGCTGCTGCACGGTAGTTACTTGACAAAATTAGATAGTCAGAAATAAAAGCAAAAAAAAAAAGTTTTGGATGCATTCAAAGTGGCCTTATATGGTCCTCATTTACCTTAGTTCAAGGTGTTGCCACTTGAAGTTTAGCTGACAGACAACATTCCTCAACCTGCAGATAATTTAAAATACACCTCTCCATTCTAACACATTTAACTGCTTCACACCATGTAAAGGACGGTGTTTTTGAGCTGTCTTATTTCAAATACCAGCATCATTGGCTAATTGCAAATACATTTATCCACAAGATCAACAGATGATTCTTTTGCTGTTTTTGCCCTCTGGAGTGCTGCCTTTGTGACTGTGTTTTTAGGAAACACAATGCTACAAAAGTTGTCTCTCTTTGTAAACAGGGTGCCATTCGGACACAAATAATCTGAAAAAAAAAAATCAAAGTATCCCATTCTGAAACTAGATGTCTGGAGGTGAAATGAAACAAAAGTCTTGAACAGCATCCAGTTGACAAGAAGAGAGCAACAGCTGTGAATGACTCTGCAAGTGTTTACATGGTGCTTCTGCATGGCAATCATTACATCACCTGTTTTCAAAGCTGAGGGGATGGATGCCAAAACACTCCCAAGAAGAGACACAGTGTTTCTGTCCTGATGTTTTTATGTTTTGTCTGACATTTTGTCAGTTTGTTCTGTGTAACCTGGTCCTTTCCAAATCTCAAATTGCTGCTCATATCTCTGATTATGTCAGCAATAGATGTGATATGAAAAGACTGCTCACTCCATCATTAAACCTCCCTACTCCTGAAGAAAGAATATATCAGACACCTAAATACACTTAAAGGTGTATAAAGCCTGCTTTTTGTCTAAGATAGATAAAGAATGTTTTTTTGTCAAATCTGCTGAATGTAAGACATTTCCTTTAGTTACCCTGCATGCATGGAGAATAAAGACAAGCAGAAACCTATGACTTCAACACATTTTTGTTCCACTGTATAGGCCTAATTCAATTTTTGTGCTGTTTGGTATAACCGCATTCATGAAAAAAGTCATACACAACAAATTGATTCTGTTTATATAAAACTTTATTTTAGAAACAAATATTATCAATACAAAATGGTGCATATAAAAGCACTTGCTTATTTTGACAGATGGACATCTCCAGTAATACCTCAGTAATAGCAAATAAATGACAATAGCAACAATGTATCTCATGGAAACCATCATTATTCTCTATGCAGAAGAATTATCAGTTGATTCCAGTTCATTGACCATGTAGGACATTAGGAGATCACAGGCAGCTGCAGTAAGCATATGCCTCCTTCCATGCAAAGCACAATTTAAAGACACAGACACATCGGATTGGAAGGAGCACTAGTCATACACAGACAAATACATCTGAACACACTAACATCATTAGCATCACAGAGAGGACGCCAAATCTTTTGTCAGTATCCAAGATGTCAGTATTCAAACGACAGGTCCTGTAGTTCATACAGTCCACTTCTTCTCCAACTTTGAAATAACATTTGGCTCTCAAACATACATAGTGTGAGGTAATAAATTATACTTTAAATAAAGGTTTAAATATGTTTCATCTGTGTATCACGGGAACTGAATGCATGGTGCGTACAACACTCTGGAGTGCAAAACGTATGAGTTTGGTGTTAAGTACACAAATGCTTTCCTCAAGATCAACACATCTACAGTCATTACCACAGAGTAGACCAACACCATGTAGGCCTGTATAGACAGAAATAAGCTGCCTTTTTCTCTACCATTCAAATGTGTTTGTTCATATATGTCATCAGTAGTCACAGCAGCAGCAAAGAGAAGTCAGTTTAGCCAGTCCAGTAAAAAATAAAACAATAATCTGAGCTTTCAGTTTCTGTGGGCTGCGCCTTTACTGGCCCCATCCTCCGATCCCAATCTCCTGTTTGTAGCGCTGGGTGAGACAGTTGGCCTGCTGTGTCAGCTTGGACAGCACCCCTTGCAGCCCGGTCAGGTGGTACTGGAACTGCTTCTGCAAATCCTCGTCCTCCTCTTCCTCTTCCTCGGACGATGAGGATGATGCGGAGGAGGAGATGGACGCGGATGAGTTCATGCGGGTGATCTTCATGCTCTCCTTGCGCCTCTCATCGGCCGCGGCGCAGCGGACCCCCCACTCGATGTCCCCGCGGATGGACTTGAGCAGCTGGTAGTAGCTGTACATGTCTCCCTCGTCCATGTCCGATTTCAGGGAGCTCAACTCCCTGTCCTCATCCAGCGGGACGTCCCGCAGCAGGCTGGGCACCATGATGGTCTGGTCCATGTTGTTCACGGCGCCGATAAAGCGGTTCATGGCATTGAAGAGGGAGTTTTTCTGGGTCGGGGTTTCTGGCAGCTGCATCATCATCTTTGCGAGAGGTTTTTTTTTTTGTTGTTGTTGTTGTTCTTCAACAGCAGAAATGAAAGTGGAGATCCGAGTTTCTTGTCTTGTTTACTCTCCTCCGTGAGTGTCCTGCTTTAATTCTGGGCTGATCGGCTTAAGGAAGCGGCTGCTTGTCTAATGCTGCGTCGGGGATTGGCTGTCTTGTAAATCAGGCGAGGTGCGCCGGCAGTTGGTTAGGCACGGTTCTTGAGTTTTCCCCTCGATGAGTGTTTGTGTCCTTCTCGTTGTTTCTAATTTGCGGGATGACTGCTGCGTCTTATTTATAGATGCGTGTGGTTTCGAGCTAAAGGCGGTCCCACGACCTGTTTGTCAGGTTCTCCCACTGCAGATGCAACCGGACCCACATGACCTGAAGTAGCACCCAGCTGAGCAGGGAGGTTTGGCACATTTTCAGTGCGAGGAGTGGCTTCAAATTGACAGTTAGGGTATACTCATCTACACCGAATGCAGACCCCCCTGTAGACCTAAAGAAAAACTACAGGGACCAGTCTCTCCTATCCATTTCAAGCTGAACATCCCCAGTGCTTTACCGCGCGTAATTACGCACCACAGCTGCCAGTACCCCACTAAACACTTATCTCCAATATCACTTAACGTACTATGTGTGCTGTCCTGTAAATCAGTTGTTTTCCGGTGAGAGAGATGACTAACATTGCATCACCATATCCCACATTCTGTTCCCATGAGCCAGGCAGAGAGACACGTAGGGCGAGGCCTGACGGAGCAGACCCGCTGTCATGAATATTCATTAAACAAGCCATCGGCCCACTGCTCGGGCTTCCAGCAAGGCCAATCAGATGGCCGTATGCGTTCCCGAGGCGGGACAAGTCGATGGTGGACCAATGAGGAGGCCGCTGTGGTCCCGAAATCAGGCGCAACACGTGGTCGAGTCCTCATGCTTTTCAATGATCATTGATTGAATTAATAGGTTAGACTGACTTTCAGTTCGCCCCCTGCGCTTCAAGAAGTATTTTGGTGAAAGTTGCCTAACACGTCATGTGAAAACACTACATGACCTGTTTTGAGAATCTTCCTGGGGAAAACTTCAGAAGTTAAAAAAAACTTAAAGTAGCCATTCAAAAGTAAAAGCATTAGTTCTGCAGAACAATGGCCCCTGACAATTAAGCACCATAACTGATTATTAGAGACTAATAGACATATCCATCAATGCTTACATAGTATTTTACTGGTGTAGCTGTTTGAGGTGGAGCTAGTTTTAACTACTTCAAATACAGTTATAGTAGGTATTTTAGTCCAGTGGGTCCCAACCTGGTTGCCATGAGATAAATCTGATGGGTTGTGAGATGATTAGTGGTTTGGGAAAGTAGAAAAAAAACAAAAACAAATCTCTGCCACACAAATGGATTCATCCTCTGGACTATTCTCAATATGGGCCTTAGAGATTTTAACCTATTTGTGGCTCAGGTTTTATCAGTTTGGCAGCATCTAGAAGTAGCTCCACATCCTCCCAGATCCATATTCTTCATGTATGTTAACAATCTATCCTTAAAATTGTCATCCAGATCTTTCTACATTGTAATTTTTCTATGTTGGTCTATTCTGTACACACAACATCTGCATGTCTGCTCTCCTGAAGGAAATCCCCCCTATTTTGCTGTTCCTGAGATTTTCCTCCTCATTTTTCCCTGTTAAAGCATTTTTTTTATGGGGATATCTGAAATGTGAGAAAACTGCTATTTTGAACAATGTGCCAAAAGAGTTGGGAACTACAAGTCAAATCCTTCATGATGAATTGTATTTTGTAATCTTATCATATTTCTTATGCACAATTCAAATCTGAAAAATAATACATCTGTCATCAGTGGGGTAAAAAGCACAATATTTACCTCTGAAGTGTCATGGAGGAGAAGTAGCTTATAAAGTAACATAAAATGGAAATAAAGTACAAGTACCGCAAAACTGCATTTAAGTACAGTAATTCAATAAATGTACTACATTATTATACTTTCTCTGGTCACCCCTTAAATGTGTTTTGTGTTGCTCCCATGAAAAATATACCAGGAGATCCATTGATATTCAGCACATATAAGAGTAAAAATGGAAAACATTGTATCAATAATTCAAGATGTCCTAAATTAGTTGTGAAATAGTGAAGTATCTCGTGCCACATTGTTGCAATTTCCCAATTATGAGATAAAATGGGGAATGGAAATGTCATAAAAGTACAAGTCCACTCTTTACTGAGTGCCACATACACACTAGCAGTCTCTACAGAAATACTGCTGGCCTGGTTATTTCCCCTTGGGGTAACTAGTCAAAGCCAGCTGCAGTACTGAAAAGATTACACTTAAAACCAAACTGTTGCACCAGCCAGTTTCCAGCAGTGATGGTGGATAGCTGATTTCCCCTGCACCTTCTAACTACAGCTGCTGGTAAACATGGGGGCACCCACACAGCCCCTGCATCAGAAATAGCCTAACATTACTACTAAATGGTGGAAGTGCTAAGTTTGAAATCTGAGCTTTGGTAAACACTTCTGGTCAGACTGAATCTATACAACATGTTTTCCACTGTGTTGCCATCAACACAAAGAAATTTAACACGTGTCTGCTGTAATAATAAAAAAAAACAAAACATGTCTGGCTATTTAATGTGAATGAAGTTTAAAATAGGTCCACATTACATATCAGGATAGACTCATCAGAATGATAAAAAGGAAGGACTGAATAGAAGGCGGGCCTAATAAGGTGGCCTGAGTGATACTCCATGCCCAGGAAGAGATGTCTATGGGCACAGTTTGTTCTAGCAAATGAATCACTGTTAAAACATTGTTGCTCAGCAAGAATGGGGAGAATGTGAACATGGATGGCAAAACCTGCTGAGTGAGTTTCTCTCCCCCTTCTGTCTATCTTCTCCTACTTCCGCCACCTCTTGGTATATCGCTTGTCTCTTCCTCTTGTGTCTATCACAACTGACTGTCTTGAACTCAGTGGTTGAAGAAATATTCATAACATTTGCTGATTTGTATTTAAAAAATGCTCCACTATGAGTAAAATGTCAGTATTATTAGCAAAATATAGTATCAGAAGTTAAGTACTCTTCTAGAAAGTACTATTCAGGTAGAATGAACCCCTGTCAGCATTATGTTGTATTATTGGATCACTCCTATAATTCATTAATATGTAAGTAGCATTTTAATGGTGTAGGCAGTGGAGCTAGATTTGACTATTAAATCTAAAACAATGCATTGTAATCTAGTTGTTCAGATTTTTTACATCTCAATCTACAAATTAACCATCAACTACAACTGCTAAACAAATGTAGCAGTAGTAAAAGTATAAATTAGCATCAAGCTGAAATACTCAAGTAAAGCACAAGTACTTCAGAACTGTACTAAGTGTTGTATTTAAATTCACCATCAAACGTCATAGGGCTGGAAGAAGTAGGATCTGAGGCCTGTAGAAGTAGGTATACCTCAATGTGAAAATACAAATAAATAAAAGTCCTCAATTTAAAATCTTACTTGAGTAAAAGTATTATCAGGAAAATGTGCTCAAACTATCAAAAGTAAGATAACTGTAAATGCAACAGAATAGTTCCTGTCAGTGCTATATTATTATATAAGATATTATGAGAGTAGAAATATGAGGTAGTACAAAATGGTAATTCTCAAGTAAAGTACAAGTACCTTGAAATTATAATTAAGTGCGGTACTTGAGTAAATGTACCAAGTCAGTTTCCATTACTGTCTGGAGCCTGGTTTCCATCCCACTCTACCCACATCGCCTTAACCCCAAATCTGCCTTGGAAGCAAAGATACACAAACACAAATGGATAATCATTTCCTCCATCTGAAGATTAGCTGATTCTAGATTTCTACATGATTTCATTGAGGAAAAAAAAGCAGGTCAGCGGAGAAAATGTGCGCCACTGCTGAACAGAGACCAGATAGGAACAGGAGCTGGCATTGCTTTCTCAACAGGGCTGTCAATCAAGGCCCCACCTCACTGACTTCCTCTATTCTCCTGTGATAGGCCTTTCCACTTGTCAGAGGACGCACCGTGCCTGAATGCAACAATGAAACCTGGATCAGTTCGGAAGGTTTCTCGATTGTGTGTCATGTCAGAAGCGGAGCATCCACCGATTACGCCGGGTGTCATCATCATCCCACAAGACTTCAAAGAGTGAGAGAGAGGAGGTGGCGGGGTGGGGAGGGAGGGAGGCAGGGGTGGGTTGCTGCACTACAGGAACAGGCAGCTTGAGTGGGAACTCTAGTACTTGTCATCACAACTGCATGTTACTGAAAAGTGTGAGGCAGGGGTGTCTAAGTTCAGCGAGGAAGCTGGAGGCGAGGCAGCAACAGCAATTATAACAACAGCAGCTGCGACAACAACAGCGACAACAGCTCATATCACAAACAAAGGGGTGGAGTGGGACAGGCCTGCTATATTACTGTATAAGGTAATAAATGAGGTATCACTGAGGATTCAAAGAGAGAGGTGTGTGCGTGTGTGTTTGAAGGAGAAAAAGCTTAAGTGCTCCCTCTGCAAGTTTTTGAAACTCAAATTCATTATAAGATCATATTAAAGCAGTTATTCATGTCATAGATTTAATATGATTTTTAATGTTATTAAACTTCCATTTAAAAACACATTCCTTTTACACATAGCCACGTGAGCCTCTGGTAATCTTCACTAAAACAAATGACTCTTATGTCTTCAAACTTTAAACCCAGGACTTCCCCTTTATAAGATAAAAAAAACCCAACTTATTGGTTAATCTGTGCTGACTTGAGATATTGTTGAGGACTCTGAGGTCATGTCTTCGTTTTGGGTAATTTGGGAGATTTAGCAGCCTCAGAGAAGTTGGCATTCTACAATTGAAGAATGGCATACTGGATTGGGTGATTTCACTATTTTTGGTATTGGTACATTGAAAATAGCTTTGTGTAAAGCCAATAAATGGACTCACGATTTCAGTGTTCAAATTTTGTTTGTCACAGCTCAAAGTACTTACAACTTAAAGCCATACACTGAAAAACATCATACATGAATTTAATGGAATCAAGAATCTTTTGTCATTAACGTAATGTCAATAAAAATTGTTTTGGCGTGTCAGTAGGTGAAAGCAGGAATAAATATTTCTTTACGTGACAATAGTCTGTGCCATGATCTGATTTTATGTTTTCATTTGTTATTCCAACCCTTATAGTTTATTTCATTCAAAATGGCATTTTGATTAAAAAAAAAGAATCCTACCGATCATTATTTATTGTACTGATTTATTCACTTAATTTGTCTAGAGCAATCAATTTCCTAAATTCTCCTGAGCAAACAGAACGATTCAATAGGCTTTTTTCACAGCAGACATTTTGACTTGTCACAGTAGGAAAGAGACAGTTGTCACTATTGACATTAAGAATGGCTCTGTGCTATTCAAATCTCCCAATAAGCCATGACAGCGTGGCAGTGAGCTAGCATGAATTACACCAGAACCCTGAAAGTGAAGCAGCTACATGAAATTCAGCCATTATTAATTTTATTATTTACACCTGTGCTTTTCCTACTGTGACATTATATTGTAATATATCTGAAAGTGTATATGAAAAAGGCCTGTTAAGTTACACTGACTTCGTCTATTTCAGTGCAACTTAAGGTCTTGGGGAGTAACATCAGTGTTGTGTAAGTTCACACCTCCCAAGAGCAAGCTTAAAGTTTAGTTCACACAGATTAAAATAAACTAGATGAACTAGTTCATGTTCACTTCTTGTATTTTTTGAATGAACTGCTCTTAACTGTTCTTTTTCAGTAAAATTTCCTCCTACCCATCCATCCTCAGCCCAAAATCATGGCCACATTACTGCATACTAGAATAGAATCACAGACAGATTACTTTTTACAAACCAAGTAAAACCAATTTGAGAATATGTTTTACCACTTGAACAATGTGCCATAAAGCAGAACAGCTCAAAACAGATGGGTTTACAAATGTAATTCAGTCTATACAGTTTTTTATTATGCAGATAGTAAAAAAAAAAAAAAAAAGAGATGCAATAAAAGTATAGATGCAATGGAAATTTTATTTAGCCCGCATCAACCAAATTATGCAGCATTTCAATCTTAATCTATATTCTTAATCCATTTACTGCCACTGGGATCCATAATTCGTCAGCATGGCGTGAATTTTCACAGTTATGCTGATGACACACAGTTGTATGTGTTCATAAGACCAGATGACCCAAACTGTCCAATCTAAATGATTGTTTGTTAGCCATCAATGAGTGGATGAGTAAGAACTTCCCTCAGCTAAATGAAGATAAAACTGTGATCCTCCTAGTTAACCCAAAAAATAAGAGAGATCTTGTTTTTGCTAAACTGGGACATCTGGCCTCATAGGGACCTTTGGCCACAAGTAAGAAACACTGGTGTCATTTTAGATTCTGATCTCATTTTGACAGGCCATCATTTATCATTTGTGCAACATTGTGAAAGTAAGACCTCTACTGAGCCATCAAGATGCTGAAAAGCTTGTTCACACTGTTGTCTCTAGTCATCTTGACTACTCTAATGCCAAGTTTCATACTTTCCAGGGCTTTAACAAAAACTAAAATGATAGGATATATTACTTCTGTTCTACGCAACCTTCAATCTTCTCTTTTTTAAAGCACTAAATGGTCTTGCCCCCTCTTATATCAGAGTCCCTATCATTCTATGGTCCTCCACAAATCCTCTGCAGCTGCATTTTTAACTATTCCCAGGGTTGCCACAAAAACCTTTGGGGATGCTACTTTTAGCTACTATGCCCCAAAAATATGGAACACTCTGACATTAAGTATCAGACTTACTGACTCAGCGGACAGTCTTAAATGACGACACAACCTTTATGCTATGTACGTGTACCTTTTAATCCTGTATTTTTTTGTTATTTTTTGCTGCTGAATTATAAATCACTTCGCCTGCATTGTGTGCAAGGTGTAATATACAAAAAGTTAATTCATTCATTCACTCATTGCAGGCTGGTGCAGGCTCCACCACTGGCTTCATTGCACTTGCTAGCTGAGAGATGTGTGATAATTTCATTTTTCGTGCCATAAATACATGGTTGACATCATGAAACACTTCTTCTGACATTTTTTGGACAGTTGACAAACAGCTTTTTGGTCCATCACCGCCACCTTCAGGTGGGTGATAGTGAGCGTCCTTAACTCTTACGTAAAGATACTCATGTTCACCTTCACTAGCCTCAAATGGGAATGTTCAGTTCACATTCAACAAAATGGTTCAATGAACACAGCCCTTTTTTTTAAGTGAGCTAGATGAGTGAGTGATGAGAATTTTACACAACTTTCATGTTGGGGAATAAAATTTGCAGAAAATATAAAGGAACAGTTGAGTTAAAATTCCCCCAAAACTTTAAGACTCTCCTTTTGCACTGCGTTTTGAAGAGGGTCAGTGCTGTTCCAGAAACATCAGCTGCTTGGTTTATGATGACATGAGACACATTGGTATTAAGTTTAGTCTCCCTCTGTGGGCTTTTATTTCAAAAACAAATGCTTATAGTCATGGCCCCCTCAACCTCCAAGGGGGTAATTGGTGCAAAAATTGGTTGACCCCCCACTATACATGGCAGTTACATTATTTCCCCTGGGTACCCAAAACCCTGCATTCTGGAGCTGGAATGATTAGTTGATTAAATGATTAGATGATTTACAGAAAAGAATTGGCAATAAGTCTGATAATTGATCGTCCTGTTATCATTAAGGAGAATTATTCTCAGATGTACTGATCATGAAAATGATTGTTGGTTCCAGCCGTACAGTTCTTCTGTGGTGGATTAACATTGCCCAAGGTTTTATGTGTGTTAACTGCTGGACATGGAGAAACAATGGGAGCAACTTGATAAAGCGCAACAATCTCAATATAAACTGAAACAGTAGGCTAGAGTTCCCCTTCAAGACCAGGGCCATAAGATGGAGAATGGAGGACCAATTATAGTTGATACCTCAGTGGTGCAAAACTTTTGACAGTCAAATTATGTTGACCCAAATGATATGGAATAAGCCTGGGGCTCTGAAATTTATTTTGTAGGCCTTATTATATTATATTATATTATATTATATTATATTATATTATATTATATTATATTATATTATATTATATTATATTATATGTTTTTAAAATGTCTGCTGATTGTTGTTTTGTCATCATTTGGCTTCATTTAAACGCGTTTATGCGCTCTTCGATCTGTGTGTGTGTGTGTGTGTGTGTGTGTGTGTGTATGTGTGTGTGTGCGTAATAGGCTGGCGCTTCCCCGGTGGCATCTCCCTCTAGCCTACAACCCATTAAGTGTATCCGGGAGGCGGAGGCGAGGAGGAGACAGGGCGCAGGAACCAGCGGCACGCACGCTCCATTAGCGGACCCACTGCCGCGCCGCTCCGCCGGTAATTTGCGTAACGAGATTGGAGTGAGCCCGGTTAGCGCGGTCTCCCCGCGGTCTCTGCACCGTCTTCCCACCGCTTCTCCGGCCTTGTTTCGGATGCAGCAGCAAGAACGCAGCAGGAGAGGTGGACGGATAAAGGCGGAGGATGTGTGTATGCCTGTGTGTGTGTGTGTGTGTGTGTGTGTGTGTGTGTGTGTGGTGCTCTATCTCCCACACACGCCGCTTCGCCTCCCCTTTCCCTCTCGCCACAGCTCCGTTTTCGGCTGATGCCAAAGCGCCATCATGTGGAGGAGGATGGTATTCAGCGTGTGATCAAGTATGCTCAAGACTTGCGCCACGGACTCAACAGGATGAAGATGTCACTTAAGTTTAGTTTAACTCTTTCATGGGTAACTGTTATGGAAGAGGAAAAAGCTTTTGCAAAACGTATTGAAACAATAAAACACATGAATGAATAAACACAACTGCAAAGTAGCCTGTTTAAACCCTAATGATCAAAGAGTTCAATAAACACCTCTCAAACAGTTTCAACAAAAGCTAAGCATTATCACTTTAATGGAGTTCGGATTTATTGTAGGACTGTATTAGACTGTATGAGTCCTGGCAAGAGCTTAGTATATAATATGGTGAGATTACATTTAATGGTAACGTGAGAAACAGCAGAAAGGAGATAAAGTAAACATCAAAAAGAGGCAATCATTTTGAACTACCTTACAGTTTCATGTGCTGTTCTGCTGGTCTCCCATCAGGCTGTCAAGCTTCTGCTTTTATGGCAATGTCAGTTTATTTGGCTGTGAAAGGGTGTGGAATTCGTGTTTGAGTTGACTCTATTTTGGTAAACAGAACAAACACATATTTCTTTATACAGGTTGCAGTGTGTAGCAGAAAATTTTACTTTTTCCTTACCTCTTGTTGTTGGAAGAAGTCAGTGACAGTCTGTTTCCTCTGGGTTGCCAGGCTTGTCTATATTGGGTTGTTGTTACTTTGTCAATTCTGCCCCTCAGTGTTTTCTGTTCAATGGTTCAAAAGCATTGGAGTTTCCTTTGTGTTGTACCTGTCTTTTGCTGAGGCCATGTGATGTTGGAGAAGCTGAGCCTGATGACCAGCTTAAGGACTTCTCTCCATCATTTGGCAACAGTTTTTTTTGTTTGTTTGTTTGTTTGTTTTTATTTAAAAAGTTTACTCAGCTTTTGGATCCTAATAAGACGTGAAATTGGTCTAATTCAGTTGAGCATCCATTGACTTTTACAATGTTCATTCAGGTGTTCATTCAGTTTGGATTTGTCAGGTACTCTCTATTATATATTAACACAAAGTTTACAAAAAATAAAACAATACTATTTTGATTGTGGAATATTTTTTTTCCTTATTTCCAGTTTTGTCTATAGGTATGTACATTTTTTTATGGGGTCCATCTTCTTAGGTATCTTCTTTTGTCATTCGCAATTGTCTGTAGTAATTTTTGGTCATAAATATACATACAGTACCAGTCAAAAGTTTTTACACACCATCCCATTCAGTGGTTTTTCTTTATTTTCATTACTTTCTACATTGTAGGTTAATACTGAAGACATCAAAACTATGAAAGAACACATATGGAATTATGTGGTAAACAAAAAAGTTAAAACAAACCAGAATATGTTTTATATTTTAGATTCTTTAAAGTAGCCACCTTTTGCTTTGATGACAGCTTTGCACACTCTTGGGATCCTCTCAATCAGCTTCATGTGGTAGTCACCTGGAATGGTTTTCAACTAACAGGTGTGCCTTGTCAAGAGTTAATTTGTGTAATTTCTTGCCGTCTTAATGTGTTTGAGACCATCAGTTGTGTTGTGCAGAGGAAGGGTTGTTACACAGTTCTATACAGTGAATAGCCCGATTCGACTACTGTTCTAATCCATATTATGGCAAGAACCACACAACTAAGAAAAGAGAAACAACAGTCCCTCATTACTTTAAGACATGAAGCTCAGTCAATCCAGAAAATTTCAAGAACTTCGAATGTATCCTCAAGTGCAGTCGCAAAAACCGTCAAACGTTATGATGAAACTGGCTCTCATGAGGACTGCCCCAGGAAAGGAAGACCAAGAGTTACCTCTGCTGCAGGGGATAAATTCATTAGAGTTACCAGCCTCAGAAATCGCAAATTAACAGCGCCTCAGGTTAGAGCCCACATGATTGCTTCACAGACTTCACGTAGCAGACACATGTCAACATCAACTGTTCAGAGGAGACTGCGTGAATGATGCCTTCATGGTCGAATTGTTGCAAAGAAGCCACTACTGAGGAAGAACAAGAAGAAGAAGAGAATTGCTTGGGGCAAGAAAAACAAGGAATGGACATTAGACCAGTGGAAATCTGTACTTTGGTCTGATGAGTCCAAATTTGAGATTTTTGGTCCCACTTGCCATGTCTTTGTGAGACGCAGAAAAGGTGAGTGGATGGTTTCTACTTGTGTGGTTCCCACTGCGAAGCATGGAGGAGGAGGTGTGATGGTATGGGGGGGGGCTTTGCTGGTGACACTGTTTGCGATTTATTCAAAATTCAAGGCACATTTCACCAGCATGGCTACCACGGCATTCTGCAGCGACATGCCATCCCATCTGGTTTGCGCTTAGTGGGACCATCATTTGTTTTTCAACAGACAATGACCCCAAACACACCTCCAGGCTATGTAAGAAGGAGAGTGATGGAGTGCTATGTCAGATGACCTGGCCTCCACAATCACCGGATCTAAACCCAATTGAGATGGTTTGGGATGAGTTGGCCCGCAGAGTGAAGGCAAAGCAGACAACAAGTGCTCAGCACCTCTGGGAACTCCTTCAAGACTGTTGGAAAACCATTCCAGGTGACTACCTCATGAAGCTGACTGAGAGAATGCCAAGAGTGTGCAAAGCTGTCAACAAAGCAAAAGGTGGCTAGAACCTAAAATGTAAAACATATTCAGGTTCGTTTAGCACTTTTTTTGTTTACTACATAATTCCATATGTTCTTTCATAGTTTTGATGTCTTCAGTATTAATCTACAATATAGAAAGTAATAAAAATAAAGAAAAACCATTGATTGAGAAGGTGTGTCCAAACCTTTGACTGGTACTGTATATTTATGTATATGTAGCTTATCTCTATTTTCCTATCAGAATCCACACTGCTTTGTGGTTGTCAGGAAAAAAAGAGCAAATGAAAACCTGGCAGTCAATTTCTAGATCTACAAGTCCCAGATTTTGGTTGTCCCACACCAAATAAATAAAGCGCTCAACAGTGTGTTTTC
The DNA here is from genome assembly GCF_046630095.1 of Trachinotus anak. Lineage (NCBI taxonomy): Eukaryota > Metazoa > Chordata > Actinopteri > Carangiformes > Carangidae > Trachinotus > Trachinotus anak. The sequence continues at coordinate 13,780,578 of NW_027273852.1, forward strand.
TTCTCCTCATTCTGTCTGATTGATTTGTACAGCTATACCCACCCACATACCTTTATCCATCCACACCTTAACCTTTAACCTGACATCTTCTCAAACTAATCCTGAAGCTAAAACTATGATTTGTCCTGATTTAAGTGTGGAAACAGCCTAAATGATCACCTTTTCTGCTCTCCAAACGATAAAACAACTGATAAGCCACTAAAATACAATGTTCATATTATAACCCAGCAACTACATCAGCCCAGTGTGATGAAGCCATACCAGGATTTTTAATGTCAGAACGACACAGACAGTACAAACAACACTCACACCCATCTTTGGTAAATAGGCTACGTGTAATAAAACACCTATTTAACTGCATATTTAAAATGTACAAAGCTGTCTCCATCATAGCAAAATGAACAAATGCTGAACACAATTGTTATCAGTATATTTATTGATAATAAGACCACTGATGGTGACTCAGTCAATAGTAGACAGCATGGTGCAATTGTTTTGAGTGTCTGGTGACCCCATGTGTATGCTGGGTGGTATTACAATTTAGTATTTACAGAACAATATCAGCTTGAGGGAGGAAAATAAGTTTCAGAGTGCTGGAAAACATACATTCACTAAATAAATGTACAGCTCTTAAAGCAATTAGGTTTTTAAAAGCCACAACCAAATACTGACCAAAGTTGAACACAACAGGATCACAAAATCAAGACACTCTTGCACACACACACACAAGCCTTATCATACAAGGAAACAACACATACAAGATTATGGGCATAGTCAAATAAAGACAAAAAAAAAAAAAAAAGAATCACACATACTTTCACACATACTGAAGAGAGATAGAAAATCACTTGGTGAAACTGTAAACTTAATGCCAACCAAATCATAATGAGTATACAGCTAAATTGAAACAGCTACATGTTGCACGTTACTCTCAACAAAACATTGGCCACAATTATCTTGTCAGTGCAGGTTTCCTATAAACTATCAAACTAATACAGATTAACAGCACAAAGTGCGGAAACAAAACTCTGACACAACATTTATATATTAGCATATTAGAATGAGAAACATTACATCATATAAATTACATTTCCAATACATATCTACAGATGGTGATGATGACAGAGGCATGTTGATGCACTACACAGAATACTGTGAATACTGTTGGAGTCCCGCATATCTCTAATGCTGACGTCTCTCATCGTAGCAGGCAGCTGGCTTTGCTTTCCATTAGAAGAAATTCATGACCTAAATGGTTTGATGTGACCCTAGCAGGTTGAAAACTGCAACTGTAACCACACCCCACAGTGATGGCAGGTACACCCCTACGACGCTACAACCAAAGGTCAGCAAAAAAAAAGAAAAACATTTTCAGCTGTTGTTACATTGCTCTTTAAAGCTTAATTGTGACATTTTGGAGTTTAATTAATTACTAAACCAGAAAGACAAGTACTAAATCATCACTAAGGTGTCAGTATTCTTCAATTTAAGTGCTTGTTGGATCATTTGTCCCTCGGCACACATCTTTCAAATGTCGGCCCTGGGGAGGCAGTCCATCTGACAATTTTTGCAACTTTCCAAAACTGCTAATCTGACAATTACACCCACACATCATGCAGAGATTGGTCAGGTGTTTGGAGGTGTGAAAGTTGACAGGATTTAAACCTCTCTCTCAATCTCTCTTCATTCTTCATACAACTTCTTCCATTACTTTTCATTTGACAACTGAGCGTAAAATCAAAATGCCTCTAAGGAGAGACCGTCCAAAAGTGTGCTTGGTTATCCCCATTTCTATGAAGTGGTGCCCCCCTTCAGGACAGCAGGCTTTTCCACCTTTGTGTGTGGCCGTTTGGACTTTGCTTTAAATGGTGACAACTGCTCTTTTAGGGAGAAAAGAGATGGAGAGTCCAAAATAGAAGAAGCTACAGATAATTTTAATGGCAGATATTTTGAGTTGTCAAAGCAGGAGAAGCAGGTGGAATTAAATGATTAAATTACATAAATGATGGTTGCATTTCATTTAGGTGAGGCAGTTTCAGAGTCCTGGTATTGTGCATGCTTACTGGGACACAAAGGAATGGAACCATGGTTAACGTTACTATTAACACCTGTGTCTTCCCTACATTGACAAGCATAAAATATCTGCAGTGCAAAGCGTCTGTTGTCGCACATTAGCTGAATTGCACCATCCACTTTTATTTAATCTCCTCCTCTGTTGTAATATAAACTGTCTGCAAAAGGGGAATAGTTTAGAGACAATCATGAGATAGGAGTTGACGGTACAAATCCATCTTTTTGATAAAATTTTACTGTGTGAAGTTATTGTCCAGTTAGTGACCTAAATAACATGATCGTTAATCGACAATTTCTCACTTTCTGGTGTGACAGGGCCTTCAGTCTACAGTGTAACTGATTTGTTCCACAAGTGACCTCATTTGTTTGTGTGCTAGATTAATATATTTCTTTCCTTCTGTAACTAATTAACTGACAGTAAGTATAATTTAAAGTGTATCAACCTGTCATTTTAAGTTACTGTAGGAGGAAAGAAAGGAAAGATTCACATTTGGTATCCGTGGTCTTATTCTAGACTAAAGCTTTTAATGAATGCTGATGCTAAATTAAGTTTGACCGTTAAGTTAAATGAAATATTAAATATCAAAAAATTATTGTACCTTGTCTACAGGTAAAAATACTCTAACAGCTCTCCCTGTTCTTCCCTTTGTCAATTTCCAAATTTTTCATATAAACTCAAAATATCATCCTCAGTACACATAATCAGTTCACAAAATGTCACAACCATAGGAATATACAATGGTGAGCAATAGCAAGTCAAATTCAAAACTAAACCTATCTATTAAAGTATTACTTTCAAACTTTATTAATGTCACTGTGTATAAAGATGTGCAGTAGCCTTCTGATGACAATCGATGGAGCATGCTGCATCCAACTGAGAAGCCAAGTTGCATCCAATCACCTATCTGAGACCAACACTGCTGTCAACCCAGACAACTCTGGTCTACCTGCTTGTTGTAGGCTGTACTGATCCAAGATATGTGCTAATGAGCAACTTCTACATCAAGCAGCAGTGTGATGTGTAGTATAGAAAGCTTTGATGCAACAGCAGTGATGAAGGAATGGTGCTTTACAGTAAGATACATTAAGATATTACATTAAGATCACAGGCAGAGAGACGGAGGGAGGTAAATTCCAATTCAGACTTGTGATAGTGTTTCAGGAATTTACTCTTGTCATGTGTCAAGGCTCTTTGTTGCTTCTTCTCTTCATCTCCCTAAATTGACAAAAACACAAAGAAACAAGAATTACCACTTTTAAGTTGCCTCTCCCACTCACTCTAATTTAAGGTTACATCCTTGTTTATCCAGAATCATACATAATATTTACCATTTGTATGAAACTGCTAATTACTGTGTGAATTCTTGAATGATGGCTAAAATGTGTTTTGTGTGGTCTGCTACAAACTGCCACTGCTACAAATCGACTAATCAGAATATAGCTTCAAACCAACCAATCAGAATATGGCTATAAACCAACCAACCAATTAGAATACGGCTACAAATCAACAAACCAATCATAAAAGGGCTGAAAACCAATTAGAGTACAGATACAAATCAACCAATCAAATTACAACTACAACCATCCAATCAGAGTAGAGCTACAAATCAACCAATCAGAGAGTACAGCTACAAATCAGGACAATCAGAACACGGCTACACACAAACCAACCAATCAGAATATGGCTAAAAAAACCCAATTAGAATACAGTTAGAAATCAACCAATCAGAATACAACTATGCACCATACTATCAGAACAGAGCTACAAAACCAACTAATCAGAATGTGGCTGACAAATCGGATATGATTACAAACCAACCAACCAATCAGGATACAGTTATAAACCAACCACTCACAATACAGCTAAAAACCAACTAACCAATAAGAATAGAGCTACAAACCAACCAATCGGAATACGGCTATAAATCAACCAGTCAGAATATGGCTACAAACAAACCAACCGACCAGAATATGGCTAAAAATCATCCAATCAGAATATGACTACAAACCAACTATACAATCAAAATACAGCCACAAACCAGCTAACCAATCAGAATACAACTACAAACCAACTGTCCAATCAGAATACAGCTACAAACCAACTAAACAATCAGAATAGAGCTACAAACCAACCAATCAGAATATGGCTACAAACCAACCAACTAATCCCTTTGTTCCCGAGATGTGAAATGTTGTAGAAATTCCCTCAAGGCATTACTGAGATATCGCATTCACAAGGCCAAAAGGTGTTTTATGAGGTCACCGTCACCTTGACCACTGACCACCAAAATCAGTTCATCCTTGAGTCCAAGTGAACATTTGTGCCACATTTGAAGAGATTCCCTTCCTGAGCTGTTGTGTTCACAAAGCCTAAATTATGTTTTGTGAGGTCACTGTGACCTTGACCTTTTACCACCAAAATCTGATCAGTTCACCCTTGAGTACAAGATAATGTTTCCTTTCCTTACATCGTTGATGTAAATATATTGATAATAGCAGCTTTAACTCTACATGTGTGTGGTTGTGTATGTGTGCGTGTGTGTTATTGAATGTCTCTCACCTGCCACGTCACATCAGCTAGACCATCTCATACTGATTGGCTGTGATGATCCTGGACAGACAGCAGGCCAGCAACATGCCAATCAGCTGAAAGATACACAGAAAAAGGCTTTGGTTTATTTTATGTTTGGAGTTAAAGAATAGCACAACTGCCTATTTGGTTTAGTCACAATGAAGCTGTAATTCCTTGTCTTTTCTGCCCTGTTGTTAAAAAGATGTGCCACAAATGGCTACTTTTCTACAATACATAGCATTGCTGAAAAATGTTATAATACCGATACTACACTGTAAACTGTGTCAATGGACAATAAAGTTCCATTTAAAATAAAAAGATGGAATAAAGTTGCCTATTCCTTGCAAAGTAAACCAGTTCCCATTTACTGCAATTTTCCTGTAAAGTAGATTAAATTATAAAATGCAATACTGGCTGTCTGTTGATCCTCTTAGCAAGTGCCTTGTTTGTTTTCAGCATTTATACCTCCATTTTTCAACACAATAACATTTTATTGTTTAACACCTGCAAAACATAACCACCATTACCTGTGAGAAGGCAATCCCAAACGTCACACCCGCAATGATGGCCATGTTGGTTTCCATGAATGAAGTGACCAGCTCATAGCAGCCCTGAAACACAGGGGGCAGGTTAGTTCGCAGAGGGTACAGGGACATGTTATATGTACAAATTAGGGGCAAGATGGATATCTGGGAGAGTATCTGAGGCATTTGTTAGTGTGTGGAGGAGGGAGATGGTTTAAAAAAAGTGTGTGAGGACCTGTCAGATGTAAATACAGTCATCTGCTGACTGGTGACATATGCATTCATAGGCAGGCGGTCAAGAAAAAGGAAGACACAATAAGATACTGACCTGGTGGTAGACCTTGTTCGGGGCTATAGTCGCATTGCGAAGGTCTTCTGGGTTGCAGTCGGAGGAGTTAAAGCAACAACTGGCAGGAATGCCGTTGGATGGGTAATACACACTGGCAAACCAACTGGTGTAGTTATACACTCCACAGCAACGCAGCTAAAAACAGACAATACAAAGCATTGAGAGCAGATCAGAATTCATGGATAAGGCTTGTCTTATGCTATATATGGCTTACCTATATTCTATATTTCTATCTATATATCTTTATATATATATTCTATACCAAAACCAACAATCTGTTAGTCTCTAAACATTCGCTTTTATGTGGCAGACCCAAGCCCATTTGTTCCTTAAAAAAAAAAAAAAAGCTGTAATATAAAACATTACTCAAATAGAAGGTAAATAGAACATTTGTTGGATGGGGTCTATTTTGAGCTGCAAATCAATATCTATTTGGTCTGCTAGTGAGTATTTATGACATGGAAATGAACTAAAGGGCTCCTGTTCACTGTATTGAATAAACATGTCGAACATGTCGATGTGATTTTAACAGTGGAGGTCTACGGCACAGACAGATAAGCCAAATTAGGCTTTGGCTACACAGGGAATACTTGTTAGTAGCATAAATTGATAGTTGGTTTTGGTCTTTTCATGGAATTTGTTAACAATGAAAAAGAAAAATGCAGAATATTGCCACCTTTGTCTTTCACAAATGCAAAGTTTACACATCCAGTTAATGTGTTTATCAGCTGTTGGACCCTGTTGATGTCGGGGACTTACCCTGTGCTGCAAGTTATCAACAGCACGGCTCGCCTCATCCTCAGCATTGTAGTTCAGGACTGCGTCAGTGTACGTTCTGTGAAAGGTTCCCTTTATCTGCAGCATGCAAATATATGGACAGTCACTCGTGTTAACAGCATAAGAGTGCTCTGGTGCTTTTGTGTAAGACTGAAAAGGTTGTTAAATGGTGAACTGCATGCTGACCTCATGACGAAACACAAATCCAGAGATCCCAGCCACTAACTCAGCGAGGAAGACAAGCGACAGAAACATGGCATACTGCAGGGAGAGAAGAAGTAAGAGGGAGATTTGCATAGTTTGCATGAAAACCCTCTGCCTTACATGTGTATCATTTGCCTATGCTTGCACACACACAAACACACACACACACACACACACACACACACACGCTACAACACACCCACTTGACTACCATTAACCGACCAAAGTGCCCTGCAGCATCTATTGGATTCCTGATCCCTCTCCACACGATAGAGGTCAACCATTATTCCCTTTATCGCGTGACCTGAGGCTAATTAACCAGCATCTACTACACTCTTCTCTCTTGCTGCAACATAACACTCCACCCTTCCTCCTACAGCCTCTCACCAGCTTCAGCATCCATGGGCTTCCTCTGCAGGTGGCGAAGCATCCAAACAGGCCAAAAACGATGATGACGGTCCCGGTGCCAATGAGGACGTACGGAGCGTTGGTGGAGTTGTCGGCGATCAGGGAGATGTATGGGCCCAGCATCAACTTCCCCCATACTCCCACTGCCAGCAGGATGGCTCCTGTTATCTAGAGGGTGGGGGTTGGAGAGAAGGATGTAACAGAGAGAGAGCACAGGAACAGAATGAAAGCAGGGAACAGGCCTTTATCTCTGCACTTCTGCGATACTACAATAGCTGTGTTTTAGCAGCGTGCCGAGGGGGAGGAGGAGGAAGAGGATCAAGGTGGAACAAGAAAGGCAAGCAATTAGAGTAAGGAGGAGGAGATGGCAGACAGAAGACGCAAATTTATCAGGAGTACGGGATAGCGATCACCTGCTTTATGAATATGCCTGCACTCACACACACAGAAAGAGAGAGACAAAAAGAAGGGGGACAAATCAAAGAAGCTCTTTGATCCCGGGCGAGACGCTTCCTCCTGTTGCGCCTCTCTTAGCATTTCAAATGAAGGCTGCGGATAAAAGAGCGTGCTGTACGAGGCAGCTGAAGCGGCGTGTGTCTCAGCTGGGTATGTCTTACTGGCATCCGAAAGAGAGCGGGGTGTGGAGCGGCTGCTGATGATCTGACTCGAGCAAGGGCCAACTCATCATCCTAACCTCCTTCCTTCCAAGAGGAGGCTGCTCGCTGTCCTGCTGCCAGGCCCTCTGACTACAGAGAGGGAGCAGTCTGTACAAAATGTCTCCGTTCACCTTTGAAAACCGCTGAAGCTGATGAGAAGAATACACTCAGCTCTCAGCAGAAAATCAGCTAACATGACTGGAAGAGAAGAAAAGTTTCAATGTCCTCAAGCCAAATGTCATGTGATGTAAAAACGACAATACTGCAGCAGTGATTTACACCAGTACAAAGAAAAAAAATGTCTTTGCATAAAGTCTGACTGCGTTAACAACATTTACACTTTGCCCAGTTGGCAGGGTGTGCACATGACGCTTGGGCAAAGGTTTTTCACCATGACAAATCACCAGCCTCCAGCCTTCCTGTCCTTTGACTGCTGTATTGTTTTGAATTTGGTTGCAGTTCTTAATTATGAGTTCTTTGAGACTTAAATACAGTGAGAGTAGTTTGAAAATGTCTACACTGGGTGCTGTGTTACATGACTAAACTTGATTGTGGCTCATGCAAACATCCACTCATAAATTTCCCTATCAACACGCAGGCACACGGGGTCAGCGAGTTTCAGCTGAGGGTAAGATGATAAGACAAAATACACACACACACACACACTAACCCACACTGAGAGGCTGTTCCTGGAGCAAGTATAGGTCTAGAATTTACAGATACACTAGTTAAAGTCTGCAGCTAGTCATTATGTTCATTACAGTTTAATAAGATGGTCTGCACATTGTCACAATTTCCCCAGGGCAGAAATATTTAAATAGCTTTTTTTGATTGATCAACAATTTAAAACCCCACAGATACTCAACTTACTATCACAGAGGACTGGGAAAACATTAAAATATTTAGATTTAAGAGCGGTAACTAGTTCATTTTTGGCATTCTTCAAAACAAAATAAATGTTAGTCAAAGTTGATGAATTGATTACTTGTTTCGGGTCTGCACTGGTTTCCCAATACTGCTAATGTCTCTGTCTCTTTGTATTTATGACCTAAACATGTTGCTGTGGTTTCTATTATGTAAGCAAAACCTATATAAAGAGTATTATTGACGGCCTGTGGGCAGTTATATGCCAGATGATAAATCCTTAAAGTTGCACATTTGATGGAGCTGAACCACATCGTGAGAGGTGAGAGCCATTAGATTTTCTTTTTAAGAGCATCTCCAGAGTTGTCTGTTTAATGTCTTTTGTAATCTCTTTATCTGAATCCACATCCTATTGTTCCCTGTATTACTTTAGCTATGTGCTCAGATGACATTTTCCACAGGCTGATGTTATTGCCATATAAACATGTATCATGTAAATCATTACATATCTTAAATACGTATAAATTGCTTTTGGCACTTATTCACATATTTATATGCAAAGCACTCAAATGAAAACTGAAGCTTAAAATAATATAGTGTCTTTTGTTTGTTCAGTAGAGCAAAAACTCTTAAGCACATATTCACTCTTGTTTTAGCTCCGTTTTTGGTCTCCACCAGCTCCTGAGGGAAATATCTGGCTCTTTAGTTTCTGAATGATCCACTGTGTTTACCAGCTAGTTGCTAACTGTATCCGAGGTAGAGGCCAAAGTGTTTTGCTGCAGCCAAAAACATCACTGGTTGAAGCTGTAAAACACTGCTAAGTCAGTATAATTCAGTGTTAAGTATGGCTGGAACAACTGATTATTTTCATAATCGATTAGTCTTCTAATATGATTTGTCTGTAATGACATCTACTGTTTCTATTAACAGTGATTCTAACAGCCGGTGCTGACTGTCATTTCAGACAACAGTCAACATCATCAGCAACAAAATGTCGCTCCCCCTAATAACTACTGCCACACACAAATAAAGGATCATCTTGCCAATGCTAAAGTGTTCATTTTAAGGCCAACAGGGAAATCAAGTCCAAGGAGCAGGGACAAGTCATTTCGACTTCATGTCTGTTGCTGAATTCCAAACAGCCCCCCCTCCTCCCGCATGTTTTGTTTGAAATTCAATGCCCGGCCAGCCACCCTGGTTACAGCATAGAGTTTAAAACAGGTCACCCCTCTTCCCTCCTCCCGCTACCCGGGCCTAATAAAGAAACAGAAGGTGTGATGACAAAATATGCTGGCGAGGGCACCACGCAGACTCCGCCACCTGCTCTGCATTTTACCGTCCTGTGTGTAAAGTATGGCAACACAGATATTCACACTTAAGACATTATTTGCCGTGACAAGCTGATGACAGTGAAACCGTGGCCTGACACTGAGGCACCTCTCCCACTTCGAACTCGGTGCCAGTGGCCTCTCCATGCTTCACCCTCAGGGTTGAAGGGAGCCAGTGAACTGTGAGACGCTTCTGCACTTCAGACAGCTGAAACTTGATGCTCTAGATGCTAGAAGACCATCCAATCCAGACTAAATATAAAAGTTCATATCCATGACACTGGCGCATGTCTGCAGAGGAGGTGGACACACAGCACAGCGCTTCTTTTTTAAGCTTTCATGACTATAGATCTGCACCGAAAGGCTGATTTCAGCTCTGTGTTTCCAACAGGACTTTCTTCTCCAATGTTAGGGGTTAATTTAGGTTCTGTTCATGGCCAAGTATCAAAAGCTATTTTCACTTCACACAGTTCAGTATGAAAGTAGCAAAAACAGAGAAAGCACTCTTCAGATCCTAAACACATCATAGACAGATAAACCTCTTCCACATGCTCCATTTAGATAATCCACTCTGGCCATATTTGGCTGCTATCAAAAATCTATCACACAGGAATGAGCCTACAACTCACATCTGTGGTCAAAAATATACTAAATTCAGTCACGCTGTTATGGTTAGCTTGGCTAATACGTGGTTTTAGATTCATATTGTTGCTTGCACAGATGTTAGATCATATTTGAAGCCTTGACTGGTAATCGAAGGGTAAACAAAGGCACATCCAAACCATTGAAAACCACACAGGGAGAGAGATGCTATTTCACTCCTCACTTCACAAGTTCATCTCAAAGTAATTTATCCCAAATTTGGACGCAGTCTCAACCAAATGTATTTGGTTTAAGTAGCTGAGGTGATTTGAATAATCTGCTGGCTCACATCCTAAGGACACTTGTTACAAAGAGCTTTAATTACAGTGAAAAGATGGGCAGAATCTATTCTTCAAATGAATGCTGTTCTATACTGCTTACTTAGCATTGTGAATACAGCTTTTCATAAATTCAAATCGGAGTAAAGCTTTGCTGCGTAAGACAAAAAAATCCAGAGTTACTGATTCAACTCTTTCATAAAACTTGTAGCTTTTGTGGTGCTGTATTGTTTTGAGTGATATTTTAGGGTGTGTCTAATGCTGTTGCTCCTCGGTTAAACAGTATGTAAAAGTGGTGAATTAAACATCAACCCAAGAAGATGGGCTGTGCAAGGACTCAACCCCAGCTGGGTACAGGGGCAAGATAAAAACAATGTACAAAAGAAAAGGAGAAGACGTGTTATTTTGTATCATGTAGTATCCTCATTGCAAGTGGAGCTGTTGTTGTTTTTTCGCCTGTGTACTGTATATAATCTCCTGTTCACATGGATGTTTGCCTGACAAAAGGCTTTGGAGGTTGAAACATTGCATCATTGAAATTGTTAGAACATTGCAAATTTCACTGTACCATTCATTACTTTATGGAAAACTAAATATCTTTTTGGACCACTGGCCAGACAAAATATGCAATTTGACGAGGTCAGCTACGGCTTTGTTAAGATCGAAGTAATTGCATAACTGAGAAATCAATGTGAAGATTAATGAATTAATGATTAATGAAAATATGCCCTCAAAAAACAAATCATCTTAGGCAGTATAGCCTGGGATCATTTATTCAATGTCATTTATCACGCAGAATGACCAAACCATCTCTGGTTCCAGCTTCTCCAATATGAAGATTTTCTGCTTTTTGATATCTCTGACATTACACTAAACGTTTTCAGATGCTTGTGGACCCACAAGTCATTAACTGCAGCTACCTTCAATATTATTATGTATAACACCAGCACATACTACAGCCCAAAAGATGTCAACAAACACACAGTTAAACTAGTAGTCGCAACATTTACTCATCTATTTACGTAAAGTATTAATCGCAGGTATTTACAGTAGTGCTATTGTACTTGAATTAGATTACATGGTCCAGGTGTTTTTCTGAAAACTCAGTTTAGGGCACTTTAAAACATTTCCACTGTGTTCCTACAGGAATCAGCAGGTTAACTGAGGTACATGCTAAAAACCTAAAGTGAGCATATAAAATACAACACATTCTTTTATAGTGAGTTAAACCACCCACCAGAATGTAAAACGAGTCAAAGTAGTCTTACTGTGGCCAGCGACAACATAAAGGTGAAACTTAAATGTTACTGCATCAATAATAATAATCCAGTGGTATAAAAAAAATAATTATGTAACACTGTTTGTATAGTGACCGTAGCATACTTTTACTTTTCTACTTCAAGTACATTTTTGTAATAATACTTGGTATTTCTACAGTTATATTCTTTTACATAAGGGAAAGATCTGATTAGCTATATAGAGTGGTGGAAGTACAACTAATTTACTTTGGTAAAAGCAGGATTACCACAATATGCAAATAAGCCATTGCAAGTAAAAGTCCTGCATTCAAAATTATACTAATATAAAAGTAAGAAAGTATTATTACTAACATGTAATTATTTCAAAGGTAAAGGAATGACTCCTGTCAGTGTTGACTATATATAATACATTTATTTATACACCATACATAACATGAGAGGGAGAGAATTTTAGTTTACTCTTTATTGGATAATTAATATTTTATAAACAGGGTTATATATGTGATTTATTTATTTTTTTTATCTCAACTAAAAAAGAACAACACTTCATCTTAAGGTGAAGCAGAAACATGAATTAACATAAAGTGGAAATACTCAAGTAAAGTACAATGACCTGACCATACTACAGTACAGTACTTGTTCCACCAATATATATGATTAAACAGCAGTGGCGGAAGGTCCCTTTAAGATCATACAGACACGACCCGAGGATGTGTGAGAGTATGTGGTCAGAAAACGGGCTGTGGACGGGCCTGATCGCACAGAGCAGGCCCTCAGCGTTGCTCCCATCAGACCCAGCTACATCGTTGCGGTGACATTAACATCCTCCGCCGCTTGCTGACAACCGTGATGCTGTGCGTGCAATGCACAGACGCCACCGACGCCCAGCAGCCGAAACATGTGTAACCTTACCACGTTACATAACAGAAGACGATGAAAGGCTCATCTTACACGCTAAAGGCGACGCCGTGAAGCCGGCCCCGTCGATCATTTAGCGCATATTCACACAACATCATCATGTCTCCGTCGATGATGCTGGCTCTGTCCGGCCCTCCATCGCGCACAACAACAACAACAACCACCAAAAAAAAAAAAAAAATCATTTTCTGCAGGGTGATTTAAAAAAAAAACAAAAACGGAGAAGCTACATACCCAAAACACGAAGGAGTAAACGATGAGGAGGGTCTTAAGGCAGGTGATGACCGGCTTGGTCTCCATCGTGCACCGTGGGGCGGAGAGGAATGAAGCGTCTCTGCGAGCTGTCGTGTTGCAACCATGCGCTGATGCAGCCACACAGCGTCACTGGAGCCACGCATCAGCCCAGGCAGCAGCTACCACCAGCCTCAGTGGTAACCCCCCCCCCCCCCCCCCACACACACACACACACACACACACACACACCCCTCACAACACAAGCCCGCGGTTTACAGGGGGATTTTGAAGCCTGAATCATGTACCAGTTACATGCTTGTTATTAGTTTCATGCTGCTATTTATACAGAGGTGCAGTTATACGCAAAAGTTTGGACACCCTTGGGAGGATTACATATTTATGTTGATTCTGAAATAGAAATAAATACCACCCCTGCAGCCACATGTGCAATGGTGAGTGGGTATATTCTCTAGAATATTCTCACTTCCAATCATCTCATTTCCCATAATAAAATTTAAGGCTTGAAGATCCAGTCATCACTAAAGTGTATATCATGCAATAGAGTCAATATGAACCAAATGAATGGACAAAGTTGTCACATTGATATTTTGGGGTGTCAGCTCTTGGACTGACTAACATCGTGGCTTCAACAGCAGCCGAGTTGCAGGATATATCTTCACAATAAAGTTGCAACCTCAGAGGCAGAGGCTTAGTCATAACTTATCATATGACTTCTGTTTTTTACTCACCTTCGACTTTATATGTAGCAAAGTAAAAGACTTGAATCATTTTTTTGTCACCCCCTGAACCTCATGGGCCCTTTACACTGTAGGGTCCTGTACACAAAGAAGACAGTGTGCACAGGCTGCAAAGTGACTGGAATCTATTGGTTGCATTCATGCAGTTCTCACCTGGGAATGGTGAATATGCACTGAAATACCGATGCATAGACACCTGGTGGCCCAATGATGTTCTTTAATTTAATAGTTTCATCATATATCATCATTATCACCATACAACATTTTTTACCCCCTCCCCTTCCCCCTTTTATATATGTAACATTATAATGTTTACTCGGCACATTTTCAGTGACTTACTTTGTAGTTTTACCAGAGTACATTTTTACAAAAGCAATTTCACTTCTACTTAAGTCAAATTTCTTTGAAGTAACTACTATTTTGTGAGTACAATTTTCCAGTACTCTTTCCATTGCCGTCATTCACTTTTCAATGTTGTATGCATTCAGTGCAGTGACCTTGACCTTTGACTTTCGACCACCAAAGTGTAATCAGTTTGTCCTTGAGTCCCAGTGGACATTTGTGCCAAATGTGAAGGGATTCCCTTTAAGTTCTCCCAAGATATTGTGTTCACAAGGCCAAAAAGATATTTTGTAGGGTCACTGTGACCTTTGACCTTTGAACACCAAAATCTCATCAGTTCGTCCTTAAGTCCCGTTAAACGTTTGTACCAAATTTGAAGAAATTCCATCTAGAAGTTACAGAGATATTGCGTTCACAAGGCAAAACTGTATTTTGGGAGGCCACTGTGACCTTGACCTTTGACCTTAGACCACCATAATCTAATCAGTACATTCTTGAGTCCAAATGAATGTTTGTGCAAAATTTGAAGGAAATTCCTCATGGTGTCACTGAGATATTGCGTTCAGAAGAATGGGACGGACGGACATCCTGAAACATAATGCCTCCGGCCCTGGCTGTTGCCAGCATGGAGGTATAAAAAAAAAAAATCTGATGTCTTTGGTGATTGGTCTTTCATAACAATCTTACAATGCAGTACAAAATGTAGGGATACAAAGACTGCTTGACGATAAAGCTGTTTTAGATGAATGAAAGGACAAACAGCCAAGGGGAATAAATAATTTGAGCATCGGTACACAGAGTGCTGTGTCCTATTTGCCCTACATTTGAAAGGTAATAAGCAGACATTTCAAATGTCAAATGCAGATCTGTTGACCTAGAAAAAATGTAGTGTGTTTGAGTAATACAGAAGAGACGATCACAATACAGCAAAGTGACAGAATGCATCTCACAAAGTCATGACAATGACATTCATGAAGAGTAGTAAAGGGAGCACAGTGTATTTTGTCCAGCACTGTATGACTGTGCTTATACAAAACAAGCAACAGCAAATATGTACAGTCGGGATGATACAACAGACGAACGTGTGTATTAATGATGCTGCATCAATCTGTTCCAAATATACAGAGACAAATCCGCACATTGCGCTAAGATTCATTTTTCAATGTTTCTGCCTCACAGATGCTACAGCTCTAAAAACTTGGAGAGAATTAGGGTTTAGTTGTTTCAGTCAGTAGAGCAGTGTGGTGTTCACATACATTCACACATATTACCGATCAGTAGCGCTGTGCATGACTGATGGATCTGAGATTTTTTAACATTTCGGGAGAAATTTTATTCTTTCCTGACAAGTTTTGTTAAATTTTTAACTGGGTTTCCAAAAGAGGCTGCTGTTCACTGTTGGTATTCACAAAAAGCTTCTGAATCTATCATTATAATCAGAATCAGAATCAGAATCAGAATCAGAATCAGTTTTATTGCCAAGTATGTTTTCACATACAAGGAATTTTTTCTGGTGATTGGTGCAATTGATCAGCAACAGTGGGGCTCTCTAGCCTTGTTGATGAGGCTAATAGCAGATGGGAAGAAGCTATTTTTGTGGCGAGAGGTTTTGGTCCTGAAGGACCGCAGCCTCCTGCCAGAGGGGAGTGTCTCAAAGAGTTTGTGTCCAGGGTGGGAGGAGTCAGCTACAATCTTCCCTGCACGCCTCAGAGTCCTTGAGGCGTACAGGTCCTGGAGGGACGGAAGATTGCAGCCAATCACCTTCTCAGCAGAGTGGATGATACGCTGCAGTCTGTTATTGTCCCTCTCCGTGGCAGCAGCGTACCAGATGGTGATGGAGGAGGTGAGGATGGACTCAATGATGGAGGTGTAGAAGTTCACCATCATAGTCCTTGGCAGGTTGAACTTCTTCAATTGCCTCAGGAAATACATCCTCTGCTGAGCTTTTTTGATGAGGGAGCTGATGTTTAGCTCCCATTTGAGATCCTGTGTGATGGTGGTTCCCAAGAAGCGAAAATGCTCCACGGTAGCCACGGGGGAGTCACACAGGGTGATGGGGGTGGGTGGGGCTGGGCTCTTCCTGAAGTCCACTATCATTTCCACTGTCTTCAGAGCGTTTAGCTCTAGGTTGTTCTGCCTGCACCAGGTCACCAGACGCTCAGTCTCCCACCTGTAGGCAGACTCATCGCCATCAGAGATGAGTCCAATGAGAGTGGTGTCGTCTGCAAACTTCAGGAGCTTGACAGACTGATGGCTGGAGGTGCAGGTGTTGGTGTACAGGGAGAAGAGCAGAGGAGAAAGAACGCAGCCTTGCGGGGATCCAGTGCTGATGGTCTGGGAGTCAGACACGTGCTTTCCTAGCTTCACGTGCTGCCTCCTGTCAGACAGGAAGTCGGTGATCCACCTGCAGGTGGAGTCAGGCACGCTCAGCTGGGAGAGCTTGTCCTGCAGCAGAGCCGGGATGATGGTGTTGAAGGCAGAGCTGAAGTCCACAAACAGGATCCTGGCATAGGTCCCTGAGGAGTCCAGGTGCTGGAGGATGAAGTGGAGAGCCATGTTGACGGCGTCATCTACAGACCTGTTGGCTCTGTAGGCGAACTGCAGGGGGTCCAGGAGTGGGTCAGTGATGGATTTGAGATGGGACAGGACAAGGCGCTCAAATGATTTCATGACCACAGAGGTCAGGGCAATGGGTCTATAGTCATTTAGTCCTGTGGGCCTTGGTTTTTTGGGGACAGGGATGATGGTGGAGGATTTGAAGCAGGCTGGCACGTGGCAGGTCTCCAGTGAGGTGTTGAAGATGTCTGTGAACACTGGAGACAGCTGATCAGCACAGTGCTTCAGGGATGATGGAGAGACAGAGTCAGGACCGGCTGCTTTGCGGGGGTTCTGCTTCTTAAAAAGCCTGTTGACATCTCTCTCCAGGATAGAGAGAGACGTTCATAAATCTGCAGCAGACAGTTTTTATAGAGTCTCTGAATGCCTCTGTAGCAGCAATATTGATCACACTGTCTACTATCAATTAATTTGTGAGTATTGAGTATTTTTATGTACCTTATGCCACAGCTGATGTCACAGGTTTAATATATCAGAACAATAACGATGAAATAATCCCAACTCAAGGTCAATTTACTAGCTTTTCCTGAGCTTTTAATTCAGTCTTCTTGAGTTCAAGGTAATTGAGTTAATTCTCAACTTGAATGTCAACAGATGCATCTCCATAACTGAGTAGACTGCTGATGAAGACAATACAGCTAAAGGAACAAGCTAGAAGATGGGACTATTCCAACTATTCCCAAGAATTAACTTTAATACTAAATATATCTCAATAGGCTTAGCATCATGGAAAAATTCTGTTGAGATTTAATATGAAATGGGAATAAGTGTGAATACTTTACAATAAATGGATCTTTTAGTGGTTAATTATTTGCCCTAAGTTATGCAACCTAAACACTTGAGGCAGCCTAAAAGTGAATGTTGGAAAAAAGAGGAGTAACACACATCCATTTTCTTATGTATGTTTGTTACTGGTGTCATGTATCTACAGTTGTACTTATCACCCAACTCTGTCTGTACCAAATGGAAGACTCGGCCAATTCAAGACATGACCTCACTCAGTTTAGGGAGACCGATTTAATAGTTTTCATAAAATACAGTAACCATTAAGTAAGTGAGGATTAATTCATGACTAAACAATTCATATAGACATGCTATTTTAGCCTGACTACATTTGTTTGTCTCAGCAGACGTAAAATCAAACCAAAACTGATAACAGATATTAAAAACAACAACATAAAATATACAAACACAAACACATAATCTGTCACTTCATAACAGAGATTGTGGTTCTTCAAGTGTGTTCAGTCAACAGGAAATACAAGGGCTCCTCCAGGAAATACATTGAAAGTGCTTAAACATACATTAATTCAAGACAACGGGCCTCATGCAAGAATCATAATCACTTACAGTTTTGTTCTTAGGGATTTAAGATCATTGTTACCTTTGCCACAGTTTTGTTGTACCTAAAATTTTCTAAGTACAAATTAAATTCACTTGTGGTCCAGACTTGTACTGTCATACAAGTCATGTACAGTCTGTATTATAATGCCTTAATCTGAAGGAATTTGGAAATGACACACCAACAGCCGTGTCAGTGTTTTTATGCTTAGTGCTGCCCAGGTGAACATCCTCTGTTGCACCTAACAGTCTAACATCATAATCCCTCATTATTTCTGTCATAATATGCTGCACTGATAATGCTGTTTTAAGATTTTCTAATTGTTTCAGGTCTTCTGATATGACCACTTAGAGCGCTAAATCTGTTATGTTTTCAGCTGCTGAGTTCTGACAGCAGGACTTGAAGCTCCTTGATCTTCTTTTTACTCTTTGGTGACATTTTGTAAATGAAATTTTCCCACAAATGGAGCAGAACCGGGACTCTTAAATAGCAATATTAAGGGCGCTGATTATCCACATCTCACAAACGCCCAATTACAGGTTGACAGGTGATAATCATCGGTTTGAAACGGGCAATTTACGACAAGTTTGTGCAGTTCAGAGAGGTTGATGAATTTGACTTGGAAAGAGTAAGAGGGGTTTAGGCTAAGAATCTGAAAATGTTCTTGCACGAGGCCTAATATCTTAGTAAAACTAGTGCGCATTCCCTGGTCTACCTGTGTATTAGGCTACTTTTTACATAAAAAGTTCCCTGTGTGAGAAAAGTCCTTCCTCAGGTCACTTGTCAGTCAACAGCTGGATGATTGACAGCATCTACATGGACAGCTGTGTCGAAGCAACAACGAGGGAGGAATATGTGAAAGGGCAGGAGTGAAGCCACTGACAGTTCTCATCATGCTCTCTCAAAGGCACCAGTCTTCTGATGTGAACTTGAGCCTCTGTATTATCTTGATCCCTGATGTGCATCCTGGTTCCCATACAAGAGTTTACTGAGCTCTGAGACACACACTCCTGAGTCCCTCCTCCTTATCATTTTCAAAACTATGAGTTCCTCCGTTCACTGTTCTCTATACTGACCCAAACTCAGCCATCCAGGCTTCGTATTTTTCTAGGTCGGCAGCAGAGACAGACTTGGAGATCTTCTTGAGCGTGAGGGTGAAGTCCTCCATGGTCACAGGCATCTGCAGCTCGTCTTTGGACAGAGCTCGGATCTCCTCGGGGCTCAGGCCTTGGATTCGACGACGCATTGCCATCATGGACGCGTCCCTGACGTACATGTAAAACAGGTGCAGAGAGAGGCACGGGAGAGACGACTGTTACTTATCACACATATTAATATAAACAAATTTACTCCTTCAATAACACATACTTCAAATAGTATTTTGGCTGTTTTAAATTCCAATTTGAAGAGTTTTTCTCCTGTCAAAAAGGGATTGAGTCTGGGCTGTCTATCTGTGGACGACACATCCAAGGTCAATAAAACAATGCAGCCAGAGATGAGCAGAGACAAGTTGGGCAACATAAAATACCTGCCATTCCAAGCATAGCTATTAGAGAAAAGATGCCCCTGCGAAGAACAGGATGGTAAGGAGAAAAACGTTAAACTAAAACAATTAAACTTTACAGTTATTACAAATAATGTAAATGGTGAAGCACATAAACATATTCTATGAAAAAACTGTAGGTAATAGAAATGATGAAGCTAAACGTTAATCAGTGATTACTCCACTCGCTTTACTGGTCTGAATGTGTAAGCTCATGCCAGTGTATGTGTGTGTCAGCCAAAACAATCCTGTGCCTGGTTGGAGAGACAGCTACTGCACCGGTAAGAAAGGATGTTACTGTGTCGTCCACAGAGGTGATGAAAGATGAACTGATAATTAATTAAAGTGTACATAATTGTACTGATTTGGAGTTTTTTGTTTTTTTGTAAAAGTATACACACACTAACAAACACACACCTGCAGACGTTGGTGATGTCTGCTCCAGAGTAGCCTTCAATCTTCTCAGCGATGAGGTCCAGGTCCACATCAGCAGCCACTTCCACCTCCCTCAGGTTGATCTTTAGAAGCTCTACACGACCCACAGCTACACACACACACGCACGCACGCACGCACGCACACACGCACGCACACACAAACACAAACAGCATTGATCAGATTTTAGGATGACACATTTTAACATCAATTTCAGAGGAATGGATATTTGTTTAATATATATACATAAGGTGAGTAAATAAAACACTATCGGCCCATCAGTAAGACCACAATGTGAATCAATATTAATTACTCTTAGTTTCACTGTTTTGAGCTGTTGTGTGAAGCCTCTGTTAGACTGCTACGATCATCATCTCTCTAGTTTGTTGAACTGTCAGTCTGTAGGTGATGAGGTCACCTGTGGGCAGGGGGATGTAGATCCTCTTCTCCAGGCGCCGTCGTAGCGCCTCGTCAATGTCCCAGGGGAAGTTGGTGGCAGCAAGGACCATCACCATCTTAGAGGGGTCATCATTCTCAAGGGCTCCCCCCACACCTGGGTGCACAATTCATGTGACATAAATTGAATCTGGGATATTTTATTGAAATTGTTTTAGTTTAAGACTGAGCTTTTTACAGATTCACATTATATCGAACACACATAAAGACGATTTCATCCCAAAGGTGAGTTTTAAAATCAAAAGGTCTAAAACATGGGGGAAACATTACTGCATATGTGTGGCACAGGTTGAAATTTTTTTTTAACCCCTATAAAAACTGTCCGTCCATCCGTTCAATCCCTTCATAGCTTCACCACCCCACTGCTCTATTCCACTCCACTCACCATCCATCTGAACCAGAAGTTCTGATTTGACCCTGCGGCTGGCTTCATGTTCATCAGACGTTCCTCTCCTGCCACAGATGGAATCAATCTCATCTATGAAGATGGTTGTTGGTGCATAAAACCGGGCCTTAGAAAAAACAGAGTTTAAGAAACATTTTCTGTGTAACACCAACAACCATATAACAGTACAAATATATTTCCTTCCTCTGTTTTGTATTGTGACATTTTGCATTACAGACCTGCATTTTTACATAACGCTGTCTCCTTACAATTTGCCTCTCATTCACCCACCCACACACACCGACAGCAGTGAGCTACCATGAAACCAGCTTGTCTGACCATCAGGCGCAATTTGTGTTTCAGTGTCAGCATGTGGACAGGGCTGGGTGCTGAACCACCAACCCTGTGATTAGTGAATGACCCACTCAACCTCCCATATACCCATATGCATACGTACCATTTCAAATAGCAGACGAACAAGTTTTTCAGACTCGCCCCTGTATTTGGAGGTAAGGGTGGAGGAGGACACATTGAAGAAAGTAGTCCCACACTCTGTGGCCACAGCCTTTGCTAACATGGTCTTCCCTGTCCCCGGGGGCCCAACCATTAACACACCCTGAGACAAACACACCATTGTTATACTTAAGACACATAAACAGACGTATACAGAGAGGATGTGGTTTGACAAGCAGTGACTTCAACTTCTCACAGACACGGAAAGAGTCACTGTGAAAACCTACATAAACATAATACTGGCAGACATGTCAAAGGATCTCCTGCAGCAATTAGAAAACTGTGTATTTACTTCAGTAAATCAAACAGCGGTATATGTAGGGGGTAAGGATGCGTAGCATTTAAACCCACAGGGCTGATGAACAGCTCCAAAATCTGAGAAAGCAGAGAGTGCTTCATCAGCTCCTCCATGACTGAAACCAGCAGATCTGATCAGACTTACCAGTGGTAATTATTCACTATTGTAAACTACAGTACAATCCCTTGCAAATAAGCAAATGCGTCACTGCTATTTTGCTTTGCATAACCGGTACACCTGAGTTACTTGTTTATTGACACAAGTGTCATTCCTCATGTAAACAATTAAAATAAGGCACCTTTTCCATCAGCTTTGGCAGCTAAAAGCTCATAACAACTTGTTGCCAGTTTCTCAAATATCTAAAATTATTGTCAAGTTATGCTGATTCATTGCTGATTCATGGAAGCTTGAGAGAGAGAGAGCTAATGCCAAAAGCAACACTGTTTTGCAGTTGTTTAAATGCCAGTGATATTAAACAAAATTTCCATCCCCGATGCAAATCTCTTCTGTTAACATTAGTCATAGATCACTGCCACTCTGATGTCTGACATTTTGGCATCTGGTTTGTGTCTGTTGCTATGGAGATTACATTTACATCATGTATCTGTAGTCCCTGCTGCTGCACAATCCATACACTAATGTGTCTTGTATTCCCAGCAGGATGAGGCAGACAGATTTTCAATTTAAAAAACGTACGCAACAAAGGTTTATCAGAATCTCAGCAGGAGCAGCTGGGAGTGGGAGGGTGCACTTGCAGTAACAATGCAGCACAGGCCTCTATACTAAATGTCAGATATAATTAAACAAATACCCCCGGCCTACCTGCGTGCCAATTAAACAAAGAACTTAAAATGTCTTTTTTGTTCTATAACTAATGCATTAGTCCTTCATTTAACTGTATCAATTATCTGAAAAAAATCACCTATTTTGACTGAGTAAAGAGTTCAATTATGCATGCATATATCAGACAAATGGAAAGCATTGTGCTGCTGTAAAAAATGATAAAGTATTGACCCTCACATGGCAGGCCTGAGGGAAGAGGCCTCACATGATGAAGCTCAGCTCAGACTGGTCATTCAGTCATGTAGACACTGAGAAGGAGCGTGACTGAGCAGGCTTATTGCTGCTGATGAGAACATATGAGAGATTTGGAGTTGTGTTCATATCTAGGCAAAAGAACAGCAGTGGGGGAGTTACACTACAACTTTGTAAAAGCAGGTTGCACCATACAAGTTAGTTACAGCAAAGAGGCAGGACAGATCTTAAAACAGACACCTCCCTGTTGTCATAGAAGTGATTAAAAGGCTGGGAGACTAACGATAGAAGAGCCAGAGGATTTTTTTTTTTCAATATTTGAAACGGGACCACAGTTTCTGGGAAAAACTATAATTTTATGCTGCAGTCACTTGGTTGCTTGCAACAGAAACTTGTATCTGTTGTTGCTGACTTGGGTAGAATCTTTTACGCTGAGATTGAAGTTTTCTATTCATCCTCAGCTCAGTAAAGAAAACATACATTACAGCAGAAATGATAGATAAATGATCTTTTATTAATGTGGCAATGTGCGTATGTTAGCTAGTTTACACGTGATTTATTGCATTACAGCCAATCTATTTAACTAGTCCATTGTTAGTCTCTTTACTTTCCGTCACTAGTCTAACTTTGGATCACATTCCCATACAGCATGCATGCAGCATAATAATAATAATAATAATAATAATAATAATAATAATAATAATAATTATTATTATTATTATTATACATTTTAATATTTTAATTTTTTCAAATGATTTTCCTGTTTTAACTCCCTGTCTTTTCTATATTTGTCAAAGCACTCCAAGCTGCATTCTATGTATGAAAAGTGCTATTATTGTTATTATTATCAAATCTATTTTAAATTTGAGCACAGCACAATGTGAGATGCTCACTGTACCAAACATGTCCCTCTATTGATCTCTGTGATTCCTTTGTAATTTTAAGAAAGCGCAGAGTATATAAGCCAGCACGTGTGTTTGTGTGTGTGTGTGTGTGTGTGTGTGTGTGTGTGTGTGTGTGTGTGTGTGTGTGTGTACGTGTACCTTCCAGGGGCGACGGATGCCTTTAAAAAAGTCAGGCATCCACATGGGTAATACGACTGCTTCTCTCAGCAGCTTCTTAGCATCTTCCAGATCGGCAATGTCATCCCTACAGTTCAACAAGAGAGTTCAGTCAGCAGTGCTAACAAAAACAGCCCCTACAGTACAAAATGTAAAGGAGTATGTAAGAATCTGTGTATGCTACCATACCAGTGTACGTTAGGGTTACGGGACACGATATCTCTCTCCAGTGAGTCCACCAGATCACTGTCGTATCCTGTGCCGTCAAATTTCTTCTGCTCTACATCCCCTGATCCATCACCACCCCCCTTCTTTCCCTGATAAGTAAAAAAAAAAGGAAAAATTATTTATAAAACCAAAAACAGGTCATTTTTGGGGCAAAAATGATTTACTCCTTAAAGAACTCACCCACTCACCTATCCATTCACTCAACCACTAATCATCATATGCAGTCTTACCTTATCGTCTTTGGCCTTTGTGCCACGGGCGTCTCTGAATCCTGGTCGGTCTGGTTTAATGTTGGCCTGACCACGGCCTCCTGGCCCTGCCCCTCGATGCTGCAGACCAGGGGAGTCCTTCCTCTGCTGCTTCACCGCACTGTTGGGACGCTTCACTGCAACAGGATTCCTACAAAGACCCACACACAGGGTTAAAACTATACACATGGAAAAGAGTAGGACACACCAAAAATAATTTGCAATTGAGGAAATAGTGGTAATAATGTGTGCCTAATGTTCCAATAGATTGGCATGAATGTTAAACCAGCTCTGCTAGTTCCTTCTCCAAATAGAAGCTTCCTTATTCTGAATAGAATAAAATAAAATGTGCAGGTATGTAGGTATTCCTTCCAGCTTTAAGTGAGTATCATTATATAAAAAGGTTTTCAAATGCATGTGTCAATACAATATTATAAAAGTATGAGTAAAAAACATGATGTCCTAACCTTTCACTTAGCCTAATTTATTTATATGAATATCACATGAAATATAAGAATCAGTGGGCCTCAGACATAAGGAATTTATTTTAAAATGGGTGTGGTTGGAGCATAGACAGACTGGTATATTATACAGTGCATCCGGAAAGTATTCACAGCGCTTCACTTTTTCCACATTTTGTTATCTTACAGCCTTATTCCAAAATGGATTCAATTCATTTTTTACCTCAAAATTCTACACACAATACCCCATAGCAAAGTGAAAAAAGTTTGCTTGAAATTTTTGCAAATATATTAAAAATAAAAAACAAAAATCTAACATGTACATAAGTATTCACAGCCTTTGCCATGACACCCAAAATTGAGCTCAGGTGCATCCTGTTTCCACTGATCATCCTTCAGACGTTTCTACAACTTGATTGGGGTCCACCTGTGGTAGATTCAGTTGATTGGACTTGATTTGGAAAGGCACACACCTGTCTACATAAGGTCCCATAGTTGACAGTGCATGTCAGTGCACAAACCAAGCCATGAAGTCCAAGGAATTGTCTGTAGACCTCTGAGACAGGATTGTATCGAGGCACAGATCTGGGGAAGGGTACAGAAAAATTTCTGCAGCATTGAGGGTCCCAATGAGCACAGTGGCCTCCATCATCTGTAAATGGAAGAAGTTTGGAACCACCAGGACTCTTCCGAGAGCTGGCCGCCCGGCCAATCTGAGCGATCGGGACAGAAGGGCCTTAGTCAGGGAGGTGACCAAGAACCTGATGGTCTTTCTGACAGTGCTCCAGCGTTGCTCTGTGGAGAGAGGAGAACCATCCAGGAGGACAACCATTTCTGCAGCACTCCACCAATCAGGCCTGTATGGTAGAGTGGCCTAAGACCACGCGAAACAAGATTCTCTGGTCTGATGAAACAAAGATTGAACTCTTTGGCCTGAATGCCAAGCGTCATGTCTGGAGGAAACCAGACGTTGAGTGGCCCAGCCAGAGCCCAGACTTGAGCCCGATTGAACATCTCTGGAGAGATCTGAAAATGGCTGTGCACCGACGCTCCCCATCCAACCTGATGGAGCTTGAGAGGAATGCAGAGAAGAATGGGAGAAACTGCCCAAAAATAGGCGTGCCAAGCTTGTAGCATCATACTCAAAATGACTTGAGGCTGTAATTGCTGCCAAAGGTGCTTCAACAAAGTATTGAGCAAAGGCTGTGAATACTTATGTACATGTTAGATTTTTGTTTTTTATTTTTAACAAATTTGCAAAAATTTCAAGCAAACTTTTTTCACTTTGTCATTATGGGGTATTGTGTGTAGAATTTTGAGGTAAAAAATTTATTTAATCAATTTTGGAATAAGGCTGTAACATAACAAAACATGGAAAAAGTGAAACGCTGTGAATACTTTCCGGATGCACTGTACCTCAACAGAAATATAAGCCAATCTCTTCATTTTGCTTTTGCTAGCACACACGAAAAACTTGACCCAAGTGTTTTAACTGATAGTAGGAACAGTAGAAAAAAAAAATCTCTGTCAACACAAAGACACACACACACACCTGTGTTCTGCAGGGATGGGAGGGGGCCAAACTGCTGGATCCTCAGGTCTCTCGTCAGATTGAGGTGCAAAAATGTCGATTGGCTTCTCTGACTTAAAGCTCTCAAGCGTTCCCATGATGGCTTTCACCTGTTCATACTCGTCAATGAGTTCCTGCCTGACCTGATCACAAGCAGAAGAAGAGTGTCAGCACCTCATCACGGAGCATCCTAGTGAAAATACAACAATACAACAGTTGATGTGCGTAGATGTCTGTAGTAAAACCATACTGGGTTTATAGCTAAGCTTTAATGTTTTGCAGGGGCTATTTGGCTTGCAGACAGCAGTCAATGGATCATGACTTCAGAAACATTGAACAACATTGAAATAAAAAAACAAAAAAACATTAGATACAAAAAAGTGCTTATCATCAAACCACCCAGAGAAGGCAGGTAGGCCACCTGGTTGCATCAACAGCTAATGACAGGCCAAATTACATTTTGCTTAAAATCCAAAATTTGATAGAATAAATGACCTCATATACCTGTTAATGCTACCTATATGGAGGTTAAATCTCTACTGTGATGGGAGCAAAGCAAACACACTGACTCACAAACAACCTTGACAACCCTGACTACCCCCTACTACTACTGATACAAGTGAGAAAGATCATTTGAATTTACACAGGGCTGCAACTGATGATTATTTCATTACCAGAAAGTAGAGATACTCAAAAAAAGTACAAGTACCTTAAAACTGCATTGAAGTACAGTACTTGAGTAAATGTTTCATGTTACATTCCATCACTGGTTCCCAAATATTTGTACTGCTGAGTTGCAGTCCCAGGACTCAATTTTAATGACAGTTTAATAACATGTGTGAGAACATAATGCATCGGGAATTTGGGGGAACTCACCTGTTGCCATTTCACTTTAAGTGCAGGGTCTCTGAGGGACTGACAGTGCCTGTGGATCTGTTGAATGACGCCCTGATAGTACACATTGGAGGAGTCATAGTTCCCAAGCAAAGCATACTCACGGCCCTTCTTGGCGTTGTCACATATCTCTGCCAAATTCATGCTGAATAACAGCTATAAGGTGAGGGAAAAAAAGTTATTACTTCTACTGGAACAATGATGTTGGTTAAATGTTGGTTAGTTAGAAGGTTTTATTAGTGTATTTTCATTAGCATTCCATAATAAGTACATCATATTCAAATCATATAAATCATACACCCTAAATAACACTGGTTACCTATTATCATGTCTCCCATTAATTCAGTTCCTTCACCTCTATCCTCCATACCTCCCCAAAAAAGAGCATAACACAAGTACACTCATCATAATGCAGATAGTAACACTCAACGTCAACATTTAAGTCCACAAAACAAACACCTGCACAAAACAAACATCTCAACACAAACAGACCCACACCCTGTGTGCATTTCTTTGTTCTGTACTGTTCTGCTCATTCTACTATTTTATCTAAATAAAATATAACATGATTTAATAAAAGTTATGTCCACCTATATATACAGCAATATAGTTCAACTACAAAATGGCAGTAAAGCTGAATGAACACCTGTCTAAAACAATTTCAACACAAACTAAACATTATACACACAATATTTGTGAATGCTTCCCAGCACTAGTTTTAACAGGTTTCCAGATGACTAAGAATTGGTCCATTTAGATATCAGGTACATGCACAAACTTTCATGTGGAATAACATTCAGAAATGCTTCAAACCATATCAACACATTAGGGCTTTGGTCCGTGATCCACATGTGAAGAATACATAATCTTGCCACATACCAACATATTCTCATAATATACTTGATTTGCAGTGTGACCTGAACGTCATCCACAGGCTGAAGGGTTCAGTGTTACTGTGGCGTCAGGTGTGTCACAAATCTTGGATTTGACATTATACCAAAACTCTAAGATCTTAGAACGAGTTCAAAAGACAAGAAAATATGTTGCTTTCCCCGTGTTGCAGCGTTTTAAGCTAAGCCAAAACCACATTGTAAATTCTAGTTATTACACGATGGTGCAGCTTCCATGCAAGACAGGTGTCTGCCAAGTAGGAAGCTGCTACACTGCTACACTGGTCAAAGCATGGAGGTTAAGCTGTCTGATTCCAGGGAGTGTGATTTTAAATGTTTATCGCAGACGGTTCACCACACGGTTAAATCAAGCCACTATTCAAATGAGCTTCTTTACTTGTCCACACCCTCTTATCTTACCGACGTTAGCTTTTGCTAGCTTGCTGCTAGGCCACAGACATAAAACAAAACGAAGCGTGTGCCAATAAATAACGTAAACGCTACTTAATCCTCCCAGCATGTGTTAAATATACAGCTATACAGAAACAATCGGCCAATAACCTAAATTATATTCTTTAACTACCTATCCTGCATGAAAGTAACGCTCGTACCTGCATGAAAAGCACTTGTTTGTGTTGTTCTCTTTGAATCAGTCCGGTATTGAGGAAAGTGTTACCATGGCCGCAGAGAGACGCCGCGTTAAGAATACAGGCGGCTCTGTTACTGTGCTGTGTTCACGGACTTCATGCAAGCTGGTAAATATTAACTCCCTCATGAGTGCTCCTCGATCGAGGATATCACAACAAACGGATTGTAAAGTAAGTGCATTCGTTTTTTTTTTTTAAATGGCGACGTGGATAATTTGATTTCGTTTCAAATGGGAAATATTTCCCATGTTTCATATATAACTCGAAAAACCACTAGGTAAAGAAACATTTTGACCAGAGAAATTGCTCGTTTACAAGGTTCATAAAACATATCCACGGCACGGCTATGCATAAATCGACCACTGGTTGGTGGTAAAACATTACAATTATTACCGGCATAGATGAGAGACTCCTCAAGTGCTCAGAGAAATGGAAAATTTGAACATCTACGATTTCATGACAAGTGAACAAGACCAAGTGATATGATCGAAAGCTCCAGAACAAGTTAATAAATGGCCTTTGTAGGGAGAATATTTTGCCAACATTAAGATATTGCAAACTAGGATGAGGCTAAAGTTTATCAGGTATTATCCAATAAATCTAATAGAATGACCAATATTATATGTATTTATAATTAATTAGTGGCAAGTATTTATAAGCATAATGCCAGTTAGTTTATCAAAATAATTCAAATGCTTCACTAATAATAATAACAATAATAATAATAATCAATTAATTAAAATACATTTTTAGGTGCAAAAATGTCAGTGTCTACATAAAAATCCATGGTGTGTCAAATCTGTCAACAAAACTGAAACATGCAATCAGTTCTAAATATAAATAAGATAATAAGTGTGTTAATGCTCAGCTCTTTGCAAGGGCAATGAATCACAGCAGCTGGGTTCTGTACATAGACAAGCAATAACTTGTTTTCCATTACATCACAGAAAAGAATACATTAGAAAATGCAGTGTGCTGTCTGAATGAGCAATGCACAGTACACTCATCAAACCAAACATACAAACAAAACACCAGACACCTCAAAAATTAAAATTGTAGGGATATAAGCACTTTTATTGATTTGCAGCTTTACATTGTCACAAATTCCCATACTGTTGGAGAGTGTTTGCATTATTTCTCACATGCAACAAAAGTATCAGTCAGATGTGATTATTTTCCCCCTCACACCATAAATATGGCATAACATGAATTTCAAGAACTGCTGAGTTCACTCATGCATTTCAAGTGAACTATGTGGATTTGTATTTTGTCCCTAAAGACAGCTACGTCTTGTCATTAGTGTTCTTGGTTTGACTGAGCTCTTGACAGAGAACTGTCATGGCGAATGGGCTGACATAAAGCTGGTTATGTTCATAGTGTGAAATACACATTCACATTCAATAACAGCATCAAAACTCATGCTGCAGTCATACTTATTTAAGAACTGAAATATCACTTTAAAACATTTGCTAAAGAAAATGATTGCACAGTTTTCTTCACAGTTAATTTACCTTATTGGTCCCTTTATGCACTCTGAAATGTAAAACCTATTTTCCCCTTAATTCACTGTCGAATTCTGTAGATAAGTTATAATGCTGTGGCTGATTGCATATAATTTGTCTAGTTACTAAAATGCACTCTGCAATACTGTTTTTTGAGTTAAAGTGATTTTAAGTGCAGTTTGAGCTACAAGTACTTGTCATAACTCCATATCCATTCATGCGTTTCACTGAAATGTTGATTTAATATTGTGCAAACTTATATATACACTATAACCCATACTGTCACTACCTGTGCCTTATAGTAAGCAGGGGAAAGTGTAAAATCATAGCAAGCGTCTGTCATTTCTATCCTTTTATCATAAGAGGCCTTTCTGAATTCAGTCTCAGTGTTTGGAAGCTTGGTTCAACACTGCTTTCTTCAGCACCATTATTGTTTCTAAAGGCTGTGGTGGCCTTCGCTCATGCTCTGTATACATCCATACAGGATGGAGGTGACCTCAGCATTGACAAGCTGCTGCTTCCTGTTCTCTCTGGTTCCACAAATGCCTTACACTGCTCTCACTCAGCTGCTTCAGTCTCAGAGGTTTGTGACTCTTCAGCCTATAAGCTATAGTCAGAAAGATAGCATCAACATGTTCCTTCTCAGCGGGGTCTTTGGCTGAAGTCTCAAACAATGGGAAGTTGTAGCTGTCGGCAAGACACTGGGCAGTTGACGCGGGGACCTCCCGGCGGTCCCTCAGATCACACTTGTTTCCTACCATGATGCGAGGGACCAGGGGCCCCACAGAGTGACGGCTGCACTCCTCAATCCACTCAGGGATGCTCTCGAAGGAGGAGAGGCTGGTCACGTCGTACACAAAGATGACGGCATGGACGCTACGGTAGTAGTGCTCCACCATGCTCTTCCTGAAGCGCTCCTGGCCTGCTGTGTCCCAGATCTGCAACTGGTATGACAGAAACAAACAAAAAGTGTTGTTTTTCTATAGTTTTCTTATTGTCAACCAATCCTAAGAAAAAACTACAACCAATCATTCCATCTCTCAATCAATGCATGTCTCAATCCTTTCTGACTGTTTTGTTTCTCAGCTCAAAGCCCATTTGCTCCTGAACATCTACATATTTAAGAACTGGTCACAGATAAAGTCTCATTTTTAAAAAAAGCTAAATAATCAGAGCTCATTATTAGAGCTAAAAGCTAAATAAACTCCAGGACATTGTGTTTTTTTTATGTGGGGTTGACTCAAAATACACTAGCTTGTATAGTAATGAAGGAATACCCAATGCAACAGTGTGGCTCACTGATGTGATCTTAGTTTTTCGACAACATTCAAGGCCTATGGCAAAGAAGAATAAGCTATACACAAACAATATCTGTCAGCAGGACCAATCCTTTGTTGGTTTTGGTATTTCAAGGGATTTAGTGACAATAAGAAAATTATAGAATATCACCTGTCACAAAGTAGCTCAGTGTGTATGACAAGATGATGCGGTAAAATAAGCCAAATTTAGGTTCAAATTAATGTTTTATTTTTTTAAATAAATGTGAGTGCTGAAAGGCAGACGGACAAGCATTTTTCACAGAAGTCACAGTGTCGAGGCAAGAAAAGCACAGGTGTAGATAAGTAAATTGACGAAGGCGAGTCTCCATTTAGCTGTTTCAGCTTCAGGGTTGTGGTGTTGTTTGTGCTTGCTCAAACAAGAGAGCCACCGTTAATGTTATCAATTCCACCTGTGACAGGTCAAAATGCCTGCTTTGAAAAAGGCCTTTTGGGAGCGCAGGACTGACAAAGACCCTTTTCACACAAGGGATTTTGCCTGGTAATAAACAGGAAAGCCAAAGATAATATTTAACAACCGCATTGCATTTAGGTGAGCTATAGTTTCCAGGTCCTGGTATTTTCCATGCTGGCTTACGATGGAACTGAGCTATTGTCAAAGAAATTAGTTTCACCTGTGCTCCTGCTCCTATGCTAAGTCCACCATGAAAAAGGTCGACAGGCCTTGTCGAGCCTCGTTTATGGTCCACAACTTAGAAATAAATAGTGGCTGATGCCATAAATCACTTAAATGTCAAATTAGATTCTTTTGTCATCACACCAAGTCTCATTGTTTTAGAAACCCTCCCATGGTATGCTTCTCCTCTCTCTCTTTATCCATATAAAAATACTGTGGGGAAATTAGGGAGCAGTTTGTCTGACTTGCAGATTGAAAGGTTAAATCTTACTGGTACTGTAAAAAGTTCACAGAGATGTATTCTTCTTCCACTTTTGATGTTTACCTTTTATCGCAGGGTTATAATGTCTACTATAAAGTGATTTTTGTTTCTTGTAGATGGTAGGACATTCAACCTACCAGACCAGTAAGCCCTATCTCTTTCAAATTAATGTTTTGACATGGTGCCATCACCAGTGTTTGATCCAGGTCAGGCTCTCCTCTGTGTCCACTTATGAACCTTAGCTCTGACAGATGGCTGTGTTAATTTAGCAGGAGCATTAGGTATGTGTGATAACTGTAGGTGTGTGTGTGTTTGTGGCTCATCTCACCTTGATACTCTCCCCATCGAGCTCCAGCGTCCTCTCTCTGAAATCAACCCCGATCGTTGCCTCCGGGTTTTTCAGGAAAGTGCCCCCGCAGAATCTGTAAGTCAAACACGTCTTTCCCACATTTGAATCTCCTATTACTATTATCTTAAAAATACGTGCTTGGACAGTGTCATAATCGCGGTGCGAAGAGAGCTCTAGAGAGTCATTTCGGCTGAAAATTGTGTCAAATTCTACCCCAGGTTTGTTTTCTATTGCCATCGCTCATCATCTCGCAGTCTGGAGGTGGACGGCGCCGAAATATCGCGAGAATGTGAGACCACAAATAGACGTCTCGAGTTGACCTGTCTGTTTCACAGCTGAGACACTGTCAAACGTTATTCACTACTTTAGCTATATTTCCCCACAGTATGTTGTTGTTTGGTTTTCATTGAGTAATTCTTATATGAAATATTTATTTTGGTCTCAAAATCTCTTTCCTTCTTTTTCCTGAGTGAGTTTGCCAGCAATGAATAAGTAATGGGTCCTTAACACTCCTTAGAACAAATTAATTGTCTTCTTCTTTTCCTTATAACCTGCAGTTTATATTTATTTACTATATTTATTTAGCTTTTATTTCATTCATTTCTAATACTTAATATTATATTTTTATTCATTATGAACAGCAGTGAAAGATACATTCAGATATTTTAGTTAAGTTAAAGTGGCACTACCACAGTGTGGAAATACTGCGTTAGGTACAAGTATTACCAGTCCTGCATTCAAAATCCTACTTAAGTAGGCTGCATAATTAATCAAAATATACACACTAAAATATACTTAAAGTATCATAAGTACTCATGTATGTAGAATAGCCATTTCAGAATGTAATGTATATTATTACATATAATGTATTGAATTATTTGATTATAATTATTGAATTGTATGAATGTGTATATCACTTTAATGTTGCAGCTGGCAAAGGTAGAAGTAATTTTATATAGGCCACTGCTGTGTAGTTTATGAATTTCCCGATGGGCATTGATAAAATCTTGAAGCAAGATCTGAATGATTGAGAGTCAAACTACTCTCAGGCTGGACCAATCAGAGCAGAGCTGCACAATTGCAAGAGTGATGAATGAGCAGCTGATCACAAAAATATTATCTTATACCTTACCATTTATTTGTTGATTATATGTTGAGTTATTAATCTGAATCTGTAAAGGAACTTGTAACTTAAGTAAATATGGTAGAGTAAAAAGTGTAATATTCGCCTCTGAAATGTAGTGAAGTACAACTATAAAGTGGCATAAAATGGAAGCACTCAAGTAAAATATGTAAAAACAAGTATCTCAAAATTGTACTGAAGAACAGTTGGCCCACTTGAGAAAATATACTTGCTTACCACTGATTATAAATTAATCAGGTTTTATTTTCTTGTCTGGCCATTTACATGACATGTCATGAAATTACTGAGACACATTAATCAACAACCAACCAAACAGTACATTATGTATACTCAACCTCTAACAGCACAATATATTGACCTCATACATATTTGCACAGCCTACAATAGCAACCCAAGTGATATCCAACAATGAGAATTAAATATATGGAAAGATATGTACACAGTATCATCTCTTATCTATATCCTTCAGTTTCAACATGTTGTGGCCATAAAGTTTGGGGAAAAAAACAAAAATACACAAGCAAATGCTCCTCTGCATCAGACACAGATATTTATTTGACACATACACTAAAACAGCTTTACAACCAAGACCACATGTTACCATAGCCAATGAACCCTCCCCCCTCACACACATTCAAAAATATAATAACACTTCAACTATCCATCATACAGACACAATGGCGAGAAGTA
This sequence comes from Trachinotus anak, assembly GCF_046630095.1. NCBI lineage: Eukaryota > Metazoa > Chordata > Actinopteri > Carangiformes > Carangidae > Trachinotus > Trachinotus anak. The sequence goes on from NW_027273852.1 coordinate 13,815,284, forward strand.
CAGTCATTTACCAGTTTGTTAGGTATACTTAGCTAAAACTAACACAGTCTCATACAACAGCCCTGTAATAAACCCCATCTTCATTAAGGTTATACATTTTCAGTGTTTGTTTAAACCCCTTTTTAGAGGTGTTGACTGAACTTTGACATCTTGGAGGCTGTAGTTTGTGGTAAAATCCATTATAGTAGGAGGTGTTGTAATATTTTAACAACATTCATATCAATAAGACAAATAAACACCTCAATGGGTTTCAACACAAATTATAAACTGGTAACTGAGTGTACGGGGTGGTTGGTGAGGGCTGTGGCTTTGCAAATGTTGCATTCATGCAGATAAAATGTCCTCCAGCTAAAACAAATCATCATCAGGAACAAACAATTTAACACTTTACGAATTTTGATTGTAACATAAATGTTAAGTTAAAAATAAATCAGATACAAAAACACATACACACAAATATAACAGAATAGTTTCAAATAAATTTAATAAAATTTATCATTTGTCGCCAAAGCTACCTAATTTCACTACACCTCAAAAAAATATCAATCATGGCATACAGGCTTTTACTTAAGCCTAAACCTGAGTGAGTGTACAGTACATTGGCTTCTACATTTCATACAGTAGTTTTCACAACACTGGCTGTGTGCGACATCTTGATGTGCATCAACAAAATAAAAAGGACAGCAAATTTTAAAGCCCTGTAAATGACCAGTTCTGTCATTAACATGAGGCACTTGAGCTGCCTGACGTCCCAAAAATCCCAGTCATGATTTTACACTGATTATAAGCAGGTGTGCTCCTGTATTCAAGCTCAATATTTCTGTCACAAACTTGTCTTTATATAACACATACACTAAGTCTTAAAGCGTTAAAGGGGCCTGCCACAGATTTAACATAAACATGTTAATTTACTTTTCATGGAGAGTACTACTCAGCGTGTGCAAACAGTTTCACATATAATGTCTTTTGTAGCTCTGGAAGAGTTTTGTCAAGTCTAAAAAAAAAATTTCACAGGTGACATCACCTGGGCATATCAGCTTCAGTTTGGAGTGCACAAATTTTTAAACAGACAGCGTGCTTCCCAAACTACAAATGTGAAAAATGTGGGCGTTAGCCAAGCACAAAATATCTAATGAAAGATACAATTATGTTGCATTATGGCAATGACTCCCGATTTTTTTTTGTCATGTAATTTTACACAAAAAAGACACAAGGCTTCCCTGCTATAGTGAAGGCAAGGTGCATGCCTTGGTAGCCTGGATTCGCTTGATGAACACCACTAGTTGTTCTTTTTCCAGCCTGTCAAAGTCTGTTGATCTTGTACTTGTCATTTCTCCTCCTGAATTAGTCTTGGTAGCATCAGATCGCTCTCAGATCTTTTCACACCAGACATTTTTGACTTGTCGTAGCAGGAAGAGCACAGGTGGAACTAAAAACATTAACGGTGGCTCAGTTCCAGCAGTTATTGCAGTGCAATGCAGAAGTTAATTATCTCATAAGTAACACCTGTGTTTGACAAGTTAAAATATGTTGAGCTTTAGTTCAATTTCACTTCCTTTCATTGTTCAATTTCATTATTTCTGTGAACTTGCGGATCTGCTCTGCGAAGGCTCGTTTTGGAAACCACTGCATTATGGTAAGTGCAGGATCCCACTGCTGCTGCTTCGATTTTGACCCTTTCTTTGTTAATCTGCCTCTTGTAGGTTCTCCTAATTTTATGGAAGTGTAATACTACATCTCTGGAGGACACTTCATTCAGCGGTATTTATTAATGTGCTAATTTATGAACCTAGAGCCTTCACCATGATGTATCTGTTTGAAGTTATTGTGTAAACTCAGTCTGCAAGGCTCCACCAGGCATCATACTGTCCTCCCTGCTGGCAGGACATGATACTTGACATTGAAGCACAAAGGCCTCGACTCTCAGCCATGAGGACAAAGACTGAAAGGAAACACTGACAACAGCTCTGCTTCATTCCCTCCCTCCTCTGAATGGTCATTAGCCAGACTTGGATATATTTAGATATAAAATAAAAAAAATGTGAAGATTTCCACTTCTAAATGGCTGGGTGCTTCTACTCTCATTGACTGATTTTTTTTTAATACTGAATTAAATCTGGATCTGTGACCTCTCCCCGCAGACAGAACCCTGTAGAAATCCATTAAATTATAAATAAGTTAAACCTTTTCTTTGACACAGTAACAAATTTCACTACCAGTTCTCATCTGAGAAAGAGCTAGAGCTGCCAGAGTCAGAGTCAGCATCTGTCAACCCATCAAAGTCCCAGTCGGCACTGGAGCCACTGTCATCGTCCTCCTCTGTAGAGAAGCTGTGAGCAGAGCCCAGGCATGCTGGGTACACACGTGTTGAAACGCACACGGGCCCCAGGGTGGACACATACACTGCCATGACGTTCTTCCAGGTGTCCCTGGCTGGGTCGTACTCATGGATGAGGACCCTGTTTTTGTTGTGCTGCAGCAAAGTCTGAGTGAGGAGGATCAGCTTGTTGTTGTGCTGGATCACCTGGTAATTAAGAGCCCGACTGTCAATAGGAATATCGCCCAACCTCTTCCATTCCCCTCTGGTGGGACTGTAGGCTTTCACCACAGGGGTATCACACACACAGATGATCTGATCCTGAAATACGCAGGCCTTGTGAAGCTTGTCTCTTCTCAGTGACCCACAGTGGCGCCAGCGGTTCCTTTTGGGATCGTAGCAAAGCATTCTCCTTTTATTTACCACATACAGGTGGTCGTTTAACGCCACCACCTGCATTTTCCCCAAAGAGTGAGGCAGAGGAGCCACAAATGTCCATTGGTTCCTCTGGACGCTGTAGCACTCGACCTCCTTCAGTCTGGCGTCCGTCACTGGATTTCTTCCTCCCAAGAGGTACACATGGCCGTTGAGGTAGCCCATCCCAGAGTGTATCCTTCCCAGTGGCCTCTCTGCCAACTCCTGCCAGCTGTTAAGCACAGGGTTATAAAGCCAGAAGTGTTTAGAAAGGTGGGAGGCTAGGTACAGGTTGTTTTCAGGTGTGGCACAGGCGATTAAGGACTCCATGGTGGAACGTTTGTAATCCTGACTGCTGAGGTCTTCTAAAGGAGGAGCCATGAAATAGAGGTCCTCTGAGTATGGGTCACAGCACATTATGTTGTCGTTGGGAAGGCCGAAGAACAGAATCATTTCTTTTGCACTTACGCCTATTCTGTGTTTTGGTACATCCTGCGTTGCAGGCATCCCACAGCTGTCCTCTGTGGACCTGTTGAAGAAAGTTGCAAGGTATTTCTCGATCAAAGGCCTTGCCATGAGGCTCTCCAGGTAACACTTGTCCTTCTCAGTGAACAAGTTCCAGCGTACACATTTAAGTGCCTGTAACGCATCCTCCCTTTTCTGTGGTTCATTAGCCTCGATCCACTGCAAAGCAGCGGAACATACCTTCCTTTCACAGTCCACATCCAAAGTGTCCAGAGACAACAACTCCTTTAACTGCATCAAATCCAGCTCACAAAGCTCCCCTCCATTGCACACCTGGCTGAAGTTCCTAGCTATGAAAGCTTGTGCATTCTCCTTCAGCTCAGGGTTGTCATAGGTGTCTGCAAATTTGAGTATCCCCACACAGTTGGAGAGGTCCAGCCTCCTCGTCATGAAGCTGGAGCAAGCCTTCCTAATATACTCGAGCTGGAGCATGTTGGCCGCCGCGTACAGCCTCTGCACGTTGCCCTCCGTGATGGTCACCCTGCCTGTGTAGCAGTAGTCGATGATGACCGACATGGACTCGGCGTCCACCCCGCGTATGACCACTCTTTCCTGCATGCTCTCGTTCAACCCCCCGGTGAACATGCTCTTGAAGTAAGGACTGGCGGCGGCGAGGACGTTGCGGCTGCACAGGAAATGTCGGTCGATGTCACCTTTGGTCGACCGGCCACTGAGCTCCAGTGACTCCTCTTCACGCTCAACCCCGATGGTAACATCTCCGAGCAGCCGACAGTCGTACAGCAACTTCAGCTCGCTCATCAGACCCCGAGCGTGATTCACGTCCTCCAGCACCTCGGGGCCACTGAAGCAACTCAGCGCCGAAGCCATTGCTGCAACTTCGGTGGGCGATTTCGCTACTTCACGTCGGCGACGGCTTCAAATAACATGCTCGCAAGGATAATGACACACGCGTCTGCAAATGAACATCAAACATATGGTGCGGAAAAACACACCAGCAGCTACTTCACAGCTGAGCGCTCCGCTGTGTGTCTGAAATCCGACAGTCCTTTATGTCCACCTGGTCATAATGTCCCGGTCAAAGCTGGGGTAGTCCACAAATTACACCCCGAGAGTCGCTGTGACAGTGCTGTCAATTTTCTGTGATTTTTTTCAGCGCTGTTATCTGCTTTAAGTGTAGCAGTCTCTTAAAATAAAACAACAGTGTCAACACAGCCAAGGTTGGAGCTACATTTTCCGGGAGGAATTGCGAAAATAAAGCACAATGTCACGCACAAGTGCTAAACGGATTCCTCTTTGTTTCAATCTGTCTTTAATGCAATAGGTCATTGAAGGGTTTTTGATTTCAGTCTGCACGTTTAGCACTCTCTACAAGTCAAATTAGTCTTATTAACGCAAAATGAAGAAAGTGTAATCTCTTATTTTGAAGGCAAGCTTGCCTGGTTTCCGCTGCTCGTTCATACAACCTTGCTAAGAGATTTCACGTCTCTGATTGGTTTGTGTAACTAGGTCAATCTAAGTTTGGTTGTCGTCGATGAATCAGTGCAGGGATCTAGCAAATGTTAAAATTGCATTATTTGATTTAAAAAACACATTTTATTTTCTAACTTTCAATTTTGAAAGTACATGATGTATTTAAATGTATTCAAATAGTCTGACTTTAAATTTATTATCATTACTATTATTGTGTGTGTACAAATTATGATGATTTAAAAGACTCAGCAAAACCTTGAAATATTCTGGTGGACAGATGATCGAAAACTGAACTGGTTGTTTAATGGTTGGTAATTTTGTCTCAAAAGCCTGGAAGAGAAGGCAAGAGGGATTATTTAGTATTTATCACCATTTCTACAGTTCTGTGTAATTCATCATATTAGCAATGATTATCAATTCTGTGGTAGACAGTGATGGTCTGATGACTTGATTGTGAAAGATGTTTAAGTTTTTTTTGTTTTTTTTCATGTATGGACTTTCCTTGTTGTTTAGAAATGTATATGCAACGCTATGGTCCTGACACATAATAATTTATGTTGCATGACACAATAATAAAGATTTCATAAATTAATTCATTTATTCTAAAACTCACTGTCATGAAGCTCCAGGCTCCTGTAAAGAGAGTGGCCCCGGGAAGTTACTGCTCCCAGTCTAGAAATAGTCCCGGACATAACAACACTGTAAAACTGTAATGTGTCATTTTAATGCCTAATGACTATTGGAATAGGCTTCTTATAAGATTTTCATAACAAAATTTGTTTAATACTCTAAAAAACCAAACACTAGCCATAAAACTAATAAACAATCATCCATGTGATGACAGAAATCAAAAACTTCACTGCACTTACAAATTACAGTTTAATATGTACATTGTACAATAGCATATATATAATATTCCTTTATTGTCTGATGTTTGTGTATCTATTCATATGTGTATGTTCATCAAAAGATGCACATAAACTACTTGCCTAAGTTATTACATTAGCCATACATACATTATTCCAGTGTTCTTTGCATTACAGTGCGTGCCTACACTACTTTTAGCATATTTTCATGTTTTACTATATATCTTTTTGTATATATGGTAATGGCACTTTGTAAGTACACTGATAGATCCTGTAATCCATATTATTTTCCAACATACTTCACCAATAAAGTTGATTCAGATTCTGTAATGTGGATTTTTTTAAACCTAGCTGATACCTCTATGTGTCTACTACTTTCAGAAACCGTGCTTAAGTGGTTATTCAACTAGACCTTGATAATGAATATAATCATTTCTGTCATGTATCGTGCAAAAATATGTCAAACATTTCCTGGTTGCAGCTTCTCAGATATTTATTTATCACTGTAGATTGAATAGTTTTTTTTCTGTTCTGTTACTTGGTCAAAACAATGTCATTTTAATTGAATAACAGGAATTCAAGATGTGTCCTAGAAATGAACTTTTCATCTTTATTGCAAAGCTTTAATCTCTTACAAGACAAATAAAAATTGCATGACGATATACATGTTCCATATTGCTTGTACAGTCAGAACTTTGGGTGCAGACACAGCTGTTTTTTTGCATTTTCACCTGGTCTCAAGTGTATCTACGGTTGAGGTCGTTGATCCTGCGTAGTGCGTCTTGGTTGTGGATGGTCTTGTGCACTGTGATGAGGAAGGGGAAGGCGGAGGGCAGCTCCACCCTGCGGCTCAGCTTCTGGTGGCCCCAGTGGAGGCAGCGCAGCCTTTCAGCCAGGTCGCGCCTGCCTGCTCGCTCCAGTCCATCTTGCAGCAGCTTGGTCTTGTTGGGCTTGTCCCATGACCTCTCATACCTGTGAACCAAGGAAGGGAAACAGGAGAGAGTCAGTCATAAATACAATGCAATGGAGTTGTGTCAGAGTGAAGGCATGTGTAGGAGGCCGCAAAGTCATAGGCTTAGAAATTTTTTAATATGAAAAGTCCTTCTTTAAAGAATCTTTAAAGAATTCAGTGGTTTCAAATGATCAATTCTTGTTGGTGTTAAAGGTAAAAACTGGTGCAAGTATTGCACAGAATGATGGGAAAAATGTCCCCTTGCATAAGCTCTTATGTTACTAATCAGGTGTTAATTCAGGAAACAACCCTGTATGCATGATGTTGTATTATTATGCACACTGACAGTGACTAAATCTTGCTGCAACAAGTCACACACACATGCACACACACAGTGTACCAGCTTTCCAACATGGTTCTGGCCTGGACACTCTTCTCTGTAGATCTGGTGTGGAACCGGCCGATCTCAGTTCTGTTGAAGTCAAGCTCATAAGCCAAAACAGTCCACTCAAAGCCAAGCTGAGTGGAAATCTCCTGCAGTGTCTTTAGGTTAATTACAGCATCCTAAAAAAGAAACCAAAATAACATAGAAAAACCCCTAAAGATAAAGGGATTCAAAAATGATTCATTACCTTCGATAAAGGTGTCAAAGACTGTCCATGAAATATGTTTAAAATACATGGAAGTGAAAATGAAAACAGATTACACAAACCTCTTGTGCTTTGTTGGGCATTATCTCAAATTCCAAAAGATCAGCAGTACAAGTCACACTCTAAGTACCTGTTTTCATAAACCACATTTAATAATTTTGTGAAAAAAATTAAACATACACTTATGGCCCAAAGTTCCAAATAGCAGGCAGAGATTTTATTCACTTACCCTAAAGTACAGTATTCCAATAATGAGCGTGGTCTGACTGTTACTGGGGAGATTCAACATCAACATACTGACCTGTTAAACATTAATCACTTTAGCTCCAGGCTCCCGTGTGAAGCTAAAAACTGTCAGGTCAAACCAACCACCTCCAAAACTGGAGTGAAGTCTTCACCATTACATTTTAGAGAAATCGGTACCTTCCAAACATTTTTAAGGAGTGGAGGAAATGCCCTATCAGTAATGAGTCTTTAGTATGGAATTATATATTTTCATGGTGTAGAGATGATTTGTGTTGCTTAATATCTGTTGCATTAGAAGATAAAAATGCAGATAAATAATAAAATGGTGTTTTCAGTTGAGCATTGTGTCTCCTGGACTAGTTGGACTGTGTTCAGAGAAGTCGGTCACCAGTTTCTCAAAACACAGACTGTGTCAAGTCAAAATTATCACTTATTTTTGCACATTTACAGCAAAACATTCTTAAAATGGCAATCGTTATGAACAAATACACCTTCTGGGCACAGTGGAGTAACACTGCTACCTGCAGTTGATTATTAGCACATTTTCATAATTTCCCTTTCAATGTCCATGATTTGTTACTTTAATCCAAATTAAAAAAAAAAAACTATATTATATAAGACAGACTGGGAAAATGCAAAAATATTTTGAAAGGCTTTTATTCACTTTAAAAATTCACCTTCCCTTTAAATTCTTGTCATCCATAAAAAGCATCAGGGCTCTATGTGCAATATCATTGCAGCGATTATGTTTATCAAAGAACATTAAAAATCTCAGCTGTCATGTAAACAATAATGAACAGAAACTAGCCGAAGGGTAAAACATGTACACTTACACAAATGTCATACTTTACTGAAGAAACAAAGCTGATCATTTATTTTAATGCGTTAATAATAATTCTGATTAAAAGTGCTGCGAGGTCCAGCCAATAAATATAACTGACATGAATTACACTGCTTTTTAACAGGCACAGGATGTAACAAAATCCCAACTTCAGGTTCAACTTCACATCTGACACCACAGTCTGACAAAAATTAAGAATTGTAAAATTAGTCAGATGAAATCATTTAAAGCATGTACAAAAGCATGGGCTATTTTTTCTAAGGTTTCAACTGGAGAGAAATGATCATTGTGTTGCATGAACTTATCCTTAACTATCCACAATGACAAAAACAAAAGACACATATCAAAGAAGAACCAGTTCACATTTAACAACTGATTATCAGAATATTGCCAGGTTGTTTCATAGTGTGTCAGTGTGTGTTTCAGCAGGTAGTAAGGTAAAGATCCAGCCTGCTGGACCCATACTGTTCTCGGTGTCTACTTAGTCCTTCACTAAAGAGTAGTGCTTTTTAGAAATGTTAACAGTCACTCTCTCTTGGGTCACAGCCCAAGACTCGGAACCCCTGACAGCAAAATTTGAAATCAGTTGGGTCCCACGCGGCGTTACCCTGTGCACCTCTTGAACTTCTGTTTGTTTGGGTTCAGTAGCAGCCATCTTTCCAGCTGCCATCCCTCAGGGCACTCAGGGCAGCCAGGCTCTTTGGGGGAGTCAGCAAACTGAAGATGGAAAGAAACAAGTCAACTTAAATATATGTCCTTAATAAAGTCAAATAAAATAATGTGCCATCCTTTCAAGTATCACAAAGAAGCTGGTTTGACTTGCCTTTCAAAGTCTAACCTTTAACGATAGCACCTCACTCTGGACAACCAGTGTAAATGTTTCCATATTGCATACAGCGTATGGCTGCAACTAACAGTTATTTTCATTATCGAACAATTAATTGATCAATCAATTATATGTTTGGTCAATAAAACATCAGAAAACAACAACAATGTCCCAAAATCCCAATACATTAAATGTATTACAAGATAAGACCGAGAACAGCAGCAAATTCTTACATTTGACAACCTGAAACAATCAAATGTTTTGTTTTTCAATCAACTAATCGATTAATCAACTAATAATACAGAATGTACTGCATATTAATCTTCATAGTATACTGTTTTTGCAATCGGTATACAAAAAAAATTAATGTATTTAACCCTTTTATAATAACAGGAAATGATACAGAAACAGGCATGTTAAACGTCAGCCAGTTTGCCACTTTAGAATACCACTGCATGATGTTTTTCACAAAAAGCAAAAATCAAGGGTTTTTTAGGAGACATAGTTTCAAGTATAGTTTATTTTGTCACGGTTCTTTTTCGAGTTTCAGCCGGCTACATTCTCAAAACCTGCTTAAAATGAGTATGTAGAATGGATCTGGGGCACAGCTCCAAATCCAGTTTCAAAACGCATGCTCCCAAGTTTTGCAGTACAGACTGAGAAAAGAGCCCTCTGCCAATTTAGCGATGCACTTCTCTAACACTGCAGCACATACAATGGACAGTAAAAAAACAAAATATCAAAATTGATTCAGCAGAACCAGAAATATTGTCTTTTTTTTAATTCCATGATTCCTTTTCAAAACCCCTACATTACCCAAAATGCAACAGGCTACAGAGGTGTGGTAAGCTTCTTCCTTTTAACTCCACACCTGCTTTTCAATTTAATTTTCAAATTTGTGGTCTTCTGACTCATGTTGCATCACTTAAGGCAGTTTATTAGACTTTGAGCTTCACATAGGTAGTGATACAACCCAAGACCTGTAAACAGACCTCGATGTGTATGAGTATGTATGAGGATGAGCTCCCAGTTAAACTCACTGAGTCGGTGTATCTGCTCTTACCTGCGTGTGGGTGGGGTAATTTTGCTTGCACGTGGAACTCCACTTGTTCCTATAAAGGAGGCGGGGCGAGGAAGGGAGCTGCGGAGGGCAGTCGGCTGGTTGGTGCTGGCTTTTAGGGGCTGTGGCACCGAACTGCTGCTGGGTTTCAGGGGCTGAGGCAGTGCGACGCTGCTTGGGATAGAGTGTAGACTGGCAGAGGTGGACAGAGAGGTGGAGGAAGGGCCCTGCTGCACTGTGGGGCTCACATAGGCTGTGGCTTTTAATGGGTGCCGGGGAGTGATGGGGAAGTTCGCCACGCTCTGTACTCGCTGAGTGAGCTGGCCTGGGGATGGAACTGAAACACAGCAAGAGAACAGTTAGATGAAAGTAACTCTTAACATCAGTGACAGTATTGCAATTACTGCATTTCAAATTGCCATGCCTTCAAAAAAAAAAACAGCGCTATATATTATCTCATGAATAAAAATGAGCCCTGAATGGCTGATTTATTCATAGACACGAGGAACAGAGTCTTACTGGAGGACTGGAGTCGTGCGAGCCCACTGGATGAGTCAAAGCTCTGGCTGCTCCGGAGGGAGGATATCGTTGGTAAGGAGGAGGGGCCGTGGGAGGGTGGGTTGATGGAGGAAGCCAGACATGGAATACTGGGAACACTGGGCATGCTGGGAGCTCGAATCAGGTTTGGCATGCTTCTCCGTAGTTTGTCTATGCAACCAAATCAACAAACCAGATCAGGTTTTGCAGGTGTTGACTTCATTTGAAGCTTTGGAAAATTTTGACTTGCATTTCAAATAGCAATGGAATAGTTTGATATTTTGGGACATATGGAAGTCACTGTTTCTAGTCAAGGATTAATTCTGCACATAACCTCCTATAAAACCATAACTTGTCTTTTTCTTTTTTGTTGTTTTTTGGATGAATTGGACAAACAATATATAACGTGTTGATGAGTGAGCTTTACATGTGCTGGTAAGGGGTTTTTGTTTCCTTTGGATCAAGCCAGACTAGCTTTTTCCTCTGGTTCCAGCCATTGTGCTAAGCTATGCTAACCAGCAGCTGGCTGTAAAGACTTTCTCTGAGTGTTATATTCTCATCTAACTCACAGCAAGAAAGAAATAAGTTTATTTCCCAAAATGTCAAAATATTCTAAGAATTGTGAAAATACACAGCATGTGAAATTGTCCTAATGGGGTAAAACATTTTCAGATTTGCTCCTCACTATGACAGTCAAATTTGTCTGAAACTACAACATCAGTCATGCAACTGATGGGACAGAGTACACTGACCCGAACTTGGGATGCTTTTAAAATCCTGTAACCAAGAGCACTCTTTAAATCCGTCTTGGCAAATAGAGAAATCGTCTGGACAGAATTTAGGGACAAATGTGGGTTATTCTGTCAAGATGCTTTCAGTCTGAATTGGGGCATTCATCTTTATTTCACAGAAAAAAATTCAGATGGTGTCGTAAAATTGTAATTTTGGAGGATATTCAGTGATCTTACAGTTGCAAGTGGACAAGGAATTCATTAGTCACTCACCTGTGCTATTCCTGTATGCTGTGTGTGTTTCTGTGGTCAGGCTGGAGGGTCCAGAGTACTGGGAGAGTCCACTGAGTGAAAACTGAGGGGTGGTCGAGCTGCGTCTGCAGTCTCTGATACTAGAGAAGGTGTGAGAGTGGGGCAGGCTGCCCCTCTGCATAGACCCTGTGCGGAACAGCCGAGGCTGGGGGGGAGGGAGCTGGTCGTACCCCTCGTCCTCCTCATCCTCCTCCTCCAGATCCATCTCACTGCGCCTCAGGGAGTGTAAGGAGAAGCTGGAGCTGCGACGGCTGGCTGTGGCCGTGGCTGTGGCTGAGGTAGAGGCATAGTCCTGTCGGAGGCCTACAAGGTGACAGTTCATTGTTTTTATCAGTGGAAAACACCAGCCTGAACCCCATGGACCCATATGGGGCACTCCTCATCCATTATTCAGTTACTGAATCAGTAGACCAGACTGATACAGGGAAGTTTTTTTTTCCCCTGAAATATTCTGCATAATTTAACAAGATTTTACTGTCTGCTCAAGTTCAGCTGTTCAAAGGTCAAACATTTGTCTTAGTTTTAGTGGTCCATCAGCAATGTAACAGAGTATTCCAAATCATTCTCTTCAGACGGCTGTGCATCGGTGTTTTATTATATAGATAGAGCAAACAGACAAACAGCATTGTGAAAGACAAAATGTAAAAGCAACACAAAAAAAACCATAGACATTTAGTGTATAGAAGGTAGAGGAGTATTTGCATGTTGATGTATTTACTTCAAACTTCAGGTGCTTTTTCATGAAGAGTATTTTTTTTTTCCTCTACCCCCTCTAATGCCTACAAGACATTTAGATAGTCCACTCACTCTCCTCCTGAAGTCGTGCCATGACCTCCACATCTGTCATGTCCTGTAGTTTGTAGCTCATAGTGATGGAGTCATCCTCGAGCTCTGACACGCCCACCTCGCTGTCCAGGGAAGACTGGGGGCTGATGGCTGCATGCCGGCGACCCACGTCTAAAAAATACACACAGGAGAGACACATGTATATCACTCTGATGTTTTAGTTTCCACAGCCAAGAACAAACAGGGGCAACTGCTGTGATGTTATCAACGTGCATATGTGATACAACACACAGAGAAGACGATTTCCTTAACAGATGGGATGTTTATGTGTTTATATACTTCACAGGTGGATGGTGACTGACACCAGATGAAACTGCAGAAATGAATGACAGAGCAGAGAAGATAGGTTGTCAGTGGGGTCTTACTGTGGAGAGTGGAGTTTGATAGGAAGGTGGGCGCTCTGTCACTGAGGCTGCAGCTGGCCCTGAGTGGGAGACTTGGCTGGAGAAAAGACTGACCAGATGACGGCAACGGGGCTTGAAAGGTGAGAAACACGGCAGAAGAGAGAGAAGATTCACACACCACTCATTCAAAACTCAAAACTCAACCTGCACTCACTGACAACTGTGTTCATATGAAATATGGATGAACGAGCAGAAGGATTTTTTTTTCCTGGTGGAGTTTGAGCTTGCTTGTCTCCATCTGTCCCAGAGCATGACCTTATAATCTCTTCCCTGCAAATTTCTGTAATCTGACTGTAAACTGCAAGTAACAGGTTGTTTAAGAATCTGGGTTATGTTTACACATTGAGCTCCCAAAGTATTTTGGAAGCAAAAGATGCTTTTGGACCCATCTCCTTTTTACATCGGATGTGAAAATGGGGCAAAGGGGTATGAGATTCAGGGAGAGAGCTGGTTTGAATTTGAGCAATGATTGTTGTGCCTGCAGTTTCACAGACTTTAAATGTTAGCTAATTAGCCTTCATTTGCACATTTCTGTGAACATTTCTGTTATGGTGTTAGATTTTGGAACAAGGGCAGGAATGGCCTGAAGGTTAGAAATGTGTGCTTGACTCCCCACGCTGGCAGGATCAAACTAGATGGGGAAAATGAAAAAGCAGTGCTGTTCAACAGATCAGGCTGTGGTTGTATTGGGCAGTGTCAAGGTATGACTGTGTGTAACTTTGTGAATGTGGAGAAGCTAACATCAGCATAATAATATACTCACAATGACAATGCAAACATGCTGATGGTGAGCAGATATAATGTTTACCATATTCACTATCTCAATTTAGCCTGTTAGCATGTTAATATTTGGTGATTAGCACAAAGTACAGCTCAGGTTGATGGGAAACCCCAATAGATTTGCAAGCAAGTGGTGCTAATTTAAGTATTGGACAAATTTCAATTTTGACCTGACTGTGGTGCTAGATAAAAAGTCAAAAGATCACAGCTATTATAATTCATCCTGAGGGGGACATGAATGTCTGTGCAAGATTTTATGCCAACCCATCCAATAGTCATTGAGGCATTTAACTCAACGCAAGTGACGTCCACCTCATGACAAGACTAAAGGAAAAAGGAAATTGGATTCATCTTTGTGCCAATCCATCTGATAGATGTTAAGATATTTCACAGGGTCATCTGCATAAGAGGGAAAAATCAGGGGATCACCCATTTCATTAGGATTCATCCTCTTGGGACCATGAATCTCTCGATGAAATTTCATGGCAGTAAATCAAATCATTTTTGAGATATTTTAGTCTGGACCAAAGTGGCAAACCAAGCAATGGACTGACACTGCCATGCCTAGAGCCACACGGTTATTATGGCTACAAATAAGATTATAAGAAACATAATAAAAGATACCGGTAAAAGTGTTTGATTAAATGATCAATCTGTCATAATGAAATAGTCATAGTTTTTTGTCAACTTCTCAGTTGATTAACTCAATTAATCACTGCAGCACCACAACAATGCCAAGATCAGCAGCATTTTCCCTCCTGCACAGATGAAATAGTAGTCTTATTTTAATTGCTGCTCTTTGATACATGATAAAAATAGACCAGTCACCCCAGTTAGGCCACTGAAAAGATCAGTGTGAGTTCAGTGATTAGGCCATAAGTATGTAGCTGCATTGGATAAATACTCAAACCCTTACATCTACAAATGATCCTTAGAAGCCCATCAGAAGTTACTGTGACTCTTTTGTCATCAGCATGAGTTACACACATGTGTGGTGTGTTTGTGTTACCTGGGGACTCGGTTAGTGCAGCAGATTTAGTGTAAGGCAGGACGGGGCAGCTGAGGGTGGAGAGCCCTTCTATGCAGCTGTATGGACGGACGGAGGAGACTCCTCGCCACCGCTTAGCTAGACACAAGATTTTAGTGAAGGACAAGTTAGTCTGATTGCTTTACTACACAAGACACTCTCATACACATACACATGCACGCATACAGTACATTGATTATATTTGAACTCGCTCCAGCCAAATGCTAATCTGCTTTTTACAGATCAGTATTGATGTTTTAAATGATTGGGTCATGGCTCAGACAGAAGAGGCTGATACAGTAAGACGAGGTTTAGCTTATCACTGCGGCTTATTGGGCTAAACTACAGATTTTTCGGGGGGGGGGGGGACTTGGGATAAGCAGGGATTTTGCATGTAGGCTACATCTCATTCCCAAAATCAGAATTAGATCTACTATGGACTACTTTGGGGTTCAAAGGTTACATTTATACCGCTTAAATTTGATTTGTATAAATTTCATGAAACAACATCATAACATATCTATACCTATATCTATATCAGGTCTATAAGGTGTAACTTATCATGGTTAAAAGATAATTAATTAACAACATAATTAATTGAATTTATAGATCAGTAGTATCAACCACATAAGGAAAGCTTGACAACCCATTGATTTTCGGTTGCTAGGCTTTTTCTATCAGCTCAAATATTGTCTTATTAAATGACAATTAAAGGAATTAGTTACGACTTATAAACTATTGAAATATGCTGTATCAGAAAGTGGTGGTGTTCTTTTTTTACTAGCTCATGCTGATTAGCAGTGAATAGATTAGCCTTGGAATGACATGACTGAGTTGAGATAATGTGTCTTCAAAGTGTAAACATTGAGTTCACCCCCACTGATCGGTAGTCTGAGTGGCACACACCTGACAGAGTGGAGCATTTGGCATTCCTGACACAATTAGGCTCAAACACTACTGGATAAAACTAGCATTCACAGCAAGTTACACAAACAACAGCCACTGGAGCTCAGGGACAAGGATGTATTCATGACCCATAGGAGGAGAGCCAACCTTCACTGAATACAGCTTTAGAGAAAGAAGGGGACCTTGAACCGTACACACACTAACGAACATCCAAACAAACAACAACTAATATGCAGAATTGAATCACAGAGTGGACACAACAGGCCTGCAAATACATAAGAGATCTTCGAAAACTCTTTTAAAATTTTAAAATCAAAGCGCAGACATGCATGCACGCAGTATTCACCGACGTGTGCAACAGTATGTGCTTTGATGGTAGAAGAGGCTGTTTTGAGCAGCCGAGTGCTGGGCAAATCTGCCTCAAAAACCCAGTTAATGTAAGCATGGTTTCTATGGCAACCATATCCTTTTGCAGGAGTGTAGAAAGAGTGAAGCACCAAATCTAAAACTGGGTCCAGCAGCAAAAATCATTTCGTAGCACACTAGTATCCTGATTATAAAGGGTGTTTTCTAGTATCCTGGTTATGTTTTAGTGCATATATACATCATATCCTTGCTGCAGAAAACCCACTATGCTTAGAAACACAGGAAATTACAGCATGTAAATGACGTATCCAGGTCGACCATGAGTGCAGGTGCAACCTCAACTTGAGTTATGTAGTTTTTCATCAGAAAAACAAAAATGTGATAATATGATGATTAATGATTTCATGACTAAAAGTTTGACAGTGGTAATAATAAGCTGATAAACTGTATCTTCAGTCTTGCCCTCCATTACCGTAGATCAAATGCAAAATCTAGCCAAAACCCCAAGTGGGTTCGTCTTCAGCTGCTGAAATGACACAGTCGCTACAGAAATGACAAATTGGACAGTCGGATGTGGATGAGTCAAAGACGGCAACACCACAGACCATCAGCAACCCGGATAATGTCATAATCATATATTCAGCTGAATAGCCAGGTTTCACAATGTTCTGTGCAAATGTTCCAGTGTATTCTAAATATAATCAAAACCAGGACAAGACTCAAATCCAGGACACGAGTGTGCATGTAAAATTCCTAAAGAGAGGTCATTGTAATATTGGTTGCTCACCAAGCTTTACATGGGGTGCCACCTTTGTGCTGTGACTAATATACTGTAGGATATAGGTAGATGTTTTCATTCAGGTGTCAGGAGACGGATCGGCACACTGTGTTACAGCTGATGAGTTATATTTCAATAAAGACAATTCAAAGTGGATTTTTTTTCACTTTTGAATTGTGCTTTTTTAACATTCCTTTAATAAATCGAAGATGTGTGTATATGTACATACAGTATAAACCACATGTTGATGGTGTTGTGTAATAATGGTGATACTTTCAGAGTTTTATAATCATCTCTACACTCCTCTACACTGTTTCCCACTTAACACAGTAATGCCACCCAACAGCACAGCATGAGTTCCTCAAAATGGAGCTGTTTTTTTTTTTTTTTTATATATATCTGCACAATAGCAAATCCCTTAAACGGATCTTAATTGTTCTCTGGCGATAGTGAAATGTGTAAAAATGGGAGTCAATCCAGCTCCACTAGAACAGAAATAATCACTGTGGGAAGTTGGCTGAAGTACTTTAAAGCCCATAAATTTAGAGAGAGTGAGTTAAACGGTCAAATGGTTCAAAACGACTGAGCTGTGTGAAGTGAAATGCTCCCACGGCTCAGAAACTGTAGCTGAAATCCTGCTGCACGTGGAGACATTTTGTGGGTGAAGTGTGTCACAGCTTATAATCACATGTCAGCAAGCCAGAGAGACAGATGTCCAGATGTGGCTGCAGATGAAGGCTGTTAATCTGACTGCTAAGTACACTGTACCTTGGTCCAGTCTGTGACACAGGGTCATCTTGGCCAGCTCCACCTCAGGCCCAGGGTGGTCCAGTACCTGCCTGCACCACTGGAGAGGACTGAGGACACTCTCACCCTGCAGCTTGGCTTTGGGACTCACATAGAGCCTGGATAACAAAGCAGAACCCACAGTTTAGTCCTGCCACCTTTCACTTTTATAGCACAGTATAGCACAATGAATTTACAGTGAGAACTGAAGTGAAACAAGCTGGAGGCCGCTGTATTTTATTGGCAGAACAATCTGTGTCCACGTAAAATAGTAGCAAGAGATCTTGAGGGTTGAGTTTTACAGTGGCAGTATTTCTCAGATGCACGGCCCAGTAAGGTAAAGCCTGTTTATAGCAAAGGTAAACCCGTTAGCTGTGTAAAGGGAGTGATTGCCATGAAATCCAAATGCCAATAAAGTTCAAAATTTCCACAAAGAGCAATCACCAGTTTATTGGAAACAACATGAACCATGAAACCAGCAGTGTAACATAAAAATCCAAGTGGTGACAGATTCATTCACCACAGTGATGTATAGGATGAGAGTAAAACTGCTACTGGAGGGTTGGGGATATTATCTCTTCTCACTGCGGCAGGTAGAAACTCAATTAGTCAGTTAATACATTAGACTATCAACATGAGATTAATCAGCAACTATAAGGATAATCGATCAGTCATTTCAGTCAGATTTCAAGCAAAAATGCCAACTATTCTCATGGTTTCAGCTTCTGAAATTTACTGCTTTTCTTTGTCATATATGATAATGAAATGAAAATCTTTGGGGTTTTGGATTTTATACACCAAATGATGAATGGATGAATTGAGAAATAATCAAAAGACATTGCTAGATACTTGAGCCAGACAAAAACTGAAAGAACCTGGAAACTGGATCTTCATTTCAACCAAATACATAGACGTGTGTGACGATGCTACACTGGAGTGACAGGTTCCCAATAACAGACTAAACTGCATTGTAAAAAATGATGTGTCACCTCTGTGTCGAAGTAGAAGACTATGAACCAAGCAGAACTGAGCTGTTATTCAGTAACCAGGCCATTGTGTTACACTGACTTGGCGGATCAGTTAGTTATGTGAAATGGACTGAGGATATACCGACACACTGGATGTGCGCTGGATCCCATCAGTGCTGCCTTCAGCTGTGTGCTACATTTTTCCACATCATCACATCAGATACATAAAGCTGCAAACGGTTCAGCAGTCAGCATGTCAGTGTGTGAGCTCCCTAAGTCAGCAGATACAGCATTTCAAAGTAGTTCAGCCTGGGGCTGCACACTGCTCACAAAGCCGAGCTGTTTGATCACAAGCTGAAGGGGGTCACTGTTTCTAATTTCATCCCAGTGCTGTCTTACTCTCAACTCATACCTATGCTGCAGACACGGTGCATTCTGGGATGCCCAAAGCTTGTGTCAGATCTGGTTTTGTTCTTTCTCCTCCTGCAAAAAGTCACCCTGTTTACCAGTGTCTACGAGTCTCCTCTTCTCGCAGAGGAATCGATAATGGGATCAATAAGAGGATGGCTGCCAGGGTCCTATTACACATGATGTCTCAAAACTGTGGCTCGTTACAGTCTTGTGGCCTGTGAAGCATCTGCTTGGTCATTAAAACACAAAGGACGCGGGTTTCTATTGTAAATTCACAAACACATACTGCAACAGAGTGGTGCACAGTGGATATAAGCAGAGGAGTTACCAGCTATCAGGCTCTCCGACAGGGAGCACGGTGTTGAGGTCCAAAACATCAACCTCATCCAAAACAGTTGTGGCTCCAGCGGCGCTGCTGTCCTCCCCAGCGGCGTCCGGAGA
This sequence comes from Trachinotus anak, assembly GCF_046630095.1. Taxonomy (NCBI): domain Eukaryota; kingdom Metazoa; phylum Chordata; class Actinopteri; order Carangiformes; family Carangidae; genus Trachinotus; species Trachinotus anak. Next base: position 13,834,705 of record NW_027273852.1, read on the forward strand.
CACCGAGCTCGGCTGGAAATAGGCGAACGGCTCCTCCGCTGAGCCCCGGGGTCCGGGGGCACACGGATGCGACTGTGTCGGACTCGAAATGCCATATTTAGTGGAGAAAAGGTCCCCCGGACAGGCTGCGCCCCCATGCACACACGACAGCGAGGGCTGGAGACGAGGGCCGATGGAGCAATTGTTTACAGCGTTCGCCCGTGTCCGCAATTGTTCGTTTTGCTTCTCTAATTTTCGGACCAATTCCTGAAGCTTTAGCACCTCCAGCTCCGCGTTAGTGATTTTGTTGTTGCCATTGACGTCTGCCATCATCTGGGGGTTCAACACTTCTGCTTCCATTTGGTAAAAAGCACATTGAGAGGGGCAGAAAGCACGGCCCGCCTGCAGAAGGTCCTACTCAATTCAGAGAGGGTGTCCAGATTCCCCTGTTTAAAGCCACTACACAGACACGCACACACACACGCACACACACACACACTCACTCACACGAAGATAGCACACACTGATGCTGCTGCTGCTGCTGCTGGTATGACTGCACAGCTTCCATCTCATTGGTCAGCAGCTCGGAGTTCAACTCCCATCACACCACTGCTGAGGAGGTATGTGTTATGATGTTTCCATGTTGTAAATGTAAACGGTATTTCTGATACTGATCAACAGGCCATGAATTTATTACATTCAGTTACAATTACATTTGTTTTTTTTATGAAAGCAGCAGCAAAGGCATTATTGAGAGAACCAGATATGATATTAGAAAACATCTATTTATGAATTACTAAACAGACCTAGAGGGCACAAGCCAAGGGGCCCATGTGGACAGGAGGGGGCAACCACAAAAACAGGCAAAACAACCACATGGAGAAACAAAATGACAACAAAGACATGCAAAACGACCACACAGAGGCAAAAGCAACTACAGTGACATAAAATAACCACAAAGGGACAAAAAAAAAAAAAAAAGACAATGGAGACGCACAAATCGACACAGGAAGAGATGCAAAGTGACCACAGGGACAAAAACAACCAAAAACAGACTACAAAGGATCACAAACTGAACATAGACTAAACAGCTACAAAAAGACAGAAAACAAAGAAACACTGTGTGGTCTGGTAAGTTTGGGTCAAACGGGCAACATCTGTATTGAGACGGTTCAACCAGTTGTTAGTCAGCTGTGACAAAAACTACCTCATGAAAACAAATAAACAAATCTGTGAAAACATTACAAAGTATCAAAAGTTTCACGAGAAAGAAATTATACATACAGAGTATTCATCAGAATACAGAAAGGTTACTCTGCTTCTTTGGTTATTAGAGAATGATTATATGATAGGAAACATCATATATATAACAAAAAATATGGCACTGTTGTTATGTTATCAGTAGAATAAATATCAATTTATTCAGTTAACATAAAACAATTAGAGGTTATATTTCTGTATAATTTAAGATTTAACTCAATTAATAATATTTAAAGAAGAAAATCTCTAATCTCTTCTGTTTTATTCTGTTCTACCAAATGATAAATTATCACATAATGCACTTATCATAAGAAATTTTGCTGTAATTGTACTGTTTGCTTATGAAGAGAAATATACCCCAGAACTGTTCTTCAAATGCAATATTTGAAGAGTAACATGAAAAGAACTGACACCTTTTACTATTTTTTGATAAAGATGCTTTGATTGCCTTTATTGCACACAGAAAAAGCCCCCGGCCCAAAATATTGCATTGTCCCCCATCATGTTACACACACAATCCCCCTACAGGCAGCAGACGTATTATAACATCATGAATGCTATCTTAAACTTAAGAAAGAGTACATACAGAGACAGAAATATCATCACAGCTACAGATAGCTGCAACAGTGTGTGCATGTTACAAAAAAAAAAAAGTTATCGAACTGTCATTTGTCAAAGCACCCAGATTATAACACCCATCATCTTGTAAAAGCTTTAGTGCAGGAGAACCAGTGTCACCCAAAACATGCTGGTAAACAGTCATTTCATCTTTAGTCACAGGTGCTAAATCTCCTCTAAAGGCTTGCGGGGAAACTCAGCGTCGCCATTTATCTGTGGGGAATAATGAGGATATCACCTGTTAAATTCAAGCTGTTTTCATTGTTTTTCAGCAAACAAAGTCAATTCAATGCACTTTGACATCCATAAAGACAAAGAACTGGGAACATTTTTTTTTTTTTTTTACCTCTAGTGACCTCAAAGCAGTTCTCACAGTGCACCATGCGTTTGTAGATCCACATGCTGTCCCCAGCTTTCAGATGACCCAGAGTGCTGTTACACACCTCGCACTGTTCAAACACAAACACCCACATGAGGAGGAGATACACGCTGAGCAGTCAGCTGCACAGTTCCCAATAATATCTTGTCGCTTTTACTCAAGTACCGCAGTAAAGTACCCCTTTGAGGCACTTCCGCTTTACTTCATTATATGCAGATTTATGTTTCTCCTCCACTACATTAATCTGAAATCTGAAAGCTGTGGTTACGAGTTAAAGGCTCTGAACACCCACTCAGGTTTTCAATTACTCGAGCTGATTAGACCTCTAGTCAGGTGTAAGTTAAATGGAAGTGTTCGGGGAATAACTCAGTGCACTAATATCACAGCTAAACCCACAGGTGTGAATAACAAAAGTAATGACTGGGTGATGAGAGTAGGTCTAATTAGGCAATAACACAAGTGAACACCTGTGTGAAGGTGCATAGGGCCTGTAGAGTTTTGAATACAGAACATATGATCACTTTATAAAATGTGATGCCACAACATTAAAATGCTGCTTATACATTAATGCATCAGTGGTAACTATCTGTAAAAATCGACAGTCCCCACTCTGCACAACGAGTGCATTTACTTTCAATATGTTCATTACGTCTTCCTGATAATGATTACATGGTTTCATTTAAGTAATATTTTGAATGCACGTTAAGAGACAAAAACTAATCTGCTCACTTTGAAGCAGGAGGCGTGGCAGTTGATCTTCAAGTCATCCAGGATCATTTTGGCATCACCGGTGAAGGGCTTACGGCAGTAGGTGCACAGGTCCTTCTCAAGCACCGTCCTGTAGGAAAATGATGATAAAGTGTTTCACCATATGAAATGAACATTAAGCATTCTGTAAACTCTACGTTCATTCTTGATCGTGGAAACAGTAGTGTGGCAAAACAAAAGCCCATGTGCCATTTCCATATGTGGGTTAAAAAAAAAACGGATAAATTAAGATTAGGCTGTCAGTTGGTTGGTCAGTGCACCACTTTGGTCCAGACTGAGATTTCTCGACAACTAGGCTACTGGGTGGATTTCCATGAAATTTTGTACAGACATTCATGGTCCCCAGAGGTGAATCCTAATAATTTTGGTGATCCCCTGACTTTTCCTTTAGGGCCACCAGCAGGTTGTCATTCTGGGCTTTTAGTGAAATATCGTGACAATAATTGGATGTTTTGGCAGAAAATCTTGTACAGACATTTGTGGTTTCCAGATGAGGAATCCTTATGACTTTGGTGATTACAACACTTTTCCTTTAGCGCCACTCCAAGTTTGACATTTTTGGTTTTGAGTTAAATTTTTGAGTGAACAGTCTCAACAACTGTTTAAAATTTGGTTAATTCCTGGCCGGTCGTACCCCCTTCAGAATTAATTGTAACAACTTAAGTGAGCCCTTAACTTTTGCCCTCATCATTTCTGCTTTAGTTTATAACAACATCCTTAACATCAGCATATTAGTATTGTCATTTTTTTGCAAAACTTCTGTTTCCAAGGTCATGAAAGACTGTTATCTCACTTTTCTCACCTCTCAGGAGATGCATACATACTCTTCGTGGAGGATTTAGAGTAGATTGAATCTGTGTCATCTGACCTGCTGTGAGAGTAAAAGTTATTAGCTGGAGTGTCGCTTTACTTTCATATCATGTTTGTACACCAATATTAAACCCAGTCATATTTAAGATCATCTAATACCTGCTGCTCCTGTATGATGATGAGGTGTAGACAGTGGGACTGGTGACACTGGTGTACTCGTAGCTGAACAAAGACAAAATGAACCGCAGATCACATGAGAGAATGGAAAGTGAAACCATCATTAGATTGCTAAGCCTCCTATCTGGAGTCCGGTCATGAGTAAGAGTAGGTGTGTGCGAACAGAGCAGATTAGCTGTATTTTCATCTGGTGTATTTGTATATGCGTGTGAGAGATAATGATAGTAGTCAAATGATTACCTGGGCTTGGTGGTGTAGGAGGTAGTTCGGGAGGATGGACTATCATCAGAGTAGAAGCTGTAACTGTGTGTCAAAGAGGCAGAGGAATGAGCTGGATACGAGTTGGACATGTATTTATTTATCTGACTTTATACTGTAATTAAAGTATTACTAATTTTTTTATATATCAGTATATATCAAATGTCTAAGTAAAGCTTGTTGATTGTCAAAAAGTTTGGAAGTTTAAAAGCTACAAAAGACAGGACAGTTATTGACAATATAGGTGAGAGATGGGCAAAGATACAAATAGCTAATGTTTATGTGTTGTCTACAGTAACTGAGCTCTGTTAAATATAACAACACAACACAACACAACAAAAATGAAGTGAAATGAATGAAAAATAAACTGAAAGATGCTCCTGATTAAATATTATTCTTTATGTAAATAATAAAATAGGTAAACATATTTCTGCTTACTATTACTTTTAAAAAAAAAATTGACGTCAACATTTGATATTTTACTACAACCAACACCTGTTATTTTAGGTGTGTTGCACAGTCAACACGTTTACCTGGTTCTGAGAGTGGAGGATGGTGATGTCAGAGCTGGGCTTTCTCCTCTAAATGACACAAAAAGATGTCATAAGAAAATGGGACATACTGTAACATACTGTACATACTGTACATATAAAGAACCACAACATTCTCGGTCACTTATTTTAAGACTCACCCTCTGCTGCTCTCCACTGTAAAAACCTCTCTCTTTGTGATGCTGGAGCTGCAGGCGACAATGACAATGTCTTGTGTAACTGACAGGATAATTATGTGGATTATTTGTCTTGTTAAAAGTCACTCACTGAGACACCTCACCTGACAGGAGATGTAATGCCTTTAGGTAGCAGAGTGTCATACAGGTCATCTTCAGCCCTGCAAAGATAACAATATTATAGGGTGATTACGAGTACAATCCCTATGTTTTGAGGGTGTATTTATTTTACACATAATTGGTAAAGGCTTACGTAGAAGAAGTCCTTGTTGTGGTTGTAGTTTTAATACCGTCCCTGAAAAAAACGAGAGAAAACTGTTTTATCTGACTGCTTGATATTTAATGTCCCTGTCATATGTGTAAGTTGTCGTGCAGTAACTCACCCGTTAGTGCTGCTTTTCACCGTCACATACTCAGTGCTGGAGACAGTTGTTTTGCTGTAATAAAACAAATATTACTTCTTACACAATAATAATAATAATCAATGAGTATAGCATTAAATGAAATGGTAATTTTACTTTAAGTCCCCCTAATTAACATGCAGCTATAAGGACATTTTAATTGCTTATTAATGTACAGTATTTGTCAACAATAATAATTTCTCATTTGCAGATGTATTTCATAGTATTACAACAGTGATTTAATACATTGCCATTCAGTTTATGTTTATACAGCAGCCTCCACCTATAGGTGTCCACAGGAGTAGCTACAGTCACAGATACATTCATAAACACTTACAACTACATTTTAGTGGCTTATAAACCATTTATTAAATGTTCATTGCACAGTTATAAATGCTAAATATGGGGAAATTAAACTTAAGTGTTGCCAATGAGATAACGACCGTCTTGCAGGTTTTATTAGTGACTGCAAACATTACCTTTCTGTGACATCATCCTTGATAGACCTGGGAATGAGTGTATCATAGAGTTTGTCCTCGGGGCTGCAAAGAAATAATTTCAACAAAGGGTAAATCATTTGTTAATCAGCAGTGAAGCTAACAGTAGCCACCTTTAGTGATTGGTCATACCAGACAGAGTAAGGCTATGTTAGCAAAAAGTGTATTAAATTGAGTAAGGGTGTTTTTTTAAATCACTTATGAATTGTACATTTCATAACAAGAGGAATGTTTCATTATTTGTTCCTTCAAAAGTTGCATGGTCCCACTTTAATCTAAAAAAGAAGCTACTATGGGAAGGATAATGTAACATAATAAGGGAATTATTACATCTTTCCATTGCAATCTTGGCTGTATGGCTGTAAGGCACAAAAACCCACTGAAGGGTATTGCAAGACCGCACCATAGACTCACACACCAGTCACACTCCGACAGCCTTAAATTAGCCTACATGTCTCTAGAGGGGGAGATGAAAATTCATTGTGTAACAGCTCAGGGACAGTATGTAGAGGACAAAGGCTCCCTGATGTGTGTTTAATTGTTTTGGGACAATAGTGGAGCTCTATGGCACAGTAATAAGATATATCAGGCTTTGGCTATTTAGACTTGTTAGCAGGACCAACTCATTGATGATTTCCTTATTATTTTTGATTTGTCGATACAGAAATATGATCAGTACATTCATGAAACTGACTTAAATATTATCTAGATAGTACACAGCCTGTGTTATACCCACAACAGGATGAAACTCACTCAGTGTCTGTGCTGCTTTTCACTACCACAGTCTCAGTTGTAGAGATGGTTGTTTTGCTATAAAGAAGAAAACATACCTTAGTACAGTACATAATTCTAATTGCCTGGTGTCATGATCAATATTGTTCATTTACTAGACTCATTTTGTAAGCTCACCTGTCTGTGGGTGAGAAATCATCCTTGATGGACGAGGGGGCGAGTGTGTCATAAAGTTTGTCTTCCGCACTGCAGAGAAATATAATATAGGCATGTTACATTATAGGTGATGGAGCAAAGAGATTTAAATTGTACTGTAACATCTTTTTAACAATCTGAATGTACCCCTTGTTGCTGGTAACAGTTGTCTCAGTCACTTTGGTTGTTCTGGTAGGTGAGAAGTTTGAGTACAGTGCCCTGTGTGAAAAAATGTTACATCTAATCAGCCACTCAATCACAGTTCAAACCAACATTATACGATCAATAAAATGTATTTTTTGCTTATGTGAGGTGATAGTTTCAGTACAGATTGCTGATGATATTTTTACATTGTTGTACTGGCACTTTTACCTCAGTAAGAAAAACAAAACAAAACAAAAAAAAAACTGAAACTTTTTTACCCTTTGCTTGAAGACTTGACCCGCTCAGTGAATGTCTCAGTCTTAGTGGGAGATTTAATCACTGGAGATCTGTAAAAAACAAACCAACACAAGAACACAGCCTTTTGTCATGAATCTGATACAGACTGAATGTGCAATAAGATGACACCTACTAATGTTGAAGTATGTTTTACCTAAGACTCTGGGTGGTGGTGATGGTGGTCTCAGTGGTTTTACCATCCTGGGTGATGGTAGTGGTTGTGGTACTAAAGGAAGAGCAACACAAAGGGAAAGTTACAAAATGTTTCAGCTTGCTATGTTTCCTGTGTTTCCTTGATGGTTTGAAGAATTTGTTGCGTACCTTGTCTTTGGTTCCTCTGTAACAATAGTCTTGGAGGTGGTGGTGCTGTAGTGACATGATAAAAATAAAGTTACACGTTATCTTCATTGTTTCTCTGTTGACTTTTTGCACAGGGTGTAATAGTCTGGAGTTAAAAAATAAATAATAATAAAAAAAGTCACTAGATATTGCACTATTAGTTGTGTTATTATGAAAATGTACCTTTTGGTGTAGGAGGATGGGAGGGTGCTGCCAGTAGAAGAGAGGCATTGTTAAACCACAGTTACAATTACTGACAGTACATTGACTTGAATATAAAAAAAGTGAAAGGCAAAAAATTATAATACTGTTTATATACTGCACCAACCTGCTCCTCAGCTCATCCTGACTGCCACTGAATCTGCAAAGATAGAAATCACAATTGATCTTGTCACAGTCTGGTCACATACAGTCTGGTAATGTAAAGATAGTCCAGTAGATTCTAGCATTAGCGTTGGAAAAAGATACCAATATGTTTCTATAAATGATACCTCTTGGTGAGAGCCTGCACAGATTTTGACGTGCTTGTGGTTTTGGTGGTTTTTGTTTCATCAGCCTCTGAGCTATGAGCAAAATACAATAAATTACATTAAATAAAAGTAACATGACTGAAATTATTATTTACATTACACCCCATTCATCACAGTAACTGATAGCTTTCCATTATTTTGCCCTTTATTTGAGGAAAAGTCGAAACATTTCTCTTACCTCTCAAGAGTTTCATTAGATCTGTACCGGCTCAGAACAGATTTGCCAAAGTTTGGGTCCCGGCTGAAGGAATTCAAAAGGATAAGAAATGAATTCCCTCACACTCCCAGAGACGATTCAACCCTGTGACTTGCAGGAGGCTTTTTTAAGATGAAACACTGATTCAGTTGAGCTATGAACAAGTCACACCCAACAGTTCCAGCCATTCCTGAGATTCATGTGTGTAGCATTTCTACTTCTATTATTTACACAACTTACTCGACAGCTTCATCCTCTTCGTCAGGTTTTTTGATCCAGCTGTTGTCTTTCAGAAGAGATGTCTTCTTCTTGCTGTCCTCAATTGCCTGGCTGGGCCTGGTGCTCCTGGCTGCAAACACAAGACAAGGAAAGTGTGAGGGTCTCCAGCTGACAAAATGTAATCTCAATTGAAGTCACACAATTTCACATTTTTATGTACTGAAATATTATATGGTTCACCTACACACTGGGCAATATACATCTTAGCATTTTAATTCTTAGATTGCATATATTTATATTTTTCCTTGAATTCTTTACATTTGTTTTTTCTAATTCATATTTGTGCTGTTATTTTAATCATTTTATTGTACACAAGCCTTTCTAGCACAGCCTCAGAAATGCGCTGTTATTTGTTTTTGTTTTTTTTTCATCCCATTTTATATTCATTCATTTTTATAACCTCTGTTTCTTTCGTGCTTCAGTATCAAATTGTTTATTGTTTTATTAACAACTTGTTCAGTCATCTGTAAAAAACATTATTTCAATTTCATTACGCTGCATTAAATGTTCCATGCAAACAAAGTTGGACTGGCTGACTGATATGACACCTGCAATTGCTGCACATGTTACAAGATTTCATTTGTCAAGCACCCAAACAATATGTGCCGTGAAATGCAAGGTGGCTGCGCTGAAAGATTAGTGTGGAAAATGAAATAATGATAAGAATGAAAGGTACAACAAGAATCTGCAATAAAAGAGCAAATAAAAATCATGTGAAAAATATGAATACTTGGCAATATGTGGACTTAAAATGTTTTTTATTATTTCATTAGTTGATGTTCATGAATACTTACTTGTCTGGGACGAATACCTGCTCATCTTGTAACTTCACCTGTTAAGTGTGAAAAAACAACAAGGGAACTTATTACATAATGAAACTACAGTATATTAGCCACTAGGTGGTACTGTGGACTGAACGGTACTATGTTAGAGTTCAACCTGAGATCAGTGTACATGTAAACACAGCTCAAAAAACGTAAGAGTCGGTGCTTTAAATCCACAGTGTCTCTGTATCATTTTGTCTTTTCATAAGCACTGAAATGCATGTTTTCATCAGGGTGGGTGTGTGAACGTCACACTGGGTTTGTCGCTGTTCCTGTAGTATATCAACTTAAGTTCTTAACTCACCCCAGACTCACTGATTAATCCCTAAACTGGTTTGTCTTGATCTGAATCGACATGAAGACACACCCACCCTCCATAACACACCTTGTCCAAACACACCTTTGTCAGCAAAACAGAGGGGCGTACCAGTAACATGCCATTAACTCTTGATGATAAAGATAGTGCCCTTTCGACTACAATCCACACTCCAGCACAAATGCTTTCATATCAGAAGCCTGAAGGCAGACATATGCAGCTGTGAGGGAAGTTATAACAGTGAACATTCAACATTTGTCCAGTTATCAGACACACGATCTATTGTCTGAAGACTTTCATTTGTCCCAAAACAGTGTTCAGTATGTCTACATTATTTTTGTTTGTGTGAAGTAGTTTTGTATCTCTTGTTGTAATGTGTATGACAGACCCATATAACTGATGTCTTGAGTGAAAGAGCTGAAACAGAACTAGTCGGCCATTCTCAAAAAGTAAATTATTCTAGGGCAGATTCAGTTAAATCTCTTGTTTTAAGAGTTTGAGTTAAAATGTACTTAGTTATGATTTAAATACAGTGTCCAATCCTGAAATATCCTTGAAATATTTCATGGATATATCATATTGCATGGCAGAGTTTCATTTTGTTTGGCTAATGAAAACTTTTTCGAGACAGAACGTGCTGCTCGACTGTACAGACTAGCACTGTAACAATGCTGATTTTTTTAGGTTTGCTTTTCAAGAACTCTACAGCAGTTATGAGATTCATATTAAGTAATATCCTAGAGTGTGTGTATATGGGTTTCATGTCCCAGTGTCTAGCGTATGAATGTATCAGTAGAACATGCATTTCTAAACCCATGGTAAAGTCACTAAAAAAGGACCTTCTGTGATGAACTACAGTTATAGTCGCACCATTATCTGATCCTCAGATACCATATAAATTTATCTGTATTTTTTCATAGTCCATCGCCCCTCACTGTAGAACACACTATCTCAAGGACCTCAGTACCATACATAAACTCATCCATGCGATTAAAGACATTTTCACATTAATGGAAATCACACGCACATTAATGGACAAACAAGAAACTGTCAAAGGATTCAGAAAGAGACTGGGCACGTACCTCCACAGAAAGTTCTGGAGCTTGCTGAAAAGACAGTAATCTCTCACTACAGTTCTGCTCCCAACACCTGTCTGTCACTCTGCAGAATGCAGTGTCACTCCTCCTGCTTTAATGACAAGGGAGGAGATTCCAAGGCCACCCACGGGTGTGGCCTCACACAACAATCAAAGAATACACTCACTCGTCCTCTCACTCCTTCCATCATCACCATATGTGTCTTAATAATTGTTCCACTCTCTGTCTGTAAGTTGAAAAAAATGGATTTGGGTGGGGTGCTGAAGGACCTGTAATTCAACTTAGTGTCACTTGGTGTCAAGGAAGCAGAACAGCAAAGTGGGTGGGTGTGCTTCTTTGAATTACTATACCACTGAACTGAATGGAATATAATTTCATTGAGACATTATTACATATGAATCTCCTATTTGAAACATTTTATCCTTATACACTGTGACATAAGTCAAGTCCAAGTAAAACTATAATAGATATATTGACCTTTAGTCGAGACACAGTATATGACTGACTTGCCACTTGAAACTTAACATGATTAAAAGGCCCCTTCCAAAGTATTACCCTGCATTATGCCTGTATATTATTCTCCTGCTGACTTTTTAATACAATACCTGGCTAACAGTGGACATTACTTACCTACGTATGGCGATAAAAGTCCTGGAAATTTAAGGTGGTTTAAACTCTAGTTTTCGTTGAGGTCTGATAAATGTCATTATATCTCAGATGAGCACTTAGGCTTGAACGGTCAATCAGAAATAAACTCACAGGATGGGCACATGACACACCACTGTCCACCGATACCTTGGCAGGTGTCACCACATCCTTAACTTTGAATGAGACTATTAATATCATGTATGAATATACAGACCGAGGCTAATTGATGCACAGAGTCTAAATCATCAGGACTGCACGTAAAACTTAAGTGACAATCAGGGTTCGAACCATAAATGTGTCTGTGAATGGAAGCTTCAAGAGTGGGAGTGCCTTGTTTTGGGTAATCTAAGGTATGAAAGGTGCATAGCATGCCAGGGTGTGACAGCATGATACTGATAGGTGAACCCCTCCTAGTCATGGTGACGGAACGCAGGGAATGTAGACTGCCCTGCACTCACCAAACTACGAGGCTAACTGTCAAAGGTCATGACACATTTTTAATAGACAGGCATTTGCATATGAACAAGCATGCGTTTTTGAAGTTTTGCTCAACTAATTTAAGGCATGTAAATGTAAAATATTATTGTCTTTAATTCATTGGCCGACAATAATGTCTTGCTTACTCAGTGACAGTTGGTGGTGCTAGAGTTACAATGGTGTAAATGACAACATTGGTTGTGCAGCTCTATGAAAATAAATAAAGTTGCTCAGGGCTATACATCATTCTTCTTTCATTTAGTCAAAGCAGCAGGAATTAGTGTAACCTGTACTATGCTGGTGACTGAACGGGATAGTCATGAGTATGATTTTGAACTGAGACAGACTAAGAGCTATGATGTCAGAACAATTGATGACACTGAACCACTTTCATATCAGTCCAACAACCTATCTAGACCCTTATACTAGCCCTGCTTCCTGGGTGTGTTTATGGCAACTGGATTTCATCTCTGCTAGTTCAGTGCACATTGGTCGCCCAACCTGTGTCATCATCTTGGCCTAGATATCCTTCCCCTCCTGCCTCCATCCATCCCTTAGCTGGACAGAGCTGAGACAACCAGGGGTTAAGTGAGCAACCTCTGAATGTGGCTGCGTCTTTCTCATCGAACCATTTTCTTTTTATAACCCTCTACCTAAAGACTACTAAGGACAAGAGGGACAGTGAATGTCAGCAGTTTGTGATCCAGCATATTTATGGTGCATTTACAGTAGACCATTACAATACATTTAAACTGAGCTCCTTTTCACTTATACTATTTCATACTGAAACCCTACTAGCACAGTCCCTCAGTTTTATGTTCATAAATTCCTCTGTTAAGAGTCAGTTGTCATCACTGATACATGCAGCTACTCTGATACTGCGCATGATAATCTCCGAATGCTTCCTGGGTTGCTATGAGAAGAGACCTCAGACCAACCCCTCTCTTGTCATTGGGCTACTGCAGTGCCTTGCAGCCAATAAAGCACCACTAGAGCCTGTGCAAATCTCTTCCCCCCTCTCTCTCTCTCTCTCTCTCAATAAATAAATATACATCCACATCCACATGTAAATACATTTATACCACCTTTTTTAAAAAGATGTCGTACTTTTCCATTTTGACTGCAAGAGGATCTAGTAGAATAAAGCATTTGGAAAATTGACTCACTAAATACATGTTCATAAATATTACCAGTCGAGTACATGTCTAGGTGACATATTATATACATGTCTGTGAAATCTGCACTGCCTGCAACTGTTTTCTGTGTCCACATTTGCTTTGGAGAGTGTTTTTTGGCCCTTACCACCATTTTGACTGATGTCACCACAACACACAGTATCTCCCATTTTCCCCGTCCTGCTGTATTTCTGCTCCTTCTGCACCCATGTCTCGCCCCTGTCAGTAGGAAAATAAAAATGCAAGTATTGCCATCATGATAATCTGCACGCTGCATTACTGAGGCACTTCAGTACTTGCCATGCCATTTTATTCTTTGGCAGATGTGAACATATAATATATTTTCACTGATACATATCTCACTGAGTGTGAGCTACATCATCTATAGTCATAAAAAAGGCGCATCATTCACAGTTGGTAGAAGGGGGGTTGGAAGAAGGCCTGCTCAGTGAAGGAGACCTCTGTATCATGACCATGATTTCATCACAAGGTGGCTGCAATCCTTGTGCAAACCGTTAAATTGCCTAAGAAGGCATGTCTGAGATCAAAGGGCAACATTTCACAGTTACTCAATGGTCACTGGAGAAGGAAGTGGAATACAGACACTTACCATGCAGCTGGTATTACAGAAGTAAATGGGCTGTACAGGACTGACAGGAGCAGAAAGGAAACTGTGACGTGTAAAATCAAAGCGGTCTAAACACTGTTTTTAGAGACCACACTAGAGCTAGTGTCTTTTCTGTGGGCAACAAATCATTTAATCGCTTTTAAAAGCCAATTTTAGATCAAACTGGGAGGGGCTCTGGATGGGCCTCTGCAAATTAAATGTCCATATTTAAACTGCACACAGTGTGCAAAGCAACCCATGTGATTATATCTGTCTGTTAGGCTATCTTTCATTTGTGTTTTTATGAAAAATAAACTATACATGGGAATAGTCATATACAGGGAGGTCATTATTCAAATAAATCAATGATAGCATCGCTCGGTTTGGTCGTATGAAAATATCCCGGCATGCTAGCGACGCAAGACTTAGCTAGGGAGGGGAGGGATGATGGAGCTAAGATGGCAGCCCAACTGAGGGTGCTGCCTCTTCGGGGTCAAGAAATACTGAAGGAGCTAATAAAACAGAAACACGACAGGGCGGTTTTTTGGAAATGAATGGTGCCGTTTCTGCGATTTTAAAGGAAAATTTGTTATGGCTTGAGAAGATATATTTTCGGACGACAAGCACCGTGTTGACGCTGTGGCCGGATCGGAAGACCGTGGCTGCACCACCAGACTAGCTAGAATTTGCGCTTATAATAACCGTGCACCGTGGATGCTAATTGTGGTATTTCAGCGACTTGGGATGGGCAAATGATGTGACATGTGGAGGATTTAATGACAAGCGGATTGCGTCTGATGGCTAGATGTCATCTAGCTGTGATATCTTTTGAGTGATATATGCATTGTTCTCCAAAACGATGATGTGTGCTGCTGCGGCAGCGGCCGCCGGTGGTGGGATTCTGCCCTCCTCATCACCGTCGATGGGGCTGGGTGTCAGGGTCATTTCTGGAGCAGGAGCCGATCTCTGCACCATTGGTTCGGGTATGGGTTCTTGTCCGACACCCGGAGCCCAGTCGGATTGTCGGACTCGGTACCAGCTATTACTCTCAGGACGAGCTCTGGCGGAAAGATATAGACGGATTTATACCACCGCTATCAGCGATAAAGAGCAAGGGATAAATCAAGGAAGGTGAGTGGTTAACGTGAAAAATGTAGATATCGAAGACGTTGGTCTGTCATTTGTGTGCTAACTGAGCTAACGACCGTAAGCTAACATTAACCCTTGCTCAGCGGTACGTCGGTTAATATCAGCGACACAAAGTTATTCATTATTCATCATTCGTGAGCTGTTCGGACCTTTGTCACACTAGACATTGTTTTGACTACTAGCAATATGTCAGGAGCTCCCTAATTTAAGTGCTACCTGTTATGGGGGTCAGCTTGCTAGGTAGCATTTTGGCTTTGACTTCCCTAGCTTATCGGTGTGTCAGCTAAGCTAATGTTACGTTACTACACCCTTGCGCGGGGGATTTGCACTCCGGGTGCTCTGGACATTGTTTATTAGCCAAACATTGACACATTGACATTGAAATAAAGACACTACCCACTTGTAATCGAAAAGGTACACTTACACCGGCTAATATCCAAAACAAGCTAGCTGGCTAACTGTCATGACAGCAGTTTGTCAGTTTGTTTTGAGTAAATAGCTGCTCCCTGGCTAAACGTAAACAAACGAACTGCTTATATAATGTTGTAATTTGTTGGTAAACATTTTAAACACTCCTTCCTGGGATTGTCACCAAAATGCACATTACCTAAGTTGTCATTTCATATAATTTGATATAGTGAGCTGTGTGTATTTAGGCCCAACGGCGTCACTGTTTCGATAGCTAGCGAACGTTAACGAACGTTGAGAAGCATCAGCCCTTCCCCAGGTTATCTTAACTGGAGTTTCACCTCTTAAGAAAAAACACAGCGTATAATGAGCGGACATACATTTAAACGCACAATGAATACAGCCCATAGCGCTTAAAACGTCAGACGTATTTTGGTGAGGATGTGTTGGGTGGTGGATGAACTCATTTGCTTTTCTGGCATAAGCGGGTAATACAGTTACGTCATTGTCAGTCAGGTTGTAGACTGAGTAGCTGGGTCGTTGCAGCATCCTCCCTCACACTGAATTGTTTTTCTCAGCCTGCCATGTACAATGCTTACTGTCAGCATGGGCCAGTACAGTGGTATGCAAAAGTTTGCATACATTTTTTTTTCTGTGTAATGGAGTAAATACAACCCCTGCAGCAAACACACATTAAATGCATTCTGACTTTTTTATTTTACTGTCTAAAAAATAGAAACAATAATTAAACAATAATTGAGGTATGCACAGAGAAACATCGGTTGTGTATGTATAACCATGAATCACTACTATATGAGAAGTGTGATGTGCCTCTTTTTATTTTGTTTTTCCTCTGGACTTCATCTGCTATATGTAAAGATTTGGCTTCTACAACAAGAGAGTGATCCACAGCATACCACAAAATCCAACATTAAAATACTTAAAGTTTAGAAATGCCCCTCACAGTCTCCCTACATTACTGTCATTGGACCACTGTCTCCTTAACCGACCTCTGAATTCATTGGTCCATACAAATTAGCAACAAGACAAACACAACCTCAACTTCTCTAGAGTTGTTGTCATATTGAACAACCATTTGATTTGACACCAATCTCTCAGCTGATAATGAAATGTGTTACCTGCACAACCTGTGTGTTCAAAGGGTTGAACAATTTAAAACTACTTTTCTATGGTGACAGGCTATCACAAATCAAAACACAGTTGCTCTGTCAAGAGGTACAGAACACACACACACACTGCAGAACAGTGGTGAAACAAAGCGCATTGTTCAAACTTGGTGAGCAAAAAATGTACATAATTGTTATATTAACACTGTTAACCCTTGTAAGACAACAGCAGATTGAAGAGGCATTGGTTTTTGGATTCAGTAGTGAGTCATAATCATTCAAGATGGAATGGATTCAGGATTGCAATGGTTATTCTGGGAAAATTAGGAAAGGCTTGAAGACGAATGTGTTTACCATTATCTTATCACAAGCATTTCATAATAAAGCTGTGCTATGTGTTTGACTGTAACTGTTGCTGAAGCATACAGTGTATTTTTCAATACTGAGTGATCACTTTATACTTTCAGGGGAAAGAAGGCTTTGAGTAAGAAGAAACTCAAAAGGCGACAGAAAGTCAAGTCAAAAGTCAAATCAAGAACAAAGGTAAGAGATGCCTTATTGTCTAAACAAATACCACACGACTACACACTTTTCTATGTAATGCTGTGGTTGCTGTATTTATATTTTGATATTATTGACATGTTTGAGGGTTTTTAAAGCCAGGGCTACACTGTGCAACTGCAATTCAACATCCTCAGTGCTACTTAAAGCATTTCATAGACATAATTAAATGTCTACATGTACAATTTTGCTTCTGAAAAGCATTAATACAAACATGACTGACAGTCAATTTTCAACAGCCTTGGTACGCCCTGGTTAGTCCTCACAGCTGGTCCGACTCTACTGAATGAATTTAACAGATTGGAATAAGATTAAAGATGTGGTTAGATTATCTGTAATCTGGAAGGTGTTTGGCTGAATCGTTATTTTCATTGGTGGGGTTGGTCATGTGCCAGGAAGCTCATCCACACATGAAGCTGGAGAGGTGGATAGACAGAATGTGAGACACATGGGAGTGGCTCTGGCTGGTACATGATGGCCTGTTGCCGAGCGACCTAATGTGTTCCACATCTCCACGGCAACAGTTGCCGGCCTCCATCTCCTTCATCCGAAGAAGGAACGTAGTCTGTATCAGAGGATATGGTTGTGTTTTTGCCTCTGCTGTACACTTTGCACAGACAACGTAGTTTAACTAGTTGATCCCCAAGTTGTGTCAACAAACATAATCCACTCACATTATATTGACTCGTCTCTTTGCTGTTTTTAATTAATTTGTTGTTGTTAATTGCACCAATCACCAGAAAAAATTCCTTGTATGTGAAAACATACTTGGCAATAAAACTGATTCTGATTCTGATTCTGATTCTGATTCTGATTCTGATTTTTCTCAGAGAGTGAGAGCCTTCTCTGTGGTTGGTCTGTAATATTGTTAGTCAGTGTTTGAATTTAACTTCATTAGACATGTTTTTTCCAACAGCCTGCAGACAGGCTAAAGTGATTAATTTGATAGTAGCAGAGAAGGAGAGAGGCTTTACTACTTTGTCAGCTTTTAACCTCAAAACGATTCCAGTCAGACAATTCAGCATAGAGTGCGATAGTCAGTTAAGTTCTCTTCAGGTTGACTTCAGTGAGTTGATGTCGTGGAACATTATCAGATATTATTTTGCAGACACAGAGAAGTGAGTGGTAGGCACGGCTGGCTGGCTGTCTGTCAGGCAGGGAGGCAGGCAGGCAGGCAGGCAGGCAGGCAGGCATAAAATCGTGGGTAGTTACACGAGCAGTCATGCTGTATGTGTTGTCCTCACTCTTGCTCTGTCACGCCTCGGCATAGTCAGACAAGAGTGTGATTTCAAAGGGCCTCTTCTCCCCTTTTTGTCTGCTTCTGTGCTTATAAACATGTGAAAGTGGAGTCAGAACAAAAGACAAAGCATAAACACTCATCATCCTAATGAAGAGGGTGAAGTAACGTCTTCTGTGCAGACAGATGAGTGATTTGCCTTTTTCAAAAACTATAATTAAAATAATGTAATGGTACAAAATAATACATTCAATAAAATAACATAAAAATCTATATAGTTCCCTTATAATCTACATAATAATCTATAAAATACACCTTTGCCATTTTTTTCAAAACTGACATACTTCATTAAAGAGACTGGCATAGGTAACAAGTACCTATGAGTACTTTATTTATTAATTTGTTATCAACAAGATTAGTTTTCATTGTATTAGAATATTCATATTGTAGCATCTGCAAAACATCAATTGCCAACTTTTTTTTAGAGCTTTATTGTTTTTATTCCAATAAAGTATTGTTGGGGAGGATAGGAAGCTAAAACCAGTTAGAAAGAGATTGTGGTCATGATTAAAAGATAGAAATGTCTACACTGACAGCTAGTATGTGAAGAGAGTCAAGCATGGCTGGCTGATATTAAAGTGAAGTACTCATGTGCCCATCCACTTCCTTGACCTCTATGTCCTTATTTTTTAAATTTTTTATTATTTTATTGTCACACTGCTTCCTTCATTCAAACTGAATATTGCTATTGACTGGTCATGCAGAAGAGCTGCATCAAAGGTAATTTGTAGGAAGCTGAATTGAATAGGATATACTCGTAACCTAAAATTGACAGAGGTTAGGTCCTGGATAATCTGAACTAGATGTGACAGAGAAGATGGCAAAACAAATGGGCTAGTAAAGTCTAATTAAATCGTATATGATCTTACTTTTTAAATAAGTAATAAAAATAGACGGACTTTTAAAGTTTATGTTATTGGAATCTAAATTATTTGCCATTTTTGGGTATGAGGGCTGGTATCCCCAGTCTGTGCCTTTCGTGTATTAGCATTAACATAGCACTTGCATCACAGAGCTAAGCATCCATTTCTCTGAAAGATAAAGCCACATCACCACATCTTTATCTGTCAGAGAAATTGATGCTTAGCAGTGTGACTTTAATGTATGGATAAGTATGGAGACCAGAGGTTAAACACTGACCAATTACATTTTGTATAGCTTAATGTTGAGCCTACGTAAAGACAGTGATTTTTGGATGTCTATTAAAGGATTTTCCTATTTTCCTAATGATAAACTGCACGAATGTACTCATTTTAATTGTTGTAGTAAAGTAATCATTCCATTGAGCCTCTGCATTGGAAAACACACCTTTTATTCCTCTTTTCTTATTTTTCCACAAAGTCAGAAAGCTGAAGTGTGGAGATGACTTAAGTGCGGTCAGGGGCTCCAAAACCAGCCTTTTCCAAAGCTTTTATGATGGCCATTAAATCATCAGTGAAGTGCAGACACAAACACAAAAGAAACCATCAGGAGAGCAGCATGTTATGGGTTGATGCTATTACAAAGTGAGAAGTAAACCACTAAATATCAGCAGATCACTGGGCTTTGCATGTTTGGATTTCCCTTTGCTTATGTACATCATCACATATCTCAAAGGTGTCACTTTTAATCAGAAGTTTCTGGTGTTTTTCTTTTCAGTTTCAAATTGAAAACTATCAGCTCCAGTGAAACCTGTCAAATATAATTTTCACTTGCATTGTGAGGACCACAACGTACATCAGGCATGCTCTGCATGCAAGATGTAACCTCAGATATGGATCAGATGCAGTGTAACATATTTGAAATTGGTGATTGTGTGGAAAAGTCAGTCCATGCTTATCATGAATATCAATCACAAACAGACTGTAGGTGTGGAGTTGGAAAGACCTGGGTGTGTAGCAGACAGAGAGGGTCTGCTATAAGATGCTTTTGAGTTGTATTAGGGAAATTGTTGGATCCATCATTTTCTTTTGGAGCTTTGGCATGAAAGTGTGGATAGTTTGGTTTCAGCTGCTAATTGTATCACACCTTTAAAGCAGAAACACTATACAATAATTAAACCAGAGTAAATTGTAAATAATGTGAAGCGAATGAAACGCATCTCAGCCAATGTCATCCATTTCCAGTGTTGTAGCGCGAACAGATTCTGAACACGTAGTTGCACTCTCTGTGTCATTTAGCTGCAAACTGGATGCTATGTTCCAAGATGGCGCCCCAGCTGCTGGCTCCCTGCACACATGAATGAAGTAATTTACGGATCTGGCTCTGCTGGACTTTTCAAACTTTATTGGACCAATTGGATCAAAATCTGACAATTAAGATTAATTTCTATGTGTTTGTGATGCCCAGACTACTCTAATCATTGTCAGTCGCTCCCTTTGTAATGATTGTGTTTTGGAAAATGTCCTGTTGGGCCAGTGTGTGCCATATCATTCTGCAAAACAAGTGTGGATCCAGTATGGAAATTGGCTCACAGCCAATTTCTGTTCTTGGGGGTTTTAATTATAGACACAAAGATGTTCTTTTAAGTAGCTCAAGCGTTAGAATTACTGTAGTTTTTACTTAACATGCATGTGGATGTGCACATCAATTGTGATTTTTTTTCCTGACCTTATATATTATAGGTATATTCACATAATTGATAACTGAAATAAGATAATTTATTCCATTATTTACACATATTTCTAATAGATAGAAACATATATGGCATCAGGAGACCAATCCAGAGTTTCATATTTGGTGGTGGGATTACTCTTTGGTTTACTTGTGGGCTTTAACTTGTGATGTCCACATTTAACAATTGTACCCCCTTATAACATGTGACTATAATAATATCACATTTGTCTCTGTAAATATCTTAAGACTGTTGTTTTAGCTATCTCCAAACAATAGAGACAACAAAAAATATAGCATGACTTGAAATATTAGACTATATAATATGACAAATCAAACACACAGAATCTCAAACAGAAAAGAAGGTGTCCTCCTGGTACAGTTGGGATGAAAATGCTGAGCTTCCTACCTCAGCACTTTGGTCTTTACACCACCCTTTTGCTGTTTTGCAAACCAGAAACCAGTTTTTCTCATGTGCTGCAGGGGTTTATGTAGCATTTCTACATTTTGAATTTAAGTGCTCTTTCCAGGCAATGGGCTGCTTTGTGAATGCTTTACAGTCACTTCACCACAAATGATACATTATTATCAAGGCAGGAGAGCATTAGACTGTGCTGTCAGATGAGAGGGTAGCTAATATCCTCCCTAGTGGTTTGAGCTGCGAATGAATGACCCCTCTCCCCAAATAGATGACATCAACCCCTGTGATTGTGATGCCAAAAGTGCCGCACCGCAAGAGAGGCACAATCGATCAATATTGTTCTCTAGAGGTTGCCTCGGGACTGTAGTTAAAAAGGCATGCTTGCTGGGATAGGGAAGCCTTATCAATTAGTCAGTTTATCAAGTTTCTCTGTGGATTGTAGTTTGTGTAATTGTAATGATTATTTGGATGTAAACGCTAAAGCTTTTCTGTAATGGTTTAATTGTAAATTTTCTCCGTTGGCTTATTCACCTCATTTGCATCAATAAGGGTGGACTCAATATTACAACATCTCTTAGTGTAATGCTGTTCAACAGCACCACCATCATTCTCTTTCTCTCTCTCCAATTTTCCTGTCTCTTTCTCACTATGAATCTAATGTAAGCCTTAAAAATAACTACTCTATAACTTCTCAATAACGTAACTGTCTCTCTTAACTTTCTCCCCGAGTGATCATTTTATAAGTAAATACAGCTGAAATCACAGCTCCATCTTTGTCCTTCATTTATGTGTTTGGTGATTGTCAAACAACATTGCAGTTATAAAATCAGGATTTGACCATAGGCGGACTGATTGTTGTTCAGCATAATCATGGAACATAAAAAAAGAAATTACAAGGATGTTATACATTTGGTCATTGAAGAATTTTGACAAAGACAGTTTGTTTTACAGAAGAAATTTAAACTTCTCAGAGCTCTCTGGAGAACTATGTAATGGCGACATTGTTTCTATAGTACCTGAAATATATCTTTTCAATTTGGAACAATATTTGTCATTAGATAATTTTATTTATACAGCCAAAATCTCATTCCAAGATTTGATTTCTCATGATTTTAACTTGAACACTTAGACATATAAACTTTATATGTTGTGGTTATATAATACATTGGGTAAGTCATTTTGTAACGGTGAAAGCTGTGTTGAGCTGATCTTGAAATGGGTAAACAGTTGCCAAGCCCAGTGTGTCCAAAAGTGAGTGCCCTTAGGAGTAAATCTAAAGCAAAATGAGGAGTTATTTAATTCTACATTTGTGTCACTGACTAGACATGAGGACAATGACATAACAGACTGTATAAGACTTGCTGTTTTAACTCATGTAGTTAAATCATTTTGTTTCAAGGCAAATGGCAAACAGCATTTGGGAACCAATGCCTCTGAGGATTTCTCAAATCATACAGCCTGATTAGAAATGACATTACTTATTGTAGTCAGTAGGCATGTGCTTTGGTAAGGGCTATCATCAAAGGAACTTAACTAACTGCATGACTTATCAACAGTTAAGAGACAGAAACCAAAAGGACTAAATTACCAGCCAGTCCATGTGACATTTTGTTTACTCTTATTGGTAAATAAGGCTGACTCAGAAACACAAAGGAACTAAAATGTGTCACTTTCAGTTTTGATCAAGACCAAAAGTGGCTGCTATGATGACCCCCTAAGAGATATCTCAAAATACAGTGACTTCATTTTTCCACAAAAAAACTATGGTCTCATTTTTCGTCTTTGTTGTGATTTGTTTCATATCCTTTATAACTGCATCTTGAAGGCAATGTTAAAAATAATGTATCAATAAAATGATAAGGCTTAAAGACAGGCGCCTCTTTTCATGGATCAACCTTCTCTTTGAAATGAGGCATACTCTTAAAGAACTGACATTGCTGTTTATTAGTGAGTATGTGGCGTGCTAAACTGCTTATTGATTCACCAAATCATATTATACTTGTGGTTACCAAGAAAAGGTTTTGCTGACCTTGCTGACCACCTCCACTCTGTTTTTTCCACAGGCTGAGAGTCTAGATGGAGCCCTCTGCGTGCCGGACATCAAGTTGCACAGCAACCCATCTGCGTTCAACGTCTACTGCAATGTGCGGCACTGTGTGCTGGACTGGCAGCAGAGAGAGGCCTCCCTGGCGCTGGCCTCCAGGAGCTCGGTGCAGAGTGGCGACTCAGACAGCGAGGAGGAGGAAGAGTACCGCGAGCCAGCCGTCAAGCTGCCAAAGGTATAAGCGGGGGGTAGTACTAGCTGCTTATGTGGTGGTTGCAGCTCTTTGTATCAAGGCGAGAGCCAGCCTGTGCCTCTTTATCTTAGGGATGCACTGATCCTTTATCTCCAAGGGCTTGTATCTGGGGCTCATCATTTTTATTGTTGTAATAATTCACTTGTAACCAGAAGTTTGAAAATCCCCATTCTGTGAGGATTGCGGCCTCTCCTGCTCTGCTTCCTCAACTCCCTCTTCTACTCTGTGCACCTGCTGGTTTATCTTTCTTACTCCGTATCAGGGCTGTCACTTGTGAACTATCTTTTAAATGTGGGAATAAAATTAGAAACTGATCTGTAATGATCTTTACTAATTGAATATTCATCTGATCTACAGTATATTGTATGAAAGTTTTTTAAGATTAGATTAAATTAAAATGCACTTTCACACTGACCTATTACATGGCCTATAAATTATATCTGTGAACTTGGCTATTGATGTTAGATAGATAGATAGATCTATGTTGTCTTTGATAACTTGAAATAAAGGGAAACTAATAAGCCATGATGAACAGGAAAATTATAGTGCTAGGGCATCTAAGAAGCAAGATGTCATGATTTTGTTGGTCTCAACACTATAAATTGTAAAATAAAGGGATAGAGTAAACATTGTTTGTTGACTTTGTGAAAGGCTATGACCATAATAACAAAGATATGGAGTCATTAGCTTGTCTTCCAGGTGAGGCAGCAGTGGCACCATAAATTAACTCAACATCAGTTGTACAAATAAGGATTCGGCTACTGATGCCTTCAGATTACATGAATTATGCCCTTCTTCTCTTTGTCTGTCGTGTACTCTGTGTTGCTGCTTTAAAAGCCTCAAAACAGGACAAGCCTTTCTACAGTATGACAGCACAGCTTTTCAACAATGTTTGTGGTGTACGTGTCTGTTCGTCAACTGATATATGGTGATCAACTTGTGTTGTGTTCCTGCTGTACATACTGGTTATCAGGTAAATACTGAGATGGCACATATGGTAAGGGTTAAGGCTGTATTAATTTTATCCTCTTTTAGACAAATTAAAATTACTGATGATAATTTTGGGGGATTTAGTTTTAATTCCAGCTTAATAACAATGTCTAACAAGCCATATGTTGAGGATCTTGTGTGTGTTTCAAAGAAGTAGCACTAACAGAGTGCCTGTAAGTGTTATTTGGTGTGTTACATGCTGTAAATCTAATGCATTTAAAAATGTAGAATATCTCTTACCTGTTTTAACCTACTATATATTTGAATGTCTTGTGCTTGTCTTGCTGTATCTTTTCCAGTTGAAATGATCTTATATAAGTTTATCTGTTCTATTGTACTTTTTAAATTAGTTATATGCTGATGCCAAGCTTTCACTTGTTACAAAACAAGTTATTCCCTAAGATAGGAGGGAACATTGGATCATTATTTAAATAACAAACAATCAGTAACAAGCCATACTGAGAAAGAGAGAGAGAACGGCATCTTTTTCTAGGCCAAACTCCTTCCCCTGCCTCTGCTCTCCACGCACTCAAGTGGGTCTGTCATTATACAAAATGTTAACAGTGGATGTTGGAGTCAGTGGTAGCAACTGTACTGTGGGCCCTTGGATAAATGTAGCTTGTTTTTTAACTGGAGGGATGAAGAGACCATGCTATTAAAAGAAAACATCCACTCCAAGCTTCTGGGAATCAGTTCTGTTTCATTACAGCTCCTCTATGCATCCACATCTATGTCAGTATGTTTCATCTTCATTTGCTATATAAAGTGTTACCACGGCTAGTCCAGCTAGAATTTGGCTCTGGAATACCAGCATGGTGTTTATTAGCTAACAGAAATGTGCTTCTTTCTGTGTGTCTGCAGATCATTGGCATTGGCCTGTGTGGGGTATTTGAGCTGATAAAAGAGACACGGTTCTCTCACCCTTCACTGTGCCTGCGGAGCTTGCAAGCTTTGTTGGACATGCTGCAGGGACAACAGCCTGAGGGCTTCCAGACTGAGCCCCCTGATGTGTTAGGTAAGGCTGATAATGCAAATACATTAGACTTTATTAGATGCATGTGTACAATCTAATGTAATCCAGTGCAATGGCCCTGCAACAAATCTTGTTTGTAATGCTTAAAAATGAGATTTACCAAGTCAGACATATGGTGATGCAACTTAATGACCATTATTGAGGCCATAATTTGTTGCAGTGTCTTATTGAGCAACATTACATTTACATTACCACATTTTCTTTTTTTCACAAATGTCTAACCCTTGTATGGTTTCTCAGAGTCTCTTTTCCAGTTGTTGTTGGAGACCACAGTCCGGAGCACAGGGCCCAATGACCCGACAGGACAGGCCATCACTGCCCTGTCCTGCGCCTGCCTCTTCAGTCTGGTGGTGGCCTGGGGAGACACTGGCAAAATCCTGCAGGCCGTGTCTGCTATCCTCACCAACAATGGCAGCCATGCCTGCCAGACAATACAGGTATTTAACCATTTTAAATCAGTTAGACTGCAAAACACAGATAAAATAAGATAACTACTAGTTAATTGTTTTTTTATGCTGGGCTTTGCTGGCACAAGTAACTATGGATAATCAGATGTCAATATCTAATCTTTGTACTGATCACTTGTTCTGACCGTAAATGTGTGTATCTTGGAATAGGACTTCCAGATGTCCTGTTGCTTGTTATCAGTGAGGCAAAAGTTGGAATTGCTCTTACATATTAACTGAATTTGAATTTTTATGTTTTCTAAACCACCTCAACCAGGAAATTTGGACCTTTCTGTTGGCCTTTCCATTTTTCCTTCAGATTAGTCAAACTACCTTCGATCACCAAAGTGCCTTTTGGGTGGATAAAGTAACCTCTGGCTCCTCCAGGCATTTCCTTTGAACAGAGAGACTCTCAGCAGTGTCTGGACAGCACAAATTGAGTTTTGGAAAATGTCAAGCCTCTCTGATTCTCCTGTTTGATTATGTTACCCTGCCTGCATTCCACCAATTAGCTGGTCTTCTGTTTGCTTAGATCTCTAGTTTGTCCTCTCTCTCTTCTCTTTGTTTATTCCTCTCTGCCTCTGCTTTATATCAAAACTGCTGCTGCAAATTGTTCGGAGAAACTTAAACCATAACTACTTAATTTGATTATTTGTGAGCATAAACATATTTCATTAGTACCTGCATCAAATTCCTACATATGACCAGGGTTACAAAGGGAGTTTTTCACACATTTTATCCCCCACAGACATAGACCTGTGTGCTTTTTTTCCTAGTTCGTCATCTTTTAGGCATTGACTGGACTGTGAGTCATCACAATGGCAGGCAGGCTGGAAGGGAGTGTGGGTTTGCATGTTGTACAAGTCTGTTTGTTTGTGTTTGTTTGCATGTGTGTGAATGGTGAGATCAGAAGTGTGTGTTATAGCTGCCATGAAAATAATGGGAGTGTGTGTGAAAATGCATTCAGGCAGAATGAGAAGAGGGCAAAATGCCCTGGGTAACCACAGTCCCAGTCACTAATAAAACAATCTAATTCAGTCAGCAACAGAGAATTTAATTCAATCAGCGACAGTATACTCTTCTTCACTATTACACCCCATTACATCACATTAGAGGTGTGTGGTCCTGCAATCTTTCAGCACCCATTTTATCTTCTTAAATCTCACCAGGTGCCCACCATATTAAACGCACTACAGAGGAGTGTGCAGGCTGTCCTGGTGGGAAAGATTCAAATTCAGGATTGGTTTGGGAATGGCATCAAACGTGCAGCCCTGATGAACAAATGGGTCCTGAAAGAGGTGGTGATTGATGAGGACGAGCGCTGTCTTCTGCAGACCGATGGCTCCTTCCTGTACTTGCTCTGCAAGGATGGACTCTACAAAGTGGGCTCTGGATACAGTGGCACTGTCAGGGTATGTACCACTTACAGCTGCATGTAGTCACTGTCCAGTGATAACGCATATATCCTAATTTGGTGATTTAGAGTTTTTCAAATAAACTGAAGGATTAAGTGTTCCTTTGTGGGTTGAGAGGATAATTAATTCTTAAGAAAAATAAACCATAATAAAACCAGTGGATTGTCTGAAAAAATACACTGTCACAAAGCTTAAAACATGGCTGTTTTTCTAAATCTAACTAAATGAGACATCATATTAAACCTGAAATTGACTTTTGTGCACAGGTCCATATGATGAAAGAGTTTAAACATAAAGGCAGTATGTGGTATAAGCTTATCAAGGATTTAAGTGAATTCAGCATTCCATAATTGTATATAGAAAGGAGTTCATTATCACTTTTAGCAGCTATGTTTTGCGTCAGCAGGAGAGTACTATGAGAGCCACAATGCTACTTAAAAACAGAAAGCTCTGCTGCTTTAAACCGGTTGATGACTTTGATAAGTCTTAAATGAAACACCAGTGTTTCATCTGCCAGCATTAAATTAAGGCTTGTCGGTGTTTGTGGTTGTCTGCTAATGTGTGATCAATGCCCCACAGGGCCACGTGTACAACTCCACATCTCGAATCAGGAATCGAAAGGAGAAGAGATCATGGCTGGGCTTTGCTCAGGTAGGTATTGGAGCTTTCATTAAGATGCTCCTCACATACATTTCACTTAAGTGGCTTTGCAAAGGCATTGGGTGCATAAAAAGTTTGATCACATACAGGACTTTGAGGTGATCTTCATGTGACTTCAGTGAGTTTGCTTATTTGAAGTCAGTGCGTAGTTTGGTGTTAACTTTGTTTTTAAAACTTCTGATGTGTTATTCTTAGTGCGATGTGGATGGGATTTCAGAAAATAAATTAAATTGAAATTGTTTAAATACACAGTCATCTTTATCATGATCAGCAATCTGTTCTAGGCAGCTGTAGAGTTTATATTAGGGCTAGCCCTTTCTGATTGCAGATTAGCAGTGATGTGTTGTCTCTTCAGGGGTACCTGTTGTATCGGGACACAAGTAACCACAGTATGTCAGCCATCAAGATCAACCCTGAGACTCTGGAGCATGAGGGGACTGTCACCATGCCAGGTACTGATAAAACAATTTTTGTGTTTTTTAAAAAAAACAACAACAAAAAAAAACACATCATGAGGGTTCAGTCATCAAAATTGCAATTAACTAAACACTGGTTATATTCACCATAACTTTGCAGGTCTACACTCAGACGGACAGAATATCATCTTCACAGATGGAGAATACATCAACCAAATTGCAGCCTGCAAAGATGTAAGTTTAATGTTCTGGCTAAAGCTGCTCAGAGGAACCAAAATTTAAATGTGAAACTTTAATCAGTTTGAGTTGGGGAAGTCCTCAGGGGTGGAACAGAAACCAGAAAACATCTCAGCTGTACTAGCCATGTTCGCTGGAACTACGGTTGGAGATAGCTGACTTTATTATGAAATTACTATGCTTGTATAGTCTTTTAAGATTATAGTACTGTTAAATTCCCTGCCGCAGTTTTCAGTATGTGATTAAGGTTTTAAAAGTCTTACTCAGTCATTGACTTGCTGCGTTACAGTGGTTAGGGGCTGATAGAGTCAATGTCACAGACAAGTTTCTGTGCTCAGCTTTTGTGAACAGTTGCCCCACTTACTTAAAGTAAGAGGGAAGAGATACAGAGACCATGACGGTACGTTGTCATCTATTTAGTTGTTTATATGCATGGGTGCAATCAAACCTTCTCCTGTTCATCATTTTAAATCTTTTTTTAGCTTGTGCAACTAAGCAAGTTCTCTTTTTCTTTGAATATGTGTTTTTTTACAAATCCTTAGTTGGTTAAAATTGGGGTGTTCTGTCACTTCCCCTGTTTTAGAGGCTCCAGCATCACTTTGAAGTAGCCTCAGCTGATCAGCAGCTGTGCCTCCACATGGGCTGTGTAGCTGTGTATGGGTGTGCATTTGTGTTGTGTATATGTGGGCGTGGGAGCAAGGGCAGTGGGACCACATGTGGGTATCCTCCAGAGAGCTTAATCTCACAGTCATCTGCATAAGCACTCTGTAATGTGTGTGGGGGAGGGGGAAGATGTGAAATATGCCTTTGCAGCTAGCCTTCTTCCTGGATAGCAGTTTCTAGGCTAATCAAGGGGGTGGGATGCTGGGCGGTGGAGGGATGGGGGAGGTGTCTTCAGAAGCTGCATGGATTTTTAGTGAGCAACCACAAATGAGAAACCACAAGAGACACACATACAAGGTGGAGGGTTCAGATGCTGGGAAGAAGAGGAAGAGGATGAGGTGGGTAAACTACAGGAGGTCAGGGTAATAATCAGAGGAAGAAGGTACCATGTAGGGAGGAAAAGTGAGGGGGGTGGCTGGCCAGAGGATGGAGGTGCTTATTTAATGATTTGAGTGGCACATTTGCTCTACTCTGCAGGAATCAAAGCATAATAGATGAGTCTGTCATCATTACCACACAGTGGAAAGCAGACCATTCACACACTGCCCTTCATCTCTTTTTTTATATCTCTGCTGTCTCCCAATTATTCTCCCATTGTGGTGCTATCTATACTGGGTTTCTTTCCTGTAAATCGTCCCTTTTATTCTACATCCCCTGCCATTTGACTAACCTACATGAGTGTATGGAGGTATGTGAGGCCCAGTTGTAATGACTTGCCTCATTCCTCACTGTACTAAAACACACATGCACTTGTGTGGTCAAAGTGTATCTCCAACGCACACTATAACTGAAAAAAATAATATGACATTTGAGAAATATACTTATTTGCTTTCTTGCAGTCCTCCTGTCTGTACTCTAAATATTCATAATTATTAATATTGCTCTCATGTCTGTACTCTAAATATTAATATTTATTGTGCATACAAGCCTCAGCAAGACAGGGCATAAAACGTAGTTTGCATAGTATTGTGATTCTGACATTCAGTCAGCGGCAGCAAGGACATGTTTTCATTAAATCAGGGGCTTGTTGTGTCCTAAAGTTGTAAGATGGTCTCTGAATTCCACTCTATAGCAATGTGAGGTCGTGAAACTTAACAGTGTTTCCTCCTGTTGGCCCTGACTCCTGCAGGATGGTTTTGTGGTGCGGATCTATACTATGAGCTCAGACCCGGCCCTGCAGCAGGAACTGCAGCTGAAGCTGGCAAGGAAGTGTCTACATGCCTGCGGCATCTCTCTTTTTGACCTCGAGAAGGATCTGCACATCATCAGTAAGTGATATAAAATGTACTAATATCTGTATGTTGTCCGTACACCTGCTGCAGGCACTTTATACTGTGTGTGTCCACAAGGTTGCTAGTTTGTCAGAAATGTTCAAAACACTGAGGAATTTTTAAAAATACTTTCCTACCCTGTCTCCTTGTGTGTTTGGACCTAAATAGTGTATTGTTCTCTCAGGCACAGGCTTTGATGAAGAGGCAGCATTGCTTGGAGCGGGCAGGGAGTTTGCTCTGATGAAAACTGCCTCGGGAAAGGTGAGAAGGATAATCTGATCTGAATCTAAAATGTTTTTTTTTATTTATTTATTATTTTTTTTAATGAAGATTGGAACAGATTCAACTGCTGGGCTATTAACAACCTTTTTCTTGCTAATGACATGCCAGGCACTTTAGAGGGAACCTGGGGAAAAACCTCTAAATTGTTATTTTTTTCTGCATGTGTCTCCTATGCCACACTGGCCACATTAAGCCCATTGGACAAAATGGACATACCCTTAGTTCATAACATCTGTATGTAGTTAGCTATAGTCAGATTTTCCAAAGATCAGGTTGTACTAAAGCTTAACAATAAGACATGTCCTCTTGTTTTGGAAATAGTTAGTGGCTCTCTTAACTAAGTTGTCTTTAAATAATACATAATGAAGGAACTGTGTCTTTTGGATATCTCAAGCTTACTGTATATTGTGCTGTAGACCAAACTACTGTTCGTGGTTTTATACACACTGATCTTATAAAGTGACATTCCTGCTTAGATAACTGGAAGGGATGAGAATATTCCTGCAAGTGAAGCTTACCATGTTTCTGAACTTATATAAGAGCATAAACACAAACTTTATATATATGATATTAATGAAGGTAGAGTAAACAGCATAGATATTATGTTTGTATCTGTACAGAGGCTGTTGGAGGGATTGACTCAGTATACTACTGAAACTGTTGAACTGCAGGGTTCTTTGTATTCTTTGGAATCAAGCAAAGCAGGCCCAATCGCTGGAGGAAGTTGAGGAAGATATATCTCATTTTTTATACAGACTCTCTTAGTGAAACAAGAATGCTAACTATGTTGATTGTTGGGGTGTGTGGAGGGTGTGGTTGTTTGTGTGTCAGTACTTTAGGTGTGGTGGAGTGTGCTTCTTTTGTAGATAGCAGTCCGGGGCAATTGCCTGTTGCACATTTCTGTGTCTGTGTAGAAGCCTAATCTCACAGCACACTACAGATTACCCTAACCCAGACCAGCTGGATGGGTAAAAATAGTAGCAGCTGATTTGTATCTCGGCGCATCACTTGGACTGGACATTGTGCCAGGCATGTGATATTACTGACAAACATCAATGGCCCACTGTTTATAGTTTACAAGCTACTGCTCATAATGTAATGTAATTTGATAAATGAATGTCAGATGATTAGAGCAATAAAAATTCTCTCACCTCCAGCAGCAGCCATTATACCTGAATCATCTCAAGTTGGCCTGCTGTTTGAATAGTTAAAACATACACATGTTAAGCTGTGTCCATACTGACATAGGAGCGACTTGACAGAGGGCTGTGGCTAAAAACACAGGGTTAATCCTGTCTCAACCTTTGATACAGCACAGTTCAACAAGTGCATACAGTACCTGCTCTCCTCAATAACAACTATGAGAGAGTTTTTCCTTTTTTTTCCTGAACTGATTTCTCTCCTTCACTGTGTTGAACCATCCTCCCCCAACCTCTTTTCACAGATCTACTACACAGGGAAGTACCAGAGTCTGGGTATAAAGCAGGGTGGCCCATCGGCAGGAAAATGGGTGGAACTGCCTGTTACGAAGTCTCCTAAGATCATTCAGTTCTCGGTTGGCCATGATGGTTCTCATGCACTGCTAGTGGCCGAAGATGGAAGTGTGTTCTTTACAGGTTCTGCCAGCAAGGGGGAGGATGGGGAGTCCAGTAAGGCACTTTCAAACTATTTACAAAAATTCAAGAATTCATTGTATTCAACCTTCATTATTGAGCACAGAATAAAAGCCAGCTCACCAGAAGTTCTTAAGGTGATATGTGCTATTTTCCTTTGCAGCTAAAAGTCGCAGACAGCCCAAGCCGTACAAGCCCAAGAAGATGATCAAACTAGAGACCAAGACAGCAATATATACAGCGTGCAACAACGGCAGCAGCAGCATTGTCACCAAGGATGGAGAGCTCTACATGTTTGGCAAAGATGCCATTTACAGTGACAGTACCTGTGAGTTAACTGAGACAAGGCTATTTTCAAATTCTCAGCTTCTGGGAATTTTTCAGAGATATTTCAGTTGTTTCTTGTCATTGTCTACGTTGCTTTTGGTGAAGACAGATTAAGGATTTTTTTTAGAACAAAGATTTATTTGTCTATAAATACATCTCTGTTTGAAACCACTTCTCTCTTCTCCAAAGGCCAGGTGACAGACCTGAAAGGTCACTTTGTAACTCAGGTTGCCATGGGAAAGGCCCATACATGTGTCCTGACCAAGAATGGTGAAGTGTGGACATTTGGTGTGAATAACAAGGGCCAATGTGGCAGAGACACTGGATCCATGAGCCAGACAGGGAAAGGTGAGAAGATGCAACAACACAAACAAACAAATGTACATAACAACATATAGTATGTCTTACACATATGTACACTGGCCTTGTAGTACACTCATTCTATTACCTTGCCTCTTGGTGTGTATGCTTGGTGTAGCGTTTGGTGTGGAGAGCATGGCTACAGCCATGGATGAAGACCTGGAGGACGAGCTGGAGGAGAAGGAAGAGAAGAGCATGATGTGCCAGCCAGGCATGCACAAGTGGAAGCTGGACCAGTGCATGGTCTGCACGGTATGTGGAGACTGCACTGGCTACGGTGCCAGCTGTGTCAGCAGTGGACGGCCAGACAGAGTGCCAGGAGGGTAAGAGGACACACACAAACTGTGGAAAGGGTTAATACTGTCATTAGTATTTGTACTGCACTTGTGTTTATCAAATAGTAAATACTGTCTGAAGCCAAAAATGCTCAGCTGAGGAGGAGGATCTTTTTTTTTTTTTACTACATTTCTGCCTGTGATGTGAGGTGAATTTTTTTTTTCTATATTCATTTGTGATTATTTGTCTGTCGACCAGTATCTGTGGCTGTGGGTCTGGAGAGTCTGGCTGTTCAGCGTGTGGCTGTTGCAAAGCCTGTGCCAGGGAGCTTGACGGTCAGGAGGCCAGACAGAGGGGCATCTTTGATGCTGTGAAGGAGATGATTCCACTGGACCTGCTGCTAGGTATGTCAACTGACATATTGTATGACTTCATGTTCCCCCTGTTTGGCTCGGCATTTACATCTCATCTGTGTCACCACTTTTGTTGTTTACATTTTGCTCAAAACCACAAAGACTGGCAATTTATATGCATGTTAAAATCTCATCTAACCAAGGCAAATATGATATTGATATTACAGTTCAAAGTGGTTGGCAGTATCTTGGTTCCTCCGTAATTGATTAGAATAAATGACTATATTAAGCGGGAATGTGTGTAAGCTATATATCCTTCTGAGCTGTGCCAGTGCTCTGCTTATACTGCACATATCACACTGTCTTGCGTTTGCTTGGCGTCGCTCGTCCTTTGTTTTATCGTTGTGTTGTGCAGAGTCATTGCTTCTCCATCACCTTTCTCCATCATTCATTGATGTGTGTCTTGTTTTGTTCTGCTCTGCTCCGTCTTCCCTCCTCCTCCTCCTGCATCCTGTCTGGGCTGCCTATACCTGGGGCCTTTTGTGTTTTCAGCTGTGCCTGTCCCTCCCCCTCCAGGAGTGAACATCGAGGAACACATTCAGATCCGTCAGGAGGAGAAACGACAGAGGATCAACCGCCGACACAGACTGGAGGAGGGCAGAGGTATGGATCAGGGCTAGACAGAATGGGGAAATAGCTGTGTGGTTTTCTTTGGCTTTAGCAAGTTAAGATGTCTAAGGTAGACCTTTCAACATAGGCACAGGAAGAGTTAGAAGATGGGAGTGGGGGGTAGTGATGAGGGAGAAGGTAACAGTACACCCATCCTGTTTAGTTTCAGTTAACTTTCAGGTGCTGTGTGATCTTGGGTGTTGTGCCTTGGTGAATTCCCCCTTGCTGGTGTCTTTATAATTTTTTAAGCGTGTGTTTATTGTTGTGGTGTAGTATTTTCATGTGTTCTTTCCCATTTGTGAGCATTGTGCATGCATGTGAAAGTTTCTTTCTCCCCCAGGCCCCCTTGTTTTTCCTGGTCCCATTTTTATGAACCAGCGTGAGCAGGCCCTAGCCAGAATAAGACCCCTTCAGGCACTAAGGCATAAACGGGACAAGCACAAAGGTACTACGGTCTTCACTAACTCAACGGGTGCAGAGACACCCCTTTGACTCATCTCCCAATCTGGCTGTCCCGCCCACCTCCTCTCTCACTCTCTGAAGGCAGGACTCTTGTGTCCTCAGCAGGTCTCATGGTAACAAACAGTGTAGCCTGTTGGCAGAAAGGATTCACTGTGACTCACAGTGGAGAAGTGACTGAGCCCTTAGACCACGTTAAGCTCCAGTCTCTTCAACAGGCTGGTTCCCTTTTGGATTTGATTATTTTATATTGTGTTATCTATGTTTACATAGGAAGGAACTGAAGTATGATAAAGATTTGCTTTGTTAAGATAATTCATTTTCTGGTTTAACAGTTCTAATCCTCAGAGTAGGATGCCTGCTCTGCCCACTCTTGTTTTGTAGACCTAAATATAAACCAATGTCCTTGTCTAACTGGATTTACCGTCACTCCCACTGCAGCTGATTTGTCACTTTGTGAGTCCAACTGCAGCATTACAAGCAGACAGAATGGCATGATGAATGACAAGTTGACAAAGATGACACAGAAGGAAGGAAGCAAAATTGTTAGCTTTAAAAAAAAAAAAACATTTCAGATGTGAAGCATCTCCTGGCTTATAAATCACGTACAGTCTCACAAACATCTAAGCATCAATTGAAAAAAGCTTTTCAAGCACTTTACCATCAGACAAGTGAGTGTGCATGTTATCTGGAGAAATAGTCACTTGTGTGAAGCTAAGTGTCACCCAAAAAACATGATTTCAGTAATACCTACATGAATTATTCAACTATTGAGCAAAAATGAGAGAACAGAGATATCCTATATTTCTAGTTTTCTTGTCAGTTGTTTGTTTTGTTTTGTTTTCTCTCTGAATGTCTGCCCCCTTGTGTTTTTTTTTTCTTTGGAAAAACAAAACGTTGTGTCTTTCCTTTCTAAAAATAACAAGGACAGAGGACACATAATGACACTTAAAACCTTGTGAATCCTATAAATGTTAGTATTCAGAGGCAAATCTGCTTCAGTTAACATATGAAAGTGAGTAAAATACAAAATGTCAGACAAATAAAATGCACTGTCAAAAGCTGCTGTTATTTCTGTGCATATCAGCAGGTTTACATCTGCGCTCTCTTAACTGCTGCTACAGCTGTTACTTTTCTTGCTGATAGGTGGGGCAGGTTGGTTTGACACTTTAGTTTGATGTTATTGGCTGGGGCTGATGCTTATTATCTGGCTTCAGTGACAATATGCCCTTGTTGAGTGTCCCCTGAACATGTATTGTTTTGAAAACCTTCTAAATAGAAACATTGTTAAGGATAAATGCTTTGTTTTAATGTCTCACTGTTAAATTGGAAATGATGACACCAAAGTTTATTTTATTTCAGAGCATCAGTGGTTTCCACTTCAATGTCAGTTGGGAAATTGAGGCTATTAAATTGCTGATTAACTATCCTTTCATTGTGGTTGATGCACAGTTGTAAGGCTAGATTATTTGGGGTACCTCCCCCTGAGCATCCCTCTTCATGTTTTTACCCTCATGAAGAGGAATGCTTGCTCCAAACCCCCCCACCTACAATATTTGTGTTCCTGTTGAGGACTTTGAAAGCATCTGTTGTGTGCTTTAGATGTCACTTAAGAGTGCTTATGTGTACTCATCAACATTAAGAGTTGTGTCCATGAGCTAAACTTTCAACCCTATCCTATGAATCTTTGGGCCATGAGTCAGCCAATATTTATTTTACATTTCCTGTCAAGTTGAAGTATTGAGACCTAAAGCTGTTATCTCAGCTGCTTCCTGGTCCAAAAAGGTATCGACAGTCATTATATTTACTGTACTGCATGGATCTCTATCCAACTTCTTCCACTCTCACACCACAGCTGTGACCTCTTAGACAGGGCTCTGGGTGAACCAGATTTCCTTGGATGTTTAAAAGAAAACCAAATTATCTACGAAATAAACAATCCGTCCATCTGTAATGGGACTGGTTGCCGAAAGCCTTTCTGTTTTAGAGGTTGTGTTCCTTCCTTTCTATTTTGGCATGCTTTTCCCTTTTCTCCCCTGTTTTCTCCCTGTTTCCCTCCAGCTCCCTTTTGCAGGACTGTGCAGAGACATCCACCTCAGCGGTCTGAAGTTGCTACTAAACCTCACTCTCTTCCTGTTCTCTACTCAAATGTGCTGACTTGAGCGTTTGCTTTGTAGATGGTAGCAGTGAGCGAGGAGAGAAGGATGCCAGCAAAATCACCACCTACCCCCCAGGGGCAGTAAGATTTGATTGTGAGCTGCGAGCTGTGCAGGTCAGCTGCGGTTTTCACCACTCAGGTAGGTTTCATTTCTCTTGCTGCTTCTGGACAGGTACCTCAGTTGCCTTGTCAGCCTATAAAGAAAACTTTTAAAAACATCGAACAGGAGTGGTCCGACCTTGAAGTAAATAGTCATAAGTCATAATTACGTTGCTCTACAGTGGTCTTGATGGAAAATGGAGACGTCTACACATTCGGTTACGGCCAACATGGGCAGCTCGGACATGGAGATGTCAACTCCAGGTATAACAGCCACAATTAGCCACAACATTTGTTCATCCAGCCCAGTTGTTCGAGTAAACATTTGGAGATGTAATCCAGACCTGAATAACATTACAAACATGAACAGACAAACTGCACTTTTGGGACACGCTACCTAAACCAGATATTTCTATCTGCTAGGGGCTCTCCAACTCTGGTGCAGGCCCTACCAGGTCCGAGTGTCCAGGTGACAGCAGGCAGTAACCACACAGCCGTTCTCCTCGTGGATGGGCAGGTCTTCACATTTGGCAGCTTCTCTGTAAGAAAAATGTTATCCCTGATAAAAAATTTTAACCAACTTCTTTGTCAATCCAAAGCTCCATTTTTCACACATAATGGAGGTTACACTTAAGATCTCCATTACCCTACACCTGTTTGATGTAGTTGACCACAAAATGTTCTGGGGAGTGAATCTATGTCTTCTTGTTCTTCAGAAAGGGCAGCTTGGCCGACCCATCCTAGACATGCCCTACTGGAATGCCAAGCCATCTCCCATGCCCAACATTGGTGCCAAATACGGACGAAAGGCTACCTGGATTGGTGCCAGCGGAGACCAGACGTTCCTGCGAATCGATGAGGCTCTTATAAACTCCCATGTCCTGGCTACTTCAGAGATTTTTGCTAGCAAACACATTATTGGCCTTGTGCCCTCCTCTGTGTCTGAGCCCCCTCCATTTAAATGCTTGCTCATCAACAAAATGGATGGAAGCTGCAGAACGTTCAATGACTCTGAGCAGGAGGACCTGCAAGGATTTGGTCTGTGTCTGGACCCTGTGTATGATGTCATCTGGAGGTCAGTCCAAGGACTAATTTCTGTTAATATTTATGTGCCATATACTGTAATATATAATCAGATTTTTTTAATCCCCTCCATGTGTTATCCTTAACTGTGGCTCCGTGTGTCCTTTTAGGTTCTTGCCAGCCTCAAGAGAGATGTGGTGTTACAATGCAGTGATAGCTGATGCCAGAATGCCCTCTGCTACAGATCTACAGGCTCGCTGTAGCATCCTTAGTCCAGAGCTGGCTTTGCCCTCAGGATCACATGCAACGACCACTCGCTCTCACGGAGCCCTACACATCCTTGGTAATCCTCTGCACTAGCCATTCAGCAAAGCATCTGAGGTCATATGAATCTTTTATGAACGTCTCATAAATATGTATATGAATGCTACAATGCATATGTTGCTGGGTCACTGGACATCTGTGTATCTAAATCAGATTCATCATGAATCCACTGCTGTGACCAGGCTGTAGTTCAGTCCTAGTGGCTCCTGAATTTTTCATGAAATGGGCTTTTCATTGGATTACAAGTGGCTTGTCCTCAGTCCTGTTTTTTGACCCCCCGTTAAAAGTGAAAAGTTGTGGTGTTAATGGTATATTTTAGCAGTGAATAAGAAATAGAATTGCATTGTTTAGACATTCCAATGCAGAGGGCAAGTAGAATCTCCCATCTCAACTATGATAAGTATACAGTACTGTACAGCACTGGTTCTGTGTTTGTGTGCATGTGTGTATGACGGTACTATTAAAATGAAAATCATCTGTACTTTATTTCTTGGAGCCACTAATCATTTTTCAGTTAGTTCATAGGAAAACTGAATTGAAAAATGATTTTCTCTTAGGTCATAGCCAGACATATAATTAAGTGTTTGCAGGAATGCTAACTGTGGGTTATGAACTTCAATGTTTATCATCATCCAGTGCTAATATAAAGTGTACTGGGTTGTCCACTTAGGTTGCCTGGATACTTTGGCAGCCATGCAGGAGCTAAAAATGGGTGTAGCCAGTGCAGAGGAAGAGACCCAGGCAGTGATGAAGGTCTACTCCAAGGAGGACTACAGTGTGGTGAATCGCTTTGAGAGTAAGCAGCTTCTTATAGAATACATGAGAAATGATGTATGGTGCAACATACTGGCAGATACATTTAGCTATTAAGAGATTTGATTTGATATTGTGATTATATTGAGCCAGACCAACCTCTTACCTGTCAGTGTAAGTCAAAACAGCTGAATTGTCACAGTAGATAAACAATAGAGCTCCTGTGTGCCCTGCATAGCCTGATTCTATTCTATTGATCCTCTGGTTGATGTTATAGGTCACGGTGGTGGCTGGGGTTACTCGGCCCACTCTGTGGAGGCCATCCGCTTCTGTGCTGATGCAGACATCCTGCTGGGTGGGCTGGGTCTGTTTGGGGGTCGAGGGGAGTACACTGCAAAGATCAAGGTGAGCAGTTCTGTGTGTTCATCTCAATCTTTCTCATTTATGTTTTTTCAAATTTTTTTTACATATATTGTTTCTAAATCAAAGCAAGTGAAACTGGGTTTTCAGTTGGATTATTACCCATTTGCTGCTGCAACTTATTCCAAAATATTTTACAGAACAATTGCAAATTTTAAAGTCCTCTTTCAGCTGCTTGACCATAATGAAATGGGAAAGCTAGAATAATTACAGTGTAAGAGATACATATCTTGAAACTAATAAATCACCATCAGAGGATAATAACACTCAATGGGTTAAGTGGGATCCTGTTCTCAAATTACAGGCATTAAAATATATTAACCCAGTCTTCTTGTTGTGCAGCTGTTTGAGCTGGGACCTGATGGGGGTGACCATGAGACAGACGGTGATCTGCTGGCTGAGACTGATGTACTGGCCTATGACTGTGCTGCCAGGTACTGTTTGTATTCCTTATGTTTCTCTTCTGCTTTCACAAGTATTTATGTAATAAAAAAAGCGATGAAATGATACGACCTTTATATTTGATAGTTACGAATTATGGTGTTTTTACTTTTAGGGAGAAATATGCCATGATGTTTGATGAGCCCGTGCTCCTGCAGCTGGGTTGGTGGTATGTGGCCTGGGCCAGAGTCTCTGGTCCCAGCAGTGACTGTGGCTCTCATGGGCAGGCTACCATTACCACTGATGATGGGTAAAATTACAGCGTTTAAAATCAATACATCTTATACTTTTTTATATCATTTGATCAGATTTAAATGCTACATAATATTTGAATTTTGGTTACAGCCTTTTAATAGTTTTTTTTCTCTTCAGTGTGGTCTTTCAGTTCAAAAGCTCTAAGAAGTCAAACAATGGTACAGATGTTAATGCGGGTCAAATACCTCAGCTACTTTACAGGTTAGTAAAGTTCCTTACATTTTCTTACCAGGGATGCAACGTTATTCTGTTTAGAGGTTTTTTAAGTATATGATTCGGATTATTCCTTTTATATTTTACCATTAGGCTTCCTTCAAA
The DNA here is from genome assembly GCF_046630095.1 of Trachinotus anak. Taxonomy (NCBI): domain Eukaryota; kingdom Metazoa; phylum Chordata; class Actinopteri; order Carangiformes; family Carangidae; genus Trachinotus; species Trachinotus anak. Next base: position 13,875,548 of record NW_027273852.1, read on the forward strand.
TGATGGCAATGCATCTAAAGGGAAACAGCAGACCAGTGAACCAGTCCATATCCTTAAACGCTCTTTTGCTCGCACAGTCTCAGTGGTGAGTCTCTTATGTTTTAATAACGCTAAATACTGTTTTCCATTACTTTGTCTTGACAGATCATTTTTTACAGCACTGTGTGTATGTGACTGTCTACCTCTGTCTCTTTGTAGGAGTGTTTTGAGTCTCTGCTCAGTGTCCTTCACTGGAGCTGGACCACCTTGGTTTTGGGTGTGGAGGAGTTACGTGGGCTAAAGGGCTTCCAGTACACAGCCACCCTGCTAGACCTAGAGAGACTGCGCTTCGTAGGCACATGCTGCCTTCGACTGCTCAGAGTCTACATCTGTGAGATCTTCCCCATTGCTGGTAGGAACACAGAGAATGTCAAAGCATTTCATCCATTACAGTGTAATGGCATGTTCTTTGCAAAAAGAAAACCACCATTTTTTTCTCTATTTAGCTATGAATGCCTCTCTGAATGCCTCTGCCTCATCCTTAAATTCTTTCGGAATGAGATAGTGTATTTGCCATTTAATGCTTCTATGTCTGTTGCTTAGAAAACATTAAAGCTATATATTTCACATATATAAAACAGAAAACTTTTGGACATTTTTATTTTAGAAACATTTAAATGAAATCTTAAATAGAGTATCGCCTCTGACAAGCTTTCAAATGGTGTGTTGTTTGATTTCCAGCCAGCACCAAAGCTGTGGTGGAGGAGTCAAGCAAACTGGCAGAGTGCGTGGGAAAGACACGCAGCCTGCTGAAGAAGATCCTGTCAGAAGGCATGGACAACTGCCTGACAAAGTTGGACAATGACCCCCAGGGCTACTTGTCTCAGCCCCTTACCCTGCTGGAAGCTGTGCTGCAGGAGTGCCACAACACCTTCACTGCCTGCTTCCACTCCTTCTACCCAACCCCAGCACTGCAGTGGGCTTGTCTCTGTGATCTGCTCAACTGCCTCGACCAGGTAATTTGCTGGCAAAAGTTCTTTTAAAAGGTATCTGACAGCAGACCATGTAACTGTACCTCAAAGGAGTTTTAAATAGGGCTGCAACAAATTATCGTTTGCATTATTGATTCATCTATAAATCTATGATGATAAATAAACACAGGTACAACAGGCCTACCCTTTTTGCCTCAAAATCATAGTTCCCTGACAATATTTCCTTGGTTTTTTAAAGAGCATCAGAAAAGTAAAAAATCAGTGGTCAGTGATTTCATTCTTGTTCTCGCTGTATTTCAGGACATTGCTGAAGCCAATTTTCGCACATCCAGCAGCCGTCTGCTGGCAGCAGTAATGTCAGCTCTATGCAACACCTCAGTCAAGCTGACATCCATCCTTCCCATTGCATATGACGGGGAAGTGCTGCTGCGTTCACTGGTCAAACAAGTCAGCACAGAGAATGACTCTGCCCTCGCTCACCGCTTCCCCCTGCTGGTGGCCCATATGGAGAAACTAAGCCATGTAAGTTTTTGCAAGTCATAGACTTTTACATCAGATATAATTTTTTTCTTCTTTCGAAATGGTGGACATGAGTGGTTAAGGGTGTGGTTAGTGACCCTGGAAATGTTTGATAGAGAGAACTTGGTGGCCTCTGATCATTACCATATCCTGTTCTTGTCAAAATACATCACATAACTTTTTACTCCTGTAGACGGAAGAGAACTTGATGGGCATGACCAGCTTCCGGGAGGTACTAGAGAAGATGCTGGTGATTGTGGTGCTGCCAGTGAGGAAGAGTTTGAGGAAGGAGGTGGAGCTGTTCTCTCCACACCTGGTCTCCAACACCTGTGGTCTGCTGGCCTCCATTGTCTCTGAGCTCACAGCCTCTGCCTTGGGCTCTGAGGTAACTTAACTCCCACCTGTACTCACATGCCCCCATTAAACACACACATAAGGCATGTGTGTAGGGACACAATGAATATAAACGCCTGTCATCTTCAGTGTGTGTTGTTTCTTTAATTTTTTTTGTTAACCTCTGTCTCTCCTTGACCTTCACATTGTATTCATTGTTCTCTATCAACATACAGTTCTGTGGTTGGAGCAAGAGGCCTGTGCCACATTCATTTTAGTTGTTCAGACAGCTTGGATCTTAAATGCATCTGCTTCCCATTCTGTTTCTTCACATCACAGCGTTAATAGCTGTAGAACAGACCTGTCAACTTGACTACACGTCTTTCTTCTTTTCATAGTGACAGGTCGTTCTTTGTACAAGGTAGTGTCTTTGTTTAAAAAAAAAAAAAAAAGGTACTGGCTTTTCTGTATTGTAACTACGATATGCTGAATCATTAAGAGGGTGGGACAGGTGTTTGTCACTCTTCTGCTTTCACATGTTTCATTTCATTAACATCATTCTTTCTGTTCACACACATACTCGGGTACTGCAGTCAGGACTCTTTAGCTCTCGTTGTCATAGTAACCGTCACTCGACGACAGCCCTTGGCATCACAGTTTTTCTCCCCAGTCTGTTGTCAGGGAAACAACACTTCCTCCCCAGAGCACCTGGATAAGTCCCTCTGCAGCTGTGTCTGGCTCTTTGTAGTCAGCAGGCTGATATAAATAGTAGTAGTTTATATTTCCTAACACATCCCAAACATGAATAGATTTATGTTTATGAAAACCATCCATTTTCTCTCTACACTGTTCTTGTCTCTAAATACAACAAACTACATTGCTGGCTTTTACTTTTAGATAACAGCCATTATACAGTCATCCATGACATCCATTGATTAGGCAGCAATATTTGAAATTCATGCTTTGTCCTCAATATGCAGCCTGGTGGTATCCATACTGCTTTTTGAGTGTAAGCTTTATGCAACAGGACAAAGAAAATGATTCTATTCACCTCAAATGTGTTAATCAGCCCTATGTGGTTATGGAATAACCTGGGTAATATGTTCTTGCTCTTAAGGTTGATGGGCTGAACTCACTCCACTCGGTCAAAGCATCTCCCAACCGCTTCACTAAAACGAGCCAGGGCCGGAGTTGGAACACAGGCAATGGCTCTCCGGATGCCATCTGTCTGACAGTAGACAAGCCAGGCGTTGTGCTGGTGGGCGTCTGTGTCTACGGAGGAGGGGGCATCCATGAGTATGAACTAGAGGTGCTGGCTGATGACGTAAGTGATTATGTAACATTGTCAGCTTATATTTTTAGTATCTTTTACATGTCCTCTGGCCTTGCTGAATGACCCCTGAAGCTTTGTTGTCTCACTGTTTTGCACCACTTTTGTTCCCTCATCCTTCAGGCCCAGACAGAGCACCCAGGGGACTCTGCACATTCTCACAGGTGGACATCTCTTGAGCTGGTGAAGGGTACCTACAGCACTGATGATTCTCCCAGTGACATTGCTGAGATTCGCTTGGACAAGGCTGTGCCACTCAAGGTGCATAGGCTGTCAAAAAAATAATATGTACTTATAGTTTTGTGTTGAGATGCAGCTATTACTATAACTGTTGTCTGACTTTATGGAATTTTCTGCTGCTTTGGTAAAAATCCACATGGTGCCACTGATGTATTTGCTCTGCTGCAGGAAGGGGTGAAGTATGCTGTCCGATTGCGAAACTACGGTAGCAGGACAGCTAATGGGGACGGAGGTATGACCACGGTGCAGTGCTCCGACGGTGTGTCCTTCACCTTCAGCACCTGCAGCTTGAGTAGCAATGGCACCAACCAGACCAGAGGACAGATCCCACAGATCCTCTACTACAGGTAAACACAAAGCCAGCTTTTTGCAATATCTCATCTCTGAAGTATTGTTTTTTTTACTAACTCAAGTTTTTCTTCATGGCTCAAGGAGCGAGTACGATGGGGACCTCCAGTCTCAGCTGCTTAGCAAAGCCAATGAGGAGGACAAGAACTGCAGCAGAGCCCTATCTGTTGTCAGTGCTGTGGTCAGAGCTGCAAAGGACCTGCTTCACAGGGCATTTGCTGTCGATGGTAGGCACAGCAAACTAACACCTATATTACAAAAGCACTGATAATTGCTGCAGAGCTTCTTGGATTAAATTTAGATCAGATACATTCAGCATCTCTTCAGTCTTGTCTTTGTCCTTTGTTCTTTTTAGTTGATGACATTCCTGAGTTATTAAGTTCCTCCAGCCTGTTCTCCATGCTCCTGCCCCTTATCCTGGCCTACATTGGCCCCGTGGCTGCATCTGTACCTAAGGTAAGAGATCAAAGAGGGAGGGCACACCCTTTGTCTTTCAGTATTGAATTGGCCCTTCCTGATGTGGCGTTGTGGTGAAATGGCTCCTCTTCCTCACCCAGGCTGCTGTTGAGGTCTTTGGACTGGTTCAGGAGCTGCTACCTGCTGTCTCTGCCCTCAACCAAAAATATGCCCCACCCACCTTCAATCCCAATCAGTCAACTGACAGCACGACTGGCAACCAGCCTGAGCAGGGCCTGTCAGCTTGTACCACCTCAAACCACTATTCAGTAATGGAGAGTGACCACCCTTACAAGCAAGCAGGTGTCACACAATACAGGGTAAAGTATCCTTTAGCATTCTAACTGCTTAGCCAGTAATTTACAGAGACATGTCTACAGTTTAAAATTAAATTAATCTTGCTCTCTCTCACCTTGCCTCAGGTATCATTCCCAGACTGTGTGCGTTGGACCACCATTGAGTTTGATCCACAGTGTGGCACTGCACAGCCAGAGGACGTCCTACGCCTGCTCATCCCTAGCCGAACGCTCCATCTGTCCAGCCTGGGGGGCAAACCTCTGATCCATGACACCATCAACACCTGGACTGAGCTCAAGAAGTTCTCAGGCTCCACAGGCTGGCCAACCACTGTCCTTGTGCTGCCAGGTAAGAAAAGCTTAGCCGTTCAACCTGTATTAGACGTTCAGCTTCAAGTGTTATGACAGATTCACAAAGAAAAAAAATGAACGTTTTTTTTCTTACTTTAAAATCAAGATATTTACCTTTTTATGTGTGAAAGACACATAATTACATCTGATTTTTACTTCCTGATATTAGAGCTTTTCTTAACATTTTAAAAGCATGGTTGGCTTTGAAGTGGTGAAGTTGTCTTGCATTTTTGATATGTGAATTCATAAGCATTAAGACTGCATATAAAAAACTTTTGTTATTTGAGGTGCTTGTCAGACTTGTAACTGAAAGCAGTCATCCCAAACATTAATTGAAAGGATTGGAAAGGAATGCATTTAAATTACCTTGTCCATGATTTACAGCTCTGCTATGAGAATCAGAGATTCCTCTTCCTGCTCATGCTATGACAGTGTTTACATTTCTGGAAAGGATTGCAACCTGCCAAGCGCAATGTACTGCCCAAGCAACTCTCTCGCCCTCATAAGGCAGCAGCTCTTCTTCTCAGCATCTATAGTACTCTAAAGGTCACAGCCTGGGATGATGTACTACATACCTTATAGGGTAATTTGAGGGCAGAACATTCCCAAAATGTAACGAGAAATCTATGCCAAGCAAGACAAGCAGGCAATGCCAAAATATAAATTAAGGCAAAGCATTTGTTTGTTAACTAACAGTAACACTAACAGTATTAATGGTGATATGTGTTGTATCATGATGCATAAAGAAGGAGCAATTGAGTAGTGACACAGTTATTCTTGCAGCCCAGTTATTGTTCAATGATCTTAATTGTTCTCATTAGTGCTTTAATCTGCTTAATGATGCTTTACTCAGTCACACAGCAGGCAGCCATTAGTTTACTTACAGAACTCTGCTAACCTCCATTAAATCATCCATTATTGTATTTTTCTGTCCTCCCCACTTTCAGGAAATGAAGTTCTGTTCTCACTGGAAACAGCCTCAGATTATGTTAAAGATGAGAAAGCTTGCTTCTACGGCTTTAAGTGTGTGGCTGTGGGATATGAATTCAACCCTGGCCCTGACGAGGTACAGACACTCTTCTGTGAAGCATGATTGGATCTTGTGACTGTGTTGCATCCTACCATGTAAGAAGTAAATTTCTTACAAGGCATTGTTGACGTTTTAGGGTATTATCCAACTAGAGAAAGAGTTGGCCTACCTGGGCAGCGTGTGTGCTGCAGCTCTAATGAAGAAAGACCTGGCCCTCCCTATAGGTATGGAAAACTGTGCATAAGGGAGTTTGCTGGAGCTATTAAAGAACTGTATGATGCCGTGATACTTTGTGACCACTGGGAGCAAATTAATCTTGCGTAAAAACATTCTGAGTAAACCATTCATATATTTTTCTAATCTTTTCAATGTAAGGCAATGAATTGGAGGAGGATCTTGAGATTCTTGAGGAAGCCTCTTTACAGGTATGTTATCTGTAAAAGATATTCCTTGAGACTTGTAGTGGTCTAGTGAGAAGAACACTATATCTCTTACTATATTATGCTATATTAAACCATATTTCCTTTGCCCTCCCCCAGGTGTGTAAAGCTCACTCAGGGATCCTGGGGAAGGGTCTGGCCCTGTCTCACTCCCCCACCATCCTGGAGGCCCTGGAGGGGAATCTGCCCCTGCACCTCCAAACCAATGAGCACTCTTTCCTTGAGGACTTCATCACCTGTGTACAGAACTCAAGTGGAGGACGTCTGGCCAGGTAAGATTTTGTGTCCAGTTGATTGTAGATGGCTTGATAGTTTAGGTTTAGGCATCATTACAAGTTCAAGTCATTTCCTTCCCTTGTAACTTCCAGGTGGCTGCAGCCAGACTCTTATGCAGACCCTCAGAAGACATCTCTTATCCTGAACAAAGATGACATACGCTGTGGATGGCCAACTACCGTGGTTGTACAGACTAAAGACCAGTATGGAGATGTGGTGCATGTTCCCAACATGAAGGTCGGGATAATTGCTTTGGCTTTTCTGCATGAAAAGAAATGACAACATAATTTTATCTGCAATGTCAAATCAAAAAGTAAATGTGTTACTCATCATTTTACCAGTGTCACACCTTCCTGACTAGTTGACTTCGTTTCATGTCTAGGTGGAGGTAAAAGCTGTACCCGTTTCACAAAAGAAGTCAATGCAGCCTGAGAATGTGAAGAAGCTGCAGCGGCTTCCTGGAGGCTCCTCCCCTTCGTCCTCTGGTCCCGACCTTACCTTTGGAGGTCTGCCAATGCCCAAGCTGGAGGCCACGTACGAGCCCATGATTGTGAAAGAAGCTCGATACATTGCTATTACCATGATGAAGGTCAGTCTCATGTAACTGGCTTATCAAACTCACTTGTCTACATTTGAATGGCTACGGATTCTCCATAAGGGGAAATTGTTTTCCACTTATAGGAAATAGCAGTGTAAGGTGTTGGAGAACACCTGATAAAGATGACAGTTTGAATTTAGGGAAAATCAAGATGGTTACTTTTTCTGTCATGGTAAACTTCATGGTAATAATATTTTGGTAAAACAGTGTTTTAGTTGTTACCGTCTCAGTTCTCACAGTTGCTCTTTTTTAGGCATATGAAAACTACTCCTTTGAAGAGCTGCGTTTTGCTTCCCCCACCCCGAAAAGGTAAGTGAGGTAATGCAGAAACAAAACACAATTACCAGTGAGACACATCTCCTTATTGATAATTTCCCACACAGACCCAGTGAGAACATGCTGATTCGTGCCAACACTGATGGAACCTACAGTGCCAACTGGACTCCAGGAGCAGTAGGCCTCTATACAATCCATGTCACCATTGATGGCATAGAGATAGGTAAGTCAGTTAAAATGTCTGTTAGAACAACCCGCTTGTCCTCTTAAGTATTTCCCACAAACTGAATAGAGAGAATGCACAGATGACCGTCACCAACCTCCTAAACCCCACAAAATGACATAATGTAATGTAACTGCTATGCATGTTGATTAATTAATATTTAAAAAATGTTAAGGCCTTCAGAATGGACAGTGACCTGCCATCTTTTATAATGTTGAGCTGTAATGGTATTTTCATTCAGATGCTGGGTTGGAGGTGGAAGTCAAAGACCCTCCCAAAGGCATGATACCACCTGGAACTCAGATGGTGAAACCAAAGGCTGAACCTCAGCCTAGCAAGGTGAGCTTTTTCTTGTGATTAATCACCAGGGGCATGAACATGCACATGAATTCACCAATAAAATGCATGCATGCTTGCACCCACCCATCAAATACAACTCAACAGAGACCAGAAACAATTTGTCCTACCTTATACCTGTTCATACCAATTTGTAACTACAACCACTCTGACTAAACTCTTGCCCTCAAAGCTGCATTAAACAAAATTTCAATACAAATACTGAAACAAGACACTTCCTATGAGTGAAGGGGTTGTTAATATTGCCATTTGCACTGAGATAAAGCAACTTTTTATCTGTTTTCACCTTGTTTCGGTTTGCTGATTTGACAAGTGACAACTGACAACAAATGCTGGTCCATTATAAAAAGCAGTGGAGACTGACTGTAAGACATCTGTCCAGTACAAGGTGGAGTGGATCCAAAATAAAACAGTGAACAAATTCTGACATTTAGAAAAGAGACGCGAAAAGAGACGCGCATATTTTTATGTGATGTGCAAATTGGCAAACTGCTTGTTGCTATGTTCCTCGTAACTTGATGAGGTTCTTTGAAGGACACCTCACATCCCGGACACCACCTTTTCGACCTGTTGCCCTCTGGCAGGTGTTACAGGACCATCAGACACAAAGACAGTTTCTTTCCCAGGGCCATTAACACACCTAACTCCAACAAGCGTTGAATGACCACTCACTTGCAACATTTTTCTTGGACAATACCTAGTAGAGCTAGTGCTCTAATTTAACTTATTCTAGTGCAATAAGTACATTAATTTATTTATTTTACGTATTATTTTAGAGCTTGTGTTGGCTGTGGTTGTTTGTTTGCTGAGGTTGTTTTGTTTCCCTGTGTCCTTTAATGCACTAATCAAGAGTAGGGCCCTTAATTTGGTTGTATTCTGTACATTAACAATAAAGACGTTCTATTTTTTGTTTCTATAAGACTAATAACTGTGAGTAAAGTTATTTACAGTACTCAGGGTATAGTGTGCATGTAAACAGTCTCACTGCTAGTACTGTATATTAGTCATTTACTCAAGCAGAAGATTGATATTTAAGAAGTAACAAAAGAGTGGTCGGAAGTTATTTTTCTGTTCAAATGCAAAGAATGCATCAAACTGATGTTAGGCATGTTGGGGTCATCATCATTTTGTGAAACTTGTGGCATTTTGAATTTTCACTCCATAATGGGGAAACAAGCAACAATATAGCAATACGCCTTAAATCGACACTGCATATCTTCCTTTGGAACGTGCGTTCCGTGGTTTTCCATGCACCTCTATAGCTGTAGATTGGTGTTACTGAAAATAGAGCTGCCAAAGTTTCCTTAACTTCTGCTGTCTGTATGTGTGCATTCAGAAGCTAGCTCTGTGTGGGTTAGTGCATGCAACCTCCCACTGTCAACTTGTCCTGCTTCCTCTTTTTCTCCTCCTGCTGCTGCACTTCTTGTCTTTTTTTTTCTTCTTTCTATTCTTTGCTCCTGCCGCTCACAGTCTCCATCTCCCCTCTGCTTCTCTCAGGTCCGCAAATTTGTGTCCAAGGACAGCGCAGGCCTGCGTGTGCGTAGTCACCCCTCCCTGCAGAGTGAACAGATAGGCATAGTGCATGTCAATGGCACCATCACTTTCATTGACGAGGTAATTGACTTTAGACCAGGCAGAATTTAAGTTATGTCATATAAGTTTACTAGCTGGAGCACTATTAACTTTTATTCTATTTCTGTATTTCTTCTTCTCTAAATCAATAAGACAGAATCGTAAATATTGTAATCCTAGTGTTTGTGTCTAGATTAACAATTCTAAGTAATTTTTGAGTCTTCTTAGATGGTTTCGGTGTATTATGTAATTCCCTCTTTCAGTAATGATTACAACTTTCAAAGCTTAGAAATTTGTTGCTCTTACTTTATGTTGCTTCATACTCTTCCAAGGCACTCTGAGGCTACAGGAAAGGCTAAAAGGCCTGCGCCATATATCCAATAGATGTGATGGATTTCAATCCAAAATTTGAATTTTAGCAATCAAAGCATGTATTAAAAGACAGATTTTCAGTATATTTACCAGTCCTGCACAGCAGCTGCACCCTCACCCTTGGTAGCAACACTAGTGACACGTTTTTATATGTATCACTTGCACCGTGCTGTAACCTCAACTTACAGTCCTCTAATGTGACTTTCCTGCAGCCTCAGGAGTGCTCTGTGTGTGTGTGTGTGTGTGTGTGTGTGTGTGTGTGTGTGTGTGTGTGTGTGTGTGTGTGTGTGTGTGTGTGTGTGTGTGTGTGTGTGTGTGTGAGAGAGAGAGAGGGTGCTGCCCTTCCTGTTTCCATAGTAACAGGAGGGCATGGCTGTGCTCTGCTCTGTTGCTTGTTTTCCCGTAGATCCACAATGATGATGGTGTGTGGCTCAGGCTCAATGATGAAACAGTAAAGAAGTATGTTCCCAGCATGAATGGGTACACTGAAGCCTGGTGCCTCTCTTTTAACCAGCACCTTGGCAGGAGCCTACTGGTCCCAGCCGACGTAAGTAGAAGAAGGCCTGCTGTGCAGTCTGACTCCGTTTCGCAATAAGAGAGGCTCCTGTGCTGTTCATTTAGGGAAAAGCTCAGAGATCATCTGTGTTGTTTAATGATAATGGGTTTTCAGGGTGTTTGGGACCCACTCCCCAAATGTCTTCAAAGCATGGTAAACTGAGAAACTTTATCAGAGTATAACTACTGGGGTGTTCGTGCATGAAACGTTTTTGAAAGCAACACTGAGTATGGAACTTTCACTAACACACTGTGCAAAGGAACAGCAGCTGGGAACATGCATGCATTAACTCATGTTTCAAGGCAAAAAGTTTACCATTACGCGATCATTGTGTGTTTAGCTGGACACGACACTGGATGCTCACTTGCCTAGGGAGTATATTTTTAGTGCATTGAAGTGAACCCCAATGCAGGAATTGACAGACAAGGAAAAGGTAGTAAAGGAGCAATTTCATCCTGTGGTGAAGTTTGTTAGTCTGCACTGCTCAGTCTTCTTTTCTTCATGCCTCTCGCTCACAATTCATGAAAACTTGCACACTACAGCATGTGATAACAAGAGTTTCTCTTGCATTTTGCTCCATGCCACAAAAGCCGCCATAATATGCAATAGAATCCAATAAGGAATATGACTGGATATAATTGAAGACACGAATAATTGCAGTAACAGGAACGTATCAGAAAACAAGATGGTAATATCTAGGTGGTTTTCTGTCATGAAGCAATCACTGGTCCACAAAAAAATTCAGTGGGAAATTGTGCCTCTACTGCTCTACAATTTCACCTTTGCATTGGGATGCTTTAGGTGCTAGGAGGCTTCCATCTAAGGTCTCTGTCTGAACAGCATGACACACTACATCATCCAAGTGGGGAATTTTTTTGGAAGTTTCTTATTTATATGTATTTCATTTGGACATGGATTTGGAAATATTGACCGTGTGGTTTTTAGAGTGACCTTGAAATTCTTCTTTGCCCCTGCAACTGGGTTTTGTATATATTTTTTTTTAATGTATTTGATTCTTCAATTTGTATTGTAAAGTTACAGGCTGTGCCTGTATTTGCAGTACCTAATGGCCCCTTTTATTAGTGCTCCATGTCTAACTGGCCTATCTGACACCAGTCAGATTCTGTCCTCTCTTCTTCACTTTCTCAAATAACCTCTGATCCTAGAAATTCCAGAAGAGCCAGGCCAAAAATTATTTTTTTTTCTTCCAAAAAAATACACAAGCACCTTCCCCATCCTGTTCTCTCCTTTCTCGGGTTGTCTACTGTTTCTTGACTGTCTCACGATCTGTTGCTCAGAATGTCTTTAACGCTAGCCAAGGAGTCAGGGATATCGGCTTTTTGTCATGGACCCCCTTAACTATATTCCCACCACAGGTGAGTTGGATGAAGGAGGGATAAATAGCTTGACTGCCCCATAGCTTATCATCTATCTGTTGCTCTCCTTGTCCTCTTGAACCCCTTGTGACTTTGTAGTTTTCCCAGTGTTAATCAGGCATAAGAGGTTGAACCACAGTTGCATGGTTGATACAGTATGTCAGCGGCTACTACTCTCATAGACTACTGCAGTATTCACATTTGGGACTTTTGAATAATTATTGTTCAAGCTTGTATGTTGCATGGGGTTGAAGATACTAATGTCCAGTCTGTTGCATGAGGTCTTGTTTGAAAAGCTTGTCAAATATAGTCCTGTATCCTTGTGTTTCATAGCATGCCTCCATTTAGACTGTATGAAAATCTGTCAATTAAATTGCATTAATTTGTTGTTGAATGGAATGTTGAGTTCTTAAGTTGTATGTAGTGCGAGTACTTTGATCATAATTTATATTGAAATTTTTTACGTGTGTACAGGACATTTAATATCTGCGGGTAAATTTTTTTTTTTTAATATGAATTACTGCTGTTGAGGATGGGAGTGTATGTTGGTTTTCAGTTTTCCATTTCATGTGATTTCTAGTTTAACATTTTGGGATAATTATTTGCTCTTTGCAGTAAGTCAGATGAGGAGAATGATACAACTCTCTGTCCAGTAAATGTAAGGCTACAGTTTAGCTTAGCTTAGCATTAAGGCTGGAAACAGACAGCTCATTTGAGTTTGTCTGAAAGAGACAAAATGAGCATATCAGCGCATAAAGCTCAATAATGAACGCATTATATCTCATTTGTTTAATCCATACGAAACCAAAGTGTTAAAACGACAAGATGTGGATTTACAGGAGTTCTGTGCTTGGCTATTTATTTCCTTGGAACAGTAACTTCCTAAAGTTTCAGCTGAGACCTCATAGTTTACTCCAAGAATAGCACTCAGCCAAGAAAAAGCCTCACACATAATTACCCTTTTTTTTTTTTTTTTTTTTTTTTTTTTTTTTTTTTTTTGGACAGATTAAACAATCAAAAAATGAGAGCTAGCAGTTTCCCCCTGTTTCCAGTGTTTATGCTAAGATTAGCGGCTGCTGGCTGTAGCTTGATGTCTAACAGACAGATGTAGGAGCGTTATCAATCTTCTCATCTAACTCTTGGAAAGAAAATCTTTTCCAAAATGGCCAACTGTTGTTTTAAGATCATGAAGACCACACAGCACATGTCCAGCTACTCTTCATTTATGATTTCTTGGAGACAGGCCTAATCTTCTGACTTTAAAAAAAAAATGTAACCTTAATTTATTACTGGAAGGTTGGCTGAGCATACATGCTCCTTTACAACTCCCTGTTACACTACCAGCAGTGGCTTTTCACCGTAACACTTCAGGACTTAGTTTGTCTTAGCCGTGTCCTGGTCTTTCATATTTTTGCCACCTGTTGATCTGTTACTCTGCTTCTAATCCATGCTCTCACCTCTTGCAGGAGGTCAGGGGCCAATCGGAGGAGAACGTTAAGGAGGTGAGCAGCTGCCCTTCCCACGAGGCCCCCATTCGGGTGCAGAACAGGGCAGGGCAGGGCGGCGGCCCGGGGCTTTATAAGGTAGTGAAGACCGGCCCCTCTGGTCACAACATCAGAAGCTGCCCAAACCTTAGGGGTATCCCCATTGGAATGTTAGTACTTGGCAACAAGGTCAAGGCCATAGGCGAGGTACGCACTCACCCCAAATAATGCAATGTGTTTTTTGTGGCTGGAGATGAATAAATCAGTCTGTTTAGATCACGCAATGTACTATAGCTGATGCTAGCAGATTTTGGCCTTAATTCTCAGAAATTAGAGTTCCCTGTTTTTCCTAAATTGATTTTTGAATGTAAAGAATGCAATCTCTCTCTCTAAGGGAAATACATCAGGTGCTTCTGGGTGTGGGTGTGGGTGTGTGTTATGTATCTCTCCACTTGTTGAGATCTAATCAACGCCTGTGGCTGCAACATTTTTTGCGTGCTTCCTGACTTACTAATTTCAGTTTGTCTATAAATCCATTGCAGTTTCAGGGTTTCATGTTCAGCTGCTTCAAGTCTTCTCAGGGGAAGTCTGATCACAAAATGCTGGAGCCTCTCTGTGCCTTCACTGTATCTTTATTGCACTTTTAACAATTCTGCTAATACACTTTGAACTTTGTTAATTGTCTTTTTGGCCTGTTGATGAGTGGAGCCTCCTCTCTTTTGGATATGACCTGTCATTGGCTGCTGTGGTGTGTCATGCTGTTCAATAGTTTGCTCTCTGAGCCTATTCTGGAATGCCCTGTCTGGATCTGAGAGGTGCAGCCTGCGCATACTAATACTACCTTCTGTGTGTGTTTTTCCAAAATGACAATATTTCAGGAAGTTCAGAAAAAACAACCTCTTGCATTTACCTTTCAATAAGCTACCTGTTTCTTAGAGTAAGTTTTTTTTTTTAGTTTTTTTTTTTTATTCTGGCTACATCAGTTTTGTCCCGCAGTGTCTGCTGATACACAAAATCAATTTCATGTGATCTACTGCTGTGGATTTTTGTATGTGTCAATCAGATGAACTGAATGTTTGCATGTTAGTGATCTACTGTGGTTGAGTTTGTGTCTTGGTTTTGTTTGTGCAGTAATAACATGGATGGACGGGGGGTTGATATGGAAAATTGCTGTGACTGGTTTTTGATAGATCAGGGCCAGACAGTGTGAGATGAGTGTACAGGGTGTGTGAGTACGGATAAAGAGTGTTGTTTGTGTACCAGGTGGTCAACTCAGAGGGGACCTGGGTACAGCTGGATAAGAACAGTGTGGTGGAGTTCTGTGAGAGTGATGAAGGGGAGGCCTGGTCATTGGCCAGAGACCGCGGGGGAAACCAGTACCTTCGCCACGATGATGGTAAGCCACAGCCTGACCTTACGTCATAATACTGTTCATTAGCCAGATTTAAAACCAGAGGGAAATGTTTCAACCTCAGAATGTGATATATTATAAGATACCCTATCTGGTTTGTTCTTACAGAACAAGCATTGCTTGAGCATGGGACCCAGACCCCACCACCCAGCCCTTTTTCTGTGCAGGCCTTCAACAGAGCCGCAGCTTCTAACGGAGCACAGGGCTTTGACTATGGCATCTCCAACAACAAAGGTGAGGTGAACTAGAGAAGGTTTCAAGAGACACAATTTTGCAAACATATCCTCAATTTGCATATCACTTTGCTTCATCATCATCACATTCTTTGACTCTGTTCATTTACATTTGAGGTTTTTAAGTCCTCAGGATGTTTTTGCCTTACTGATGTATATCTCACTTCTAACTTGGCCCACTTGTGTTGATTAGTCCCTGCTTTATTTAGTACACAGTACCTCACTTCTCTCCATGCTTTTGACTGAGGCTTTTCTCACTAATATTTCGATGCATTACTGCAATTTAATTGCATAATTGGGTCCATGTGGTAAGGTTACTTAGAGCACTTTTTGTACTCAGATGTTTGGGTTGGTCAGTCCCTTTGAAGTCACAGGTGCCATCAGTCACTTGTCTATCATGTCTTTTTTTATTTATGCATGCCTTTTATTGTGTCTTCTGTTTTTATTTCATGCCTAACATCTCTGCAATGTCAGGCATATGTCTGTGTCTGTGTGCATGGGCAAGTCTGTGTGCTTCCACTCATTTGGAGTACTGTGGGCTTCATTTAGTTGGTTACGGTGGGCTAGCCCAATGCAGATAACTGGACACATCTGTGATTTCACCTTTTATCTTCTGTTGTCTTAATTTAGTCTCAAAAACATTTGATAATTCACTATTTTCTTTAAAATATAGGTGATTACTGAGAATATCATGAATGAACTCGTCAGTTTTGCCACACCATGAAAGACTGGCTCGTTCCAAACATCTCTGTTTGTCTCTGTCTGAATATTGTGCTGACGCTGTGTCAATTTTCTTTCAAACGGCTTTTCTCTTCCTCGCTTTGCTTGAAAAAGGAGGTTGATCTGTGGAGACACTTAACCATGCTAATCGGAGAATCATGGTTATGCAAATAATACAAAGTTATCTCTCTTGCTATCATAGTGCTTGCTCAATGGTCCCCATTTACACCTGTTTCAAGTGGCTGGATAAAAGCCAGATGCAGTTTCATACTGACATTTGCACTAAGTCACATATATGTGTCTTAGTTAGGCAGATCACAAATCCGATTGCCTCTAACTTGCTTTTACCATGCTAAATGCAAATCTGTGTAGCTCTTGCTCCAGCCTGGAGGTTGATGGAAATGCACCTGAATCTGAATCGCAGAACGCTAACATGCTGTCAAACCTTCTGTATGACTGCAAATGTTAAAACTGCAGGAGCTCCTTTTTTTCAGTTGCTTTAATATGACAGAAGGAAAGATGACTAATTTCAGTGTCATTTTTGCTGTCATTAGCACAGGCAAGACTACAGCCCCTTTTAAAGAGAGATCCTGCTATATTATGTCACCTTTCCTCATTTACACTGAACCAATGAAAGCCAGCATAATGCTGTTCCGGTGTGTGATTTTAGATTGCATTCTGGCGTTTCAGAATCAGAGGTCAAGTTGCAACCCTAGGTCAAGGTCACAGCTTCTGCTGAACCGCAAAAAGTCTTTGTGCGAGGAATCCAACATACTGTGAGACAGCATTATCAGTGGGCCACCTTCAGACTGATCAGCTTGATGCTCCAGCCTGTGGCGAAGCACTTTTGAGGAAGATGGGGAGCAACATTTTGGACTGGTCTCTCAGTCTTCACAGCCATGATGGTTGATTCCCCCATCTCAGCTTCACCCAGAGACGATGTAGTGACTGATTTGTATGTGGTTGGTGAACCGTTAAACTAGTCACTGAACAACTGTTGTATCAAGAAATTCAGAGACTTCTGTGATGAGCGGTGAGAGGTTTTAAAAGAGGAATGATGCAGTGTCAGCTTAATATACAGTATATGGTCCATTTTCCTCCTGCACATGTCTTTGGATCTTCAGATGTGGTCATGCTGGCTTTCCTCAGAGTGATTCTTGAAATGAACGCTTAAGAAGAGACCCCTCTCTGCCCCTCCCTCAATATATCTTTTCCCCAAATAGAGTTGTGAAATGGGAGGAGCTGCTCGTTCTGGAAAGTTTTCTGCTAATTTTATTGTCATTGTTCTTCAGCATCGAAACACTGGACTTTTCTGGATATTTTAACAATGCTTTACCTTTATATTAAGGCTATCAGAGTTTCTATTAAGTCCCCTTATTTTATTGGTTAGGTATGGTGAATGATGAAGTCTACAACAGTCTACATTGCTCTGGCAAGGAGGCCAGTCTTCGGTGCAAATCAGAGCTTTAGCATTCAGAGCACTTTTTTTGCTAAAACAGGAATAAGACCCCACATCATAGCTACTGGAATCATGAAAAATTGTCAAAGAATCCAAAAGTCAACTGATGTTATAATATAAATCATATAATCAGGTTTTTACAAAGCGTAATCTTTAGCCTCGCTTCTGTGGCATACATATTGGATGTTTTTTGCCAAAAATTATTCAGGGGTATCATAGTTCTATTGTCTCTTTCAGTTTTTCCATATGCACACAGGCTTGTATTTTTTTACTTTTTAATCAAAGAACCAGATGATTCTTGACACAGCTCCTCGCCTTTTGTACTCCCTTCACTTCTCCTTCAACCCATAAGTCCTGGAAGTCCTCCAGTTTCCAGTCACGTAACGTTGACAGAAATGAACAGAACTTTCCAGGACCCTGGATGCCCATAATAGCTCCTCCCGTTCCGCACATCTATTGTGTTATGGGAGATGACTGACTGATAGAAGATGAACAGTGAATGACCCCCATCCCCCTTTGGAAACCTCAAACCGTAGTATAAGCTCTAGTTTTTCCCCCTTCCTCTGTCTCCATGTTTGCAGGTGACCGGTTGAGTGCCATACTGAATTCCATTCAGTCTGGGCCTTTCCTCTCAGCAGCTCCCTCCTCCTCCGTATTTGAGCAAGCCGCCCAACCTCCCTCCTCCTCTTCCCTTGTCCACAGCCCATTTGTGTTTGGACAATCCCCCTCCCAACTGTCTCAGCCACAACCACAGCTTCCGAGTAAGTCTGTCCTGCTTTCTGACAGCGCTTGCTTGCACAGGTGTTGCTCCTTTTCCTCACAGCTTTTTGTTTTCCGGATTTATTCCCTGTTCATTTTATGTTTTTTTTCTGGGGAGGGCAGCAGTGATATGTGACACATAACGGTGTAGTTATGTTCTACAACGCAGAAATATCCATAACAAGCCAACATGTCTATTATTCAATGTTTAAATCTTGTTTCTAAAAACACTGCCTTCAAAAAATATACATTCACAGTTATTTTCACCTGTTTTTGAAAACAAGATTTCAAACTTTAATACTAGACTAAACATCTTGTTAAAAGTGATATTTGTTGCCATGTGCTGAAGTTATAGACTGAGTTGCTTACTTTTCGGCTTGCTTTCTTGCTTAGTGTGCCCCTCTGCCTCCTCATCTTCTTCATTGCCGCTTAAACTTTAGATCTGTGTCTTCCATTCTTGATCAACACCTTGTTTCATTTTCTGCCTCAACCAGCCCAGGGCTTCTCTGCAAATGTAAACAACTAGATATTTGTTTGTTTTCAGTCTACAATAAAATCCTCAAACCACAACATTTCACATCAGTAATGATTTTACATATAACAGATGTTCTAAATTTGGTCTCTCCCTGGATAAATCAAATTTAAAAAAAAAATACCACAGTTTAAACAGGATCCAAAATATCTGTTTATCTGTCTGTAACTTTTATAAGCCTGTATAGTCTTCTGTCTCCCTGTCTGTCTTTTTGTCTGTTTTGCCACTCTGTCTCTACTTGTAGTCATATTTTTACTTTACCTGGTTTTATTTCTTACGGAGATGTCAGAGAAAAAAATAATTAATGCTCTATGTTTAGCATACTGGTCTTCACATGTACCATTCACACTCCCACGATGGATAACTTGGATTAAATAATGTTTTAGTTTGATCTTGGAATGAGATATTAGGATATACTTCAAGTGTGAGCTGTTAAACACAATGCAGTGTTATTTTTGAGATACCTTAAACCTATTTTAAAGGATAACAGATTGTGGGGTTGTAAAACCTTTGATATTCAGGATGTTTATAAGAACTTACGGGGTTTAGGAGCACTTAACAAATGTGTTCTTCGTCATCCTCTTCAGAATCTGCCTAACTGAATACAGCATGCCAAAGCCGTTTGTTGGCTTTTATAGGAAGGAAGATGACAGAATACTGTATATCATATATTTAATAAAGAGCACAAATTACAAAATAATGCATACAAACAGTTTTTTTCTCTGACACCTCTGTAATTTATCTTTTCCTCTTCTCTGTTTCTCTCTTCAAGTCTATCAGTTTCTCTGCTCATCTATAGATTGTTCCCTCACTTTATCGTGTTGTCCTTCAGCCTTCTTCTATTTCGTGCTCTTGACTTGACCCCATTGCCTCTTTGTGCTTTCTTTCTTTCTCTCTTCGGTGGCCTCCTTGCATTCTGTGCCTTGTTTGTTTACCTGCTCCACTGTTTTCCGCTGTAGATGGTTCATCTCGCAGCCTTGCTTCTCGCGAGCGTGTGCACAAAAGCAGTGTGTCCGTGGCTGGGCATGGTACTGCTCTCTCATCTCTCGCTCTAAGGCAAAAGGGTGGGTAATCACAGCATGCATGTCTCCCTCAGACTGAACGGAGGGTGGGTAGGAACTCCTGAAAAAAAACACACAGCTGGAAAAAAAACTTGTGAATAATAATTGACTCATGAGTGCTTTGTACTTAACCTTCTAACTTTCAAAGCTGTACATTATAAACACAATATTATAATAAAAAGAAAAAAAAAAACAAAGTTAGTAGTATCTAAACTAAGTTTTAAATTTAAGTTCAGTTTAAAACAAAGATTGACTTGCAGACAGTTTCAGGATGTCTGCAGTTACTAGACTAATTGCCTAGTTTCTGGTCAACACCAAGCTCAATCCAGTATGAGTAGGAGAGGTCCCAGAACTGGGCTGGAATCCATCCTTCATCAGCTCCTCCATGTCCGCTAGCTGTCCTCATCCATATCCATAGTTTGTCTGGTAATAGACAGAGTTGGGAGAAACACCCAGCTACTGAAGTAAAAGTCACCAAAGTTTGTTTTTAATGAAATCTATCACTCAAAGTTGTCATCTGCTTTACAAAGTATAACATTTTCCACTTAAGTAACTTAAGTTATTTGTCTTTCTGCCCTTCATTTCATTTACCTTATCTTTTTAACATTACATTTTTGCTTTTCACTCACATGTTGAGTGTTTTTGTGTCAAGTGTTAGAATAAATGGTTAAACTCTTACCACTGATGTTGCACTGTTTTGTGGTGTAACTGTATTTGAATTATTAACGTTTAGGTGAGCGAGGGAGCCTGATGTCTGGTGCGCGGCCCATGTCTCCAGCCTCCAAACACCGGCAGGAGAATCGCTCGCCCAAACAGGAGAGTCGGGGAAGCCGCTCATCTGAACAGAGCAGGATGAAGACGGGTGAGGGGGGACACTCAGCCAGTGAAGCCCTCATCCTCCGGTCAGACACTGCCAAACTGAGGTCTGACTCTCACAGTCGCTCTCATTCGCCCAATCACAACACTCTGCAGGCTCTAAAGGCAGATGGTAGAACCTCAGGACTTCGGGCTGAGTCCCCAAACCCTGGCTCTCGCTCCTCTTCTCCCAAACAAAAAGGTGTATCCTCATCAGGCAGGTCAAGTCCCTCCAACACCTCCTCCCAGCACTCCTCTTCAACCCCTCACGACAAGAACCTTCCACCTAAAAATAGTCCGTCCTCCAAAGCCCAGCTAGATCCTCCCAGAGAGAGATCCAAATCAGATTCATACACTCTGGACCCAGACACACTCAGAAAGAAGAAGGTTCCACTTACAGAGCCACTTAGAGGCAGATCTACCTCCCCCAAACCCAAACTATCTCCTAAAGATTCAAATAAAGGTGTGATCAGTAATGCAGAGAACCGTGTCCCCTCTCCACATGTAACCCAAGAGAACCTCCACAGTGAAGTAGTGGAGGTATGCACCTCTAGTGCACTCCTCTCCAACGAGGACGGCAATGATGAGAATGTGGAGGTCCGTAATGCAGAAGAAGGCTCGTGTAAGGTGCATTTTAGCATCGGCAAAGCCCCTGTCAAAGAGGAACTGGAGAGCCGCTCTTCACCCAAAGTCAGTCGTAAAACCTCCAGTCGACATGCGCGCCCTAAGAAGGACAAATCTGGGCCTCTCTTTAAAGGTGAGAGTACATCAAGGATAACAGAGCCTGCCAAACAGGCCATGTCACCCTCTGTGGCTGAATGTTCACGTGCAGTCTTCGCAGCATTCCTTTGGCATGAAGGTATTGTCCACGACGCAATGGCCTGCTCCTCCTTCCTTAAGTTCAACCCAGACTTAACCAAAGAGCACGCCCCAATCCGCAGTTCCCTGGGAGGACAGGGTGCTGAGGAGAAGGAAAGTAAGTTAAAGAACCGCCACTCTTTAGAGATTTCCTCTGCACTTAACATGTTTAATATTGCTCCACATGGCCCAGACATCTCTAAAATGGGCAGCATCAACAAAAACAAGGTACTGTCCATGCTGAAGGAACCCCCATTGCCAGAGAAGTGTGAAGACGGGAAAGGAGAGGTGATTTCCTATGAGATGACTTCTCATCCCTCTATGAGGGTAAAGTCAATCTTACCGTTAACATTACAGCATTTGGTGGCATTCTGGGAGGACATATCAATGGCCACCATCAAGGCAGCAACTCAAAACATGATCTTCCCCAGCCCGGGGTCCAGCGCCATCTTAAAAAAGAAGGAACATGAGAAAGACAGTAAAAAGGCAAAGAAGGAGAAGAAGAAAAGGGAGAAGGCAGAGGTGCGTCCCAGAGGGAATCTGTTTGGAGAGATGGCGCAGCTCGCCATGGGTGGCCCGGAGAAAGACACTATCTGTGAACTGTGTGGGGAATCTCACCCTTACCCGGTCACCTACCATATGAGACAGGCTCACCCAGGTAAGAATTCAGGAAGTTTTGGTTAGATTTTTATGAATAGGTATAAGTACATTAGTCTCTCAAATAGTCTATTAACATGTCGGGTTTGCACTCAAATTTTTAGATAAAGTGGCATAAATTTAAAAAGTGTTCTGTGGTTTGAACATCTCTCCTTTGTGTATCTATGGCAGGGTGTGGACGCTATGCTGGAGGCCAGGGCTACAACAGTATTGGCCACTTCTGTGGTGGTTGGGCTGGGAACTGTGGAGATGGTGGCATAGGAGGCAGCACCTGGTATCTGGTGTGTGATCGCTGTCGGGAAAAATACCTCAGAGAGAAACAGACTGCTGCCAGGGAGAAGGTACCCTACTGCTGCTGGAAGGTTTTAAGACTTAAATCAAACACCTTCAGCTTTTTTTTTTTAATCACACTAACTACTTGTACCAAACCCAATCTGCATGGTCTTTGCTAGGTAAAGCAGTCAAGGAAGAAACCTCTGCAAGTGAAGACACCAAGGGCGCTGCCCACAATGGAGGCCCACCAGGTGATTCGGGCAAATGCTTTGTTCCTGCTATCCCTCAGCAGTGCTGCCGAGCCCAGCATGCTGTGCCACCACCCTCCCCGGCCCCTGCATTCTCAGCTGCTTCCCAGCCTCAAGGAGGGTGTGTCGGATGAACTCCCCAATAAAATGGGCTGTCTCTACCTACAGACACTAGCTAGGTAGCTAACAGCTCAGTTAAATAACCAGTTGCCTTTTATAGATGAGTAATATCTGATGATTTGAGTTGCTCTCACTCTCCTCTCATTCACCCAGGCAACACACAGAGAACTTTGGGGCCTACCAGGATGATAACCTCTTCCAAGATGAGATGAGGTATTTGCGCTCCACATCTGTTCCTGCGCCCTACATTTCAGTCACCCCTGATGCTTGCCCCAATGTGTTTGAGGAACCTGAGAGTAACATGAAATCAATGCCCCCCAGGTAAAACCTCTCACTCATACTATTTACTTAATTACTTCCACTTCCCGTCATTAGTGTTTTTACAGAAAGGCAGTTTTCTCACAACACCACCTACTACTGTGTGTGAGCTAAATAGACACACATTCTTAATATTCAATACAACTGCCGATCAGGTTGCACCTATCGAAATATTTGATTTTATTTCCTCAGAATAACAAATGGATGTTCAGAGCAGACCAACAGATAATCCCATTATTTTCATTCAGGTTCATGCAGATATACACCATCCCCCCTACCTCCCTTTCTTTCCCTTGCACCCTATACAGTGTGACAGCAAGCACACTTGCATATTGTTTAGACAGTGTGCCCTAATTGTTATGCCTCTTCATCATGACCACCCTCATCTTACACAGTACAAAACAGCCTGGCTGATTCATTCTTTGGGGTAATTAAGTTGTCTACTGCCAAAATCTGTTCACATCTATACGTCCATCCATCAATAGTTGCTGAAAAGGAACACACTGTTCTGTGAGCAAACACTCATCTTCTTCAGAAAACATACTTAATCTGGACTGGTCTTCAAAGATATTTAAATTGAAGGTTAAACAGTATTTGTGTGTCTTTGTCTCTATGGGCTCTCTTTTAGTCTGGAAACCAGTCCAATCACAGACAGCGACACAGCGAAGCGTACAGTTTTTCAGAGGTCTTATTCAGTCGTAGCCTCTGAGTATGACAAGCAACACTCACCCTCTCCAGCCCGGGTCAAAGCTGTGCCCAGACGCAGGGTCCATAGTGGCGATGCAGGTAATTACTTTTAAGAAATGATTCATGATAGTGAGGCTTAATTGAGTGACAGCATCTGTTACATTGACTTGGTCTGTCCCCCATTCAGAGGTGGGCTCTTCCTTGTTGAGGCACCCGTCTCCCGAGCTCTCTCGGCTGATCTCGGCCCACGGCTCCCTCAGTAAGGGGGAGAGGAACTTCCAGTGGCCTGTTTTGGCTTTTGTCATCCAGCACCATGACCTGGAGGGCCTGGAGGTGGCCATGAAGCATGCACTGAGGAAGTCTGCCTGCAGAGTGTTTGCCATGGAGGTACAACTCTCTGGGCTGCAATGTCTGTCTCAATCTCAGAGCTCAATCATACTTTGATTATTGGTGATTATACAGCAGTGTCTTGGGGTTATAGGCTATAAGTTGGCTGGATATTATGAATCAATCAATTAGATTTGTGTACTAAATTAGCTTATACATTTGAATTAGATTCTGGTATTGTCTTTATGTAATAACAAGACTAACTAGTGTGATTTACTCTTGGTGTCCCTGTCAGGCATTCAACTGGCTGCTGTGCAATGTGATTCAGACCACCTCTCTGCACGACATCCTTTGGCACTTTGTAGCATCTCTCACTCCGTCGCCCTTTGAACCAGAGGATGAGGAAGATGATGAGAACAAGGGGAACAAAGAAATTGTGGAACAGGTAATAAATGGTAAAAAGAGAAAAAGCATGCTTGATTACCTTTGCTTTGTTGTTGCATGTTTTAAGTATTATCATCTTGACTCTGTGCCCTACAGGAAAGAGATCTTGGTGTTTGTGAACACCCTCTGTCAGATATTGTTATCGCTGGGGAAGCAGCTCATCCTCTCCCTCACACTTTCCACCGCCTCCTTCAGACCATCTCTGACCTCATGATGTCACTTCCTAGTGGCAGCTCACTTCAGCAGATGGCACTGAGGTAGAATTTCTAGCATGAAATATTTCAATTTGCTACCAACAAATTCCTTCAGGATTGTAACTGTCACAATCTCCTTTGTATTTTTGCCAGTTCTAAGTCTTAGTCACATTGTATAGTGAATACTGTTAATGTTTGTGACTCGTTCCTTTAGGTGCTGGAGTCTCAAGTTCAAGCAGTCGGACCATCAGTTCCTCCACCAGAGCAACGTTTTTCATCACATCAACAATATTTTGTCTAAGTCAGATGATGGCGACAGCGAGGAGAGCTTCAACATCAGTGTTCAGTCAGGCTATGAAGCAATGAGCCAGGCAAGAAAACAAATCCCTTCCTTACTTACTTAATTATACAAGATAGATTGCACCAAAGGTTTATTATCTTACTGTTATCCATCTGTCGTATGCTGACCTGATGCCAATGTGTCTGTGTGTGGCGATAGGATCTCTGCCTGGTGACCTGTCTGAAGGATCTGACCAGTGTAGTGGACATCAAGACATCCAGTCGTCCCGCCATGATCGGCAGCCTAACAGATGGCTCCACGGAGACCTTCTGGGAATCTGGAGATGAGGACAAGAACAAAACCAAGAGCATCACCATCAGCTGTGTGAAAGGCATAAATGCCTCCAACGTGTCTGTTCATGTGGACAACTCCAGAGACATTGGGGTAAGGGGGCATTGAAGTGTTTGGGTATGAAAAACTACTTGTTTTAAACTACTTGTATAAATGCCAAATTATGACCACAATGGCATTGATGATAAAATGTTTTTACATGGGTTTTCTTATGGCTGTCAGTGAATTAAATTTTTTCCTCCACAGAATAAAGTCACATCAGTGACATTCCTATGTGGAAAAGCAATTGAGGACCTCTGCAGAATTAAACAGGTATGGGTTTCTTTGGCTTCACAATAATTTAAAACTTGGTAATGAGAACATGGGAATGGAGGATAATCAGTATAGTTTGTGTATTAATGAATGCTGTTAAAGTGTAAAGGTCTTGAGTTTCTCTTTGCTGCTGTGCTATATATAGCTGTATACTGTATATTGATCATTTACTTTGTCTGACTTCCAAATTTTATCGACCTTGGAATCAAGGGAAGTTGAAAGAATGGAGCCTTACATTGCAGGGTTGTTTTTACAAGGTGCACTGCGGTTTTCCATGCACATGTGGCAGAGTTCCGTGTAAACACCCCTTTACCTTTGCATCCCAGGTTGACCTCGACTCGCGTCACATGGGGTGGGTGACAAGTGAGCTACCTGGAGGAGATCATCATGTGATCAAGGTGGAACTGAAAGGTCCTGAAAACACCCTGAGGGTGCGCCAGGTAAAGGTTCTCGGTTGGAAAGAGGGCGAGACCATCAAGATTCCTGGACAGATCTCAGCCAGCATGGCCCAGCAGAAGAACTGCGAGGCTGAGACCCTCCGAGTTTTCCGCCTCATCACCTCTCAGGTCTGTCTTAACTGCTTCAGCCATATGCCTTATAATCACCTGACAAGTTACTTCTCTGTTACCATACTCTACTGCCTGTTTCAAACATTTACATTTTAAAAATATTAAATTTTTTGTGCAAATAGCTGGAGGTTCATCTAAGTTCTTTATTGTGTACATTTAGGTCTTTGGGAAACTAATCTGTGGAGATGCAGAGCCGACTCCAGAACAGGAGGAGAAAAACCTGCTTTCATCACCAGAGGGAGAAGACAAGGTCTGCACTTTGATAACTGGCCTGTTAACTGCCATACATACTTAGTGACCTTAAACATAATGTTTTACTCCTGTTGTATTTTTGTCAATAGGTGCCATCTGATGCAGACCTCAAAGAGCACATGGTTGGAATAATTTTCAGCAGGAGCAAACTGACCAACCTGCAGAAACAGGTAAGTTATCAGTTCCTCTGACCATTCAGACAAGATGAATTACTATAAATTCTGTCCTCTAGCCTAAAGTGTATACTCAATCCTAGGTGTGCGCCCACATCGTCCAGGCCATCCGTATGGAGGCCACACGTGTGAGGGAGGAGTGGGAGCACGCCATCTCCAGCAAAGAGAACGCTAACTCCCAGCCCAGTGACGATGATGCCTCCTCAGACGCCTACTGCTTTGAGCTGCTGTCCATGGTCCTGGCACTGAGTGGCTCCAACGTGGGCCGCCAGTACCTAGCTCAGCAGCTAACACTCATGCAAGACCTGTTTTCTCTGCTGCACACGGCTTCCCCTCGAGTCCAGAGACAGGTGACACACAACTAGAGGTTTATTCATGTGCAGTTTAAGTTAAATGGTACCCTGTGGAGTTTTCTTATAAACAGACAAATTCATGTTTACATTCATTGTTTCTCACCAAAGCTGATTTTTTAAATTTATTTTTTTGGAAACCTGGATTCTGTACACCTGTGTTTAATCACTGGCAGTTGTCATATTACCTGCAATTTCTGGCTCATTGCGATATTTCATGGCACATTACTGCCACCAACTGTCAATCAGTGGAACAGCAGGAAACTGGCACCAGGAATGTGTTTCCTGCTCCAATGCACTTGAGACACAAACAAATCAGGAACCTATTCATCAAAATATTACTTTTAAGTGCACCTAGTGGTCAAAAGCTCTACAGGGCACCTTTAACATGCTATGCTGCACTGATTTGTATCACACATGGTGGAGGATGTTGATATGTTTGCAAGCAACCAGGAGCCAAGTGCTGTCACTCACTATTGTCCATGATGTGGTCAAGGAGAACTCAACTCTAATCTAATGTTATGAAATAAATGTAATGCTGTGTAAACCTTTACTTCTAATTAATTGCATTAAGATTATCTTAGATGTTGTCACATGATGGGAGATTGTACTGTTTGGTTCTTCAGCTATTAGTTTGTACAGACTGCTAACATGATGGATGCTAATACGTTTGTCTTTTATTGCTGTCTTCGACCTGATGTAATTGTGGAATTAGTGTGTAGGTGTAACATACTTAGATTTTTTACAATGTGTTCATGTTTAGATAAAAATCTGATCTTGCCTCCTCTCAGGTGACATCGTTGCTTAGACGCGTCCTTCCAGAGGTGACACCAGTGCGACTTGCCAGCATCATTGGGGTGAAGGCTCTGCCACCAGCAGACATCAGTGATATCATCCACTCCACAGAGAAGGGTGACTGGAACAAGCTCGGCATCCTTGACATGTTCCTGGGCTGCATTGCAAAAGCCCTCACTGTGCAGCTGAAAGCCAAAGGCACCACCATCTCCGGCACAGCTGGCACGGCTGCTGGCAAAGGGGTTACCACTGTCACACTGCCTATGATCTTCAACTCCAGGTGAGTTTCTGCTCGGCCTATTTTGGATGCACAAAAATAATTAAATGTATTTATTCATAACAGCACAAATTCATTCAGTTTGTGGTAATTTCAAAAAAAAAAAATTATTTACATTTTTATTCTTCCTGTTGTGTTTAGCTACATCCGTAGAGGGGAGAGCCACTGGTGGATGAAAGGCTCCACTCCTCCTCAGATTGCAGAGATCATCATAAAGCTGGTTAAAGACATGGCAGCTGTAAGTTCCTGGTGCTTTTACCGATCCCTCCTTTTAAGTGCCTGCATCTCTCATGTCATGTGTCTGAGACGGTCATGTGCTGTTTTTAGGGCCACCTGTCCGATGCTTGGTCCAGGGTCACCAAAAATGCAATAGCTGAGACCATTATAGCCCTGACTAAAATGGAGGAGGAGCATCGGTCCCCTGTGCGCTGTATTGCCACCACAAGGGTATGGATACAGATTCCATCATCTGCATGTATCTCTGTTTAAAAATACAGGATATTAAGTAATCATATATAATTTCTTGTTCTGCCTCATAGCTGTGGCTGGCCTTAGCCTCACTGTGTGTGCTAGACCAGGACCATGTAGACAGACTGTCCTCTGGTCGCTGGATGGGCAAAGATGGACAGCAGAAGCAGATGGTGAGAATGATATGAAACGTCGAGAGCTGCACTGTATGAAAATAATGGAAAGGAAATCAAACGAATAATTATCTTCTTTTGCCTCCCTCCACAGCCCATGTGTGACAACCACGATGACGGTGAGACAGCAGCCATCATACTGTGTAACATGTGTGGCAACCTCTGCACTGACTGTGACCGCTTCCTCCACCTGCACCGACGCACACGCTCTCATCAGAGACAGGTTTGTTAGTTGTTTACCTGAAAATTATTAATGTGAAAAAAAAAATGTATAGAAAAATGTTAGAATGGGCTGATGTTAAATCTTATTTTAATGGCTTTGTGCTTTCAGGTGTTCAAGGAGGAAGAGGAGGCTATAAAGGTGGATCTCCATGAAGGCTGTGGGAGGACCAAGCTCTTCTGGCTCATGGCTCTGGCTGACTCAAAGACTATGAAGGCCATGGTGGAGTTCAGAGAGCACACAGGTAACATAGAAACGGAGCATATCAATGTCTTTGTATGACTATATTTAGGGGTGCTAGTATGTTATTGAAAAACATGTTTAATTGTGCCATTGTATTAGAAATGATGTTAGTGTCAAACCTTTTTCTATCTCCAGAATTTCCTTCAACACATGTAAACCTGCTCTGACAAATCTTAATATTTTTGTAGGTAAACCAGCCTCCAGCAGCTCAGATGCCTGCAGATTCTGTGGTACGAGGAATGGCACAGAGCTGTCTGCAGTGGGCAGTGTCTGCTCAGACCCAGACTGCCAGGTATGTGACTATAAACAAGAAAACTAAATCACTTATTACCTATTGACTATTGTTTTGATCGAGAGTAGAAGCTCTAAAAATAATCTAACTTGTTTTTTAGTTTTTATTTCACAAAATACACACAATATAAACACATGTATAGAAAAACAAGTATAACCTAAATTATTAAACATTTATTTTAACTAATATCCGTTTATCCATTCTGTAAAAACAGGTGCCTTTCTCTTTGATCATTAAATGTAATTATATCTTAATTTATGAATTATAACTATCTTTTATCGAGATAGAAAAATTTCCTTGACCAGTTTGGCTAAAACACTGCATAGAATATTTATGATATTTGATGAGTGTGATTGAAGCACAGCTTGATAGAGCTGAAGCACCCCCTCCTTTGAGTCCCTAAACTTTCTTAAAAATAATAGTTTTTGGTGAGCACTACAAATAATGGATGAGGTGACATCCACCTGTTTCAGAGATGAACAAATTAAATTAATGAAATTAAATTAAAAACCTGAACTGAGCCCACAGACTTATTTGCAATGTTCCCAAGACTCACTGGTTTCTCTCGTGTTCTCTCTTAGGAGTATGCTAAACTGGCGTGCAGTAAGACTCATCCTTGTGGACACCCCTGTGGAGGAGTTAAGAATGAGGAGACCTGCCTCCCATGTCTGCACGGCTGTGACAAGAGCACTGGCTGTCTGAAACAGGATGCAGATGACATGTGTATGATCTGCTTCACAGAAGCCCTCTCTGCTGCTCCTGCAGTACAGGTAGCTCTAAACATGACTGTCCATTAGGTTTCATATTTTTCACTTCTGGATTAAAATTTGTCCTTATCTAACGTTTGACTCTTTGTTTTGCTCCCAGCTGGACTGCACTCATGTGTTCCACCTTCAGTGTACTCGTCGCGTGCTTGAAAATCGTTGGCTCGGTCCTCGAATCACATTTGGGTTCATGTTGTGTCCGATTTGTAAGGTAAGACGTTGCCTGAGCCTGTCTGACTTAACAGATTAATTTAGCAACAAAGAGGTTGAAAACGGTTTCCACCACGCCTCAGTTAATGGAGCTCAGTCTGCTGAAATGCTTTGTTGAAAGCTCAGATTACTGATGCTTCCTCTTGCAGACTATCACTGCTTTGTTCACTGTCATCTTTGGGAAATGCTGTTGACACACTCAGTAACTCAACATTAGAACAAAATTAAATTAGCCTGCTGACTAACACTGGTACATTTGCAGTAATGTTGATTAATGTGCATTGCCCCTAAATAAATAAAATAAAATTAGATTCAATGAAACAAAGCCACGTGAATAAACTTGGATGTTTGTTTTACTGTTTGTGTCCAGAACAAAATCAATCACTCAGTGATCAAGGACCTGCTCGACCCTATCAAGGAGCTCTATGAGGATGTGAGGAGGAAGGCACTGATGAGGCTGGAGTATGAGGGTCTACATAAGAGTGAGGCAATAACTACACCAGGAGCACGCTTCCACAACGACCCTGCAGGCTTTGCCATGAACAGATACGCATACTATGTCTGCTACAAGTGCAAGAAGGTACCCATGTAAAACAAAGATGCAAAACATGGTCATTTAATGTTGTTCAGGGGTAGAGAATGAAGGCTAATCCTTTTTTTTCCAGGCCTACTTTGGTGGAGAGGCCCGGTGCGATGCAGAGGCAGGACAGGGAGATGACTACGACCCTAGTGAGCTGATCTGTGGAGCATGCTCAGATGTCTCCAGGGCTCAGGTAGATAAGTGATTCCTGTGAGGATCCTGGCTATACTACAACTACTGCTTTAAAGGAATAGTTTGACATTTTTGACTTTCTTACTGGCAGTTATATAAGAAGATTGATACCACTCTTATTTCTGCATGCCAAATTTGAAGCCGAAATTGGTGATTAGCTTAGCACAAAGACGGAAACAGAGGAAAACAGCTTACCAGTACCTCCAAACATCGTTATTGGTATAAAAACCAAAGTGTAAAAAAATAGAATTGTTTAATGGCTGCACTCATAACACAAAATGTGAGTCTATCTCTGATGATTTATTTTTACTATCACCAGATGTGCTCCAAGCATGGCACAGACTTCCTGG
Source organism: Trachinotus anak (assembly GCF_046630095.1). Taxonomy (NCBI): domain Eukaryota; kingdom Metazoa; phylum Chordata; class Actinopteri; order Carangiformes; family Carangidae; genus Trachinotus; species Trachinotus anak. The sequence goes on from NW_027273852.1 coordinate 13,906,959, forward strand.
AGTATAAATGCCGGTACTGCTGCTCGGTGGCTGTTTTCTTCTGCTTTGGCACCACACACTTCTGCAATGCCTGCCATGATGACTTCCAGAGGATGACCAGTGTCCCCAAGGAGGAACTGCCGCATTGTCCTGCAGGTACTTAATGATTCTGTTCACTATACTCTTGTGGAAAATGTTGAATTATTCAGTGCGCACATTCAGACATTAAAGTCACAATGACATGGCAGTTATAGTGTCTGTAGCGAGTGGATGAAATAAATAAAGACCTCAACCACATTCTTTAGAAAGGTAAACAAAGTTTTTGCCAGCTGACATCCAAACCCATACCTACTATAACATTATTCTGCTAACTGAGACCATACATTAATGGCTAACACCCAACAGCTAACTGTTAAGTGTGGTTTTATATGATGGGCCCTAAATCACATGTGATTGTAGAAATGAATGTATGTGCCCCGGGATGCATCAAAAAATGGAAGAGAGAGGGGTGATTTTTGACATAATTGCTCGAATTTTTTTTTTGTCTGACTTGGAATTGGCATCGAAGAGATAATTTGACCACCGACACAAAATGGGCCATCAGAATGATTTTTTTAATCTCACTGTGTGACTGCAAATATCAGGCTGAAAAAAGCTGATGTAATTCTTGTCCTTTCTGTCACAGGACCCAAAGGCAAGCAGCTGGAGGGCACTGAGTGCCCCTTGCATGTGGTTCACCCACCTACGGGGGAGGAGTTCGCATTGGGCTGTGGGGTGTGCAGGAATGCCCACACCTTCTAAACAACATGAGACTTATACTGAAAACCAGTTTGTCTACTGTGATTTCTGGCTGCTGCTGGTGAAGCTCAGCTGTGAAGCTTGGCTCTTGCATTGTCAAGTCCCCTTGACGCTGGACCAGGTTCCTGCTCTACGCCAAGAGTCCTCAGGTCTGCTCCTCTACCAACATTAGTATCTGGGCCCTGCTATGACCACAAGCTGTGGCTCCTTTGGATTCAGAGTGACCTGAATGGAAAAAAGAACAATAGAATTTTAAAAAAAGAAGATAAAAAATAAAAAGAAAATAACTTGTGACGTGTTTGCATGCGGCCGTTGTATTCCCTCGGCTTCTATAGACGTTGCACACCTCCTGAAGTGTAACAATACAAGATTAAACAGTGAATATGAAATAAATTTGCTTAAAGGCAACTGTGGATCAGCGTGGGTTTAAAAAAAAAGGAACAGGCCGTATTTCCAGCTTCCTAACTATAAATTTAAAATATTGTTGTATGTAAACCTTTTTCGTAATCTTGTACAGTATTCTCCACTGTCAAGTGCATCATGGGTTGACGGACAAAAAAAGATGAGTGGGTGGAAAAGACTGTTAAGAATATTAAGTTTGGGCGGAAAATAGTGTACGATTTAATTAATCTTGTATATAACGATACTATTCAAAATAGCTGTATTCCGAAGTTGCTACTCTTCACTTCAGTTTTGTTTGATATTCTGGGTTATGTTTTGAGCCAGAACTTTTAATGAAGTGCAATACTGGGTGTGCCTCCTATTTTGCAGCTGTTTAACCTATGGAATGTATGTCAATAAAGCCACTGTACATTTTTATACAGTAGAGAGTCGTAATTCCCCCCTCTTCTAAATGTCAGATCTCTTTTGTTGTCTAGAAATGAGAAGGAGGAGCCTGGCACCCGCAGTGAATGATGGTGGATGTAAATCCCATTTGCAGCTCTGTTTAAAATAATTAAAATGAAAAAATAAGTACCAAATCCTACAGTAATACAAAAACAAACAAAAAACCTCACAGTGAGACTGATTACAGCTGAATGATTTGAGGGGCCAGTCTTCACACCAAATAAAATTGTGCACCTGTAATGCTTTTCCCTAGTAGGAGGCAGGGGGGTGGTGGGGAGGGTCATGGGAACAGAGTGTGGAAAAAAAGCAGCTGCTGTTATATAAAAAAGCTTAATACTTGTGAATCTGCTCTGTAATATCTGTGGTGGATGGAGTTGAATGGTAATAAACCAGGTTCTCTGTTTCACAAAGTATCCACTGTGTCATTTCTTAATGAGTGGTGACATTTTCTTTCAATTCGCCGCCTGCTGACATGATGCTGCCATATCTAGCTAAAGTCATATATAGTTCATGTATACTATATATTTCTGTAAATACTAGAGTCAAAAGGCTGAATCTCTAAGAAAGTAATATGGTGTGTTACTCTGCCTTATTTCCTTGTACCAGTCTGGAAAATGTATTCAGTCAGGTCACAAGAAATGGCAACAGAAAGCCCTGTAGTATTGTTGGTGACCCCTTTAAACAAAGAGATCCCTACTTCTGGCTCCTTGTTATGTCCACTGTATTTAACCTGTTCAATAAGAGTCTAAAAAAACACATCAGTCATTGATAAGGGATTGAATCAGAAAGTGGGAAAACTGCAAAAATGAATGATATTCACTCAGTAATATTATGAAATAAATCAAATCGGTGCATTAAGTTGTAATTTATCCATATAGAAGAGAATCAGTGCATTGAGAAACCAAAGCTGCAATATTAGGTCAATTTAGTTGATCGACAAAAACATTTTGATTATTGATTAATTGTTAAAGTAATTTATTAAGCAAAATGACAAGTTGATGAGTTAATACTTTTATTTGTCATTGTGACTGTATATCTTTGGGTTTTCGACTGTTAGTCGAATAAAACTAGACCTTTAAATATATCTCCTTGTTTATATCTATATTTTGATATAAATATGCAGCCTTAAAGCAGAACACCAAGTCATTATAGTCCAGAGCTGCATAACAAAAGGATGTGTAAATTATCCCCAATTTTTTTTTTTTTTTTTTTTTTGTACAAACAAATCTGCAACAAGATGTGTATTCGTGCTAACTTTGGAGTGAGTCTTTCATTTCAGGAAAAACAGGAGAACAAATGTTTACCTTTCGTGTGAGACATCGCACGAACATAGACGATCTTTACCAACAGCCATTTCGCATTGCATTTCCCATGATGCACCGCTGCTGTCACAACAACACTTCGCCATTTCAGATTCAGGGGAGCCGTAACTCCCGCGAAAGAACTAGGTCAACTGAGCGGAGGCACCAGGTTCCGGCCGTTTCTTGACCGAAAACATCCTCTCCCTTTTCTCCATCGTCCTCCGGCTCGGTCATTGTGCTCCGATGCGTGTTATCTGGTTGGTGCGAATGAGTTTTTCCAGCGTGGGCCCGGGCTGAAGTGTCAAGTCTGCCAGTTGTCGGATTTTCCTGCTAACAGCTAGCGAGCTAGCTGTGTGTAAACAACAAGGTGGGATGTTTGGATAAGCTGCGTTGTACCTCGAGTGTCTCAGTATAAAATGAACTTTCGGGTCATTCTGCATATTAAGCTCTTAATTCAATTATCATACGAAGGGATTTTTTTTTCTCACTACGAGTTTGCTTACTAAGCATTTTAAGATGACGGTTACATTCATTCTCTGCGTCGGTCACTTTATCGACAAACGTTTTCCTGTTAATTTAATTAAATCAGAGCATTGGTGCAACAAGAGAAGCTGCACAGCCAGCTATTTATTACCAACATTAAATGTTCTGTCTTGCGTATATTCTCAATGTATACGCGTTTATCTGCTTAAGCATGGCCTCCGGCTAATGCTCAAACTGGTGACAAATTTAAAGAAAAATCTGTATAAATGAGAAGAGAAAGTTAACGGATGCAGCAGTTTCCACACAGGTGCATTGCATTGTGCCATTGAGCGTTTAGCATCCACTCATGCTCTGTGGCAGGGGGGCATTTTGCATCGACACCTCTCTAAAACAGATTCAACAAAATCTGATTTACAATTACTAACTTCACTTGGGAAGAATTTATTGCAGGACTTGTATTAGACTCCATCAGTTTTAGCTAGCTGTACCTAATATACGCACAACTGAGTGGATGTCTACATACTATAAAACTTGCAGGTGCTTGAAAGCTTGTGCACTATGTAAAATGTCAAAGGTAGTGACTTTATTACAAAAGAGGGGACCGTACATAGGAATCATCAGAAAACAAGAGGGGATTCAGATCAAGGTTGCTAGGAGTAGACAAAAGTGTCAGTGACAATCTGTAGTGCTGAAACAATTTGTGGATCCACAGAAAAATAATCGGCAACAGTTTTGATCGATTAATTGCTGTAGTCATTTATCAAGTACATTTAGTAAGACATTTCCATATATTACTGATTCCAGCCTCACAAATAAGACAATTTCATGATTTTCCTTGTCAGATAAAATTGTAAACTAAATATTTCAGCTTTGTAAAGTTGTTTGAAGTGGTGTTTGGAAACAGGATACCTGGAACAAAGTGACTGTTAGGATTATCTTTCACATCTGTTTGGGTTGGGGTTAACCTGAGTGGACTTATTCATCAATATAATGTATTGTGTAGTTAAAATGTGTCTCTAATGTGTTTCCTTAATGCTGGATTATAACAAGCTGGTTTATCTCTGTGTTCAAGGATGAAGCGGATGAAAGGAGCTGAGGAGGGCAGCAACAGCTCCTCTAGTAAGAGCCCACCAGAGGTTTGCAAGAAGGTTCGGAAGCATGGCGAGGAGCTTGAGGCGGTGGCGGCCGGCGAGTCACAAGACTCTGACTGGGCACGACTGCCTCAGGAGCTCCTGCTCCACATCTTCCAGTACCTTCCACTGCTGGACCGGGCTTATGCCTCTCAGGTGTGTCATCGGTGGAACCAGGCTTTCCATATGCCTGAGCTGTGGAGATGCTTTGAGTTTGAGCTTAACCAGCCCGCTAGCTCTTACCTGAAAGCCACACATCCAGACCTCATCAAGCAGATCATAAAGAGGCACTCCAACCACCTGCAGTATGTCAGCTTCAAGGTAAGAGAGCAAAAGCAGTCATATGTGCAACACATAAGCATTGTCTTTATTCTTGGCTTAAATAACCGTCTGGTTTTAAATACTGTTTTCATGTTGCTAACATGGTATTCAATCTTTGTGCTTGGCAGGTGGACAGCAGTACAGAGTCTGCAGAGGCAGCTTGTGACATTCTTTCACAGTTGGTGAATTGCTCACTGAAGACCTTGGGGCTCATCTCAACAGCCAGGCCCAGTTTTATGGAGGTTCCAAAGGTATAATTAACATAAACACTGGGTCGTGTATCCTGTTCTTCTCAGTTGTAAGAAAAGTCAAAGGAAGTCTTGTTGTTGTTGTGTACACTCTGATTTTATTATGCACTGCCAATGCATCTCCACAGTGGTGCCCTTAAACTGTGGCTGAGCATGTTTGTGGACAGAATAGTTTTTGTATTTTCATCTTATCTGAGGATGGGGCTGAAAAGCAGTGTCTGCTCTCGTGCCTGGCGAAGGACAAATCTGTAATAAGTTCCACGGCCTCAGGAGGACACAGGATGCGAATCTTGCAAGTTTTATCTTGTCTCTTTGCACAGAGATCTTTCTGGGAAGCCCTCAGTCGTGTATGAGTTAGTTTATGACTTAAAACATTATCAGCGGAGAAGCTTGAAACTTTTGTGCACATTCTTTGAACACATGTCCCACGTTCTCCAGGTCCCAGTCTGTGGGACTGTGTGTGCTCAAGAGGCATTATCTGTTACAGCAGAAAGTGTTGCAGCTGGCTTTTCTCACACATCTGCAAGTAATATTTTTGCACAGTTACTTCTGTAACAAATACTGGGCAAAGATGATGATGGGGAGAGAGAGAGAGTTGTGTTGTATCAGACGGCAGGAGCACCCACACAAGGGCTTAGAAATGCTGTAGGAAAAACTTCATGCTTGACACCATGAAAAACCTCATTGAACTTATCTTCTACATTTAAAGATCAAGAAGTTTTTTCTTGTCATCCACTTCTAAATCCTCTGAATGCTTAAAATTCAGTGTTGTCTTTGTCCTTCCACAGTCTCATTTCATCTCAGCTCTGACTGTGGTGTTTGTCAACTCCAAGTCGCTGTCTTCACTAAAGATTGATGACACGCCAGTTGACGATCCGTCTCTGAAGGTGCTGGTGGCCAACAACAGTGACACCCTGAAACTGCTGAAGATGAGCAGCTGCCCTCACGTCTCTCCAGCAGGTACAGTGAGAGCAAAGACTCTTTTAGCTGTTTCAGTGCTTAAGAGGAGCTAGATTTATATTGCTTTGTAATGCTTTTTGTGTGGCAGTTGGACAACATAAAGCAAAAATCAATCTACGCATGCACTGTATTTTTAGTGAAAAGTTTTTGATTTGCAATTTTGAGTCATAAGGCTTTCAGTGTTTTCCATTCAGTAGGTTATTAAGACGCTGTAATTTTCTTGTCTGGCCTTGTACAATGTTGTCATTTCATGGCGTGGCCTGGCAGACATCACATGATGTATTATGAATTAACTATTATGTAGTTTCCCTCTTACATTCATTTTCCTGGAACCGTTTTCAATTGTCAGCTATGATAATGACAAATATAATGGTGTTTTTGTGCTTAGGAGCAAGTTTTTCCCTCCTGTCCTGGCCATGGGTTTTTAGGAATTTAAAAACTGGATTTGATGATGTTTTAAAAGCACGATCTGTCTCTCTTTTTAGGAATCCTGTGTGTGGCAGACCAGTGTCACGGGCTGAGAGAGCTAGCACTGAACTACCACCTCTTGAGTGATGAACTCCTGCTGGCCCTCTCCTCAGAGAAACATGTCCACCTGGAACACTTGCGTATCGACGTGGTGAGTGAAAACCCTGGCCAGCACTTCCACACCATCAAAAAGAGCAGCTGGGACGCCATGGTGCGGCACTCACCCAAATTCAACCTGGTCATGTACTTCTTCCTCTATGAGGACGAGTTTGGCCCTTTCTTTAACGAGGAGATCCCTGTTACACACCTCTACTTTGGCCGCTCAGTCAGCAAAGAGGTCTTGGGCCGCGTTGGCCTCCACTGCCCCCGCCTGGTGGAGCTGGTGGTGTGCGCCAATGGCCTGCGACCTCTGGATGAAGAGCTGATCCGCATTGCAAAGCACTGCACCCAGCTGTCAGCCATCGGCCTGGGTGAGTGCGAAGTCTCCTGCAGTGCATTTGTGGAGTTTGTTAAGATGTGTGGGCGGAGGCTGTCGCAGCTGTCCATCATGGAGGAGGTGCTAATTCCTGATCACAAATACTCCCTGGATGAGATTCACTGGGAGGTTTCGAAGCACCTGGGCCGGGTCTGGTTCCCAGACATGATGCCGACCTGGTAAAGTAAAGCCAGAGAGGAGAGAAGTGTGTGGTGAAGAACAGCTACTGCCTCCATGTTTGCACTGAAAGGCTTTTTAAATGCTCAGCTGTAGTGGAATGTTTGGCGCCAACATGGAGAGCATAAACTCGCTGAGCCCCTGTGAGGAGTGCAGCATGGGGGAATAATGTGGCACCCAACCGCTGCACAATGTTATCATGTAGTGCAAACACCAGAAAAATCTCTGCCCGTCAGCTTCAAAATGGACTGTGGAATCCTGCTTTGTCTGACGCAGAGACAGACCCGGGCAGGCTGGCTTCTTCGCATATTGAACAATCAGCACCGACCAGTGCAAAACCAATGTTTTTATAACTGCAAACTGAGTTATATGGACATTGTAGCTTGGTTATGATAATCTATATAATGAGAAGTGTGTATGTGTGCTTGTGTTTGGGTGTGTGTGCGCGTGTGTGTTCCAATGTTTTTCAACATTGGTGAGTAATTAGGGACAATTAGGTGCACAATTGCATGTTGTTACACTACCACTTGGCCTACTTAAATCCAGTCTGAGATAGCAGCTCTGCACTCTGCAACGCAGCAAGGCATCGGAGGTTTCCTAATGACTGCAATGTTATTTGCATACAGGATGTGTTTGGAGGTGTAGTTGAGCGTGAATTCACCTCATTTTAAACTAATTTAAACAGCAGTGGTGTTGATGACATCTTGCTTTTTCTCTTTGCCCGAGCGTGGTCATGCATCAGAAGAAGGAAACATGATCATTGAAAATGTTAGAAGTTGGCCAGGAGAGAAAAACAGAACATGTGTGTATATAGGTCTCTATATTTGTGATGTGAAGGTGTACAATGTTGATTGATGTCATGGATTTTTTTTTTTATTTTCTCCAGGTTACACAAGTATTTCTTTACTGCATCGTGCATCAATTGGCTTGACAAATTAATTTCTCTGTGTTCATTAAGAAGGCTTCTGTACAGTTATATTTCCTAAGCACCTTACATGAAAACCAAAACAATTGTTAGGACAAACCAAGTCCTCCTACTGAAAGCAAGAAAATGAGCTTTATAATAATGCTCCAATTAGTCTTAGTTGGGCCCAGATTTAAATAGTGATTATTTACACTGTACAGGGCTTCTGGTGAATCAGATACCAAGAACAGTATATTGGAGCAATGAAGCTGTAATTACTGATTTTAAGAGAAATGGTTCTATGTAAATATAAACAGTGCACAGACATGTCTGAATTTGAGGATAGATATTGGACAAGTCACCATCCTTCATAACTCAGATTGCTTTGTAATTGTTCAACAATAGACTAGCTATTAGCTTACTGTGCACGCTGAGAATGCAAAACTAACCCTTTGTGTGTCTCAGGTGCATTAAATGAATATATTTCCTATATAGGTTTCATTTGTATCTTCTGCTATTTGCCTGTTCAAGCTCCAAACCTGTTGTGAATATCTGCCCTCCTACTAGCCCACATTTGCTCTGTATCATGTTATCACATCATACATACAGGTGAGGAAGCGGTATTCAACTTTTCATGATAAACACTGTCTTTCCAGATTTCATTAGTGCCCCTGTCTCAAACAGCCGTTCATTTCAGTCAAGATTAGGCAAGTCAGATGAGTGAAACAAACTTTTTTTCCTTTAAGAAGGAAGTCAAATGCATCTGTATATAAAACGCTGTGTGTTTGATCATTATGAATAGAAATGTACTTATTTCTTTATTTCACCCTCTGTCAGGGTTTGAAGTTTCCTTAACAGCTTGTGTCTTTTATAAAACCAGAGTGCGAGTTATCCTTTACTAGATGGATCTTTTTCATACTGTAGTCACTAGAGAAGATAAGCTGTGTAATTTATTGATATGGATACTGCTTTTGTAATTGATTTGTGTTTTTCAGTTATACAAAAACAGCAGACGTTTTAACCAGCAAGCATACCAGCACCAAGATGGGTTTTATTGGTTTTGACCCTTCCACCCGCCACCATGGTTTTGTTGCATGCAGGTAGTTCAGGAGTGTTGAGTCCACTACTGTACAACTATAATCATTTATCAACACAGTGGAGAGATTTTAACTAGGAAGCACCACACTCCGCTTGGAGAATGTAACCCTGCACTCTTCATACAGAGGCAGGCCGTCATTTTTGTCCTCAACCGTGTAAAAGAAGATTCATTTTCCAGCAGGACAATGGCATTTAGGCCATTACAGGGTACAACCCCTGTTTGAAATCCAGGAAGACGAGAGTGCAGATGTACATGACTTTCTCTCCACAGTTATCAGAATCCTAATCATCTTTTGAAAAATGTTTAAAACATGAAACATTAAGCCATTTCACTGGGATGTACTTAAAAACAGCTGGAGTGACATGGATTGTAAAGATTTGTAGAAGCGGGTAGAAGGCACTTTAAATATTAATTGCTTGAAAAATCACAAACCTTTTGACTTCTGACAGTACATGTTACTAAAAGCTACATAATTGAGTTTAAGAGATATAATTTGTCAAAAATGTATTTTTATAAAGAGTTATTGGTAGTGGACAAACCTTTGGACGACACTGTATGTCATTAGGATCTATGTCAAAACCGGATTTTGCTTTATTTTTCTGTCAGACTTCATTCCTTTTATCCACCATTTTCATGTAGACATTTCATGTAGCCAAACAGTAACAAACTAAAACTGAGACACTTATTTGCAGCAAGTGTGACTCCTCCTTAGTAGTATTTGAACTAACATAGTCTATTGATAGCATTGGTCTCTGATCATTGAAGTAGATAACCTTGCTGATATCTGTGCTCATTACATTAGCATCTCAACGGTACAGCATACAACATATCTCCTGATTACATTTTCATCATGTGTGCAGTGGCCGTGAAGGCAGCTCTGAAGTGAAGGTTGTGTCTCAACAGTCAAGTGATTTTTACCATTTTCCTGTTGTCTTTATTGGCTTTTATTGGAAAATTCAGTTGGATGAGTTCAACACGTTTCACATAAATGCAGATTAAGAAAAACAATTTATTCTTTCATCATAAATACACCTTGTGTCAGTAATTGTTTTTTTAATCTCATCGGTTCAGAAGAGTCCTCCAGAAAGTTTTAGTTGAAGTAAACTGGTGTTGACAATGCTGTCTTTAGTTTTGCTTCTGTATGGCAAATGCTTTGTCTACTTTGCTTTATTGGTCACCTGTCTTGAAATTAAAATTGTTGTTTTGGATATGTGATCTTATACCGGTAATAAAAATTTGTGAATGTACCCTTTGCTACTGTCATTTCATTATACACTGCAGTACCTCAGAGTGTGAATGATTAGCTAAGTTAATAAAAAAGAAAAAAAAAGAATTTGCAATATTACAGAAAACACATGGGAATGAGTAAAGAACAATATATTGAAAAACACTGAGTCACTGCAATATTAAACAGGTGAAAAGATGAAAATCTGCTTTAAGTTTGATCTAAATAGTCCCACCTGAGAGTATGACACGGTGTGATTATGGTGATGAGATTAATGACACTGACATAGTTTTCTTTCCTTTGGTTGAAGTTGTGGGGTAAATTATTATTACTGTAAACTGCTGGTACTCTCTTTCTGCATATGAAACTACTGCATTCTGGAAACTGACAAAAATGTTTCTATTGTCTAAATATTCACACCTTCCACTAACTGTGGTTTACAGTGTGATGATAAAGTGATCATCTCATCCCAAATGTACATAGAATAACTAAATCCTCTGTGCAGATTTCCTACTTTCTGATCATGTCCCTGATGAAAATAGTATCGATAAGTGTCGCCTGTTTACCAATTGTATGAAATGTTCAATAAATGAAATGTTATATGTAATATAATAAATAAATTCAAATATATTCAATAAATAAATTTTAAAAAAGAACATCACCAGAAGGTCTATTTAGTAGCTGTTTTGGAGTTCATATTGAATGTTCTGCCTCAGCAGGTGAAGTTTGCCTAGTTTTCATGGAACAGTAAATTTCCATGTTTTTCGAGCGCTCACACACCAGGACTGCTCATTTATGTTGGCTTAAAATTTGAGGTTCGACTGCAGCAATGACAGACGCAGGGAAGACTGAGACTGCAATCTAGGAAAAACAGATGTAAACAAGGCACAATTTAAAACATTCAAAACACGAGCTTTGCAAATGCTTTATAGGGAAGGAAATGCAGCAAACAAGCTTGTTAGGCCTCAGGGATACATACAATGCATTCTGTTGAGAAACTCTGAATGACAATACAACGTTCATTTGTTTACAAGAAAACTGCAGCAGGCACTTTTCAACTGAGCAAAATCTGCCAATGACAATCATGTGGCATGATCTGGATTTTGTGGTGAGATTGTTTTCTCCACAGCAGTTTTTCCGGAGTCAAAAATTCATTTGAAACGTCAACAACTATTTTGATAATTAATCATTGAAGTCATTTATCAAACAAAATTGACAAACATCCACTGGCTTCAGTTTCTCAAATGCGAAGATTACAAAGAATACCTTTGGCTTTTGGATGATCAATTAATCAACTGATTAATTAATGCCGCATTTTATTCATGGAAATAAGTGTCATGCAGTTGGGATGTTAGTGCAAAGGGACCTCTTCATATGTAATCTGCACATAGGGAGGTTTCATTGGCAGGTGCCAGTACTCGAAGTTGTAGTAGAGGTAGAAGCTCTTGTCCAACACAACCTTTTCATAAGCCTCCAACAGACTGAGGGCAAAGTCTATGAATGACTGGTGTGGCCTGAATGTGTGGTAAAATTTACGGATGTCCTCTGCCAGATTCTTCAGAGCTGGCTGTCCAAATATGGCACTGTCGTTGCCAAGGTATGTGGGCTCCCCGCTGTAGAGGTAGATCTTAGTGTAGTTGGTTTGTGATCGACTGAACAGTCTGGCTCCAAGCCTTCTAAGTTCCCTGTATGTGCGGTGGACAAACTGGGAGCAGTCGTAAGACTCGAACCACACTGTGGCATTAGGGCTGGGGTCAGAGCGAACTGTCCATGTCTCGTAATAGATCCCGGTCTCATTATCGTATTGGACCCAATTGGCCATTTCATTGAACTGGCTCCCTGGAAAAAGAAGGAAAATCTACTTCAACATTCACAATTTTTAACAATATCACCTGGGGAGTGTAAATATTATTTTTCTCACTGAGTTTGAGCAACTCACAATACTGGATTCTAGAAAAATTAAAAAACAAATGGTTATTGTGACAAAGCAGATTTCAAAGTTGAATTATCCATCGATTTTCTACATGTAACCCATTTATTTCTGGGTCATGGGAAGTGTTGCAAGTGTTCTCATAATGCAAAGGGGAAAAGGCATGGGAGCCACCATGGACAAGTTATCAGTCACACCACCTAAGCTGCATGCTTTGGGCAGAGCCTCCTGATGCCAATGAAACACAGTCAAACCCACAACCCACAAAATTGTGCCTACATGAGGCTAATTTATATTCTAGAAATGCAAAACAGTCATCAAACTCACTGGCTTGGTCTGTGGATAATTTTCCATATTCCAAAAGAGGTGGTACTGAGAAGGAATGATTGTTCAAATACAAAAGAGCATCATCCACATAGATGTGGACTAATACAGCAGTATCACATACCTTTACTTTACCTGGTCAAATGCCTTTTCAGCATCTAATGCTATGATGACAGGCTATGCTGCATTATTTCTTAGTGGTGAAATATTTTCAACTCCACAGCTACATTTCAGTGGATAATTTCATTTCAGTCTGACACTGAAAACAGCCGGATGGATAAATAAAACACTATTGATCACACATACAGCTAAAGCCTAAAGTAATGCAGGTATTCTTCTATACTTACTTCCTTTCTTATTTTCAACAAATCTAATGAAAAGGCCAAAGGCCAACATGTTAGTCTGTCTCTCAATACCCTGGCTTCTCTACCCTGTCTTTGGTGCTCTGCCGCAAGTCATTTTGTTACTAGAAAAGTATGGGTCACAAAATTACAGTGTGGCTCTTTCAAAAGGCTGAGTTTTTTCTTAAAACAGCCAGACACTGTACTTTTTAGCAAATGTATCTCACATACAAGAAAATGGTGGACTCGTCCGGGACTTTTTTCAACTGTGGATTAATATGCATTTGTTCAAAAACAAATCCATTCACTAATTAATTTTAATTAATTTTTCCCATTGGCCTCTATGAAAAAGGGTGAAAGATTACATGTGTGAAGTCTCACCAAATATTGTTCCTATTTTTTCCAAGGTGCCATTTTTTGACCAGTGAGAGTCATCGATGCCTTCATAGAAGCAGGCAGCTCCCTGGTTGCACCAGAAAGGTGCGTACACCTCAGGTCTGAGGTGAGGAAAGGTGCAGTTGCCCAGCTGAAACAGCTCATACCACTCCATGGTATAGTTGGCCCCCGTCTCTGAACTGCTGAATCCAATAGCATCATGCATGATATGCTGTGAACCAGAAACAGAAAAGAAACATTATACTGGCTCTTTGTGTGTCGACATGGAGGAAGAGTGCGCAGCTGTGTTTCTATAAATAAATATAGTCCTGCTATATTTAATTATGTTTTACCAACTACACACAGCTGCCACGCAGTCTTTTTTCATCTCAATTTCAGAGAATATGATTATAAACAACACAAAAAAAAAAATCTATCCTTATGATGGCTACTTCTATCCTAGTGTAAGAGGACTGGTGTACTTACAAATTTCCCCAGCAAATCTCCATACTTGAATTCCCACACAGGTGTTTGCAGACGATAAACTGAGATTAAATCAGTCACTGTCATGTAGGGAATTTGTCCATCGCGGTCTCCGGTGGGGCAGAACGGGTAGAGAGCTTCACAGTAAGAGTCCGCAGCAGGGCGATGATGAAACCGCCTGGGGATGATATGAGAAATGCACCGAAGACCATGTCAGCACCAAGGAAAGTTTCATACCAATAGATACTTTTGCTTGACATGGTTTCACCATCTTTAGCACATTCACAATCTGGACCATGATCAAAGAGCTCATATGAATCAAAAAGAAACAATCTCTAGCACAATCTCTGCCATTTGCACTCAAAAGAGAATTCAAAAGAGAATTTAGGTTTCTGATGCACACTTTAGATGTTTTATACTCTGATTCTGACCTACACCTATTTAAATCTAACGAAGCCAAATAGTTCTGCAGTAAATCCTCTCCTCGTGACAGTTATAATGTAGGTGAATCTGTGGTAGAGAGGTGTCGATTCAACTGCATGGTTTTTGTTAGGTGTACCTAATAAACTGGCATCTTAGTGTAGTATAGCTTATGGTTGAAATAACAGATAAACTCCAGATGGGGAGGGGCTCTACTCTGCTCCATTGCTCTACTCTTTAGCACTGATACATACTACAAAGTTGTTTTTTGGTGTGAATATGGCAACAGGGTTTTCATGAATCTAAAAATTATTGTGACTTGTGATTTTTTTTTTTCTTCTGGTCAACAAATGTTAATCAGTTGATATCATGTCTGTCAATTCTGTTTAAATTCATAAACAATTCTTACAAATGTCATCTTTACTGCTATTGTTGCACAAAACACTTGTTGTATCACACATATTTAAGATCAAGCTCCTGAGATCCTCACTCCTGAAGTATTACTGTCTGAAATTTAACAAAATGCCTGGTTAACAGTTAAAGGAACAGAACAGCTAAAGCTCGGTCGTGATCGATCATCTTAGGACTCATTCAATCAGAAGTGGAGGATACGAGCTTTTCCAGCACAGTTTCCTGCAGTTTAAACCATCTCCACACGCTTTATTTCCTGTGTGCCACATGACTCAGCGTTACACAGCTGAAACAGCATGGAGAGCATCTTCATACCTGTAGGGGACGGGCCACTGCTGCTGAGCATTGCTCCTGAACTGAGCGACAACGTGAAGGAAGAGCAGCAGGTTTAAAGTCAGAGTCATCTCCGCCTGAGTCATGGTAAAGTTTTAAAAAACAAACACAAAGTCAATCACGAAAAGCAGAAGGCAGGATGACAGTCCTCCTCTGTTCCCTCTCCTCTGGACTGACTTCCTCATTAGTGGTCACGTGGTTTTGTTGATGACACGAATCACATGACCAGTCCAGAGAAGTCAGTTATGGTTTTACTAGATGTGGAAATAAGTAGTTGTCCTGTGTCCATACTAACCTAAACCTAATTGGGACCAAATTACACAAATTATTTTTTTTTTAAAAATGAATAAAGTTTTAGTTTTTCAGTTAAATTAAATCTAAAATGCTCATAGAAAAAAAACAAAAACAAAACAAAACAAAACAAAACAAAACAAAACAAAACAAAACAAAACAAAACAAAACAAAACAAAACAAAACAGAATTTTAAGCCACAACAATGAAATGTATTAATTTGTATTAAAGATTATCAAAGCTGTATTAAAGATCATTCTAAATCTTAATTACAAAACATTTTATGGTACAATCTAATTTAATTAATCCAATAATATTTTATCAATTTGCTGAAATACATAGAGAACTTATTTTTTAAGATTAGAGATCCAAGATAAATAGCAACCGGAAATTGTAATAATCTGCAATTTAAGAAAAGAAATCTGTCCTTGAAGCAAATTATATTATAATTGATAAGAAACATCAATTAAGAAACATAAAATCATACAAGAAGTGTGACTGCACCTTTTACTACACTGCAGCAGCTATTAATCTCCCTCTTGTGTTTAATAAACACCAGCCGGCCTGTGGGACTCGCACACAGCGCGGCGCTAAAGCGCCGAGCAGCCTGGACGCGCACAGAGCGCAGAAGAAGAGGCGGGAGAAGGGGGCGTCCTCTCCGCTGACAGTCCGCCATGCTCACCCTGCTGCACCTCAGCGGCCGCGGCTTCCTGACAGTCAGGACCATTCAGGCGGTGGACAAAAGTTTTTACTCAGCACAGATGGCCAAACGCGTGGCCGTGGTGCTGGCGGGCTGCGGAGTTTATGATGGCAGCGAGATCCACGAAGCCTCCGCTGTTTTGGTTCACCTGAGCAGAGGAGGTGCAAATGTAAGTTTGTTAGGCAGCGTTGATCCGCGAGTGCTCACGCTGTGTGCTGTGCTGGGGCAGCTGGAGGAAGTGTGTCAGATGCACTCTATGATCAGTAGCTCCATTCAAAACAACCTGCTTCGCTTTTATCTTGTTTTCATTGCATGCATAGAGTTAGATACACATGCTGCAGGCTCTGGGGTCTGGGCCACATGGGCCTGCTCTGTTCAACTTGTTATCTGAGCTCAAGGGCAACTGAAAAGGACCAAATTAGACCCAGAAACTGATCCAGACCTGTTTGACACCCACAGTGGAGCAGAGTGTGGACCTCAACATATCAAGGAGAGCTCTCCTCAGTTTAAAGACACCACAGGACTCAAGACGCCAGGGGAGGGGGAAACATTTCCTCTCTCAGAGTCTCATTTCATGTACAAATGTACAGCTATAGACAAGGACGTTCTCTGCTTTGTTGTGAAAGTGTTGCATAACCTTGCTTTAAGGTGCTCGGAAAACTGTTGTGCGTATTGTGTGATCAGCTAAATGATACACATTGTGCATGACTCTAACACCTTTTAAAGGATAGGTTCACATATACCTGGGTATCCTCCGAAGTTAACTGTCTTTTTAGTATAAAAATTCACTCAACACAAAGTGGGCAATTTATATTAAATACTGTAACTTTGCAAAAATCCCACTTGAGACTTTAAGTTTCATATTATCTACAGCTAAACATTAAAATGTATTTTTGCACAGAATAACAACTGTGGATTTAGTCCCTGTCCTCATCCACTGGAGATACATTAGGAAGGGATCTCCTGGGGAGGAGAATGATTTAAGCAATCAATAACTTACTGTGTACATATGGGCATATGAGAACCTGTCTTTTAAAGGGTTCTAATCTGCACAACATGACTGTCAGGATCGACAGGTAAAAACAATCATTAGCTGCTGTCCTGATGGTGTGCGGCTTCTTTTTATGTTATGAAATCAGAGTCCTCACCTTTTGCTTTTATCACCTGCAGGTAAACATGTTTGCCCCCAACATCGACCAGATGCATGTGGTGAATCATCTGAAGGGCGAACCGTCTCAGGAGAAGAGAAACGTGTTGGTGGAGAGCGCCAGGCTGGCCCGAGGAAACATCCAGGACCTGTCTAAACTCAGCGTCAAAGACCATGATGCTGTTATATTCCCAGGTGTTGTCATGACAACATGATAGCCTGCTCTCTCAGCGAGAGGATCTCTCTCTCTCTCTCTCTCTCTCTCTCTCTCTCTCTCTCTCTCTCTCTCTCTCTCTCTCTCTCTCTCGTTACATGCTTCAGTGATGTAGTGTCTGTCTCAGTCTTGATTGAGACCCTCTGAGGTTGAAAGCAGGGCCTGTATCATGTTCCTACCTAATGAACTTTCCTTGTTGATGTTTGGCAGGTGGTTTTGGGGCGGCGAAGAACCTCTGTACATGGGCAGTGCAGGGGAAGGACTGCTCTGTCAATGACGAGGTCAAGGCCGCGCTGCAGGCGTTCCACGGCGAAGGCAAACCCATCGGCCTCTGCTGCATCTCACCTGTCCTGGCGGCCAAGGTGTTTCCTGGGTGTGAGGTCACTGTCGGCCTTGAGAAGGACGACAAGTGAGTCTAACATGTTTAACCTGATACATCTCCTTGTATAACTCCACTTCATTACAACCTGGGTTTTATTTTCATAGTTTTGGCTTTTGCTTGTAGTTTTGCTCACCAAGTTAAACGCTGAGATCTGGGAACGCGCCGACATTGGAAAGAGAAGTGTGTCAATATGAGAAGCATGAGCATTTAAAACAATCATTCAGATTTAAACAGTCCTCTGGGTTTTCCAGATGGATTTGGAAATGAAAGCAAATTGCTTGCTTTTTTCCTAATTATTGCCACATTTTAGGTGTGCCCACTTTCAAATTTTTTTTTTCTTAATAATGTTGTTCAGATATTTTGTCTTAACTGTTGTTTTGTTTGCAACCTGTCTGATCGTATGACGGCTCATATTTTTTTGGATTCTCAGAAATTACTTTGGTGATTGCAGTGTTATCACATCTACTTTAGTGAGGTGCTGGTTGGGAGGCAGACATATTAACTAATAAGGATCAACTTTTCAGTGGACTTCCTTTTTCAGGATAAAATACAGCAGCCAACAGGGACAGATGTTTCAAATCTGGGCATCAACCGAAAGGCCAGTCTGAGAGAGGCCTGAGACAAAAGTCAAAACAGAAAACACAATAATGACGAGCCAAAAAATACACGCATAGATAAACATGCATATGTGTGTATAAAGTTAATTTATCTCACCAACACCTATGTAATTTAATTAATGCAAAATATGTCCAAAGATACAAAACTAAGACCCAAGTTAAAATAAATCTCAATTTTCCATAACTGTCTGCAGAAGCTACTTTCAAGCGGCTAAACATTGTTTGGTCCCACTTTCATTTTCTGTCAGGTACCCTGACACCACTGACACTGCAGCGGCCATCAACCAGCTGGGCTGCAAACATGTGAGCAAGAGCGTCAGCGAAAGCCACGTGGACGAGAAGAACAAGCTCGTCACCACCTGTGCCTTCATGTGCAATGCTCCCATCCATGAGATATTTGACGGAATTGGAGCGATGGTGCGGGACGTGCTGAAACTGGCTTGATCTGACTGAAACTCGAAAGATAGTGAAAACAAAGGAAAGATCGGTGGCCGTGTTGATTTAGCAGCTTTATGGTAGTTACCTTTTTAAGGAGATGAGGTATCATCTTGATCAGAAGCACTTCCAGATACTCTTGAAATATACATGTTTGTAGTAGATATGTGCACTGCACGGTCTAATATTTCAGGTGTCTCTATTATTTGACAAAAATATCTGTTTGACTCTCTCTTACTGGATTGTATTCAGATCCAGAGGATCGGTGTCATGACAGCAATATTGATTAGATTTTTGAAAATCTATAGCATGTATGATATTATACAAAAACAATGCAATAAAATGAAAAAAGTTCACTTTTTCAGTTTACTTTATTTCAGTCCCATGCACCACAGAAGAAATAGATGAGTGCATCTGTGCAAGCCATGTGGAAAAGTTTCAAATATTACACACAGATACAGATTATCACTCACACACTTGCTTCATCACACACTGTACAATCAAAAAACTCTTGTGCTGTATAACTGCTTATGTGGACTACTTGTCATTCTCAGATATGAACCCAAGACTGAGCAGTCACTCTCTCTTTCAAGGTTTCCTATCACATCAATCACACCCTCCACTCCCTTTGTACACAGCACTGAAGATGCATTAACACTGAACTTCTCCACCAGGTCCCTGTGACTCAGTGGCTTCCTCCAGTGGCCATAAAAGGTATCACACCTGGCTGTGTAAGTCTGCCCCTGATCTGTTTCTATCTCGACCTCACAGTACATCTTGTCAAAGCTGGGTTGGTTATCCGTAGGGGTCTCTACCATCACTTTAGACAGCAGCTTCTTCAAAGCAGGCCGGTTAATTTCAGCTTCACTGAAGGAAGCCACAGTTACTTTGTTATCCAACAGGGCGGAGCAGGCGTTGAACTGAAATGAGTGCCTGGCCTGGTGCTCTGTGGTGGGTAAGGGGCAGTTAACGTACTTGGATGGAGGTACCCGTAGTGTGATGTGCCGGATCTGGCTGAGGTCAAAGTTCCCAGCTGTATTTTCAAGCTTTTGGCGGGCTGCCAGAGCCGCATCCACAACCCAGTGCATCCCTAAATGAGCAGGGATGCGTTTGACGGCCACATTCTGATCTTCCAGAATCCATTTAAAGTCACCAGAGGCAGGATCTGCTATCTCTGAAGGACTGTAGTCTTTGTAGTAAACCCCAAACCCGTGGTCCATATCCAGGATGGCTGGATTCCCCTCCAGTCCAATCTGGGCTAGCTGAGCGGCCTCCAGGCCTCTCCGAGCAGCATTTCCTATGTGGAGAGGTTTGGTTTGTGTGGCAGCGTTGGCCAAGGGAGCCCCAGCAGAGGAGGCTGCGATAGCCAGAGCATGACCGCACTGTGCAGGGGACAGACCCAGGAGCTTAGCTGAGGCTGCAGCACTCCCCATTACCCCAACAACACTGGGAGGGTGGAATCTGAGTGTCGGCAGGGGGGAGGAAAGATGACCCAAACGTTAGCATATATTTAAGTTTAATAAGGCTTTGATGAGGTCTGAATGAAACAATTTATATATAAAAATAAATTAACTGTTAAAGTCATATTTCATTCACTGGTTCCAGGATCTCAAAAAATGTGCTGTTTTTCTTTGACTTATGTGATGATAAACTAAAGTTTTAGACCGTTGGTAAGCATTTTTCAACATTATCTGACATTTTACACACCAAATAGTAAATTGAGAGAATATTTTTTTGATTAATCAATAATGAAAATAATTATTGGTGTGTAGCCCTAGTTCTGATTCGTCTGTTTAATAGTAAGTTCACCTAAGTTACAAAAAGAAAACCCTTTTTCCCATTTTTTTTAGCAGGTTGTGATGTGACAGGGATTTTGTTTGCTTATTTATTTACAGAAATGAAGAAAAAGTTATTTGACAAACTCAGAAAGTTCTCTTTTTTGAATAATCCTCAGACCCTTGTGACTACTTTCCCTATGAAAACTGTGGCAGAGAGGGTCATCAATTATCCAGAGTAGTGGGGACACTGTTTCTGCTTTTGCTGCAGTTTAATTTTTTAAAGATTTAATCTTAAAAATGCTCTGAGTAATACAGACTAAAATCCATTCACCACCTGCACGTCTAAAAACAAAACTACCTTACTACCAGTGATACCACTAGAGGTAGCTGCTGTGCTTGTTGTCATTTGGGTGAATCGGCCTTTTAATGCTCAAATATTTCCAGTGGACACAAACTTACAACTGGACAGAAAATGTGCACAGAACGCAAATGTTGGTTAATATTTCCAAATATCTCACCTCTCAGGGATGTTGTACGCCTCTCTGGAGAACCTCATGAGTCTGCCCTGCACCTCGATGCCAACATTAAAGGCCAGCAGCAGGTCTAGACCAGAGGTCTGACGGGGCAGTGTCTCTGCCAGGGCCAGCAGTGCAGGTAGCACAGCCCCCGAGGGATGAGTAGCAGGGTGCCATGTGTCGTCAAAGTCCATGGAGTGAACCTGTCACCGGACAATGTGACAGAGCCAATAATCAAACCAGCGCCACATCACTTTTATGTTTTCTATATAATATTGTGCTTTACATTTGAGCAAACTTACCGCGATGCCATTGACAAAGGCAGCATAGTGAGGAGGGAGAGTTATGTCTGATTTACCCCAGACACTGCTCCTCTCCTCAGATGTGAATAACTGAAACCAGATAGATTAACATGAGGATAAGTGAGCAATTCAATAAGGTTGTAAATACAACCCTGAACTCAGTAGGGAAGTTTCCAGGCCAGCTTCCACAATTCTGAATAAAATGGATCATATCTACTGCTTGGCCTATTTAAGTTCAGGAAGTAGACTGATAATTTAAAAGCCTTACAGAAAGGGAAACCACAAACACTGCACAGTACTTGGTTTTATTTAAAGTAGGTCTATATTTATTCAATTAGCAGTACTTGTCAGTTGTAAAATAAATTTGACAATCAATAGCTGAGCAACACTGAGAACTTTTAGTGAGGCCAAATAAATAACAAGATTTAATGACGATCACAAGCTGAAACATTAACAAACATTGTTAATTAGTATTTAGAATTTAATAGTCATCTTTGTGGTGTTTTCAAGCTCACTCTAGTCAAGTCAAAATTAAAGCTTTCTTTTAAGCTTTCTGTTTCAATTATTTATATCATGTTGCCATGTGCCGTATTGTATATATATGGTATACCTCCATTCATCAAACAGTTTACTGTACCTGGCTGTATGCAAGAGCCTTGTTGAAGACAGCTGTCCTGGTTCCTAATAACCCAACACCCAGGGTGTCCAGAATCATCCTTTTGCTTCTGTTAATCACACCATCTGTCAGCTGAGTGTTGTTGAGGGCATGGATAGCAGCTCCAAAGCTCTCTGTAATACCCTGGTAAGGTGAAACACAGCCAGTCAGACTAAAACCAAGGTGCAACCCCCTCAGAGACCAGACTAAGAAAGAAAAATATGCTGCATGTATTTGTCTTTAAACCCAAAAACACTTTCCAAAGGTGCCTAAACTGAATTGCAGGTAGTAAATAAAGTGAAAATATGTAAAAAAAAAATAATAATAAAAAAAAATTCTTAGAAAATATGTGAGTACGAAAGAAAACAGCTATACCTTGCGCAGCATTGTTGCAACTTAACAATGTCTTCAAATGACCAAATACTCAAGTGCAGACGCCTTTTATATGTAATGCAGGTTGGTCTACCGAATTTCCAAAGTGGGTAAAAAACCACCAACATGAGAAGTAGGAACTTTCACAATGACTGAACGGTGTCTTTGATTCATTTGTCCTAAGTGTGACTGTTCGGTAAAGGGTAGATCTAGGCAAATCTACAAAACAGCTTGTTTTTGCTTTGTTTTAATTCAAAATGTTTAAGTTTGAAGCTACATTTAACTTTAGATATTTGTTCAAAACATCCTATGTGGGTTGGCTTTCAGACAGAACAGTCAAAACAATAGGAAAAAAATCCCAGAATTAGAAATAAAAATCCCCGCAGTGATCCGATACAATATCATATGCTGGATTTAATGACAAAAGTGGTGACAGGACTTAATTTTGGGTAAAATATTTGACTCGGGCGAAGCAATCATGCGGTCTTTCACAACCCGTTTATTTCTGAGATGACAATGGAAATCCAGCTCTCTGCAATGGGAAGTTTTGAACGGGGAAATGATACGTTCCAACCAGATCACTCACTGACGATCACAAGACAAGAGCAACTTTGGATGTAATGTTACAAAACTCTTGATGACTACCACTCTGTTGACACCGCCTGTCATGTTCCACATATTATTTAACACTAAAAGTGAATAGTATTACAGTAGTTTGTAAACAATTCATGCTAACACCACCCGGAATGGCAGAAGCTGGACATTTCAGCCATTTATCAGTTACTTCTTAGCTTCCTGTTTCAGCTGTTTACCTCTTTATCTATTGCTTTTATCCATTTAGTTAAACTGTTGGTTCATTACTTTTAGCAAACTATTTTAATTGTTTCTTCATTAGTTATAGCTAACAAATTCAACTGCCTTTACATTACTTCCACTACTTTTAAATACACATACAGTTGTGCTCATAAGTTTACATACCCTGGCAGAATTTATGATTTTTTTGGCCATTTTTCAGAGAATATGAATGATAATAGAAAAACTTTTTTCCCCCCTCATGATTAGTGGTTGGGTAAAGTCATTTATTGTTAAACAACTGTGTTTCCTCTTTTTGAATCATAATGACAACAGAAACTACCCAAATGACCCTGATCAAAAGGTTACTGTTGGAGATTTTGGCCTGATAACATGCACACAAGTTGACACAAACGGGTTTGAATGGCTGCTTAAGGTAACCATCCTCACCTGTGATCTGTTTGCTTGTAATCGGTGTGTGTGTATAAAAGGTCAGTGAGTTTCGGGGCTCCTGACAGACCCTTGCATCTTTCATCCAGTGCTGCACTGACGTTTCTGGATTCTGAGTCATGGGGAAAGCAAAAGAATTGTCAAAGGATCTGCGGGAAAAGGTAGTTGAACTGTATAAAACAGGAAAGGGATATAAAAGGATATCCAAGGACTTGAGAATGCCAATCATCAGTGTTCAAACTCTAATTAAGAAGTGGAAAATGAGGGATTCTGTTGAAACCAAACCACGGTCAGGTAGACCAATAAAAATTTCAGCCACAACTGCCAGGAAAATTGTTCGGGATGCAAAGAAAAACCCACAAATGACTTCAGCTGAAATACAGGACTTTCTGAAAAAAAGTGGCGTGGCTGTTTCAAGATGCACAATAAGGAGGCACTTGAAGAAAAATGGGCTGCCAGAAGTTGCCAGAAGAAAGCCATTACTACGCAAATGCCACAAAGCATCCCGCTTACAGTACACCAAACAGCACAGAGACAAGCCTCAAAACTTCTGGAACAAAGTCATTTGGAGTGATGAGACCAAAATTGAACCTTTTGGCCACAACCATAAACGTTACATTTGGAGAGGAGTCAACAAGGCCTATGATGAAAGGTACACCATTCCTACTGTGAAATTCGGAGGTGGGTCGCTGATGTTTTGGAGATGTGTGAGCTACAAAGGCACAGGAAACTTGGTCAAAATTGATGGCAAGATGAATGCAGCATGTTATCAGAAAATACTGGAGGAAAATTTGCACTCATCAGGCCGGAAGCTGCGCATGGGACGTTCCAACATGACAACGATCCAAAACACAAGGCCAAGTCGACCTGTCATTGGCTACAGCAGAATAAAGTGAAGGTTCTCAGTCTCCTGACCTCAATATCATTGAGCCACTCTGGGGAGATCTCAAATGTGCAGTTCATGCCCAAGAATTTACAGGAACTGGAGGCTTTTTGCCAAGAGGAATGGGCAGCTTTACCATCTGAGAAAATAAAGAACCTCATCCACAACTACCACAAAAGACTTCAAGCTGTCATTGATGTTAAAGGGGGCACTACACGGTATTAAGAACTGGGGTATGTAAACTTTTGATCAGGGTCATTTGGGTAGTTTCTGTTGTCATTATGATTTAAAAAGAGCAAACACAGTTGTTTGATAATAAATGGCTTCACCCAACCACTAACCATGAGTGAAAGAAAAGTTTTTGTGTTATCATTCATATTCTCTGAAAAATGGCCAAAAAATCACAAATTCTGCCAGAGTATGTAAACTTATGAGCACAATTGTATATAATTTGTTATCAAATCACATTTGTGTTTCTTCTTTGAATTTAAGTTGATTAGTTGAACTTTCTCTCATTTACAAAACACTTAGATCTCAATGACCTGCACGCACAAATATTATTTATTGATTCTTGTGCACCATACGCATGAAATTTGGGAGTAATGAATGCTTTCATTATGTGCTTCCTTTCCAGCTGTACTTGTGACAATTTCAGTTTGGCCTATGATACCTATAAGCCCATATATTAACAAATGGGTGTCAATCCAAGTATCAATCAGTTTCTAAAGGTATTTCTCCCTTTTAACCAAACAGAACAAAATGTGTATTTCAGACTGATCAGTGCCACAGATGAATGCAGATTGGTGTGTGGTGTGTGTCTGTGTGTGTCTCTCTCTGTGTGATGTCTAAGGTGCTGGCTGCATTTCCTTCAAAGCTGCAATGGGTGTCACTCTTTCCATATTTTCCAACCATGTCTTGATTTCAAAGCTTGAATAACTTAAGCCATTTCCATGGTTTCTGGTTTTGTGTGTTCCTGTAGGAATTGAAAACAAATTCTAATATAATGTATTTGATGAATTAAACAATAAATATAAATGTATGCCAAGCAGAGCAGGAAGAAACAACTGAGACATGATCAATGTGGGTGTTTGCTTTAAGTGATGCTGGAGGAGACCTCTCTCTCTCTCTCTCTCTCTCTCTCTCTCCATCCATCCATGTGTGAGTGAGTGTGCTTGTAAGAGAGGGGGTGAGTAAGAGCCCATATTTTTTTCAAGTCAGTCATTTAATAGTTAAATTTTAACTTAACAGTCAACCCTTCACGCACACGCATTCACGCAAGTGGTGAACCCAGGCTTCATAAACCAGCCGCTGCCACTTTGTTGCTCAGTGTTTCCACTGATCCCACATCAGTGCAGCGGCTCAGAGACGATGGCACTGGCCGACACAGAGCGCGGAGTGTCCGGCTGCGGGGACTCGGGATCCCCGTTCTCAGAGATCATTGAGCTGAATGTCGGCGGGCAGGTTTATGTTACCAGACACAAAACTCTGATCGCCGTCCCAGACTCGCTCCTGTGGAACATGTTCAGCAAGAAGTCACCCAAGGAGTTGGCGAGAGACAGCAAGGGGCGCTTCTTCCTGGACAGGGACGGGTTCTTGTTCCGCTACATCCTAGATTATCTCCGAGACCTCAACTTGGTCCTCCCGGACTACTTCCCCGAGAAGAGTCGGCTGCAGAGGGAGGCTGACTTTTTCCAGCTGCGGGACCTTGCCAAGCGCCTCAGCCCCCGGGTGAGTAAGGATAATTCAATCAGCGAGGAGATCAGCCAGAGTGACACGGAGGAAGGTGCGCAGCAGTGCGGCTCCTCTGGCGCCATGGAGACTTTACGCACCATGTCGGTCAGCGGGGCCATGCGCTCCCCATCCCTGGACTCCAGAAAGTCGGGCTATATCACGATAGGATACCGCGGCTCGTACACCATTGGAAGAGACATCCAAACCGATGCCAAATTCAGGAGAGTGGCGCGCATCACGGTATGCGGGAAGACCTCCCTGGCCAAAGAAGTGTTTGGGGACACGCTGAATGAGAGCAGAGACCCGGACAGGCCCCCGGAGAGATACACGTCCCGGTACTATCTGAAGTATAATTTTCTAGAGCAGGCTTTTGACAAGCTGACAGAGGTGGGCTTCCACATGGTGGCCTGCAGCTCCACAGGCACCTGCGCCTACACCAGCAATGATCCAAACGAGGACAAAATCTGGACAAGCTACACTGAATATGTCTTCTGTCGAGAATAACTAGTATTCATGTCATGTTGATGTAAATAGACATTTCATAATCTAGAGAGGAATGTCTTTAAAAGTAATGCATTTGCTGTGTTGAATAGCAACTGCAAAATATTGCCCCATTATTCTAAAACAACACCAGTATTACTCTGGTTAGCCAGAGACTCAAAATGCCCCCAAATAGATTTCACACAAAGAGTGTAACAGTATGTCAAGAGAATTATCCAACTTGGATGGTGATAGTGAGCAGAGCATTGTTTTGAGTTAACACACTCATCCAAAGCCCTATTTGTGGAAAACACCAACAAAATGCCATCATCTCTGTTTCATAGAACTGCATGTCAATGTTTCAGTCATATCTGACTCAGTGCTGTGAGAATTGAGCAGCATCCAAGAACAGACAAGCAGTAATTAGTATTCAGTGTCATTGTAACTTCTAGGCTTGCTTGATCACATGTTTGGCCAAGTTTTGTATTATCTAATAGGCTCTCATAGCGGTTCTATCACTGACATTATTGTAAGTGTTATGTGCTTGCCTGGTAGAGTTGTATGTGTTAAACCTGTTCAGATGAAATAAAATCTTCTCAGCCCTTTGCCAATCATCCTACCGTCTTCTTAACATCTGCACAAACTGTACAGCGTAACAAAATACTGGCATTCATCTCCCTCCAACCTTTTAAATTTGACTCAGTGGGGAATCAAAGAGTCAGCCTCAAAGGGAGATGCACTACCCAGGAACCTCAGCCCATCATGGCACTGAAGAGGCCAGCTGAACAAAACCTGTTTTTTACCTACACAAGCAGAACTGAAATGCATATGGCAAAAAATATGTCTATACTTGTCATTGTGTACTTGTCTGATCTATGAAATCCTGACCATGAACTTTCCTTGGCTCAGACTTAGCTCATCACTCTTGTAAACTGCCATTTCAAAGCACTGTATCTATTTTATTTTATTTTTTACTCAATATGTTACGATATTAAATCACACAAGAAGAAAACCTCCACCTCTGAACTTAGCATGTAAATATTGCAGGAGGCTTCATTGCCAGTTATCCATTTTGTCACACAAATTCAGCTGCGTGCCATGTGGATGCAAATAGTGCAGCTGTGCACACATGATGTCATTATCATTTCAAGTGTAAATAATGAAAGGGTCCAGCTGCACACAAATGCGAAGGTTCAGTCTGCCAGGGACCGTGGATGAATGGAGAGTCGATTGGTGCACCTCTGCTGCAAGAACAGAATTATTTCACTGCCCAGTGTATAGCCAGCCCTGGATTATGTGTTTCATTCAAAACAGAAAAAAAAATGGCATCGCATTCAGAGCCATGGGTGGGATTATAGAACATCAGTGGCTTATAGACCACAGGCAGTGACATAACCTCTGTAGGGGTCCGGGGACATCCTCCCAGAGGGAGCATCTTTGGGTTTCATGAGCTAAATACATCAGTCTGGTTCAATTTGGCTTTAAAAAGTTGGGGGGTGGTGGGCTGTTTGGACAGGAATTAAAATTTTCTTTGGTATAGCGATCCCTCAGGGGACCAATGGCGATGCCTTTTTTTCATTCAAGATAATTTTGACATCTCACAGCAAGAAGATCAAAATAAATTTAATGAGAACTGGATTCCATTTAGCTGCTTCAGTTTCAGGGTCCTGTGTGCTAGTTCACTGTCACGGCTTACTGGGACACTTGAATACAACAGAGGCATCACTACTTCAAGCCAAAACGTCTGGTGTGTGAATAACAATTTGATTACCATTATATGCACATTAATAGTAGTTCAACAATACAGTTAATAATTGATATGGTGGAGATATGACTGAGTCTAGTAATATAGTCCCATTATAGTCAGGTAACACCACTATAAATTTGTGCTTTAACAAACCAAAGCTCATTTAAATTGAAGTATGAACAATAGTAGTTTAGTTCCCTGACACTTATCTTGAGTCAAACATGAGGACTCAGGAAAACATACTTTACTTGGAAACCTAAATTGGTACTATTGCTTGCCTCAGTATTTCCAGGAAGCTTTTACTGTTGGCTCCTTCTTTGGTCTGACAAAAGAGAAACATCAGATGACACAGTCACCCTTTGTGGGAGACCAAATGACTATACAGGTTTACTGACCATAATCCAGCTGGATGACAACAGCACAGGATCAGCAGCTGCAGTGACTGAGGTGATTGTTAACAGACATCTGTGGTAATATTAGCCTTGATAGACTCAAATGTGTCCGGTCAAGACACAAGATATTGTCACCCGCCTTCACGTATGCAAATTATTCTTTGTCAGATAGGAATGTGGATTTGCAACACAGTGATTTCATTGCTTTAAATAAATGTGTTATATCTTTGAAAGCAAATGATTCTCATGAAACTTATAAGTTGCTTTGGATAAAAGCATCTGCCAAATGAGTAAATGTGATGTAATGTAATGCAACAATCAGGACAAACACAAAGCGTCTCAGAAAATATGTCCAAACTTATTTGTTTCTTGGTGTTCAAAAGAATGAAGCGTTTTCAGGTCAGCTTATTGATCATGGGATTTGAAGTTGAGTAACCCTTGTAAGTAAGCCAAACCTTGCATGGTCCAGCTCTCCCCAATAATAACATTTGAAAATAGGCTCAAGAGCTTATATACATTTTTTATTTTTTGGAAATGTGGAAACACAACGGGCAGTGGTAATTACTCTGTTGTTTGTGCCAGCATTCATTGGACCAAATGCAGGGAAACACCTTGGGTCGGTCACCAGTCAGTCACAGATAACAGCCTATAAACAATGACTGACTCACACCCACATTTACATACTGTGCAGTGTGAACAATGTGAGTGAGTCTCCACAACACTCGTATGTTTCTGGACAGTGGGAGGAAACCCACTTGAACATGTGCAGCAACGTTTGTCATTCATTGCTGAACAAATCAAGCTGTTGGAACAGATGCACACACAATTCCATTGTGCACTTTATACATTTTGGCCATTTAACAGAAAGCAGGATTTTGTACCTCCCTAGCGACGCTTATTATCTGTAAGTTGAATTAAATGATAAGGAATTGCAAAAGAGACTCCAATCAGAGTCAGGTATTAGAGTTTTACTAGTCTCCAGTATAATTTTGATATGCATCTTTACATTGTAAAAATAATGCTTCATTCAGGCGAAACTTCAGTTGTCTTCAATTTAATTGGTAGCTAGCTGTATTTGGGTATCTATAAGCCACAGCACCAAACTATAAATGTATAGTTTTGACTGTACATTACTTACTGACTAGCACTGATTTGTTTAAGTTAGAGGTAGAGTTAAGTTAAATTAGGTTAAGTTATACTCCATATTTAGTAGGATCCTTATAATCATTCATAAAATACATCAAAAAGCCAAAGTTCATACATTCAACAGTACAAACCAATTAAACGACCAATAAAACTGCTAAAACCAAAAGAAGTGATACAGTGGATCAATCCTGTATAACTGTAATATTGCACATAAATGTTGCACACTGCCGCAGAGCACTGCATGGTTCAACAGTAAAACTAACAAGCAGAGCATTTCACATGCCTGTGTGACCATGTAAAATTCAGCCAGTACAGTATGTGACAGCTCATTAACAGTGGTAATTACAGTCTTAATGGAAGATGAAACAGATGGGTTTTTATAACAGTTCAGTCTACATTTTGGTCTAAACCGTTGACCAGAAGGACGTTTTTAGAAGTATTGTTCGAAAACAAAAGAAAGTAACAGCAGAACAACCAATATGATTCTAGTTAGCACTGAACTGTGAGAAGGAGTAATGGAGGAATGAGGACTGTTATAATAACATACAGGACATAGGATGATACACTAAACACTAATGACAGTTGCTGACATTTTTCATAAACTCCCATGGCTGCGTTGCTCTTCAGTAAAATGGAAATGAAATAAATGGGCTGTCAGTTTTTTCAGTTTGATTGATGAGAGGATAACAGAGAACAAGAGAAGGAAGCAGACAGACAAAGTGAGTCGAGGACTGGCGGAAAATAGGAAGACTGAGAGAAAAATGACTTGATTGTTAACCGTTGTTACTGCGCTCTCCTTTCTCTATCTGCAATATTTGTTCTTCTGTCTGCGCATGCTCTTCATCGTAGCTCCCTGACATGAACCTCAGCAGATCAGGAGTGTTTGAATTCCATGCATGGGTCCAGGATGCGTTTCAGCTTCCTGAGTTATTTTAGATCAAAGTCGGTTTCATTAGCACATCACAACAGTAGCTCCGGACCAAAGGCTTCATTATTCTAATTAAATTCTGAGTCAGAAATACATTTTAAACTTGACTTCACAACAGGGGATATGCATCAGTCAGTGTTCAGAGGAGGGTGTTTCCCCACTGTTATGCAAAATTTGTGTATAATTTATAGATTATAGTGTTACTTGAGGTAAAAGGGCTCATGGTGTTAACAGAATCCAGGAGCAACAAGAAAATTCATCATTGAGAACAGCATTAGAAGATCTATCAAATATATTGTCCATCTAACCACACACAGCGTTTACAGTACAATGTGCAGAACTTTCCCCTCTTTAATAAAGAGAGGCAGGGCATCTGGGAATGCTGGCCACCTTATTAGAAAAGTAAATCATTTAATTTGGCTCATATTCTTTTTAGTGTAAGCACAGAACAGAAACAAAGACACATAAACGGAAATGTGCACACAGTCTGACAGATAAAGTTCAAACTTTACAACCAGTTCACTCTACCTGAATTCCTCACATGCTCGTGGTGGTAGTGGGGGATGTATCGGGGTGGGGGTACTTGGACACATCACACCCTGCAAACAGCAGAAACTGACTTCTGAGAGTACATGACTGAAAACACACTATATGCCCAATTAATAAATACAATATGTATTATGTGCAGGCCACAGTAACTTATACAGTATATTACACCAAAAATTAATATGATATTATTGTGATATTGTGGTAAACTAATATTAACTAAAATGTCAGCATGAACTCTTTCATTATCTTGGCTTGATGAAGTTTCACTGTTGTTAATGGTCACCACCAGTTAATGTTATCAAATCTGTTTTGTCAATAAATAAATAAATATATAAAATAAAATGAAATAAAATAAATAATGGGTCAACTGCTGTCGGAGAATCATATCAATGAAGATGCTCAGGTAAATGGACTTTATTGAAGAACGTGAAGTAGAAAAAAGTAGGAATGAAACAGTCGTACAATCCAAGTTTCAGGCCAGTAACTGCTGTGTAGCTCACCCACAAAGAACAGCCTACATCCTGCACATTCACACCTAGATACAGAAAGAAGGCACCAAGGGAAAATGCTCCTCCTCAGATTACTGAAGGAATAAATGCCAACACTGAGGATGAGACCCATAGTGTTTGTTAAATGAGACCTTGGAATGAATGCGAGTTTTCTTGCTATGGGATGAGAATAATAGATGTAGGAATAAGAGTGCATGATAATAATAGTAATACCAGTAATGCTACACTAGTGATAGTAATGATGATTTATTTGGTCCAGAGGGACACTTCAGCCAAGGAGGACCAAGAGATAGCAGCTCAACCCGCTGTGGCCACACTGTGTGCATCTGCCTGCATTAAGAAAAAAAAGACCTAAATTACAATTACAAGACAATCCCAAAGATATTAGTCCCAATGAGCTACTGCTGATATTGTTATAAGACTACGCACATCTCACATATGGCAAATGATGTCGCTGACAGTGCACTGCATAGAAAATCGATTTTCATGAGTTTCTAATGGTCATTGCACTCTTATTTTGGACTCCTTTTATTTTAGACTTCTGCTAGACAATTGCAAATGCCACCATTTGTGATCAGCAGCCTCCAGACTAATGCAATGTGTCCTGATCACCTGAGCAGAGACGCTGCTCTATCCGTCCACGTGGCCATTAAACCTCCCACCTTTCATGCCAGCTGAGTTCTTTTGAAAATTACAGTCATCAAATAGAAAATGCTCTTCCCACAGCTGCTGTGCACTTCTATAAAAGCTGCCTATATTACGGGCCACTCTCTCACATGAAGGCCCTTTCTTTTGAGTGTTTGCTGCATTAATGCTGGTTATTGCAAATCAGATGTCCTTCATAAAGCAAGGCATTTGTTCCCTGCTTGATGCTCTGCATGGTTTTAATTTCTGTGTGGTTGCACCTGATTGCAGATACCCTTTATGTCTTTATTTTCTATTTGATCCCTGTGCCAAATATTGGTGACCTTTTTTTTCTGCAAAATCTTTTTTGAACTTCTGGGCTTTTTCTGGATTTCACAGCCTTCATCAGCAAATGAAGCTGAAAGCTTTGCAAAAAGCTAGTAAGTAGACCTTGAGTTCTTGTAAAACTACTGTTGCCAAAGTAAAGAATGAACTTTCATGCTCAAAGATTTGAACTATTTTTGTCTGTGCATGTTTAGTTTCCAAACATTTTTCATGGGAACACATCCCATGTAGTTTCCTCTCTTTGTTTTGAGAACAATAAACTGCTCATATTTTGTATTTTGCATATAATGTAATATAGTTAAATGGCAGAAGTGTTTCTCTTTTCTCACTGAATCTGGGAGGTTGTTATGAGTTGTCTGAGTCACCCCAAAAGACCAGCATCAGACCACAATGACAGGGTTGTGCCTGCACGAATGTGGTTTGTGGTATTCACATGAATTCTGGTTTTTGAAGTCATTGCTCTCATTCCAGCTTTTCCACATCTGGCTTAGTTTTGGGAAAAAAAAGCTTTTCTCTGTATGGGAGACAGAATTACAGAGTGCAGTAGCATGAATAATAACTCTAAAGGCCAGTAACAAGTCAGATGCTTATGTCTGAGTTTAGAAATAGCATTGATTAATGTACTGGCGCATTACTTTGGACAGAAGTGTAAAGCAGAATCAAGTGGAGATATGCGAATAGCTACTGTGCTTTGCAGCAACAGCTCTATATGTACTGCTGCAGTACAATACATGGTAATGCTGCACTACCAGGGAAAAGGCAATTAATTCTTAACAACTCGTTTTTCAAAGCGGAGAGTCTAGCCTCTCACAGCTTCTCTCAAATGCATTTTCAGCAATAGCTTGGGTCCAATTAAAGGATAACTGTACTTGTGTGATATACAGCAGGAAAAACTTAAATTATAGGCTTGTACATGAAACACAGCAACTTGTGTTTTCTTTATAGACTCCTCTTTAGCTGTTAGACGATTTTCTAAAGCAAGGACTCCAAGTGCCTTCCAGTTTAAGTGATGTGAACGTAACACATGCACCTTCATGCTATATTTTTATGCTA
The DNA here is from genome assembly GCF_046630095.1 of Trachinotus anak. NCBI lineage: Eukaryota > Metazoa > Chordata > Actinopteri > Carangiformes > Carangidae > Trachinotus > Trachinotus anak. The sequence goes on from NW_027273852.1 coordinate 13,941,027, forward strand.
AACATTTTGCCCAAGAGTTGTTTTGAAAATGAAATGGTATGAAAATGAAACCACAGCCAGCTCTGCATGTAACTACACAGAATCCTGACTGGTTTGAGCCATTTAAAGGAACAGTTTGACATTTTGGCACTTCTGATCGTGATGCCGAGGGTTCAGCGAGAGGATCAAGGTCTTGCGTCTCTGCAGTAAATGTGGTGGTTGAGTCAGCGGGTGGTTAGCATAGCTTAGCATAACGACTGTAAACAAACTATTACAGCTTTAACTTCTTGGCTGCCTGAAAACTACTCCTGAACAAGAGATAGTTTGACACATGACCCCCTGTAAAACAGTAAATAGTTGTTTTCCGTGCTTTTGGTACAGATTTAATAAACAAGTTCAAGATGTAATATTTCAATTACTGCGCTTTAGAGTTGTCGATAGGTGGATTTGTGTCCAGGATAGCTGCTTCCCTCTCAAACTATTCCTTTAAACCAAGTTCATTGGAATCAATTAGTCTAGCTCAGACTCTTCTGCAATATAAGGCAAAGGCTTTTTGAGTGAATTGGATTAAAGAATATACTGTTTATATGGACATTAGGAGATGATTTTATGCAGTAAACATCTTCTGGAAAATACAAAAAGTATACATGGAAAGGGTTACCCACTCCTGTAATGTGGGCAGCTAAAATTCTCAAATGATTCCTTTGGCACTGATAACAAATATTTGTAGTCCTCCAAAAGCACAACCGACTTTCAAAAGCTGGTTTGAATTTCATGGAAAGGAAACACTCTCAAGCATATCATTACTGTGTTATTAAGAACAACCATTTTTTTTCTGTTTTTGTTTGAGTTTGCACATTTCTGTTAGGCAGAAGGCTGAGGACATACTTTTCCACAAAAGCCAACATATGAAAACAGATTATTTGCAGTCTACAATGAATACGGTCCAACAATAATTTTGTGGAAAATACTCCAAGGACATCATTTGTATTTGCACAAATAAGATCTACTCTTTAAGGAAGAATGTCAAATACTTCCTCAAACACAAACTGCACTTGCACATATGATTTGAACACAAATGTGACCCTGTCGCTAGCTATATAGGAGAGTATGTGGGGATATACATGTAGTTCTATTTACTCCATCTTCCTGGGAATTTCCACCACTGTTTTATGGGTGGACTTCTGTCATCACTGACCTCTCTACTAAAAATACACAAACCACAGAGCCACAAGAAAATTGTCATTTATAGAAAACATTACATTGTTAGACTACACTTAAACCCAGTATTCAATTTAAAATCCCATTGTTGCAATGGGATGTTTTCTTTGTAAAGCCTCACATTTCTGCACAGACTTTTGTGCTCTTTCTCTTTTGTTTTGTTATGTGCCCGGTTTTCCTTATACTTATAAATAAGCACATAAAAATATAAAATATTCAGTAGAAGGGTGCAGGGCTAGAGCAATTAGGGACATCTTATCAAGTTTTTTTTCCTTAACTTCCTCTAATATTGTCTAGGATTTGTATTAGATAAAAATATAAAACAAAAAGGCACAGGTATTGTGTGTAACTGCAAACTATAATAAGTAGAGGAGATGAGGAAACATTAAGAGGATCTATACTGTACGACGCAAGGCTACATATTACAAACACCCTCAGAAGCAGATACAACCACCAAGACAGCTGTGGTGTTTAGATAAAAAGGAATAAATGTCTGTATCTGTCATATCAGATTCCAAGCAAGAACAGGTGGAAAAAAAACATTCAGTACACAGAATTTCACAGGTGATTTCATCCAGCTTGCTTTGAGCTTTGCTGCATTGCTCATCTGTACACTGGCTGTCTGACAATCCTCAATTTTTAGCAGGAGAATAAACACTGGAGGAGTTGATGGAAGCCCCTACAGATATTGCGTAACCCAGGCTAAATCAATACCAGCCGACAGGGAGACAAAATGATCCACAAATGCTTCTTTTGGGTGGTTTTTCCCTTTAATTTTGGCACATACGTCTAGTTCTCTCTAAGGGGTTACATCAGGCCAACAGATTTACAGACAGGTAGGAGATATCCATCAATGCCTGCAATAAAAGAGGGAAATGTTGTCAGCAATACCGAACTAAAGCATGAGCTGTACAGGAAGTCTGTGGTTTAATATGTGCGATCATAGCAATGACTGCTCCCATGTTTAGGTACAAGAACAATGCAGCGATGATGCAGCGTGCAGAGGCATAGAAATACTAGCTTTGCAGAAGCCATGCATCCAACATCTGCTTGACTCTTTTCTGACAGATGTCCGCCTCCTCTGCAAGACTTGTTTACAGGTTACAGCTTGATTAGATAACTAGGTCAAATAATCTTCCTTCACCACAGACAGCTTTCAATTTTCAGATATACAAGGACGCATAAGAGTCATCTTTTGTTCAGGATATTAACACATATGACACGTCTTATATTGGTTACCAAGGATACGGATGAAGATGTAAAAAAATTATAATCTGCGCTTAAAATTTACTCGAAGTCACAATGCAAACATGTCAACTCATCAGTGTTGTGGTTTTAGGTGAAGATGCAGAGAGATGAGAGATCCGAATCAAATGTTTTGCTACTGGAGCTCGAGGCAAAGCTTAGACTGCATGTTCTGGCAAGCACCAGTGGAGTTATTTTGATGCTAGAAAAGCTTCACACCAGAGAACAACTTTTTAAAATATATTTGGATGGCATGTTACACGTAATGGCTGCCACAATCCTGCATGTGTGCCTTTTCAGTTTCAACATTTTATAATCTCTTCTGAAAAGCAATTCTTCAAGCTGATTGGTTAAGGTATTAAGAGATAAATGATTTGCTGACAAAAAGAAAAAAATAGGATAACACCAGCCTTCTCCCTTAAGAATGGACAGTGTTGTTTATTTCTATTATTTCTATTTCTATTATTTCTACTGTAATTATATCAAGAATTTGATGCCCAATTTCCTTCATATTTATATATTTGTTTGACTTTTTTACATCCCCAGATTTGTTCTGTTTGTTGCCTCATTTGGTCTAAAATGATTTTCTGTTACTGTAGATGTTGTCTGCATGTTCATATACAAATGAATGAAAAAAGGCAGGAAAATGCCTTTAAATCATCTTAATCAGGGAGCCTGGGCACCTTCGGTCTTAGCCTTTTTTTTTAACTTCTTTTATTCCCATTTTATAGGCTAATTATATTGAATGAGAAATCATTATATTCGGAATATAATTAAACAAAATCCTACCTTTTAAACTGTAAGAAATACTTCAAGACTTCAGGGGGTGTCCTGAGTCACCTGGCAGACGACGAGGTGCTTTTTATACTTTTCAAAAGCACTGACCCGACTCTCAAAGAGAAACTTTTAATTGTGTGTCAGTCTTGGCCCTTGCACTCTGCAGTCAAATACCACTTGTGTATTGACTCTGATAGTTCATTTTCTCCTGTTTACAAAAAGTCTCTCACTTGGATCCCCCACAGAGCATCAGAAAACCTGCTTGGCTCTGCCAGACAGTCATATGGCTGATGGAGAAACCACTGAACTACCTGACTATGACAAAGTGCTGTTATAACACTGATCACTACATTTAAAGCCCTTCTGAAGTCATCACTAATATACAATTGCGTTTTGCCAGCAGCTAGAAAAGCAGTGTCATAACTTTAATCTCTGCTCATTATAATGTTAAGTGGGAGCAGAAAGGAAATTTCATATGAGACTGTGGTAAAACACCTTGGTGGAAATGTGCAGCAAGTTTAGAGGGTTGAGTGTGATAAGGCGACGTCTCCTTCATCATTTCACCTCCATCAAATTCAAGTGGTGGATTAGATGAGATGAAGGGAGGTGAATGATTTAAGAGCACTGGGAAAACATTGGCAGTTTGGCTCTCACTCTTTATTTGAGGCGCTGCTGTGCCCAGAACCATGATAAATTCTTGTATCTATTAATGTGCTTGTTGACTGTATCTTGTAAAGTATTTTTCATCTTATTTTATTTTATTTTATTTTTGGCCCGGTGCATTCATTCTCTTGCGTCCAGGTTTAATGAGCTTTAAATGACCCATAAAGATGTTGCCAAGCTGTAAATAATTGTTTCTCACTGACGCACACAGATCATATTGTGGCTGATGATGACAGTGCGACAGGTGGTCTGTGGAGTTCCACTCAGTATTTTCCTTTTTTACCGCACTGATCACACTGAGACAGGTGACATTTAAATGACACCACAGTCATTCAGGGAGATTTTTTCTGGAAATGTAAAGGTCACATGATGCCAGGATGGCACAAAATACCAACTATATTCCACCTGCTTGTTACCTAACTGGGTGTTTTGGAAATATGGTTGAATCTGAGTTTAAATTATCCTGCTAATTACAATTGGACTTAAACTTGTAAATATTAATTTTGTTTTCTTTTCATGCTCTGTCACATATACTAATATGTACTGTAGATCATTCACTAGACCAGTGGTTCAACCTGTGGGTCAGGAGATCTTAGTCGCAACATAAATCTAAGTGGTCCCAAGAAGACTGACATGACAGAGAGTAACAGCAACAAAACATTTTAATGCTATATATAGTAGCCAGCTAAAATGCTTTGGCTACTGTTACAGGAGTTTAGTGTCACTTTATAAGTACATAGTATGTGAGCTGCAGCTAGGTATCTAACAAGCTAGTACTCAATGTCTTCAGCTATCAGTGTTTTTGGTAAGCTCTAGTTAGCCACACAACCCACTCAATTACTCTCTCTGTCCTCCCATCTGACTATCATATCAACACAAGAAAAACTGGACACACCGTGTGGGAAAATAGGGAAGAGATAAATGATTAAATGTTTGCCAAGATCCCAAAAAATAGGAGTAAATTTTGACTGATTTTTTCAAATGATTGGAAGTTAGATTGGAAAATAGTTTCTTTTTATGCTACACTTTCAGTATTTAACTCTATTATTTGCTGAAGTACTTTGTTATTGTTGTCTTATCTGATAACCTTTTATTGCCTTTTGTCAGTTTCAGGGCTCCATCATATGCAGCCTGTGACAATGGGCTGTAAGTAGACATGTACAGCTTCATTTTAAAAGGTCACAAACCAGAAAGGTTTGGAACCACTGTGCTAGACCAGCTCGTCTCTCTGTGCTGCTTTCTTTTACCTCTGTTGGGAATGAGTTGTGTCTGTCAGCTGCCTCTGTTTCCAAATCTTATATATTGCCTCTTGACTTTGTTGTTCTCTACTCACCCAAGTGGGACTTGAAGGGTGTGATTTCACTCTCTGATCAAAAGCACCAGTCAAACGGACGGACACGTAGGTCCTCTGACTGCTGGGAACCACCCTGACAGCTCTGGGAGAAGAGCATCATCATGGTCCTGTGGAAGAGATACAGACAGCGCTCATGTGGATTCAGTAGCAATCAGTGTGCATCATTAGCATGCATGTTATTACAGGAAACATTCACTTACTGTACATTTTATACTCCATGGCAGACATAGATGTGGCCAGTTGGCGATATCTGTTCAACTAGGAAGCACTTTGATCTCGCTGCTGTGTGAGACAGCATTCATAAAGAGAATTTTTAAGCACTGACACCCTGTGGCTGCATATATAAGAATCACTTTACCCAAAATCACAAAAAGTTATTTTCAGCCTCTTTCTAAATATAGCCGCCTATGCAGATACTTTTGGTTTACTCCATTTCTTTCGGGTTGTTACACTAAGGAAATAGTCCCAATCATAACTCGAGGTTTGTAAATTATTTAAGGTAGAGACATTCAAAGCAGCAATAGTGGCGCACAGCTCATGGAGGCAATTACAGTACCTTAGAGCCCGACTGGTGCGGTTTGCATCAAAATAATACAGTTTCTCGGAGTCATAACTCAGTCAAATCTGAACACACAGAGATCGTACACACATAAATAGATTTAGACTGACGTACATATGCCGAGGATATCGTTATCTCCAATGACCGTTGCAACAAACCTCCATAAATCTGCTTACAAATCATTGAAAAAAGACGATTTGTATAACTCCAGAAATTTGCCTGAGAATCACCACGTCTCAAGTTTTCTTCAATGCCGAGGTAATAATGTGACAGTTGTCTCTTCATGCTTGGACACAATTCAAACAGGAACTGCTAACAGCTACTTCGGCATACTTTTAATGTAAACAAATAATCAAACAAACAAAAAACAAAACGGGTTCCAAGTTGTAGCCCGCCGTGTAACTTCATGAATCCATACACTACCTGTTTACATCCCCCAGAGCATTATGGGAACTGTAGGAATGTGTGAATTTCATTAACCTCTGAATCATGTTTCAGTTTTTTAAGACAATTTATCTCCACCGTCAAGATGGACAGAAAATATTAGTGTATCTTTCGATTAACAAATTGAAAATAATGACACACTGCTAACGTTTTAATCAGCACATGAAACCACGGTAGAACAGCTAGTTAATGCTTAAAATAATCTTAGCAACCTGTTTGGCCAAATTTCACTTTAGGTAGCTAGCTAACACTAAGGCTAACTTTTAATGTTATGAGTAACAATCTGCAGTGCCTGTGTATTTTATGTATTTATTTATTTATTTTGCCTTCTGGACAGATCCAGGCTGGTGGCGGTTTCCTCCTGCTTCCATTATGTATGATGGCTGTAATTTCATATTCATGCATGGATCTTCTCATCTAACTCTAAAGAAACCAAAAAGTAGGTAGGCACATTTTCAAAAATGCCATACCATTTTTATAAGATATATCAGGGAAAAAAGTTTAAAAAAAAAAAACTGAATCATAAAAAAAAAGTGTATATTTTCATGTGTGAGCCTCTGTGAGTTTAACCGTCATGGCATTCTCTTGTGGTGTCCCCTGATTGTCAGTAACATACACATTGTGCTGCATTCATGCCATTGAATTTTTGTCTGTGTTTGTATCCAGGGGTGGTGTGTTTTGCCAGTTAAACCTGCTTTGATGCTGAGCACTCTCTGGTCAACCTCCTTTGTTGTTGTTTGTCTGGCGCTGCAATGTGTATGAGCCTCCTGGAGGAATAGCTGTCCTTATGAGGTATTGTTTGAGCCCTGCCACTGTTCAAATACTGACAACAGCTAAACTAGAGGAGACAGTTGGTGATTCAACCTAAATCCACTTCTAAAGGACTGACCCATGTGCTGTGTAGTTCAACCCTTACAATTAATGCATACTTGAATTGGTGTGGAAGTCAATTGAATTTACAGAGACCTAATGACCGGCCTCTGTTTCCTAGTACAATTCTCTCAGTGTGAGTGTTGTGGGCATTTATAGTGTTTCATTTCCTTTTTTGTGTGTGTCTTTCCAAATGACCACATTCAGGTCACATTACTTCCCTAAAATATTACTATTGGCATTGGAGCAAAGATTACCCTCAGCCATGTTATGTCAGCATTGCTACTCTAATTTTAAAGTCAGTCTAGTTGTGCTGCACATCCCTTTTTGTCTTTTTTAAGTTATGTTATGGAGCCATTTTATTATGGAAGTGAAAAATTGCTTTTCTTCTATTTGAACATGTCTCCCAGGATATCTTCTGGTAGTTACAAGGAATCATTACAGCTAGAGAAAGTCTTGATCCCTCATACATTCAGCCTTGAAATATTGATTACGGCAAGGTGATAAGTCACAGACTGTGAAATGCAGAGGTGGGTTAAGATTCATTACAGTTAGTCATCCAGGACCAAATTCTGCTGCAGCAACATGTTTATCAGCAATATACAGTGATGTCATGTGTTCTGCAGTCAACCTTTTGCGATGGACCATAATTGGTTATTTATACTAATTTAAATTACAGGTACTATAATAAAAATTGACTAATGCTTGGCTGTCAGCTTGGCTCCTTCTCCTGTAATGCCATTAGGGAACACGAACAATTATATAATGAAGAAATTATGTAATGGCATAATGGTAATGCCAGCAAATGAGCAAAGTAACTGACACTGTCATCAGTGCACAAGAGCAGATATGGTACAATTTCGCAATATATACATTTTATCCATGTATTTTGTTCCCTCTTTTTCATTCTTACCAGACAGTGCCCTCATGCCTCAGCTGCGCAATCATCTCCAAGTGTAGAGAGAGCAGGGCAGCAGAGTTTCCCCACCATCCTCCCACCAACCCACACGTTACAGGACTGAGGTAAGGAACCAACCTCACCCAGGGTGGATCCTCTGCTTCATCCTGCTCACTTAGCCAGCTAATCTCCCCCTACCTGAGCAGCCATTGACACAATGTAAGACAATCTGTAGACAGGATAAGACCAGATGGGATGGCATATTAGTGCTATTGATTACTTATTAGATTGGGAAGGGTTTGTCAGGAAGACCAAGGGTGGTGTTTTCGAGGAAATGCAGCCTACAGCCTAGCTGTGCTCCAGCTGGTGAATCAGCAGATAGCTGCTTTGGCATGACCTACAGTTAAAAGAAAAAAAATCTCATTTCCCCTCTCATTTCAGAGTTAAATCTATCTCATAGTAGATGTCAACAGCTGCCACTCCTCAGTCAGGAAATCAGGCTGGCTGGGAGAGATTACTAAAGGGCAGGGGGGGATTAATGAGCATAAAAAAGAAAGATGTGAGATGAAACAACATGTGAAAACACAACAACACAATACCAGCTGATCCACCTTTAGTGTTCCCTGCTTTGCTACAAAACATTCACTAATGGAGAAAATGTAGATACATGTACACGGCTTAGTAGTTGTTATAAATCTAACACAGTGGTTCTCAGACCTTCACATCAAGGACCCCTAAACTGACAAATTAGACCCCCATCTCATAAGATTTTTGCTTTTAAATGTTTTACTACAGAAAGTGTAGTAGTCATACATTCTGTCATTGTGTTACTTATGGATGGAACTATAGTGAAAATAAATTATTCCCTTTTTTGCTGGGGACCCCCAGGGCCCTCCTCAAGGACCCCAGAGGATCCCAGCACCCCAAACATACACTAAACTGTAATGTCTTAAGGAGCTATTTCTAAGTTTTGCTATTGCTACACAGCCAATGTTAGCATTAACAGCTATTTACTTACTAGTCTAAATGTTACCAATTCAGCACCAAAATTCATTATTTTACTTTTCAAGAGCTGTCTCTAGTGGTGGAAAGCAACCCCCTTGTTTGGCTTCTATTTCTTTCACTACTTTTCTTCTTCTGAAGTTAGCATGCTAACCAGCTCGCCCCAGTGTGGTCGAACTGTCAGATCACTGGGGAAGGGCATCAGAGGGCATCCACTAACCTCTTTTCTTGTTAACACAGCAATGGCTAAAGCTCTTGCCAAGAGTGGTAAGTAAACAGCTGTTCATGCTGGCAAAACTTATGAATAGCTCCTTTAAGTGCACTTATTGCTGAACGTTAAATGAGATGATTGATACTACTCTCATGCCTGTACAATCAATGTAAGCCTCCAGCTACCAGCCAGTTAGCTTAGCTTAGCATAAACACTGAGAAAAAAATGGGACTGGCTCTGTCTGGCTGTGTGCAGTAACTTCCTGTTTTCACTAGTTGTCTGACAACTCACAGTGGCAAGACTCCACGAAGGCCCCTGTAAAAAAACAAACATTTTTACCATCAGTTTTTGCATGAATAAGTAACTCATGGCAGGAGGGCATATTTCCAAAAACACTGAACAATGCCTTTAAAAGGACTCAAAAGTTGCTAAAGCAGAAAAATACTTGCGCTCTGTAAATAAGAATTTTGTTTTAAGTCTTTATGTGTTTTGAATTAAAGAGAGGGATAACTTAAGGTATTTCCAACACTATTGAGATTTGGAAGCTTGAAATAGCCACTGTGATTCATGTGAAGCCACAAAGAGCCAAAGCCCTTGGAAATCAATCAGTGGTTTTGAGAAACATGCTCAGACTAACGTCCTCAAGTGGCTTCCATAATAATAAGAAGCAAGTGTTTATCATAAACCGCCTAGCATAGTGGTGTTGTTGATTAGGAAAAGGGATTATACTCCAAAATAATTTGAACAGAGGCAAAGGAATGTCACATTATAGAAACTAATATGAGAAGAAGAAAATTAAGTTGTAGCTGGAAGATGTTTTGGTTTTGGTGATTGTGAGACAGCTGAGGTTGTGAATACTAAGGGGGGGGGGGGGGGGGGGGGGCATTGAAACATTGCATCTATGGTAACCATGGCAACAGCAAGAAGGCTTTAAGGACCATAAAGATTTATTGCAGTGGAAATGGAGTGGAGTGGAGTTTTGAAGCCCCATAGATATGCTCAGTGTCACAGAAAATGACATGTTAAAATTACATTTCATAATGAAGAGCGTGTCAAGTTAGAGGCAAATTATGTACATCGCAATAGTTAAATTCAATGCAGAAGGTGAAAATGGGAATCACATCTATTCAATACATTAGTCATCATATTTTTGTATAGCTTTTGCATTTGAATCACAACTTATGTGTACAATACATGAGTGAAATTGTAGATGAATGTCTTAAGAATGAAAATGCAATCAGGTAGAGGAAACTTCTTTTCGATCCACTTCCATTTCCCTGACACAAAAACACAAGTTTCTCTAATTTATAAATAAATATATTCACATTTCTAACAGAGCCTCTACTGGTGAATCAGCTTATTAAATCAACAAAAAGGTTAATGAAACAAATATTTAAACGAGTAAACTCTCACCTTCAAACTTTCCATTCATATAGATAGAGATCGTAAGCACAGGACATGATTTGCACAACTCTGCCATCTTTTCTAAATATAGCAAGTGGAAGAAATGAAATTTATACCTGAGCAGCAGACCTCTAAAGGATCTAAAGGCTTTAAAACCCCGACAGTGACATTTCCATTGGTTTATTTTTTTTTCCCTGAAAATGTTTTTCCTACACAGCTTCAGTATAGGCACATGAAGGGTGTGTGACACAGGAATGATCCACTCTGCTCAAACAGCTTCGTATCTCCTCCTCCTGAGGACATAAAGTATTAGCTCAGGAGTGCATGAAATTGAGTTTAGAGACAAACGGACGTAAGCAATGTTTTCATGATGACCTAGAGCAAACACCCAGGCCATTAGTAAGTTAACAAACCAAACACTCTAATAAGCTTAGCTTTTCTCTTTGCCTTGTGTACAAATCTGGAGCACTTACAAGGTTTAATGATGAACAGAGGTAATGGCTGGATGTGCAAACAGACAATAAAGAGAGGAGGAGGAAAAAACCAGGGGCAACTGGTGGTCTGAGTATATCACTTTGTTTTCCAACCGTGGAATTTGTGGTCAAATCTATCTACAGGAAAGTACACTAAGGGAACCTAGTTTAGTTAAGACAGCGTTAATTCAGATTATAGTGGAATATGAATATACAGACAAACTCTAATTGGGAGAAGAATAAGACAGGGCATGGTGATTAATAAAATACAGGGTGCACAGGATTTGCTTTTGTCTCTGAGGTGGAAAGTCTTTTATTCAGCTTTGTGTACGCTTGAGCAATGGCAAAGCTTTTGTGTTTCTACTGAATTAACAAGGATGTGAAAAGGAAAATTATTGACATTTCATTTCCTTCTCCATGGAGAGCCTTCATAATGTGAATATGAATTATGAGCATTCATCCAAAACAAACAAATTGTCAAATAGCGATTTAGGAGCAACGGCTCTAGAGGAATCCCTAAGGGCGCCCTGTTCCAGCTCCAGCTTCATTCCCCCCAGGCCTGCAGTCAAGTATGAAGAAGATAGCAGCTGGCGTATCTATGTCCCATGCGCCTGGGACTTCAGGGCAAAAGACCTAGAAAGTTGAACTCACCCATTTGCAGCCTTAAAGTCCAAATTAAATTACTTGAAGTCTGACAGAATAGAGAAGGAAGAATAAGTCCTTTCAAATGAAACAAGTGTTAAGGCTTACGTCAACCCCCATGGGTGAACAGCAGGCTGCTGATATCACCCCTTTTTACAATCCTTTTCTCCACAATAACTGCAGCTGAGGTCAATTATTCGATTTGTCAGAGGCTGTCAGGACTGTTTCATCCCCAAAGTTCACATTGATGTCCATTTTCATTCTTTGTATGTACATGGCAAAGGCACAAAACCTTCTCCAGTGCTGCCGTCAAAATTCTTAATATCAATATATTGACAATAGCTGAGCTCCTCTGTTGTAGCAGGAACAAAACAAGAAGCTTACAGTGCAGGAAATGATGGCTTCTGGAAAGCTATTCACCATACAGTAATTACAGCTCTGTAAGGGAGATAATGATGTTGAATGGACCACAAACAAAAGACTGGACTGACAGCTTCACGTTCTAGTGGTGCTTTTCAGATAAAATATTGCCCGCTTGCTGCAGTGGCAACAGTTAACTCCCATTACGACTGGCGTGCTGCCTTTTCAGGGATCTATTCACTCCACAGTCTCATGTTTCTTTGTGGAGACACAAAGTCAGTGTATTGAGACATAGAAAGGTACATTCAGCCAGTCAGGAAATTGAATTTGTTTGAATTGCTGCTGCAGAATTAAGAATCTTTTTCTTTTTAGTTTCGCTGACATTTTACTAATTTCACTTTTTGTTCATTTTCATTTTTTTCATTTAATTTTCATCATATGATGGCAAAAGGGATCATGGTCAAAATTCTGAGTTAAATTGCTTTTCCTCCCTCTTGAGCTTTTACCATTAAGAATAACTCTTGTAACACCTAAATGTGTTGAGGCCAAGTCCAAGAGGACACTATAGATACACAAAAAGCTATTTACAAGAATTTTGTTTTCATGTTTCCTGTTTTGGTGGTTGGATCTTCCCACAAGACAAACAGCCAAAAAAAGCAACAATTGTTTGTCTGACCTCTCTTGCCCCAGAGGAGCAGCAACATATATACATCATGCCAAAAGGTAAAAACGACCAATCATGGGTCAAAACGTAAACTTTAAGAGCACCAATATGTTACAAATATCTTACATGAAAGGCAGAAGCCAGATATCAGTCAAAGCTGAATTGACATACTCTGTGTTGCACACGAGTGTAGTGGAGAATAAAAAACATTTTGGTGTCGAAAACCAAACACATGTTGTGGAATCGTTGTCAGTCAGCGAAGTCACAAAGCGACGTGTACAACTCTGATGCGCTGACAAAAGTTTGCTTAAAGCTGGTGTGTCATCAGTCTGATCTTCAAAGGCACGTTCCACAAGAACCAGAGGCTTAAATAAAAGCAAAAAAAACGTTTTTTATTCTGATATGGAACAACTTGATCATACTGATACAGTTCTGTGTTGCTTTGGTTTAAGAGCTTTTCAGGCCAGATAAAGGAAGAAATATAATCAGATCTATCTCCTGCTTCAACTCCAAATCCAAAATAAAATCCCTCTATTTAGCTTGATGTCATCCATTGTACTCCACTATCTTTCACTGACCATAGTTGCAGGATAATCTCAAGGGCAAGTCTAATTGAGCTGGTGCAAGAAACTCACAATTGAGACTTTTCTTTTTAGGTTGAGTGGGGGGCCAACTGCACTCAATATTCTTTTACAAAGACAGTTAAAAAATTGACTCACACTGGAGGTGAAGTTTGGGTTTTGCTCATGTGATCTTAAACCTGCAATTACTGATTTTTTTGGCCCCTTTGGGGGCAAGTTGTGAACACAATATTTATGTATCATCACCTTCAAGTTGATACGATGAACTCATCAGCAAACAGTTGCTTATTTACACATCCAGCAGTTACAGAGCAACATTATCATCATTTGGAGTTGTACTTCTGGTGAATTTAAGTCTAATATTTACTCTTTTTTGCTGTTTTTGGTCTCAACCAACCTGAGGCAAAATATCTGGCTCCTTACCTTCTAAATGCGCCACTATGTTCACCAGCTAGCCACTAAATGTGTTCGTTTGTAGTTTGCTTCGGAGCAGGTAATGTACACTGAATTTGTGGAGCTTTTTTTTATTTATTTTTTTAAATTATTATTATTATTATTTTTTGCTGGAAACAACTGTCTGCCACAGCCAAAAACAAAGCCATTAGCGGTAAGATGGGGAATTTTGGGGGCTCTTAGGAGTATCTGCTTACACTTCCCACTCCAAATATACAAAACAATAATTTACTACTATTTATAACATTTAAAATCACTTCAAAAATACTAAAATACAACAGTTACAAACCCCATTTTAATATGCGTGGAAACTAAAGCTGATTTTTTTTTGTGCATTTGGATATAAAAGAAAAGACATAAGTATAAATTCACCCAGGCTGGTGTTTCACAGGAAAAAAACTGACAGGACTGGAGTTTCAAAGTAAGAGCAGAGGCAGAGTTCTCACACTACATACATGGTCAGTGCAGGTGCATCCTGGACCTTTGTTCATAGTGCTGATGGTAGTCAAAAACTACACAGGTCATCTTTAAACACAGCTGTAAATGCATGAAATAATTGTGTTTTTTGCTGCTGCTGGAAACGATGTTGATGAAAATGCAGTTAGCAGGCTGTACAAGTGAAACAATGCACTGAAAGAAGCTGAAATGCCCCATAGCAGCTCAATGGCCCATTTTACACGCTAAAAAATTTTAAAAATGCATCCAGTTTAGCTTCAGCAACACACTGGGTTAATTTTATGCAGTCTTAGTAAAATTTTATTATTATTTATTATTTACTCAAACAAATTTTTTTTTTTACCTAGTCTTACACACAACACCTTACTTTAAAACTCACAAATTTTTATTTGTACAAAATAAATTGTACACATTTTAACAGCTGTAAACAAAGAGTGATATGACATTTTAAAAATAGTAGATTATAGTTACCCAGTTATTGCGTTGGTGGAGTGATAATACTCAGACTGGTGATTCTCTGTGGGTTTGTCAATATAAACATGTTAGGGAGGTTCATTTGATCCATAGTGAACATCTAAATATTGATTAGTGGAGCTATAAATGTTTGAATTATGACTAAAATGAACAAACCCAAGGAGAGTTTACATTTTCAGTTTATCTGGGGGCCCCTGGTGGCTATGAGGCCCTAAGCAGCTGCTTAGTTTGTTTATGCCTCAGGCCGGTTCTGGGTGAGCAAGAATTATAACTGTAAAGTTATGGGCCAGGGAGCTAAACAACTGGTGAAACTTGCTGTTAAGCTCTGTAAAGCTGACGGGAGATGCAGATTCAGGTGATAATTCACTGTAGGCTCATCAATACTATCGACCTCTGTTACACACTCACTTTATTTTACACATTGTCATTTGAGACATTGTAAAAATAATGATTATAGGCGCTTTAAAGAACAGGCTCTCTCTCTCTTTGGTGTTTAAACACTAGCCATGTCTGTATAAAGGGGTTTGGATCTGTTGCATTATCTGGACTGTCAAAACCTGGCAACCAAATTGTCTGTTACACTGCACTGCCATTACATAATCTGCATAACAGACTGTTCTGCCTAAAGTGGTTGGAGTTCCACAAAAAAAAAAAAAAATGCTATTTTAAGCCAAATAAAAGCAAGGATTAGAACAAAGCAGATGAATCCACAAATGAACTGTTTGGAGAACAATTAAAACATTTTTTCTAGTTATTCAGGATCTCTTAACAGGTTGCAAAAAGTGTACAGTGTATCCTTAAGTACAGAACTCTATACTATAGCAAAACACTACATAGAATCTGCTGTTATCATTTTAATGTGTTATATAATAATTTGAAACAAAGACCGTAAATGGATTTGCTCTTAGTCTGTGTTAATGGAGGTGTCTCAGCCTCAGGTTGGCTTCAGACTATTCAGAGGATTACTGAGTTGCCCATATGGCTACTCTGAGACAGAGAGAGAGAGAGAGAGGGGAACAAAGCTGGGTCCTGGCATTACTACGTCCAGTGGTGAATGAGCAGCACTCATGCACAGTCACAAACACTCTCCACAGCTCCCAAAAGCACGTAGAGTGTGACAGTGTCCTGCCAGAGATGAATTTAACAGCTCTGCTTCTCTTTTGTCAGTGCTATTCTTCTACATAAGTACATCCATGCATACACACACACACACACTCCCAAACAGCCCAATGAGGTCGTGAGGACCGGCCAAAATGTCTTCACAATGCAGAAATGTCCCCACTATCATGATTTCGTGGTCACACAAACATATAAAGACACGCACACACACACACACACACACACACACACACACACACACACACACACACACACACACACACACACACACACACACACACACACTCTCTCATTCCCACCTCACATGCCCTCGCCTTGTGAATGTGACACACTCTTTATGTTTAATCGGTCCTGGAGCTACACATTAAGATTAAAAGTAAGCTCACTATCTAACCACAGCTCAACAAATCATTCTAGAGACTATACATTTCCTTCATATCTATAATATAACTGACACACCAGAAATGTAAAAATGTTAGTAAGGCAGACTTTAGTCTCTGCCAAACGTTTGAAAGAGCATTTTGATTTATAGACCCTATTTCCCTTATTCACAGTTGCACCATATTCTTCTGGCTGCAGTGTGGCTGTCATTATTAAAAGGTTTAATTCACAAAAACTTAAGGTTTCACTCAACATCTCTCTGTCTCTCATTCATTAATTCATTCAATTTCTTTCTCTAACTTTGATAAAGGTTTGGATGATAGAAGTACAGCATGTACACAGGGACTTCAAATTTGTACATTATGATATCCAACATCTGAGATTTATTTAAAGGCCTTATACTCCATCCAGTCTGTCTTTGTAGTGCTGTGTAGTGATGTGTGCAGTGCAAACGTCAAAATGAATCTCCTGATATCAAATGAAGGGCAGATTGGAGAATGTGTCATCCTCTCTTTCAAGTTTTCCTCTGATGAAATTCTAATTAACTTCAATCCTGGGTGACAACTGAGGACAAGGGGTAGGGAACAGAGACAGGGGTAACATGGTAAAAGATGAGGTAGGACCTCTCTGTGATTAACTGCGATATGACTGTCAGATTGTGACAGACAAGCACTGAGGTTCCCATCTGTGGACTCTTTCCAATTTAACCAGAATGGCTACGGTTGCAACTCTTAGAGTAAATGTCTTCTTTACTTGGTGTGACTGAGTTGGGAAGGTGACATGCAAGTAAATATACTGCATCAGCTACTGTGATACATCTGTCTTCCTTTTGGGATGATGGCTGAATGGATGGAGCAGACTTCGAGGCACTGTGCTGCTTTGATGCCCAGTGATACAGCATCCAGGCTCCAAATAGAAAATGTGAATGGGGCGTAATATCAGGCACGTGGATAAATTTGATATTATTCCATCTCAACAAATTATTGCTCTCCTCTGTTCATCTTCCCTCGCTGTAAACACACAAAACACCAGATAGAGTGGAGGTTGCTTAACTGAGAATCAATATTCCAACTCATGGTCAGCTATAGGACTGAAGCAGGATGAATTAATATGAGGACAAGTTGGTCCCCTCTCACCCCAGGCGTAATACAGTCTCAAGCAAATCAGGGTGCTCCAGCTGTGACCATGCAGTCTTATCATTTCAGAGCCATGTAACACTTTCTACACTCCTTTTCTCTTCCCCGCCAACAAGAAAATCAACTCCAATGCATCTTGTTGCCACTGATACTTTTCCTTCAGCAGCCACTAAGTAGAGGAACGAAAATAAATCAGATTGCTCTTTAAGGTCACGAAGAGAAATCACACATGTTCCTGTCCCTGATTGTAATGCGGCTGCATGGAGTTTTCTTGCAAACAGAGGAAGACAGATTAGGAAATACTTTCTTTTGTTTCTTTTTTTCTCCATTTGGATGGATAATTCTCTCGGTTGTTGGACTGTTTCACCTGCAGAAACATTGTTGAAAATGTCCTCTTTTATCAAAAATGGTAACATTGGAGTAGAGGCAAGGGGGGCAGCCTTACTCCTGATGTTTCATGTTTAATGATCATCTTTAAAAAAATACAACCTGCTCTGAAAAAACAACACACCTGTTCTCTGGTTGAGTCTTTTTTTGAATGAACTTTGTGGTTTTGTTAGTCAGAGATTAGAGATTAGAGCTAGCATTTGTGATGAGGACAAATTAAGATCTAGGCTGATCATTTCCTCATTGAACTAAAGGTCACAGATCAATATCTCTATACAGGTTTTAAAATGTTTTCATATCTGCAGGGGAGAGGTGATTATCTGTTGTAGATCAACAATTGATATCCACCTGTGCCACCTGTGCCCACGGGCACTCCCTGTAACTGGCACACACTTTGTAACCTATTCCACATGATGAAGACTTTTATTTTATTCACTGCAGGTTCGCCCTAGCAGAAATACAACTACCACCTAGATGCACACGCATAAAACAGGACACCCTCAAAGATAATACAATTTTAAGTGGGAAACCTTTGGAGAATCTTTTGAAAGACCTTCCTTTTAAATAATGAATTCAAAAATAGATTAAACCGTGAGAATGCATAAAGCATGTGAATCATGTACAAAGTCCATACACTTCTTCACACTCTATGGTCTTGCAAGATATTGGACATTTACTATAAATGATCCTCTCATCATATTCAGCTTCACCTATTAACATTTTCAAATTATTTCCAATAGCTGTAATGAAATCAATTCAGCACTGTCATCTTTTACGCTGCAGAGGTGTAATTGGCAAATTAATCACAGCTTACATGAATATATTACAACTACTGTAAAGATTTTCATTGTCATGTGATGTCTCTATAGCTGTGTAACCACCACCCTTTCACATTTTCAATGATTTTCAATTGTCAGTGAAAGATTCTCCACTGAGAAGCAAAAACCATGCTGCTGCGAATAACCTCACAGATTCATCCTGGAGTACTGGGAATGTACAGGTTTACTTAAAGGCCATTTTCTTTAATCCCTCTAGTTAATTGAAGTCATGACTGAGCTTTGAGCTGTATTCATGGTGCTTGCAAGCCATGGCAACAGGTCTGGTGAGACAGTATCTGCAATTACATGACTAATTATAGCATCAGTTCAAACTGCAGGTGAATTAGTGCCTGATGGCTTCTCTGAAGTGTGAAAAGCAATCCTTCTGAGCAGCAAATGGCAGGAGGGGCGGCTTGTCTAAGATATCTTTAAACCAAGCACTGTCTACTTGCAGGTCAAAAGTGAGTTAAATATGTGGTTTATACTGAGAAATTAAAGTTAATTAAAAAGAAAGAACAGATTGTCCCCCTGTGACAGCCAAGCTACTGATAGTGCCAAAATTCAGTGTCACTTACGATTAAGTTGCAAACTAAACCACAAAATCTTATGACATATTACATAAGACATTATGTTTTTAAATTACTGTAGCTATATTCCAAAGACATCTTCTCATAAAGTATGTAATGTTAAATGACATGCTTTGTAGTGTAAGCAACAGCAGTTATCATCTAGCTGCAGCTGAGAGATCATTTCAGTCCTCCTTCATGAAAATCTTAGATCACAGTGCCTCCTTCTGGCCGGTCCAAGCTACACTTGAGCCTCAAAAAAAAAAAGAAACAAAGAATCCTCAAAAAAAAAAAAGGTCTGTGGTGTGGAAATGCAGCATGATTATTGGACTCGCTCTTGTGTGTGGATTGTAAGGTGAAAAATCATCCACATGGGCCTGCTTGGAAAGCTCCTGAAAAATGGTGAAGCTTTCCTCTCTGTGGGTGAGCATTGAAAAGAGGCAGCCAGTGAGCTGTTAGAGAGTTAGGCATGACATTGTGACAGAGGGTAGAGCAGGCAAATCTAAGCTCTTCCATCTGCGTTCTGTCTTTTTACAGACCTTATTCTCCTGAACAGACACACACACAGACACACACATACACAAGCTATTCAATTCTCCATGTCAAAGCCGTCCATAAAGGCTGGTTGTGGCCTTGGCTTTGGAGGAAAAAGATGGGATACTTATCCCGAAAGGTTTTATATTTCTCAGCCACTCGACTCTGCTCGGCGCCATTCAGGCCGTGCTTGTTTTCTAAGCATTAGGATTAAAATCTCCCTCTCCCATGACAGCGCCAAGAAAAATCTAAAAAAGGAATCTAAGAATTTGAGATGTCTGCCTCCAGGGGCTGTTTGTGCTTCACCTCAAAAATACAGAGCCCATTTATGCTGGGTCCAACTTATTTCCATATATTGCTTCAGTTGAGCTTACATCCATTTATAGGAAATGAGGACAATTTTCTTACCTCGCTGTTCAAATGCAGTTGGGAGCTGCAAACTGAACAATCATGATCGTTCCTACTCGTATGAATATGCAATATGTGTTTATGCAGATATGATTCCACGAAACAGCCAGAATTACAGAATACATTTAGAGAATAGCCTATCAATGTGTAATCAAATGTAATGCATGCGCACTGAATGAAATATGCATGACAAATTGGCTTTGGAGAATACAGCGCAGACAGGTCCTCTGAACCTTTGCACAAGAGCTCATTGAAATTCCTTTCATTACGACTGTAGCACTACAGAGAAACAGAGAACGAGAGGGACAGACAGAGAAAGATGAGTATAATGATGTCTGAAAACAGAGGCAGGAAAAACCTTGACTATCATTACAAAAATTATGCAATTTCACTATTGGGGGAAAAAAAAAATCAAAAATGCATAAGATGAGTGTTTATTTCATTTTATTTACAAATGCTGCTGTTTTTTTCTCATTGCCATTCAGTAGGATATATATTCTCCACATGGAAACCTGCTTCTGTGTACAATCCTCCATCTATCGGTGATGACTGCAGACAAGTGCTATCCAAGCATACACTTTTTTTTTTTTTAAATATATTTGTGAAAGAACTCTAATAATTACTTCTCCCTGTTACAAATGAAAAGGCACATACACTTGACAAGAATAACTTGACAAACACACAAACCACAAGATTCAGCAGAAAAGCAAGCATGAAAATGAGGAGAGGATCCTGTAGTGTTCTCTCTCAGTATCTCTAAAATCTGCCTCAGTGAAGGTCGTAAGAAAGCTCTGCCTCTGTAATCTTACAGTCAGTTTATTGCTCGACTAATTTCATGACTAAAACATTTAAAATCTCTGGTGCATGCGCAACCCTTACACTCTATACAGCTGTAATACTTAATATGATAGAAACACATTAAAGTAGATAACTTCTTTGTAAGCTTACCCTCTCAATCACACACTGTAAAAACACAAACATGATATGATTCTCATCAATGAGTCAAACAGGGATTTCTAGAGTCATGAATGGAAGCGTTTCCAAGCCTGGTGTCCCAGCTATATGCTATGGCTTCACTGTTCACTTTAATGTTCATGGGTTGTTGTCACAAGTAGTCTCTTCATCAATCTGCTGGAGTATAGCCACATCACATAGCGGTTGGCTGGCCAGCTAAAAGGAAACAAACAGCAACACTTAGGAAAAGCCAGAAACAACACGTTCTAATGCTGATCAGCTTGACCGAGCACTTACTTTTGAATCGCATGTAACAGGAGTTACAGTAGAGCTGTTTGTTTCGTATTCTGACTTCAGCTCCAGCTTGTGATCCCCCGAGGTCAGACTTGCAGTCGATACACTGAGAAGGTTTAGGAAAGGGAAGAGTTAAAGAGCTAATTGACTGGTTACAGCTACACCGAAGTGTTCAAGTCCACAGACGGAGTGATGAGGAAAGACAGACCGAAAGCCTTTGATCATATGTAAAGAAAGAGTAAAATGAAGATGATAAGAGGAATGAAAGTCAGAGGACAAAGACTAGCAGGAAGGATAACCATTCAGATGCAGGAGACCAAACTCAAGACCAAAATTCCAGGATGGGTCAACAACCAGAGTTAAGCATTGGTAAAAAGAAACAAAGTGAGGGGTTGATTAGTTTGGCATTCAGGTTTTGGCACAGAAAAAAATTGCTCAGCTGTAGAAGGATCAGGACCTTGAGATTCACCAGGATTTGTCAGGTTAGTAATAAGAAAGAAAAAAAAAAATGTCTGGAGCGATCAAGTTAGTTTTGAGGACTGGTCGAGTCGTGCTGCAGATGTGCTCCAAGGCCAGCGGGAGCCCAACTCTCACCTTAAAACAGCCCAAATGATAACAGAGCCCAAGGGACTCGATGATCATGGCCGCTCCCTTTCCCAGCGGGGTGTCACAGAACGTACAGATTTTCCTGCCACTCACTGACCTGGATTACAGAATGTACAGCTGTGATTTGAGAACTGAGCACAGATGCACGCACATGCATCAGTGTTAACACACACACACAGAAAACACGTGTTCGCACTGGTATATGGTGGGGTTACGTTCACAAATGATTTGTGCCCTTGATGTTGATGACAACAAAACATTTAAGGAAGTTTTTTCATTTTTATTCATTAGATTGTTTAGTCACCTAAAATGATTTCTTTAAAGGAGATAATTGGTAAGTTTTGCAATTGCTACATAGCCAACGTTAGCATTAACAGATGTTTACTTACCAGTCTTGTCAAGAGCTCCAGCCATTGTTGCGTTTTCAAGACAAGAGATTATAAAACATCCTCTGAGAAGCACTACTTCTGAAGTGCACACTGGACACTACTCAGAAAGTGATGGGCTAGCTGCTTAGCACCTCAGTACAAGAAAAGAGGTGATAGAAATAGAAGCAAAACAAGAGGGTTGTTTTCCACCACTGGCGACAGCTCTTAAATATATTAAAGAAATGAAGTTTGATGCTAAGCTTGCACTGTTCCTTCTAGACTGGTAACAGCTGTTAATGCAAATGTTGGCTATATAGCAATAGAAAAACTTACAAATAGCTCCTTTAAACAGTTTATTTTAATTTAACATTTTTGTGTTATCTATAAAATATAAGGTTTTTTGTTGTTGTTTTTTTTGGTTTCTTTTTTATAAATTTAGAGCAAATAGTGACAGACAAACAACAATTCTAGGATGTTGCTTCATGATGCTTGAGCACAGACACACACAAGTGTGACAATGAAATTAAACAGTGAACCAATACAAAAGGGCAGTATATATTAATACGCTCATATAACCTGTTGGATCTGGAATGGAGGGTGGATGTAAGGAGCATGTTACACAAAACAATATCAAATGCAACAGCATATTACAGTACATTAAAAGATTCCCTTTACCACCACTCCCCATTCATAGTTATGGTTTAACAACACCACCACCACTATGTTTCCACAACCCAGTACACCAGTGACAGGTTAGAGGCAGCTTGTTGGGACG
This sequence comes from Trachinotus anak, assembly GCF_046630095.1. Taxonomy (NCBI): domain Eukaryota; kingdom Metazoa; phylum Chordata; class Actinopteri; order Carangiformes; family Carangidae; genus Trachinotus; species Trachinotus anak. The sequence continues at coordinate 13,964,103 of NW_027273852.1, forward strand.
GTTAAGCGAAGCAGCATTGTTGACTTTACCTGCTCCGCTGCTGAGGGGCGCCTGCCTCAGACGTGGGCTCTGGAGAGGTGGTGGGTGATGGAGAGGAGGGTGAGGGGGAAGGTGTCTGCCGTGACCAGGGGGACGGGGGGGTTCCTGCCCCGCCTCGGAGGGAGCCCATGGAGTAGGAGGAGGGCAGAGTGGAGGAACCGGGCCGCTGGGCCCCAGACCCGCCACTGTAAAAGGAAGTGCTGCCGGAGAGGGCAGAGTGAGGCCGAGTGTAGTTTTGGACATAAGAGTTGCCTCTGGGTGTCCATGATGAGCGCCAGGAGTTGTAGGAGGCATCCAAGTTGTCAAGAGACTCACCTCTGCAAAGCCAACCCACGCCACGCCCACGTTAGCTGGTTAGTAAGGACATTTAAACCGTCTGGCTACCAACTGGACCTGTGGCAGTTGTTGCTGAGAGACATTTATGGTGCAACCCATTTTGCCAAAGTCAGAGTGGTAGCCAGAGTGATAAATGTTTTCATTTCAAGTTAACAGAATTTTAGTAGGTTTAAGAAGCCAGCCACCATTGTCACAAAACAGAGATGAGATTTTTTTACTCTCATATATGCTGGGTAGAGCGTACCTGCGCATGGGTGGCATGTCGCTCTCCTTGCTGGTGGCAGTGGAGCGCTGGCGAATCCAGCTGCTGTCCGTCAGGAGCGAAGTTTTCTTCTTCATCTCATTCAGGATCTGCTGCCTCTCCAGCTCAGACTGCGACAGGGGCTGCTGACCCACTCCACCGCCTGTCACTGCGCCCAGAGAGGAGAGATAAACCAAATATTATGCTTGGTAAAATTAAAATTTTCTCAGATGTCAAAAATAGATCACAAATGGCGAAGGGCAGAGAAAATGGGAAAAAATGGGATGGAGAGAATGAGATTTTGATCATGTAGATACTACATTTTTTTCGACAGAAATCTGCTGAAGCCTATGATCAGACAATTCCTTTCAGCACAGTTACAGCGTGGAGGAAAATAGGCATTCGATCTATCGACGAGAAATCATACCGACAAGAAATCACACTGCAGTCAATCACCTATCACTGTTTCTGTTGCATATAATTTTCTGGCACCTCTGCTGTTAATCAAACAGCTGTAAAAGTTTTGATTTAGTGAAATGCCATAGCTGATTGATTAGCTGATCAAAGAGGTCAAAAGAAGAGCCGATTGACTGGCTTTCAGATTAAAACTGTGAGGCGGAGCTCCAGGGGCCGAGCCCACCTCTCTCTGGCTCTCTGTATCTCATGGCATTGAGGATGTTTCTCCTCTCCATCTCCAGCTCTGAAGCAGCCCTCTCACTTCGGGCCTGCTTGTCACGCGCACTCCTCAACTGCTCCTCCAGCAGCCAGTGAGCCATGCCTCCCGGCTGCACATACGCACCTACAGTAGGGTATGACCCACATGTATGTGCAAAAACATGCGTACATGGAGTCATTTATAAAAACAGCCAACAGGAAGAGAAACACAGACCACAGCTGACTTCAGCTCAATCAAGAAAACTGACCTTTCGTCTGAGCTTTTTCCTCCTCATCAAGCTGGGGAGATGATTTGGATTTCGCCCTGTCAGAGAGAAGAAAATACATGTAATTAAGAAATATCAGTAATCATAATTACACTGGCAAAATTGATGAACTTGTAGTTATACACATTTATACATTTATATCATTACAACTTTATAAAAGCAAGCTAAAGAATGAGGAAGGACCATGAACAAGACCAGTTTGTAATCATGTAACCTCAATAATAAAGAATTTCTAACTTGTGTTTTGAAACAGATCAGTGTGTCTTGATTCTTTTGGGAACCGAAACCCTTTCTTGTAAACAGTAACGAGTGATTTGATATGTCAAATGCCAAACTGAAAACCTATTTTAATGTTTATACAGGGGAACTGCTGATTGAAGACCAATCACAGGCGGTTCCAATCTCAGCTGGAGACCTAACCTTCCTGCTGGCGGAATTATGATTTCATGACCTTATATATAAAAAGACTTTGTTTGAATGATTTGGTTCAAGTGTGTCTAGTAAGAGTAGCTGGACACGCCAAGTATTCAAGTGCCAATTTTATTTTAGTACAGGAAAAGTGCTGGAAAAGAAGAACATGCTTACTTGCTTCAAAGACACACGATTGTAATTTTGGTGATGATTGATTTTAAATCATTCAAATTATGCACCAACTGCATTGCTATCTTGTGTTAGTATTTTTAGGTTGCGATGACACATAAGTGATACATTCCTCTTGTTTGTTAAAATCTGGCGTTGAAGTTTTGGCAGGATTATATGCTTGTCACACACTGCTTTGGCAGGTTCGGTAATCGGTACAATTCAGGCAAGAACAAATTGTGTTGCCAAGATAAATCCTGGTGCAGAGATTTATGTTAAGAATTCAGAAAAGGTGAACTTGGGGCTGAAAATGTGGAGAAGCTAATGTCAAAGCAACTTTAATAGTACAACCAGTGACACTTAACTTATCCCCATTTTAGCATTTATAAGCAGTATACAAACATTTAATAAATAGTTATAACACACTTGAATGTGGTTGTAAGCACATACAAGGATATTTTAAGTTTTTATTAATGTTATTATAATGTTATTTATCAGCATTTACTGTACTATATTGTCATACTATTTTCTGATTATACAGCAGCCTCCACATATGAGTGTCCACAGGGGGGAATATAGTTAACAAATACATAAATAAGTGCTTAGCTACATTGTGGTGGGTGATAAACCATTTTCCAATTATTGATATATTGTGTGTATATTGTGCTTATAAATGCTAAGTTGGAGACCTATAATAAAGTGTTGCCAAGAAAACTTATTCAAGTCATTATACTGAAAAAAATGTAATAAATTGTAGTCATTCTAAGGCATTGTTTGTACATAGTACAGTACTCATCAAAATAGAGTATGAAGAAAACGTGTATCACATAAAAAGCATGTAATGTAAGAAAAGGTTTTATTAGTGCTAATAGCTGATTAGTTTAATATAGAAAGAAAATTTATCTTCAGAGTATGGCTGCAGGTGCAGTTTGGCAAACACATGCACACTCTCTTCTGTACTAACCTGTCTGTAAAGGACAGTGGAGGCTGGGCATTGGCAAAGCCATGGGAGCCAGAAGCCCTTTGGTGAAGAGCAGCGTGTAGAGGAATATGGGTTACAGCACAAAGGTGGATGACAAAGCACATGCAGACGCGTTAGTTGGAGTTATGTTAATGCACAGACAGTAATGCAGGTAATGTTTTACATGTTTATGTGTTCTTATCAGCATGATGGACGGATGAGGAAGACAAAAGACGTGAGTTAAAGTGTTAAATACAGGAGGAGCAGTGTCTCTACTGACCACTGCCGCTGCTGCCGCTGCTGCTCTAAGGCTCTCTCCCGCTCTCTGCGCTGCTGCTCTGCAGCTTCCTGCCGCCTCCTCTCCTCCTCCCTCTGCCATCTCAGCTCTTCCTCCTCCCTCCTCTTCCTCTCCTCCTCCTCCTGCCTTTCTTTCCTCTTTCTCTCCTCCTGGAGACGCTGCAGTTCTCTCTCCTCTTCCTCCCTCCTCCTCTTCTCCTCTGCCTGCCTTTGGCGCTCCTGCTCCTCCTTCCTCTTTCTCTCTTCCTCTTCCCACGGAGTAGAAGTGTTGACTGGAAAGAAGGGCGAGTGTGGGTTGATGCTGTGGCTGTTCACCTCCAGGCTCCCAGGCTGCCAGACAGACAGAAGAACAGAAAGGAGGAAGCGTAAGAACACATTATGGCGTTAAATAATCTGACCCTAATTAACCTCCAGGAGGAACTGCAACAAAAATGAAGAAACTCTTGCTGCTCCCTGTGGTGAAAAACCAGCAAGTGTTTTGAAATTCCAATCAGGGGGGAGTTTTTGTGTAACACTTAGAACCAAAAAGACCTCTCCCATTACTGAAAGGATAGCTGCACATGTTGCATGTCCTGTGTGAATATCATCCACATGACTGGACATTGTTCTGCTCTCGCTTCTACTCAGTCTTTCATGTGAAATGGTCCTGTGTTTTTTAAAAGCCAGAAATATCAGTGTCTGGCCAGGTAATTGCTGCGTAATCATAGCAATTTAGATCAACAACACTATCAAAGCTCTTTGAACACATTTAGACAATTTAGTGCCATGAGTCAGAACTTATTGCCACCTTGTAATACTCTCCAGATGATTCAGGTATTAGGGAATCATTTATACACATTAAACTACCCTTGTTACCTCCTGTTGGTCCACGCTCTTTTTAATCTCCTGCTGAGCCTTCAGCCACTCCTCCTGCAGTTTCTCCTGGTCACGCTTATATTTCTCCTGGGTGAAAAAAACAGGACGAGAGGTCAGAGGTCATACCATTTTAATGACATGCTGAAGATCACCAGTCACACCAGGACTCAGGATCTCCACATTTATTCTCTATAACAGAGTAGCATGAGACAAGGTCAATACACACACACAGTGGCAGGCACTTCAGGATCTCCATATCACTGAAACAGCTGTCGACACAGAATTCAGACTTGTGGCTGCGGCTCCACAAGTGTTTTCCATCCAAAAGGTACAACTGCAAGCCTTTGTATGCCTGGCATTTCTACCATGTTTGGGCCTCTGTAACTTTGGCTCGGTATCTCTTATATTCATTCTGACTTGAGTTACCTTTCAAAGGAAACCAGGGTTATGGCTGTATGACGCAAGGGTTTAAACAGCAGTAACCTTTTTTATTGTAAGTACCAGTACATGATTTTCGGGTTTTTAAAGTTAAGGTTAAGTTTTGGTAAAGCTTACCAAAATAAAATAACATAATTAATTGACTCAGCTACACATGCTCACAGTCACACACACAAAAATATAATAAAACTACACAGATCTATTTAATGGGATGGTAAATTATATGACCATACTGTACCACAATACAGCGGGAAGACTGAGTAATAACATAAAGAATACAAAGATTCAGTAGCTGTATTATTTTCAGATAATGCCAAGCTCACCTACATGTTACCTAACCATCCTGAAAGTTGATAAACCTAGAGAAGCTCGCCCTGAGCAGGACGTCTCCCTGGCACATCATGAAATCAGGCCGTTTATCCAACAGGGAGTAAGACTGGAGGAGTAACGCGGCTTCCCAGCTACATCAGCACTCTGCTTGGACACCTTTGATCTCCATCCAGAAATAGACCCTCAGAAACGTGTTTTGACAGGATTCTACTACATTTGAGTTGGATACTGGACAGATGGTTTACTTTCAGCTGCCTAAGCACTGTCTAAAGTTTTTTGTTTTGAGCCTGTTCGGAGCAGAGTTTGACAACGCTCTGTGCAGAGCAGATTTCCAGATGGGTATCTCAGATCGAGTGGATTGTGAGGTTGTTTTGTTTGTTATTTTCAGTTTTACTACTGGACTATACACTCCATTTCCAGTTCATTAGGTACACCTATCCAAACCTACTGCAGTCTAATACAACAAACAAATAAGTCTAATACAAGTTGAGAGATGTTGATGCAGCTGTACGGTCATTTTGGACGTTGTAATTGTATTGTTGTGTTTTAATGAGGGGTGCTTCTTTCATTTTGTCCACCCTGTTTATATCAATGAGTGATTTAAAAAAGTTTCTGTTCTCAGACTTTTTATTCTAACTTTAATTTGATTTTGTTTTCTTATCCACCTCCTTGAGTCTCCCTCTTTCACTGTTTTGTGACTTTATTTATGATTTTATGACATTTATGATTAATGCAATAACAATAACAATTCATTTTACAGTCTGGATTAAAAAGTACACTGTCAAGTAATCAGTGTAACAGAATACAATTTAACAGCATCACAAACTACAGAATCAACATAATTAACCTCTCTAAAACACTTCTGACAAAAACTGAACATTAAAACCTTCATGAATGTAGGATTTACTGCGGGACTGTCTTACTAGACTGCAATAGTTTTAGCTGGACGTAACTAATAAACTGGCAGCTGAGTGTAAATTGTAACATGACATCAGTGCTTCATGAGCATGGCTTTATGTACCTGTAGGAGGCGCTCCTGTTCCTTCTGCCATTTTTCCTGTCTCCTGCGCTCCTCCTCGGGGTCCCAAGACCAGCGGCTGGAGGAGGGAGTGATTGAAGGAACAGGTATCTGGAGACAAAGGAGACAGATGTGTAAAGTAAACGTACATGCTTGTACATTCAGTGTTAAAACTTAGGTGGAGATAATAAATACCAGTTGTGTCAGCGCACTGTTTCTGATGTTGGTTTTAAATCATGAAATACACACCCATCTATCTGGGGAGTGACTCTACTCTTATATATGTTATATAAGGCAACTGCATCACAGCAGCTATCAGCTGATAATGCTAAGTTGCCAAGTCAAGTCAAATTTATCTACATAGCCCAAAATCCCAAATCAATTTTTCATAAGGCTTCTTCAATTTATACATCATACACCATCCCTCTACCCCTCTATCCTAGACCCTTGAGTATTTTCCTTATCCACTTTTATTAAAATGAAAGCTCCCTGCAATCACAGTCGAGTAATTGGGAGACTAAAAGGCTTAAGAAGCTGAGTGAACCTGCCTCTGAAATGAACTAGCAATGAGGTCTATGTGAGATGCTTAATAATTGATCTGAGCTTTGTACTAAGTGTGGTATCTGCTTTAAAGGATGCTAGAGGAGCAAACACACTCAATGCACTGATAATACTACTCACATCTGGCAATGCAGACTCTGATCCTCCTTGAAAAGAAAGAAAACTGTCAGTCAATACTCTGCACAGGCAGAGCAACGAAAACAAAAGGTAGATATACAAGTTAACCCTGAGGCCATGTGTCATATCAACGCAGAGTTGACTGGCTTATTAAAGTATCAGCTTGATTGTTAAATCAGGTATCAATTCATTGTCGAAAATGACATTTAAAACCACTGTAAATGATGTTTTCAACAAGCCTCCGGCAACAACAGTCACCCACTAGGACTTGTTGATTGATTCTCTCAATTCAAGATCACCCACTTGTTGACATTTACATTGGATGCCAGCTCAATAGTTCTGAATAGAAAATCAATAAACTGATTGTGAACACAACAAACTGAAAGAAAAACACATGCACCAGCATCATGCATAAGAGACACGACAGCACAGCGCAGACACTCACAAAAACTCTAACAAATGCTTCAATACATACATGCCAAGAAAGCAACAGGAATGCTTTTAACTTCATGCGCGGCAAAGTGAAAAGTGTAACCATGTGTTAAGCCGGGACACCACTCAAAAACACCACAAACACAACAGGATTTTAAGATTTGTGTTTGTGGTTGGTACACTGGCACTGTGTCTGACATGACATTCTGTGCAGCCTTTGGAGCTCAATATGTTGCTGTTTTTCGCACATTTTTTAATGTTCTCTTTTCAGGTTTCTTATTTATTTTAGGTCTCTTTTTTATATTGAAATAATAAATAAAGAAGCTTGTTTGGTTCAGTAAGAGGTTTTTGAGGAGACACTTCTTCAGAAGTTGGACAATTATTGCACTAGACCATCTTGGTTTGAAAAGCATGTCAGAGTCCCAGACTGTACCAAGGGAAGGTGAGGAGGTCACTGCACATTCAACCCTGTTTACCACAGAGGTAGACCAGCGCACTGACACTGGACCCTGAGCCGCCTGAAGGAAGGAAGGGGCACAGCACAGGGGTTAAGTTTTGGCACCAGACAAGGCTGTCAAAGGATGATAACAAAAAACAAAAACATGCAAAAATCCCTTGGAAATTCGGTGACACAAAAGCACGGAGAACCCAGCCAATAGATTACACAGAAATCATAATTATTATTAAGAGTAGCCCACCCCTCTGTGGTCAGCACTTTTTTTTTTACCTTGTTCAAAAAACTCTGACCTCCGTTTTAAGTTTTTCAAAGATAGGGGTTCTGACTCTACATGAGAAATGGAAAACAAAATACAGTGAGGCACAGCAGAAGAGACAAACCAGGGGAGATACAACCTAATATTTCTATTACATGAATTATACAGTACACGTGGATAAAGATCTATCAGTCATGTATTGCAGTTATAAATTTCCATTAATATTATGTGTTTGCAAAAATTGTTCTCCCACAACTGTCAACAAACTCATACTCCCTACTGGTGTGTATAGAAATAGTCATCAAGATCAATTTCATAACCTTTCTGACTGTGTGCTCTGCTCTTTACCTTTGTTCCTCATGGTCACCGACGCCTCACGGAAACTTCCATTAACGCTGTTTGAAGCCACATCCTACAGGGAGACATAGCAGGGTGTCCACTCATTAAAAAAGCGCTGGACCGGGAACAATGACGGGATAAATACTGATCCAACCTGAGTCACCCTGAGTGATTCTGGGTCACTTACGAAGACTGGCTTGGCGGGGGCCTCTTTGGACGTCAGCGTTTCCGTGGAAATGCGTGAGGTGAAATCCAGGCTGGACTTTGCAGTATTTTGGTCAGGGGAACCTAGAAGTATCGGATGATCCGTACTGGTCAGATTGATGGTCTTATGGCTTTTAAATGGCAGGGAAGGTTGATCTCTGTCCCAGTCTGCATGCAGACAATGCAGTGGCAAAAATACGATGTGTGTATACACATAAAACCACATGATTTTGTACATGTGTGTATGTAGGACACTACAAAGCAGGGAACAAGGTTGGCGTTATGGTGTTGTTATAGAGAGCAGCAGGGGGTGACAGAGAAACCACCTTCCCCAGCCATGCAGCCTATTAAAGCTTTCATAAACCCACACAGTGTTTCTAACAGGCTCACAACCACTGGACTTCAAGAAACTATTTTAACCAGTACTGTGTGTTAGTTCAGGTGAGCTACTCTGTTTGGTTTACTACTTTATAAGGTGAGACTGACGTAGTTGGAACAAGTAAGCCTGTTATACTAACACCATGAAAACAGCACACTCATAGGACCATGGACCTGAGCTGGGTTAGTTCTCCACAGGGAAAACACTGCATGGATAGAGAGAGGAATGCTTATGAGACAGAAAAAGCAGTAAAAAGAAGAAACAACCAGTGGAAATAAAAGAAAAAGAGAACACACACATAGGGAGAAAAAAATTGTAGAAATAAAAGCCACAGAGGTCAGCACAATAACAATCTTCCCTCATCAGATGAGGAAAAAAAACATTACAGGTCCTTCACCATTTAGCTGTCATGAGATCATTCATGCATCATTTCACAATAGTTTACGGACCAATTTAAAGTGTCAAAACTGTTTAGCAACACAAGCAGCATAAGCAGCACTGTCAGTCCAAGAATGAAACCCTTACAGTAGTTCAATTCAATTTTACACACACACACACACTCTCAGATGCACAGTGTTCAGATGACTCACTGTTCTTGCCATGACGGCGAACATCCATGACCAGGCTGCCCTCCTGTAGAGCCTCCTCCATGTGGGACTTCCAGTCTGTGTAGCTCATTTCTGCCACCTGGTGCCCATTCACCGTCAGCACCTCGTCTCCGGCCTGAAGCTGGCACATCTCAGCCGGGCTGCCTGCAGGAGACACAGGGACAGGTCGTTACCAGCATGACCCCATTCCACCACTGCAGTCACATGGTTGGCTATTACAACTTACTTATAAGAGCAGAAGATAGAAGTTGTTTTAATGATAAAGAAATCACTGAGATTGAATTTGTGAGAAATGATCTGAAGATGTACAAGAACATATAGGACACAAGATCCTCTACAAACAGTCTACAAACAAAAACCTTCCTCTGGTTTTAGGTTTGTCAAGCCTGACATGACTTTTTGTCTGAGAACCTTCTGGTATAAATTCATCAGTTTACAGCGACACATCAAAAGTTAAGATTTCTGACATTTTCTACTTAAACGTTGCTTTTTCTTTAATAAAAGTGTCTGAATTTTTAACTTGGAAATGTATGCACACATTTATGATGTATTTTTTGTGTGACAGATGCTGAACAATTCAGAAAGTCTCTTTACTTTTTACCTCTGCCAGGTAAAACAAGACAGAACATTTATTACATGTTTACTAGTATTTTATAAACAATATGTTATCAATATTTTTTCAATTATTTTTTTTTTCTGCATGGCATGTGATATTACTTTTAACATCCTATTAAGATCAATACTATTGTTATCAGCTTTGTATTTCATCTATTGATCTGCGTGGCTAATTTGTGCAATATTATAGGTTTGTAGATTTATGTTCTGTTGCTCTAAACTGCTTTGGCTGCTCATATTGAACAGTGAATGTGGTCATTACACTGACAGTGTTTTGCTTTTTTTTTGTTGCTTTGCATGATTTTATTTTTTTTAATGATTTTTCTTTGCATGCTTTATGCTTTTTTTATTACCTGGTCCTGTGAGGAACGACATCTCTTTCTGCCTTATGTGTATTTTTATATGGATATTTGTGCTGTGTCTTGTGTGTGCTGATTTTGTTGCTTTTTAGCATCTCACTGTCTCATGTTTGTATTTCTTAATGTGTCACTTCATTGGGTTTAAAACATCTTGCCAAAGGACTGCAGCTGGACATTTGCCAGCTGGCTAACACTGGCACATTTAGAGAACTGTTATTTATGGGATTTGTCCTTTTAAGTAAAGACATGAAAATGAAATGAACACACGGGGTGGTTTGACATGAGAACAATGTTAGGCTTAAATACAACATGGCTGAAACTGTTGTGACAAACTCAGGGTCCATGTATTGCTGTGGGACGTGTGTATGATAAGTGTCATATATACTGTATGTTACTAAAAGATATGGTGCACAGCAATGTGGAAGTGGGGAATCTCAGTAGAAAGAGAGGCTCAGGCCCAGCAGATCTGACCCAGATAGGTGCTGCCCTACATAGGCCTGGCAATGCCACTGAAATGGACTGGAAAACCTGCTGACAACTAACCAGCAGAGCCTGGCTGTAAAATATAATAGTTTCCAGTATTACCCCTGCACTCTATCTGTGAACACATCAGTCGGGCTTAGTGAGGGTGAGACATAACCATTGCCTGTCTGATCTTTTTCCACTGGGTTTAACCACTGGGAATGCTGGTTGCCAGACAGGCTGACTTGCACACATTATATTGGAAGATAAATAAAGCTCTACCCCTATAATTCAAATCCCTCTGTTTGAGGGTATTTCTCTCAAATGTCTCTGTAGATACCTGGCTGGATGGACGTGACACGAGCTCCAGTCGAGTCCCAGGCTGCCTTGAAGCCAAAGTCTCTGCTGCTGTTGGGCTTCTGGTTCAGGTTGATCCGCATCTCACAGTAGTTCTCCTGCAAACCAGACACCCACACAGGTGAGTAGAGATGAACAACACTTAAGAAGCATAAAAAAATGCAGATTTCAGTGTACAACCTTGGTCCTGACTTTCTATCACTTTGTGTTAAGGAGTCAGATGTGTGTCAGGTTGTGCGTGTGTGTGTGTATATGCAGGCCTGCTTTGGCAAGAAAGCCTTGGATTAATTATTTATGGCTCTTGATTAAACGCCAACCTGTAGCTACACTTTAATTTTAGCAATGCAGCACTCTATTATATTTAAGCAATGCATACATAAGAGGCTGAGGCAAAACAGGCTTCATTGATTTCTTACTGCAAAATTAAAAACACATGAATTCACAGTGAGAGAGAGAGAGAGTGTCAATATGTTGTCACGCTTAAGTAAAATTTATGGTACAAAGACATGTATTATTTTTCAGTGCCAAGCTGTTTTGTCAGCAGTAAGTACAATATTTCAAGTACCTGGCTGGTTTCTTTGACTGGAGCAGGACTGAGTGGAGCTTCACTCTTGGCTGGGGGAGGGGCAGGTGAGACGCTCTGAGTAGAGGTGATGCTCTTTGCTGTGGTCCCATCCCACTCCTCCTCCTCCTCCTCCTCCTCATCTCCACTGCTGTGGGCCGAGCTGGAGTGTGCCTCGTCCTCAGAGTTCATGAACTGGTGGTAGCGGCTCGGCACTGATGACTTCTTAGAAACATCGACGTCGCCGTTGACACGCTTGTGAGAGTCGTCCATCTGTCCGGGATGAACGACAAACAATGTTTGAGCCTTAAAAGTCAGATCATGTAATACAAATGTGAACAACATCTGACTGATGATAACAAAATCATCTATTTTAATATGTAAAAGACCTTAAAATGGGGGGAAATCAGCTGGTGAATGTGTCGTCAACTCTTTAAGTGTGTGTGAAAGTGTTTCAAGAGCTCACCATCAGCCCTGTAGATTTCTCCTGACACAATTAAACATTATGTATTCTCTTGCATTTACTGTCACAGTAATGAAAGTGAAGGAGGCTGAAAATAGCAACTCTAGTAGTAGAATTAGCATTAGAAACACTTGCTTCATCCATTATTCAGACAGTAATCAGATCGGACTGTCAGGTAACACTGATGTACTCAAAACTCAGATAACACTGACCAACAAGGCAAACATTTCTTTCTGCTCCTCCCACCCTTTAGAAGTCCTCCAGCCCTTTGTGCTATACTGATAGTTTGTGTTTAGTTGTAAAAGTTTGTAGTACTCACTGTAACGACTCTGGGAAGTGAGGTGATGCGGGAGGGCTGGGTCCCAAAGGGCCTTGGCGCGACAACTGAGGTTAGACGTGCGCTATCCGATCTCTGGTAGCTCCTGGGGAGGGAGGCGGAAACCCGAGACACTGCGGGAGGCTTGGCTTCCATCGAGCTGAGCTGGGGTTGTTGTTTGTACAGAAAACCAGATGAGGGGGCCTCCACTTCAGTCTGTGTGCCCGACAATGGGCGCCTTGGCTCTGGCACCTTTTGTCGGGAGCTGGAAGAGGAGACGATGGTTGTGGTCTCCTCTGTCTTGGCTGTTCTGGTGTGTTCTGAGACTAGACCTCTACGTGACGGTGCAGCTGCTGGAGACTCGGAGCTGAGGAGAGAGCTGCGGCCGGTGACAGTGACGGTGGTCGTGGTGTCGCTGCCTGCAGGACTGTCCACAATGTTAACTTCCCGGGAGGTGGGAGGGGAAGCGGCCCTGTCGGTAGCTGGGGAGGCGGCGGGGGGTTCGTTCTTTTTTAGAGAAGGCTCAGATGGTTCAGAGGAATAGTAAGGAGTGTCAACAGTGTAGCTCCTGGTGGGAAAGGGTCGGGTACGAGGGGAAATGACGGGTCTATCAAATACGTCCTCGTCGTCGCCCAGGTAAGAGAGAGATCCGAGACGACTGCCAATGCTGTTTTTTCCTTTATTTTCTCTGTGGGGAGGAGATAAATTGAAAAAAAAGTGGACAGTGATGAATTAAAGATGAAGATGAAGGGGGAAAGTACAAAGGGATGGGGGTACAGGAGTTGAAATGGGGAGGACAGTGAGAGATGAGGAGGAGAGCAGACAGAGGAGCACAGGTTGAAAAGAAGAGGGTAGAGCAAAAAAAGGGGAGGCAGATTGTAACCCATGATTGAATTTCACTTTCACACTGACTGAAGGCACAGTTAGAGAGTCTCCTCATTCACTCCTGCACAAATAATCTCTGCAAAACTCTCTCTCATACACTCTGTCTTTTAAATTACCTTAGCAAAGGATTCCCCTCCGAGGGTAAAATGGGTGTAAAAGAGGAAGAAATTAAGTGTATGTTGTTTTTTTTCAGTAAAAACCAGGGTGAGAAAATAAAAATGTACATTCTATAGCATTAATCCTATACATACTGCATTATCCTGCCACTATCAAAAGTACCTGAGCAGGTACTGCAGGTGTGTTTTCCCTTACCTGTCCTCTTGCAGGTCCTTGAAGCTCTTGGACCTTGTGTTACTGCCGTAGGTTATCTGCTCAATCTTCTCCCGCTCCTCTTTCTTCTTCACTATATCAGAATTGACACTCCTGCGCCGGCTCTTCCATTTGCTCAGGTCCTGCAGAAAAAGTGAGCCCACATCACCTCGTGCATCATTTCATGACAATTCAGCTTAGATCAAACACACTGGTTGTGTTGCATGTCTAACTGCACAGTGAAGTGCAGAAGGAGAGAGAAAGACAGAAAAAAAGAGAAAGGGCTACATTTGAAGGTGTTCTATTTGTGTGCTTTAGGCTCCTCCCGGCTCACCTCCCCTGTGTATTGGGGACTGTGTGACCTAAATGCTGCTTTAAGACTCCATTATTTTGCCATGACACCAATCACACTGCTGACAGACACACCACTGCCACAGCCCGTCATGTACATGTGGACAACTTTTCATTACACTCAGTTTTTCTACCTAAGTATGAGCACTTGTGATGAATCATTTCTGTTTGAAACTGGAACACCGCCGTCCCTCTAGGAATAATCCTACTGTCTGTCTTACAGCATCTCTGTGTATTACATCATAACGTCATTTCACATTAACTGTTTTACTTGTATTTACAGTATCTGGTGTTTCACTCCACAAACACTGTGATGTGGAAACGAGGACAGTCCGTAGCCACGGGGCAGTGCTGCTCCAATCAGTGCCTGCCTCCGTGTCTGGCTTCTATCTGAACACCTCTCCCTTCACCCTGTGGCCACTGACCGCATCACAACACCTGCTCCCCTGATCGCTGCACAGATCCCATGGATCATGTGCTCACCTTTCACTTCAACCTTATCTGTGTTGGAAACCAAAACTTTCTTTACTTCCATCTTTCTGCCAGAGTCAGCTTGTCTTGGTTTGTGTAACAAGAATATCCTGCAGCGGTACTGTGCACTGCACACGTATCAGTTATACTCACATCCTGCCACTTATCCTCACTCTCCTTTATCTGCTCGCGGTACTTCTGGACCTCTTCGTAGCGAGCCTGACGGGCGACAGAGGGGTCGACCTGGATATCACTTGTTGATTTACTCCTGTGGAAGAAATCAGGATCTCGAGTGAGAAGTGGAAGTGAGGTTTAGTTTGCTTATCAAATTCCACTCTAAGGAGGGAGGCATGCACTGTCTCTGAATTTTGTGTCAGATAATGCTGTAGAAAACATCACTCAAATAGTCAAAATACTTTCCAACTTATACCTCCTTGCACTGATGCTGAAATTGGTTGCATTAAACCTTCATCCTGGAACCAAGTGTTAGTTTACAAACACAGCACACAGGCTACCCACAAAAAACTGTGGGGAGATGTAAGCTCAGTGGGTTAGTAACATATCACAGCCTTTCCCATCATGCAAAAGTCACTCCAAGCTCACAGCCTATGGAAAAACACACTCTTTGTTTTCACTTACCTGTAAAGAATTACACACACCTCATATTGCTATCAGAGTGTTTGGACCACTGCTCAGTCATAACTCTCGCTGGGACACTCTGCAGTTTAGGTAGATGACCCAGCGTATTGCTATTGTGCCCATCTTTTGGCTTTGTTGCTTTGTCAATAGAGCTTTGTGGAGCGACCCCACCCCACACCCTGAACTTGGCTCCATGCCATACAATACACTTTGTTGTGCGTCAGCATTTAGCAGCTAGAGAGTGAGAACAGCAGCACAAAAGCAGGAGGCAGCGGGGTGCGACTGTAAGAGGCCAGAGCAAATGCAAACGTGCCACATTCCTGGGAGCCCGTATCAACTCACCCGTCGATACTCTCTTGCATTTGGTGCTGTCTAGGAAACCAGAAAAAACCACAGACAACAAAAAAATCACATTTCTGCAGATTGGCCTTCGACACAGAGTCTGAGAGTGGACTGGTTAAGAACAGAGAGGCTAATTAGTGACTCAGACTGGGTCATCCTCAGGTGGTGGGCTTCAAACGTATGTAAGCCAAGCCAAAACATGACTCTGCTGGTTCTACTTTGTACACTGGAGAGGATAAAGTGTCAGTGTGTATATAGTATGCTTACAGTTCAGTATCACCTTTCCTTTCCCTGACATTTGACTGAGGAGGCGTGTGAACACGTATCTTTCCCCAAACAATGCTGCCTTTCTGGAGACTGCAACATGATGTCACTGGAAACATGGCTTTACATATGGATGGGAAGTAAATCCAGATGGGCTTGACTTAGGTTAAATGGTTGCTTTGTGAATGCTTGTGTGTGTCTGTTCATGTGCAAACACTGCGGCGCAGATTTGTGGTTAAGTTACTATGGAGTCCACAAGTCGCGGCTTCATTCAAAGCTGTGAGGAATTTCTATAGTCTGTCATGTCGGCTCGACAGACAAGACTACAGTCAGAGTGTTCAGGACATTATGTTTGTGTCTTACTCAGGCTTTCCACACTCTCATGCTGCTGCACTTTGAGCCTTCACGTGTCAGTGAGGTTCCCTTTGCTGAGAACAACAACACTGTACAGACCCATGTGACTGTAGATGTTAGGTGAGGTCAACAAATGGCCAGTCCAACGCAATTCATCACAAGATCATGAAGTCTCTTCTTTTCTTTATTAAGCATGAATATTTCTTCAATTCACAGGCAACACTCGGTCTGATAGGAGAAGAAAACCAAAAATAAAATCCAGAACTCGTCATCATGAACCAAACAACTTGGTTAATAACGTTGGAGAATTTATGCTGTTTTGCTAATGAATTACACTCCAAAATACACAGCAGTCCGGACATCCACTCTGCATTTACATTCCATGTGTTTATATGGTAAAATATACCATATATCCATTGTACAGAAAACCATAATGAATTTCCTTTCGTTAAAGTTTTTTTTCTGACTAAAAACACTCTGAGGTAACGACAAACATTTAAAACAAGAAAAAGTTCAAAGTTGTGAATTTCACTGCATTTGCTTCACTGTGGTTTCGGTTTAAAAACTCAGAACTGATCCAGTGAACGCAAAAGTGACAGATTAGTTTTCAGAAACAAGAGCTTAACTGGGTAAAACTCCCATCTCTAACTGTGAGGGCCTTCAAACCAGTCCTTGAAAAGTTGGGTTAACATGCTGTCAGAAACAATTCAGCATCAGAGAGAAAATATTACAAATAAGAATGAAATGGAAAAGACAAAAATGGAAGAAACAGGCATTGTTACATCTATCTGTTTCTACAACTTCAGAGCAGCTAGCCTCTCCACCATGAGCCTCTTCTTATATCTCAGCCGACTGGCCTCCCTGATAGCCTGCCACCTCTGCAGGTCACCTTCACTACAGGAAGAAGGCACTGAGGGAGTCATCTGATTGGCTGACGGACCTCTAAATGAGCTCTGGCTCTGATTAGGACAAACTCCGAGCTTTCGAACCAGCATGTCATCTGTTTTAGGACGTATCTCCGTCTCAACCTGATTCTCTTTATCTGTTGCTGCTTTCTTGGTCAGAGGACATGGGGGGCAGAGGAGTCTGGCTTTGAGATCAGGAGGCAGAGCCCATGGTTCTGGGATGGGCATAGGGGCATAGTTGTCAGGGGCTCCCGAGAGTGGCCGTTGCTGCTGAGTCTGCTGTGTTTTCTCCTTACGATACACCACATCGTCCTGCTCAATGTCAGGATAATCGTCCTCCTCTGGGCTGCCGTGGCCGTGTCGCTGGGTGACAATATTGAGTTGCGGCTCAGATGTGTAGAGACGACGTTTGGTGGACAGCTGAGTCTTCATCATGGCCAGATCCGTGTTGGACTGAAAGGCCAGGGTCCGTCTGGCAAACATGTCATCATTCTCCAAGTCAGGGACAATGCTCTCATAATCAAAAGGGTCTGGGGGCTCCCGGGGGTCATGGCGCCCCAGGAGAGGCCGCCTCTCACATTTGACCAGCCTGGGACCTGAAGTGGGGTCCACTGGGGCGAACACCAGAGGGGGAGTCCCTAACAGAGGGGACTGTATCTTGGGGAGCTGTGGGGGTGTGTGTGGTTGGATATGAGGACTGCAGGGTGGGCAAAAGGAGAGAAAAGGACAGAGAGGTGATGAGTGCATGCATGTGAACTGGATCAAAGAGCAAGAAAAGGAGGAAAAGATACAACAAGCAGCCAAAGTGGTGGCATTTGATTCAAAAAGATGTTGATCAAATGAGGACTTTACCATCACACGCTGAAATAAAACTGTGATGCTAGTCGCTATAAGCCTTCACTAGAATAGGCCGTAATAAAAATAGGATATTTCTGAGAAACAGCCGATTTTCTGCTAAGGTCAGTGCAAGCAAACTGCTTTAGGAAGCGTGTTAAGGTAACTCCAGTAGCTTGTTCATCTATTTTATCATTAGTATATTAAAAAGCAGCTCATCAGAGATTCATATTTTTCCTATAAAATCCGAATGCTCTAAAACATTCCTTCATCGTCACAATCATGCAGCTGTATCGACCTTTTCCCCACAACAAGGGTGGTGTGAGCCGAGGCCTCGTGTGTGTGGGAGTGAGAGGGAGAGGGGCCAGAGGGAGATGGGGCAGAGGAGAGCCAAGGACTGATGTCACAGTCTGAATCATCTGACGAAGAACCCGACTTCTTATGGCTACAGCAGGGTGGAGGTAGGAAAGGGCACAGAAGTAGAGAGAGGGTAAAGGGGAAAGACAGGAGCCAATAGCAGGGAAAAGAGAAAGAAAAATAAGAATCTATACAGACAGAGCTGCGAACCACAGAAAAATAAATGTTGAAACTTACATTTTAAAAGGTTATATTGGCAGAATCAAGTGTGCAAGTTAGAAAATGAAGAAAAGATTGTGCAAGAAGCAGAAAGAAATTTATATATTATACATTACTACTATGTGTTCATAGAGAGGATGAAGGCTGTTGTACATGTATGTGTCGTGTTTGAAAACCCTCACACACCTGAAGCCTTGCATCTTCTTATACCAGGGTCTCGTCTGAGAGCCCAGTTTGATCTTCTGTATGTGAACGTCTTCTTCGGGCGTCCAGAACTTGGGTAAGAACTTGTCATAAGTCACGTTGCCAGCAGGCTGCGGTTTGACACCCATCTTGCGGGAATAGAGATCATCTTGGACGGGGTCAGCATAACCCACCTCATCGTCCTCATCCTCAGAGTCATCGCAAATCTCCCTGAACAGGCTGGCTGTGGATACGTTTCGGTGGTGGTCCACCCTCACGGCGCCGTGCTGGGGGGGCTGCGTTTCCCCACTGTTGATGCCGCTGCTGCTCAAGGGAGACAGCCAACCACACGTGTCAAAAGAATTTTTGTCAGCAGCAGCAGCACAAGCATACCAGTCACGCAAAGAGGAAAACATTCCTCGAGCACAACAACCTCAGATGAGATGATGCAAGGATTAGCAAACCAATGCAAGCTCAAGACCAAACTGAAAGGGAGGCAAAAATTGATTTGAGGAATTATGTCACCAACTCAAATCCCTCCGCAAAGCTCATTAAACGCAGAAGGAGCAAATAATGACGTGCTGCAGCTAAAATTCAACACAATTCAAACAGAAACCAACAAACTAAAGACTTCAGAGCACTGTTAGACGCAGCACATTAGGACCAACGATGCTCATGGTTACGATGAACCATGCAAACTGAGGGTAAGAGAAGCACTCTAGTTTGCTCTCATCAGGCAGGCAAATCAAAGTCACACGCAGCTTCATGTTCTCTGACCTGAGGCAGGTCACATTCTGTTGAGGGATATCATTGGTCATAGTGACCTTGGGCCAGAGGCCCCTTCTACCCCCAGCTGCCCCTCCCCCTGCCAGAGGGCTGATGGGCACAGCGAAGTTGGTGGGGGGAGCTGGGGAGGGGCTGTGGAAGCGTCTGCTGGCCAGGTCATCCAGTACAAGATCCGGGTCCGGTCGGTCCGGGTCTGAGTCACTGCCGCTTTCATACTCATAGCCCCACTGTGGATTAGCTGCGGGCAAGGCACTCTGGGATACTTGACTGTTGCCGTAGTAGTCAGAGGAAAGCCTTGTTTCACTGAGGTTGTGATTCCATGACACAGCCAAATGAAACACAACATCGACCATTCGCAGACAACACAACAGCACAAACAGCAACAGCAATGGGAGAGGACAGAGTCAAAAACAACCACATGTGAAATTCAAGCACAATCTACAGATTTGGGTTTGAACCCATCACTTCCTGAACACTTTTTGTTGCGTTGATTTTAAGATGGAAATAAAAAGAGTAACAACTCTTCATTAATTAGCTGAGATTAGAGACAGCACCTTCAAACAGATCAAAGTGAACACAGTTGTGTGTCTTTTCACAGTACCTGGTGAGTGTGTGTTCGTCCTCGTTGTATGTGGGGTTGGCCCAGCTGCGCCGATTGTCCTCATTGCGTTCGGCCCGTTTCTTCCTTAGTGGAGCAGGCACGTAGCCTGAAGATTTGTCTTTAGTGGGCAGAAACTGGTTAAACTGGGCGCTGGCCTTGGGTGTGATGACTAGCGACCGGCGGTAACTGACACCGTCCTTGTTCTCAGCCATCCTGAAGAGAGAGTCTGCCTCAGTGTCACTGCAACAACCTGGAGCGTGGACAGGGACAGGATAGCAGGGGACAAACGTGTGGAGAGACATGGTTATAGGAGAAACGCAGCAAAGGACAGTAACCAAAAGGACAAATGGGGTGAGGATAGAGGAAAGAGTTGGGGGGTTGTGTGTTCTGGCATGACTTTGAAGGAGTAACAGAGGGGTGCAGGGTGGGGAGCGGAGGCCTCCTCATTTACAAGCCAGTGTGGATGACTGTGGAATGTCTCACTGCCCTCTCATTATAAAGGAGGGGGGGGGGGCTGCTCTGAGATCACTGACCACTTTACTCTCTTACAGCATACTACACTTGTGTCATGAAAACAAGTCAGACCTTACCGTTCATATACTTCTCCTTCCTGGTGAATTTTCACTGAAAATACTCCCTTTAGGAAGCGTACCACTAGATGGCAATAGGTATTTGTTTTCATAAATGGGAGGCAACTTTCTGGCTCTGAAGCAGCATTTCTGCCCTGTTCAAATATTTAAAGCTCTACACAAATAAACTGGATTATAAATATTGATACAGAGATACACTTTGAGAAAGTCTGAACATTTTAATAACAATCTACTGCCAGGGTGTGAGAGGCAATCTCAAATACACAATAACGCTGCGATATAGTCAACTTTAGCAGAGTAAAAGGACAAAGAACGAAACTTTCTAAACGTGTGCTCATGTCTGTTTGTGTGTAGATGCAAATGACACTGCACCCCGTACCCTCGCTGCTGCCTTTAAGAGTGGCGTCAGAGGAGATGCTGTGAGGTCGCGAACCCAAAGAGTCCAAACTGTCCAGGGAGTCGTCTCTCCTGTGTCTGCCGCTGCCGCCGCCTCCTCCGACTCCACCTCTCAGTTGGTAGAGCTCCTCTCGCTCTGAGTCCCAGCTATCTCCAAAACCGCTGTCTCTGACGCTGCTGCCTTTCTGACTGGACGTCTCCTGCAGAGCCTTTCATACAAGCACAAACACACGCAGTCAGATAATAGGGTGCCAATTACAATATTTACCTCCACTGTGTGTGGTGTGCATGTGAGATCTCCCAGGTAGAGTGTGAAGTCTGAGCTGTCTGGACTTCTCATTCCTGCAGACTCAGTCACTGTAAACATGCACTCCTATACTGTCTATACGGGGAAAAGCATGCGGCGATTTAAATGGAATAACCTCATTGTTTTCTATTCACTGACATCTCTGTCATAACAAACAGAGCCACGATCCACACACCCTTGATGACTGGGTTCACTGCATGAAAATAATGTCATTCCACGTAAACACACACCTTAACTAGCACAGCTACAAACAAGCAAAAACTTGTCAACCGCTATAAAAGAAAATGATTTTCAGATCTGTAATCCACTGAATCCTCCCAGACAATACAAGTCCACAAACTAAACCCAGCCTAACCCTGCTCCACTGAACTTGGATTATCATGGCTAAACGCACAAGATGTGCAGCGACCAACTGCTATTACTGAAAATCCCTGCACACCACCACCTATAAATCTATGTGAAAGCAAAGTGCCAAATGCAACACCGGCATGAGCAGGGGGAGGAAAACGAGCTTCTTCAAGAAAACAGGCGGCTACTTTCACCTGCAAACTGTATTCGAACTTTGTGCTGAGCTGTAAACATGATTAAAATAGCTGAGTCAGGGGGATCAGGTCATTTATGACTTAACGCAGCTTTGGTTTTAGTGGCCAACAATTTGCACACCCGCGGCCTATCGCGCTCATTTTTCTGCACATAGTCTACATACCAGGGAGGATACAGAAAAGTACTGCGCAGTGGCTGTAAAAGAGGATTTCATTCATGCTCTTTCTGGGTTTCTACAAGAAAGTTAAGCTTTTGTTTCATGGCGGCATGGATAAGGCAGCTCATTACCCGCTTGGAGAAATTCACCTTGTATAGTGCTGTGCCCAATAATCCCTCAAATGCCTTGAGGTTCAGGTAAGGCCCATCATAGAGACGGTCACACTGAGCTCTTCTACCAAGCCAGTAAATGGTGATCAATACCTGGAAAGAGGAAATCAAACAGTGTATTAGACAATGCCTGTAAATGAAAGTGAATGATTACCAGACACAGATCACATTATAGCGACACCTTTACCCTCAGTGATGAATGTTCTGTGCAGTGCTGAAGCAGGCGATTGTTATGATAGCTGTAGCCCTACCCCGACACAGGGGTCATCTCACCCAGTGCCATGCTCTTGTTTCCAGGCTCATCCAGAATACTCTGCTGCTTGTTTGTGTGTGTGCTTTATTGGCCTGGACAGGTAGGTGTAGCGCACCAAAGCAAACAAACACCCCTAAATCAGTGATGCCGACATAAGGGTCCCCCTCTTACACATGAAACGGTTCAAACTGCCACGTCAGCGCTTTGGTTTTAAGTCATGCATGATTCAAAAAATGATTATCGTTGCAGTTGGAGTGTACAGCAGACACAGGCAGGAAAACTATGTAATCAGATAAAAGCTGTCGTGAGAGATGCAGCAATGATTTCACTTGCATCTGAAAATTCAAAACAAAATCTGTGACTAATACCACATGTATGGCACAAACAGTAGTGCCTCAAAAATGATCTCCCAACATCATTTCTCTAGGTTCACAACAAGGAACTTGAATTTCAAATATAATAATAATGAACTGAGGAAAAATGTGTTTCATGCTGAATCACATCAGCAGTTTTGTCAATCCAGTTGAAAATTACATTTCACCAAAATGCCCATGTGATCAAGTGAATCTTTGGCTTGTTTTTTTTCCTTTTTCCTGAATTTGTTTTGGATTTGGATGAATTTGATACAAATACATTGTAGTTTTTTTTCCAGGTAGAGCACCAAACTGAAATTCGGTGCAGGAGAATCTCACTTGTTTCTCTCTCATGAACTCATACACCAAATGTAGTTCAGGATTAGTATTAATAGTAACTCAATTCATTTTGTGTAACATGTTCTGTGCCTGTCTATTGGCATCTTGAGACATGTTTAAATTATCAGGTGTTGTCATTTTAACATGCTCATCTGCTGGACTCAGCGTGTAAGTGAACGCTGGCATTCATGTCATCTGCGGTTTTGAGACGTTGACGTAACTGCAACACAATGCAAATCTGACTTGGGACCTTTGTTGTACGTCATCTCCTTACTTTCACTTTTGTAATTTAGGCACATATCTCCCCAAAAATACTTATACTTTACTCCATGCATTACATACACGTACACATTACATTCAATCTAATCACAACAATGGTACTTAATGTTTTAGGGACAATTAAACTATAAAATTAAGGGATTCTCTTCTCTAATGATAAATGAAAAGGACTCTAACTGAAGCTAAATTATGTTTTATTATTTCTGAATGACAGGCCAACAAACAAGCTCCTAGAAAACAACACATAGCTTATATTATATTATATTATATTATATTATATTATATTATATTATATTATATTATATTATATTATATTATATTATATTATATTATATTATATTATATTATATTATATTATATTATATTATATTATATTTTCCACTCACATTTTTCAGCCTCCTGTTGGTCTCTTGATGCCTGTGGGAGAAAGAGCAGAAAAGAGCGGTGTATGCGTATGAGAGAAAATAGACAATAAAAGAACAGAGGGCATGGGTGTTGGGTGTATGTGTTAGGCAGTGAAAGAGCTGGAAACTGAGAGCACAATCCAGACGAGTGCCAGCCCTTCACTCACTCTCACACAACAACATAAAGGCAGAGTGGAAAAACAAACACATATTTTTAAAAAAAAACAAAAAACCACACAGGTAAAAAGTGTTGGAACTGAACAGCTGTTACGTTTGTGTGCGTATTTTTACACTAATTGCAAAATCAAGTAATTGTAAAAACGTTTAGTTAAGGTTTAGGGGCACAAAAAGAGCTCTTGTTTCTGACTCGTGATAAAACTAATAACTGCAAATTACACATGTGAAAACCCAACAAGGCTTTACTGTTGGAGCAACAAAGCTTTAGACAGTTGCCCAGGCTCATACTGAATTTCAGTCATATTTCTGGGCTTTGACAGTTGACCTAGCAGTCATTAAATCACTTTCTTTGGAAAATGTCAGCTCTTTCTTCCTCCTGAAACCAAACAAAGATCATAGTCTCAACCTGCAGGCCGGCTATTCCCTTTCTCTTGTGTACACTGAGTACCTGTGTCTATTTAGAGAGGCCTATAAACAGTGATAAATACCTACAGAACATACAGTAACCACAAGGATGACAGATGAAGATATACAGCCCGCTGCACACCTTCTCTGCATACTGCACATTCCTACTATCATGTGGTAACACAATAGCCACACATGCCTCTCTGCCCAGGAACACTTGGGGTTCTCACAGTCCCCTGCCTTCAGGCAACGCTACCAAAGCACCTGCAGAGAATGTGTTGCATGTATGGTGGTTACACCTTGTGACTGCCTGCCAATCAAACATGTTTATGTTCCTATAGGGTGCTTGGTTTTAAGAGATATAATTTAACACATCACACATGTCCATAAGAACGAAATGTTAGTTACATTTGATAGTTTCAGTACAGCAGTCAGGGATGACAAGTAACTAAGTACATTTACTGAAGTACTGTACTTTAGTACAATTCTGAGGTATTTGCACTTGAGTATTTCTATTGTCTAGCTTCACCTCGACCAGATACAACAATAAAATGCGACCTATGCATTAATGCATCAGTGTTAAAACAATCTAACAATGTAACAGACTCACAGGGGCCATTTTTCTGAGGGACGGGTACCTTTAATTTCACCACACTGAACCTGTAATAACTGACTTTTTGGACACTTTGGGGCAGCAGAAACAAAAACACTGATCATGCATTATCTTTTAAGTTGATATGGTAAATTTGTTAGCATATATGCTCATGCAGCAGTTACAGAGCAACTTTATATTCACACTCTGCGTTCACCAGCTAGTTGGTGCTGAGCAGGTGGTGTACAGTGGAATTTCAGATCGTGAGAGAGAGTGAACCAAAACAGTAAATCCCTGTAAGGCCGAGGGGAGCTGCAGATTCAGGCCATAATTCTCTCTTTTTAGCCGCTTTAAATATATTTTTCTTCTAATCTTGAATGCAGAACTTTTACTTGTAACAGAGTAATTTGTTTTACATCGTTCTTTCTGGTACTTTTACTTATGTAAAGGATCTGAGCACTTCATCCACCACTGACAGCATTTAACAGGATGGGAAGCAGATCAACTTTCCCATCAGTATGCGTCATGCCGCACCAGGGGTTTCCAACACTCTAATTCCCCAGCGGTGAAAACTGAAATGGACGTTTACCAATTTGGCATATTGCAAATTTATGGACCTAATAAAAGCGGCAGAAGAAAAAAATGCCCTCTCTTTTGTGGCTTGGAACACAATCACAAAGTCTAAAATTATAGCAGCGGTAGCTAGGTCCAGAGAATAATGAGCTGTATACCAAAACTATCACCACATTGCTTCTTGTAATGCTCACTTATAGCTAATGGTAATAGCTGAACAGGAGAGAAAATGAAAAGGGCTATTTTCAGGCCTTAGGGGCCTCAGGACGTTGCTGCAGCTTGTAAGAATCAGCTGAGTGCTCATATGATTGAGCACAATCTGAGACACAATCTGGAGTCTGATACTCACTGGTTCTTTACAGAGAGCGCAGCCTCTGTGAAGTAGTATTATCAGTTCAAATAATCAAATAATGTGATGAGGGGAGAAGGAAGCCATTTGTGTCTGTGTTTCTCACACGGATGTAAGTAACAATGGATGTTGGTCTGACAATAGTGAACACATTCCTCCTAAATCTATCTAGAAATTCAATGCATATGCCAAATACATCATAAAAAATGTTTTATGACACACATTTCTTTCTATACTGATGTAAAGATGAGACTTGGCACTTAAATGTAGTCAAACTGAATTTGCTGAAGCTCAGAGCCTGAGGAACAAAAAAATGTGTATCTGTACAAATACTTAGGTCCCAGACTGTAGGTAAAAAAAAAAAAAGTTTAGGAAGTAAAACAGGGCGGTTCATGGCCCTGATCCCTATCAAACAATGTATACGTGTTGTACAATAGGTAGACAGAGCGCTGAGAGGAAAACGCTCCAGCTTGACAAATGAACAGGATGCTCTCATCACTTCCACAACACATTCATTTCAGCCATTACCCTCAACCTCTGCATGCTTACACAGACTTTCACATCATCACACTCTTGCCGAGGTCGAGAGGGTGAGAGACGACCGGTCTCCCACCAGTCAGTGACATCCTTCTTCTTTTTGCTTCCAGTGGAAATGCAAAGATCCCCGACACCATACTTCTGCAAAGCCAACCACTGCTGCTACACATCATTAAGCACACAATGCCAAACATGTGGGAAAATACCACACAAGCTGCTCAACCAAATGAGTTGCATAAGACTAGAATGACTTTTTAATCATTACAAACAAATTAAAAGTACAATTTTCTCACATAACAGGTTTCTAATTGCATGACACAATTTTTTTTTTTTTACCAGACTTGAAGTCAGTTTGATTTATCTTGAAAGAGTCAAAGAGTGTGTTCTGCCAAGACAAACCAGAGATGAAAAGAAAGACACACAACTGAAGAAACATAAGCCACCATTCAAATGTTAGACAAATATCTTCTTACCGTGAGCCAAAGCAAACGATCTTACTAATTCTGTCAATCACTTCCCTGTGCTGTGAGGCAAAATTGTTTAGATCTATAGCGAGACAAATTCTCCTGAGAACTGGGACCACAGGATGTGACTCAGACAATGTATAGCCAACAACGAGACCACGGCAGCTCTGCTCCTTCATCCAAAAGACAAACAGACTCGGTACCAAAGCCTTAAATTAATGGGTGCGCATGTACAATTGGAAGCATACCTCTGCAGTGAAGATCACTTGCTCTCCTGCATTCATTAACACCACATGTGACATTCTTCATCTATGTTCTTGCATTGTCATAAAATACCTTGGCTTTAAACACACACCCAGATGCTCTCAGGAGCCCTTAGGCACAGGGAGACAGTCTGAATGGAGGAATCAGCTGTGGGTGAGACAGCGTCGGCATCACTTGTGTCGTACTTATCAGAGACACTGCAGCCTCTGTGAGCGAGGCAACAGGGTGAGGCTGGCATTTCTCTCTCCAAGCCATCTACAGAGCACAAACATAACCCTTGTATTGGCCTTTTACAGCCAGGGCCGTGTCCATGGTGTAGAAACTTTATAGGCCGTCCACCATCATTGCTCGTTTGGTTTCACAATCTGCCCACAGTTCACAAAACACTGTAACAAGAAGTGACGGCGGTGCCATATATTAAAATGTGAAACCAGTGCAGCGTGCAGTGCCAGCTCAGTGAACCACACCCGAAAAACTAACACACAGGGCACTTCATTTGTCTCCTTCGCATTAACTCCCAAGAATTCAGACAATATGCACAAGACATTAAGCACAATATACATTGGTGTTGAATAAATTCTGATAACGAGCTGTGTGGTCTGTCCAAATTTGTCTGGGAAAACAACACGTTCCTTCAGGAAGTTCAAACATTTGGTTTGATCTACAGCCAAAGATGCCATTGCATAATCCAAATCGTGCAATCACACCAAATAGCCACTCCTTTGTTTCCATTGTGTAGAATGGCTAGCTGACATTCCTTAAAGGACAATACAATTTTGAAGTACATGCCAATCTTCTCAGTTTCTCTTTTTTTTTTTTTAAGTTTGGAGAACGGACAACCCTTGTCAATAATTTGCCGAATCAAATGGTAGCAACAGGTGAGACTTTGGACTCGTCTCAGTGGGGGATTTGTTCTGTCAGTGGAGGTCAAAAGCTGGACACATAGCCAATGGTGCAATGAGACAAATACATAGATTTTTTTTTTCTTTTTACTTAAGAAATTCAAAAACAGTAAAACTACACAGTAGATATATTCTCAAGTAATAGTACAGAACTATTATCATTACAATATAATGTAAACCCACAATAACACTGACACATTTTAAGATGAGTTCCTCACCTGTCCAATATTCACTTTCTTTTCTGGTCTCTACCAACTCTGGAGGGAAACATGTGGCTCTTTAGCAAGCAAGCAAAGTTTATTTATATAGCACTTTTCACAGATGCTAGTCACAAAGTGCTTCACAGTTCAAAGAATAAAGCCAAAACAGTAAAGTTGCATACTGGGCAGCGAAACAAGCTAAAATGAGCTGACACTCACTATAAAGCTCTGTAAAGCTGAGGGGGGGCCGCAGTGACCCCTTTCACACTGTCACATTGGCTTTACATTGTCATTTGATTGTAAAATTCAATATCAGTTGCAATGCAGTGATTTAAGCAGCGTTTTAATGTTTAATATACCTGATTTAGGTGGAGTTCATTTGACCTCCTTTACATACTGTTGGATTGTTTAAGTTGTAGCTGTAAATTACATTTTAAATGTTACTGGAAAAGGACCTTCACCTGTCATATAAACTGTCATATAAATGTTGTGGAGTAAGGTGTACAATATTTGTCTTTTAGACATAGTGGAGTATCAAGTGGCATAAAAGGGATATACTCAAGTAAAGTGTAAACACACTGACTTGTGCTTAAGCGTATCTTAAGCGTAGTTTCTTTCCACCACTGCTGATAGCTTGTTCTCGTAAGCATCTGAGTTTTATAACATCTACCATACATAAGTCCTTTATATATATATATATCTGATCTGCTGTAATTCTCCTTAAACCTTCTACATTGTTCAGTAAGTATGAGGAACCTAAGTCGGAGGTTCATGTAGCTCACACACTGAAATAGGCTGAATAAGCATGAGAGTTCCCCTGCAACTACACTAAGACAGAATAATGTGTAACAGTGTAGGATAATGACATGTGCATCCTTGGTCCCACACACTGTAATTTCCAACTGCAAAGCCAGATGTCCTGTTTAAGAGTTAGCTCTGTGACAAATGGCACTTGTTAAAACATACACAAAGGTCAAGTGTAAAGTGTAAATCCAGCATGTTCTAAAGTTATGGACGTCCTTCAACCTGGAGTCCACGCTGCTAAATTTCCAAATGGAAGTCTGAGGGTCTAAAGGAAGTGGATAAAGTTAAATAGAACACTTTTAGATGCCATGATTCATCTACAGCACTCTAGTGCCCTCATTTCCTGAGCAGCTGCTAGAAACTGACAGAGTTGGTCTAAAGTAGCCAGTGAATCACAGCCTCCGATGATGAATCAGATTCAGTCTGGTCACTTTTACACCTCTGGGTTTTCAGAGTGGGGTTGTACCTGGTTACAGTTTATTGACGCGAGGTTGATGTGAGGAAATCTTCCAGAGCACAACACCCAGCAACCAACAGTCTCTGTATCTCTATCACAACAGTTTGTCATGGTATATGACAAATTTGATACTGAATGTATTTGCAGCTGATGAATAGTCTTTATCAGAGAGCAGGTTTCACAACACAAGGCAATAGAGCACTATGCACCGCAGATGGTGGTGAGGCCAATACAACGACGACTGCAAAGCTCAAAGGTCAGAACAGACATTCAATAATCTTTTATGACTGTCGGAACAACGCAAGCGAGTGTGAATTAAGCTGTGTCCTCAGCACACGTTGCCTCAGCCAATATCTGACTCCAGCTACATGCAAAAAGAAAGATACTGGCCTCTACATTTCTACATTTCATCGATGTGTAAAAATCAGTATTTCTGCTGGAGGTTTACACCAATAAGACAGATCAGTCCTAAATCAATGAGACATTTCTTTTTCAGTGAAACACTGTTGAATCTGTTTTTTTTTAAACATTAAAGCTGCAGCTATAACATTTACTTTCTATTTTTTCTATTATGATTAATATGTCATTTAGTTTCTCCATTAATTGATTAATTGTTTGGTCCATAAAGAGTCAGAAAAATGCCCCAATGTACCAAAAATCCCTTTGTTACATATTCAAATTGCTTGTTTTGAGTCCAAAAGCCTCCGATATTTTGTTTACCGTCAGAGAAGACAACAAAAAACAGCAAACATTCACTTTTGAGAAACTGGAACCAGAAAAAAAGACTGTGATTAGTAAAACTATGTCATCATTTCAGCTTTGTTTTAAATATCAATCAATCACACGTTCATCATCTTGCACCTTTCATACAGGTTAGTGCAAGCACAAACTAATTTGGGAAACGAATGCACACACAAATGAAAGCCATTATACAGATGATGATGAAATGATACAAATAAAGTAGAATAAAAGAAAAGGAAATGTCAGAAAATAAATGACAGGTGATTGCTTTAAAGTGTACATGTGGGTTTTGACAACAAAACCAAATAACAGTCCTTGTGAAAACCAACAGTTTAACAACCTAATTGCTGCTGAAACAGAGAACAGGGAAGCTGAGCAAAGCACCTGTCAGACTGGGTTTAAGGGAGTGGAGGTTGGACACACACCAGGGGCAAAGACAGCTGATAGAAACAACTTTCTCTCTCTCTTTCTTTGTGCTGTGCTCATTTGCCTAGTCTCTGATAAGCAGCAGTGAAATAATTCCATTGGTTGCCTGCAGCCTTGTTTGGGATTATCTCCTCCTGTTACTCTGTGTGTGTGCCATCTCTCTCTCCATGCACAAGTTATAAATACTGTAGCTGGGGAACCACATAATTGTGGCCATAAACACAAATACCTCTACATTTTTTTGTATCTTGTGCAAAGTCTTAGCAAAAAAAACAAAACAAAAAAACAACACTCTTGGCCCATGCAAATATGCTGCATTCAAAAAACAAGAATGGCTAAAAGATGTCCTTCAGAAACTTCATCAAGACTGACTCACGAACAAAACAGTGGAGGCAGCTGCAGGAGGTGAGAGTTAGTGCGCTGCGGCAGCAATCCAAGACACAAAAACTGTTTACTGCACGTCCTTCTTTGAATGAACTGATCTCTTCATGAGACACAGTGACAAAACCACAACCTCAGCTGATAACCACACAGACTTTCACATGCACGCACACACACACACACACACACACACACAGGTGGTAGGAAATGTACTAAAGGAAGACAACAAACTATTAAAAGCTCCTCTACCATGAGTGCTGATACCATTCCAATCAATCCTGCCCGTCAAAGTGACCCTCTGGTCCTAAAAATAGGATCATGAGCCCCTTCTGACCAAACCCCCGCATGCAGGCAGGCATGGTGTCAAAGAGCTGAGCTGCAGTATACTCAGAAACGTGGGCATGGGATTTAGTATTGCACTTTTAAAGTCTGATCCACACAGAGTTTCAAAATGGAAAAGGGTGAAATACAGTATGTCATATCTTTTTGTAAAAAAGTCCAGTTGGTAATACTGTATCTCAGAGTTAGCTTTAGTTCCCTTTAGTTTTGATTATGCCGTACGACTGTAAGTATCCTTTTCCCACACTGTAAATGCAATTTCGAAACAAGTCATTTACTGTAAATATCGCAGTACAAGATTATGCAAGGAGGGGGAACGTCTGATAATACACCGGGCATAAGGCCCATAGAAGGCTTATCTTTGTATTTATGACACCGAATCAGATATTCAGCGAACGATATCGCCGTATCTGCTGTGGGAGAGGGTGTGTCTTGATAAAAGAGAAATGACAGACAAAAGGCAGATTTGTTTATTTAGTTCATATTCCAGTGGATGAACAGTACATCTGCCTCTGTATATGTCTCTGTCAAAACTGTGGTTTCGACATGACTCTTAGTATTATAGAGGAATTACTGACAGAGTCTCAGGGGGAATCATGGGAAAAATGTTAGTCGAAACCTCCAAACTTACAACGCTAAGCGCCACAGAGCTGAGAGAAAGAACAGGGTCTCAAAAAGTCGGCAACTTCACCACATCACCTTGCATTATTTCATCAACAACGATGTTGTATTTGCTATTCAGTGCCAGTCTTATCAATTTGAACTAACTGCAGGTATTGTGGATGGACTGCCTTACCCTGCTCCTTCCTGAAGGCACGCCTGTGTAATAACTGAACAGGTTGGTCTACATACCACGTGTCCCTGCTCAGGATGCAACTAACACAAAAAGTGAAAAATAATCTTCAGTCACTTTAGTGGAACATCATGAATTTCCTGTCCTGCTTTGCTAACTCAGGCACCACCAGAACTGCACCTCTTTATATTCAAATTGTCAAAAAGACATCTCTTCAAAAACTATTACTTGCACTAACAGGAAGCGGAATTGATGAGATATTTTTCAATCAGATCAGATCCAGTCAACCTGCGCATCTGACTTGTGGTGTCTCATCAATTGTTCCCTTCATCATGTTAGATACATGTAGTGCCGTGCTTCAACAGGTGCTTACCAACACAAGAATACATGCACACTGAAAATAGCGCTGACCTCTTTAAACACCTCAGCAGTTAACTTGAATCATGCCGCACATGAGGAGACATGTGCTCTGTACAGTGAGAAACATTTTAACATTCATCCTTACTGTGCAAATGAATACAAGCTTAAATAGAAACGTAAGAGGCTGGTTCAGTTAAAATCATGAGTTGGTCTCTGAGGACCTCATCTCTGTGAATGGTGAGGATGGTATCAGAGTGTTACTACCAACAGTTTACAAGACTCACAACATACTTACTTGACTGTTACTCTTGTGGATAAATCCTGAAGATCTCCGGGGTGAAAGAGCTGTGCTTCTTTTAGTCCAAGCTTCCCGCAGGCCCTGAGGAAGACGTTAAGGTTGTCCTGGACAAAGAACAGAGCAAGGATGAGAGTTGTTCACCTTCTGAGGCAAAGAATAATCACTGAAGAATTCTCTGGCAGGGACACAGCCTACAACTCATTGCTTCCAAAGTTCACATCACCAGAGAATAGAGACAGAGGGGAGGAGCCTGTGTGTGACAAGTAAGTTGTGACCCAGTGCAGAACACACACAAACACACATGCAGGGGGGGGGGGAGGCTGCGTGACAGGAGCTGACTGACAGCAGCATAGCTACCTGTGGGCTGGGTTAGGGTGGGGACAAAGCCAAAACCAGGAAGGATGACATCAGAGCCTTACAGAAGTTCCACCCAACCGGCCATGCGAGTGCAAAGCTGACACACACACACAGGAGCACATTGCCTGCTGTCGTATTTTTCTTCTCACACCCTGAAACTGTCCCCTCCCCTCCCTGCCAAGCCCTTTACTCGAGAATACCTGTGGAATCTGTGGGGTGGTGGAGTATTTTGGAGACATTTTGGTTGCTATGAAACATGAGGTCGGGTGATAGAAACTGACAAATATTTCCCTGAAGCAACTCACGAGGACATGGGAGTGGAAGGACGGTTTGTCCCTCTCCTTCTTCCTCATTTTATATCCAATAAAATGCATATG
The DNA here is from genome assembly GCF_046630095.1 of Trachinotus anak. Classification (NCBI taxonomy): domain Eukaryota; kingdom Metazoa; phylum Chordata; class Actinopteri; order Carangiformes; family Carangidae; genus Trachinotus; species Trachinotus anak. The sequence continues at coordinate 13,997,712 of NW_027273852.1, forward strand.
TGTGCACATGGTTTACGCAGACGTGTGAGTGTAATGCAAGATTGTGAAAATACATTTTGCTCTATGAATATACAAACATCTCGTGCATTTCAAACAAATCTTAACCGCAGAAGCACCATTCATCTCTGGGGTTATGACTTTTCCAGTTGTAATCCTGACTGTCTTGTTTATAAGTCTGCACTTCCCATTGGGACAGCATTGCTTAAGAGGGTTTCATGTAATGACACACGGTTTCAACATGGGCTGGAATAATTAAGGGGTAGGTTGTTCTATATTTAAATGGCAAACATGCTTATTAGCAAATGGTAGGAGAGAGCTGACCTTTCAGTGCAGCCTTGCTAACAGCTTTGCTTGTCCCTTAACGGCACTTTGAAGGGGGCTACAGGTCACTGTGGGGCTCTACAGGTCAAGGATCAAACTCCGACCCCAGTGCCTCCTTTACACGGAGGCACTGGGGTCGCTGTTTATCCATTACAGTTTCTCATCTCCTGCTTTGTCTTGCTAATAGACAATGATAATGCAATTTCCCAGACTGAAACAGAACAGTACTGAGTAACTGAGTTAATTACACACACATTCAAAGAAAGTGAGATATTCTCTCTCATCATAGTTCACGTGTACATTTTACAGCGACACTGAATTTATGATCTAGTTATTCAATGTGTGCAGAATGCATGCATGCAAGATGCATGCATCTTACCTGCCCAGCCTTACTGCAGCAACTTAATAATTGAGACAGCAGTAACAGCATCAGATGCATCTTAGATATGATTATAGTCTGACTGAAACTGGATTTCTTAAGCTGATACTGATATTCATTGTTTATAGTTTATAAAGCCCAATTACAATATATTGGTGATAGTTAAATATATATATTACACCATATATAACATAGATAAAGAAGTTAAGAGCTGTGATCACTGAGCAGAACATTTTATAGTGACAATACATGTGCCAGTGCTCTCTGTTGGACAAACTATACAACTGTCTTAAAGGAGCTATTTCTAAGTTTTGCTATTGGAACAAATCCAACATTAGCATTAACCGCTGTTTACTTACAAGTCTTGCCAAGAGCTTCAGCAGAGTTGCCACCCGACCCGGTTTTACCAGGATTGTTCTCTTTTTTGAGCGACTGTCCCAGAAAATAAATATTAAAATATTGTTCTCTGAGCAGCCCTACTTCTTTAGGGCAGACTGCACACTACAGTGACTCAGTATCGGGAAATGTTGAGATAGTCCAGTTGGTTAGCATGCTAACTTCAGCTGAAGCAAAGAAGTGACAGAAATAGAAGCAAAACAAGGGTTAACTTTGGCATTACCATCCACTGCTCTTGTAAAGGAATGAAGTCTGAAGTTGAACTCATAATGTTTCTTCTAGACTTGTATGTAAATAGGTGTTAATGCTAACGTTGGCTATATGCGATACCAAAACTTACAGACAGCTCCTTTGAACATACCATAGCGATACCCATAAATGTGCCAAGATCATCTAATATATCAACCGAGCCGATTCATCGGTCCAGATCTAGATATGCTTTCAATGTCCTGACAGATGCAGGCCATGAAAGACTGTGAAGCTTGGTCACTGAAACGTAGAAGGATTCCTGAAGAAGGAGCTCCCACATTAGGCCCTGGGTTTCTCCTTGTGAAGCAAAGCCTCACCTTGAGCCGATGTAATGAAACCAAATATAAAAGGATAATTAATATCACTGAGGTATGAATGTCATTTCACCTCAAAGAGCATTACGAACAAAATTAAAGCCCCCCTAACAGTCAGTCCCTGAACATGCAGAGATAATGATGTTGAAAGAATGTTATGCTGACTTGTGCCTGCACATAATCCTGCTAAATATGCTGTACCCATCCAGCAGTCCCTCTAATCCTCTCATGCAGACTTGAGGACCCCGATTTAAGCACTTAACACCAAGAAACAGAAAGATCTGACTCTTAAGGTGTCTGATTTGATATAAAAGGATCTTCATTCCTACTGGTCACAATGTGGTCACTCTATTTCTTCCACTGCATTCTTTGTCTAAGACGGGCATACTCTACAATTACCCTCAACTGACCCCTCGCACGGAGCAAAGCTATGGTTAAAATATCAGGCTACACATTTTCAAATCCTGTCACAATAAACTGAGAGGAGATGGAATACTTGAAATGTTGCCTCTTCTGAAACAGGCCAAGTGAAGGACCCTCCCGTCCTAACAGTCAAATCCAGTCATAACATGCACCCATACAACACAAACACAGTAACAAAACATGGTAAAATGCCTGTCATTGCACAGATGATTACACAGACATTTAGGTGAGTAAAGGCTCCCTCAGGGTCATTGAAACTATTTATCTCCTCCCACTGCTACCTCAACTCGCCAAGGAGTTGGTATATGTGGGAACATCCAGTACCATCTCAATTACAGTGTATTTACAGTGGGCAGAGGCAGATGGAGTCATCTTTAACTCTGTCCCTCTGGCTTAAGCCCAGTGGGCCTCAACTCCAGCCCCACGCTTATGTACCAGCTTCCTGCTCAGCACCGGTTAAAAGCAGAACCAGGCCCGAACCAGGCTGGCATGACTGAAACCCACAGCTCTCAGAGTGATCAATGACGGGCAAAGAAGTGTGCTGACATGGGAAACATTCCCTTGGACACAAGTGAAGCCAAAGAATAGGCCCATATCTGGAGCCAGTGTTGCTAAATATTCCGCAAAACCAGATTTCCGTTTTTTTTTTCTCCTTTCCCTCACAGGGCTTTCTATTCTGCTGGAGCTGAAGCCTGGTATGGATTTGGAGTGCTGAAATCTTTCAGATAGCAAAACAAAAACACACAGTTGTGAGCGTAACGGTAGAAAATGTTCATATCTGAGTGTTAATGAGGCGTGTTTGCAAGGACCCTTTCTTTCAGCAGTGATTCAAGTCATTCTGTATCATCTGTAACATTCCTCTTGCTTTTTCCTTCTATGTGTCTTTTTGGAAATTCAGACACTAGAGGAGCAGAATTTTTCCGTTTCTGTCCGACATCCTTCAGTAGAGACAGGTCGCATACGTTAAGACAGACCCTACGCAATAATCTTTATCATGCGGGGACAAATGTCTAAACATGTACATTAAATGGTTGAATTACTTTTCAGAAAACACAGCTAAATTCCTCATTCCCCAGGTCATCTGTATTTATAGAGATGGGAGATAGAGGACCAAGCAATCTTAACAGCAGTACTTGACCACTTTGGGAGAGGAGCTTTTCTCACAACAGAGCGAGAGTGAGTAAGGTTTGTTTGGAGAGCTCTCAACTTCTCTCCATGTGGTTGGCAGTAACTGATAGCCGCAGGCCAACCAGGAGCCTTCACATTTGCGGGAGAATTTATGATCGAGTGGTTTCAGGTTTGTGTCCAAGTCTCGGAAATACCACACCAGTGCTACTGATGGAGGAGATACTTTACCTCATTACCTCAGCAGGTGCCCAGACCGTTATATTACCAACAGTCCAAAACAAACTGGCAGGAAATTTGATTTATGTCATAACACAGATATGATGGTACAGTGTTTTCTGCTGCAAATACTATGTTTACCATTTACATCTAGCCTAAGTGCCAGCCTATTTCTCCGACCATCAACTTGTCATTGTCTTTCCAGACATGTTGAGCATTACTGATCCCACTGACACACACTGTCTGGGGTAGGGTTGGGGTTCTCTATAATTCCTCTAGACAGCTGGACTCAATTACTCCCACAAGTGAGAGCTTTGTGAGGGATGGGTTTAAGGTAGGGTTTTCAACCCTCTACTTCCCGAGAACTTGTATGTTGACACTCCCAAAACATTTATTTCAACTGAGTCACTGTGGCCCCAAATGGCTGGGCCCTAAGCTGCTTAAATTTAAAGACAGTGCCAGGCATCGAAAGTTAAAAAACTGTTTTAATAAAACTGAAATCAACCAAACTCTTCTGACATCCCATCACTCAATCAGAAGACCTAATTATCACACCAGTACAAAGACTTTTTGTTCTAAACTGTTTTGATTGAACACAGCCTCAAGCAAGGCAGACATCATATTTCGGGTGCACTCGCCAGTGGCCTTTCAAGCCGCTCCACGTTCACTGAACTTATTAGTGTGGATGGATATGAGGCGCGACAAGCCACTGAAGCAAACACCTCTCTCTCTCACTGGCAGCTGTGTCTCAGACCTGTCACCAGTCAGCTCAACTGCTGCATCTTTCTCTGCTTCCTCTTTCATCTTAACACACCTGCTTTACCTCAACATGAAAACAACAGTAATAAGAGACAAGGCTGTGCATGAAGAAAACTAGGATGAGCTGTTGAGGCCTATGTCTCATATTTAGACTTAACAGAAAAAGGAAAAAAAAAAAAAAAAAAGAAAAACGATTTAAAAAAAAAAGCAAAGACAACTTACCAGGCCAGCAATAGGAGTGGGCAGCCTGTTGACCCTCCTAATAATACCAGGCTTGATCTTGTTGATCAGACTGTGAGCAGAAGAAAGAGACAGAACATCAGGGAAAGGAAGGGGGTAAGTGAAAGCACTTGGTCATTGGCTAGACCGGTCTAACTAGCAAGGAACGAACAAAAAACTGTTGCAAGCCTTGGTGTTGTGTGTTTACGACTTGGTTTAATGGCAGCCACCTGGTTTCAGTTTAGTAAATGGCCAGTGTTGCCCCATGATGTAAACACACTGGGTCCTCTGCTCTTAAAATATGCCCTCCTCTACTGAAACGACCCCAAACAAACCTTGTCTCACCACATACAGTACACACTCAGAAAAACTGTAATGATTTCTAATACATGACAAAGCGTTTTTGGTTTGCTTCAAAGGGCCCTGAAAGGGACTCTTAGGACGAAGAGGTAAAAATAAATAAATAACAAAAACAAACTCAGATCTTCTACTTAAGTAAAAGCAGTAATATTGCACAAAAATAATCTGCTACAGGTACAAGTCTTGCATTCATAAGTAAACAGAAATACTAGCAGCAAAAATATCTTTAGAATAACACAAATAAGTCTTTATTATTGATTTATTTAAAAAGAAATAAATTAATTAAAAAAAGATCTAAACTAGGCAGTGAAAAATACACAGTCACAGCTCAAGGTGTCATCAAAAACCTGCAGATATTCAATTTACTATTATCTAAGGAAAGAAATACAAGCAAATACTCCCATGTCAGAAACTGAAACAATCTAAGGTATTTTTTAAAACTGATTATCAGAATAATTGCCTATCAACTTTCGGTAGGTTGACTAACAGAATTACTCATGCTCCAATTAGCTCCTTCCACAATGATACATTATGCCGTAGCACATATATTATTTGGCTGCTATTAGAGACTAACATGTAAGCAGCATTTAATGAAGTACCTGGTCGGGGTGGAGCTAATGGGACTACTTGATGTGTGGGTGGTTAAATCTACTGTATAACAATGAAAAATATTGTACAAGTTGATCATGTTTTATATGTAAAATCATAATCTGTAAAAAAAAAAGAAAAGAAAAGTGCAACTATAGCACTAAATAATTTGTTAAGGCAAGTGTTCTGTGCAGCTGTCTCAGCAGACAGAGGGTGGAGGGTATGGGGGTGGGTGTGATGGAGGATATATGTCTTTAAATGGGCAAGACATGAAGAAAGAATGCAAAAAGGCGTTTGGGTTCAAGTTAGTCATTCAGCAGTGAAACAACAGAAAGCTGTAATAATACCATAATATAATACACACGGTAAGCTAAGTGGGATATAATCATGTGTGCGACCGACACTAAATTCCTTGCCAAATAGTTGTGATAAGTTAACCACAACACAATGGGAATGGAAGCTGATTGTTGAGGTGAAAGCGATGTAATCTCTGTCTTCCTCTTCCTCACGCTGAGAAAACAGCTCTCTGAATGAAAGTGTCTCTGTTGTTCTCTGAGAGGGAGAGAGAGAGAGAGGGAAAGAGAGAGAGAGCAAACAGTGGAGTCAGGCTCAAATCAGCAGAATGAGGGGCTTCTTGTCTGAACCAATGCCAATAGAGGTTTGGGAGATTCTCCATGGGCTGCTGGTAATTACAGCTTCCTGCTGATTTGTGCAAATCACATCACTGTGTCCATCTAGCGGTGCTGCCCACATACAAATGTATAAAGGGACATGATGCTAACCTTCTTCCTCAAACATACACACACACATCACTGATCTGAGAAAAGCCACAATACCACAGCTCTTAGAAGAGCACTTGGTGAATCAATGTGAAAGCCAGCTCCGCTTAGATAAATTTGTTCCTCTAACTCGTCAAAACTCTTGATGCACCCAGGCTAATGAGAAAGCAGGGAGCCCCGGCTCTCCGATGTGGTTTCAGCTGGAAGCTTTCTATTCACTGCACTGCTTTTCACAGCTCTTATTAAAGCAAGGATGGTAATCTGCCCGTCCACAGATTTGTAACATCTGTCAAGCAGACAACACAACTCCTCTTGAAATAGATCACACATTATATTCTCAAACAAGTCCACAGAGGGCAGATCTGACACTGGAAATATCAAAACAACTACATAATACACCCTCTATTGTGCTGTCTTGAAACACTGGCTCACTTTGTGTGGTTGACAAACAAACAGTGACCCCGCAGGGGGTCTGCCTGGGAAATATCAGTGACACTTACATTGGAGCGCAGACCTGGAGGAGAGCAGAGGGTCTTCCATATGAATGAGTGGCTTAAGAGAGGTGCCTGGGAAAGGCAGAGTACTTACTCACACAGCAGAACGCCATTCTCCAGTGCTGATCGGAAGTCGTTGCTCCCAAATTTTTTCTTGGTTACTGCCTGGAAAGAAAGGGATACAAAAACAGTGAGCAAAACGGCAAGAAGGGTTGGGTGGGGAGAGGAGGCGGGGGTTTGTGTGAGTGTGTTGTGTGGTGGGGAGGCTGGAGAAGAAAGGTAGGATGTTGAGAACAGTAGGAGAGGAAATAAGAGTTATTTCCTCCTGAGTTCCTACAATGTCTCTGAGACAGAGTTGAGCTCAGTCCTTCAGGTATTCCTCGGGATCTCTGGAGCGGCCAGGTTCTTCTCACTTTAACACAAAAAGCTGCTGGTAAACAGGAGAGCTGTACTAAAACTGTGCTGGAGCCAGGCTGCCCAAGCCGCAAGGCTATGGTAGCATCTGGAGTGCTGGAGGAACACAACGCTGTGTTATAGCCTCATGCCTTTCCCATGATCTCAAACCACCACTGCAGGAACACCAAGAGCCATTATGCGAGCAAACATACAAACACTGCATGCATGACGTGCAGCTGTACACACTTAGACAAATGCATATATACAGTACGCACACAGATTTAAAACATCCTCGATTGTGAACATAATACTTGTCTGTACATTTTAAGGTCTACAGTTTGTAGCCGTTTATATATATATGTACAACCTGTATTTCCACTAAAAGGCAAGAATAGTATTTTTGTTTTCATGTGAAACTGCACCTTTGTTGTGGGATATCAAATTCAAGCTGATGGCCACTCCTTAACACAGCTTCCTGTTGTGTTTTGCTGGAATGTTTCCACCATCAACTACTTGACCAATCAGCACCTGAGCTACTGAATCCAACACAAATGGTTACATCAGACAACAATTTTGTGTGATTTTACAGAATGTTACTAGTTTTTTTTTTCTTTTTTTTAAATCTGAATCTGGTTGTGAATCAAAATACAGACTTATAGATAATTATGAATGGATGGACCCCATTTCTGCATAGGTAGTGGAGTAGTTTATAAGTAAATATCACAAAAATGTTCCATCCCGCCTCATCCTGCAGTGTCTACAAAACTTTCTAAAAGCATCCTGCATCTGGATCCAGAACAAACACTGCTGGCTTGTTTCTTGGCCCATGGCCTGACTTCCCAATATATTTGACTTCAATCAGTTTTTGAGATATTCTGCTAAATTATCCACCAGCAGTCAAACAAACAGACTGGGCTGAAAACATGACCTCCTCTGCAGAGGTCGTGACTTCACTGGCAGCCTCACTGTTATGTTGTTGCAGAATAAGTTCTGTCATAGTTGCTGTGTGAGAACTTGTATTGTTTTCTTCTAACTGTTGATAATACTCAAAATAAAGTTAGGGTAGGGATTGGTAAATACGTTATAAAATATAAAAAACACTTTATTGTGTTGTATTTGATTTTTAAGTCCGTATGGAAATTAATTCAATAACATTACCAATAGGGCAGATGACCACACATTTACACTGCAAGAATATAGCAAGGGAGCACAGCTGGCATTAACAAAAGTACACACACACACACACACACACACACACACACAAAAACAAAACGAAAAAAAACACACACACACACAAAGCAGAACAAGTTGGACAGGTTGTGCCAACCAAATTGGTCAAATGCTCCTAGGTTCAAGCCTTTTGTGTCTTTTCCTTTCAAGGGGAAAGGGACAAAAGCTGGGACAACTGTAGGCATAGCTAAATACAGGGCATCATTTTTAAAGAGGACAGGAGAAACTGGAGCAATTGGATAGACTGAGGGGGAAGACACTGTAATTATTTTCAAAGTACACCTCAGAGCACACCCTGAGTAACTTGAGATGGGCACGGCCTCAAATACCCATCATTCCAATAGAATTACACCATGTTGTAATACATGAATAAGATTAAAGCTCTGACCCAACAGGTGTCAGCAGTCTGTCTGTACAACCCACAATGCCATCGAGCTATTGTTGGGAAATACTTGTTTTTCTTTACAAAACATACCAAGATCTTGACCTACTCCTCCTTCAGTACCCAAAATACAGTCATAACCAGACACCAAAAACACAACACAGGAAAACAGACAGACACGCAAAACCCAGACACACACATATTCATAGGCAGAGCAAACAGGCTTTACAGTACAGCGTATTGTCAGTCAGGAGCTGCAGTTGGCATATGAAATCCTGACCCCTACTGTTCTATGTACGTGGGGGCAGCAGCTAGCTCGCACATGCAGACAAACCACACAGGTGTTTGTTGCTTTGATGCCTTTTTTTTTTTTTTTCTTCTTCACACTCATTGAAGTTACATCAGCCAAACAGAGTAAACTGGTTAATTAAGATATTATCTCCTAGCCCAAGTGCGTAAGTTGGGACCCACCCTGGCACTAAGCCGGCTGTAACAGAATACTTTTCTCCTCTCCATCCTCAACATTAGAGGTATTAACTCCCCTCAGATCCAGCCTGCTGTGCCTGCTCTCTCCCTCTCTCGCTCTCTCTCCTGTTGAACCTGCCATGAAGGATAACAACTCTAATCTGCAGCAACATACTGCTGCTCTGATTTAAAAGGGAGATTTAAGGCAGGCAGGAGCAGAGATTTCAGAAACAGCTTGCCTTCCTTGCAAACCCACCCTCGCTCCCCTCAAGAATGTGCTGCTGAACGTGATGAGGAATTGAGTCTCATGATGACCCCCCCCCACCCCCCCAAAAAAAACCACAGAGTTCATCATGGGCTTTTAAAGTGTTCTGGTACATGTGTGAAATTAATTATTATTATTGCAGTGAACCAAGAATGGTGTCCTGGTAGAAGACAAATAATCAGAGGAATCGAGGAGTCTCTCCGGGTCTGTGACCACAGCTATTGTTTATTCATGCTGGGCACTGAGGCAAATCAGCATTCAAGGATTGTGTGGATGGAGCCCCCTCTCTCCTCCCACCTCCCCCAAATTAATTGTTCCCAAAATTCTTTGTTCCTTCTGCAGAGGACAGGGGCATGGGTCATCAGAGGGCGAAACAGGGACATTATCCAAATATTTCAGGGTTCTGACTCAAGACAAATATACCACTGTGGAAGCCATTAGCACCGACACCATCATCGTATCAGGATAATAGAACTGCACTGACATGTAACTGCGAGTGAAAGGCTTCTTGTGTGAGGTTTCACGTGAGTACGTCCAAATGCATGCGGCCGGGTTTCTAATTGCTCTCTATCAAAACAGTGAAAACAGCCCAGAACGGTGTTACAGTGAGGTGACTGATGATTGGCCCAGCTGCACAGCTCCTGGTATGAAAAACAACACTGTGACATAGGTCACAGAGAGCAATTCATGAGCGCTGGCTGCACGACTGCAGGACCACCATAAGTTACTGAGTGGAAGAGAGGAAAATTAAAGAGGGAAAAAAAAGATTATGGTCATGGATGGAAATACCCATTTTGTGTTTTTTCTTTGATCAAATTTAACTGAGGCAACAAAAAACTATATTTTCTCACTTGTGGCCTTTATTCAAGCAGATGGTTTCAGTTTTATCTTGAGGTTTTGAGATATCCATCTCTGAAATGTTTGCTACAATGGAGGTGAAAGGAATTTTACGGGACTGAACATATATTTAAATAGGATTTGCAAATTCTAAAACAACATCTTTCTCCTCGGTTTATATCATTGTAAATTGAATATCTTGCTGCTGGTTGAACAAATCAAACAATTTGAACGAAATCACCTTAGTCTGTGACATTAAAATAGGCTTTTTTTTTTAGAAAATAATCACAAAATTAATCAATATTGAACATAATCATTAGTTGCAGCCCTAAATGCAAGCATGTGCAGTAACAGTTACCAAAATGTAGGATCATGTTACATTGTTTCAGCAGCAACATACACACAAACCCATAAGGAAGCATGGAGTTGGTCCAGTGTCACAAACAACAGAAACACACAGGATTGTGTTACCTGTGATTGGCTGCGTTGTGGAGGAACACAATATGGCCCTTTTCAACCAGCCGACACACAAACGCAGGGGAGCAAAATCAAAACTAGAGCTGACACCCTACACAGATTACAGCCTGTGACCTTCAACCAGACCAATGGCTGAAGTGAAGCTCTGCCTAAAACCTGTTTGAAGAGGTATTCTAAGTATTCTGGGCAACACCTTGATTGAATGGAGGGAAACAAATTCTTGCCCATCACAACAAGAACAGAAAAACTGGTATGATGTGTCTAACAATGTTACCTGTGCTGTTTGCTAAACCACCATCAGTGAAACCTTAGAAAGCAGCTTACTTCTCAAAAACCTAATAAGCACTTATTAGAGTACTATCTGCAAACTAACTTCATTATTATTCATGACAGACTGTTTGTGTTTACAAACTGCCATATACATGATCTCCTGACCTGCACGTTGCATAAACACTGCCACTTGTTCTTGATTGTCATAACAGTCACACTTGAAGCCTTTCTATTCAATTAACAAGGACCTCTATTATTCCACTGGGCCCGATGGTTGTAGGACGCAGCGCCCTGTGCTGACAGCTGGCCAGCTCTGAGGGGGCTATGTTCACAGCCATGGCAGCTAATGCAGGAATGTGTCCATGTGACAGGCTCCAGACCATTTAGTCTAGTTTTTAACAACCCACGCCAACCTCGCCATGCACACATGCCTCTGTTTAAAGTGCTGTGAAGCCGAGCAGCTTGTTAATCATTCAGTGGCAGAATCCACAAAACTTTCTCTTTGAACGGAAACTCTTCGCCTCGTGCCAGGACTTGGGTCTCTAATTGCTTTCGTATTTCCTCTGTGCCAGACTTCTCATGCATTTACCGTTAATATAATAGCTCCTCATCCTACACCTTTACCTGTTCAATTTGTTCAGCTCTCTGCTCACTCTCCCTAATTTTCCTGCCCCTGCCTGAGATCACGCCCCCACCACAGTCCACGAGCTAAGCCACTACAATGGACCAGTGTGCAAGTGTGAGAGACACTGATGTCACATCCAAAGCATTCAGATTCACCCCTCATGAAATTAGAACAATATTTGTTTAGTTACAGCCATGCAGCAGCCCCACGCCACCCTGCTGGGAAGGGAATTTGCGAGATGAGGAAGCAGAATTTCACCCTCATGTAAAGGGAAAAAGAAAGACTGAGAGTGTGGCTGGAGGTTGGGAGGAAATTTTAGATCATTTGACATTACACACCCAAAGAGAATTTTATTGAAAGCACTGGTGGATTTTTTTTCTGTGCTGGTAGCTATTTTGCATTTTGGCTACTGCATTAGAAAAAGGGGCACGTTATGACCATAAAAAAAAAACTTTGTTTTTTGTCTCAGAAAAGGAATCACTTGTTCAAACTTTCATTCTGAATATTACACATCTCCTAGAAATTCTCATAAACATCATATGTGCCATCATGTGTGGATACTTTTTTTTTTTGAGACCTAAAACAACAAAAAACATATGTATTTATTTGGCATGAATTATGTTTAAACCCTAGGTAGAATCTGCCTCCATGCCCCAGGAACATTACATGAAAACTAATGAGCAGGTCCAGGCATGACCTGACAATGAAAGACGCACGCAAACAGTGATGATGAACAGGGGTCGAAGCCATGTACCTGTGTTCTGAAAAGAGAGAGAGGAGCCCAACAGAGTTCTAGTGGCTTAAAGAAAAGATTGATCTCACCAGTTCCCTGAGACGTGAGGTTAAAGGTGACACATGCCTCCATACCTCTGTTGGTCCAGACTGCTATTATCTGGGGCTTGGGGGCAAGCAGCTGAGGAACCTGATCAGCCTTCAGCCATAAACTGAACTAACATACTTTCAATCAGAGATGAATGGAAAGGTAAAAAAAAAAAGAACAAACAGCTTCTCCTCTCTGGGCTGTCATCAGTCTTTCTTATGTAAACTCACATCAGCTAAATATCATGAGGATAAAAAAAAAAAAAAAAGTCTCACACAACAGCAGCACAAAAACACAACTTTTCCTAACTGTCATGGTGATCACCAGCAGATACCAGCTGTATATTATTTCCAGTATGGAAGTCCAGTTAGTAAGAGTAAAAAAAAGATAGTTTTTAATGTTTTTTTTTTTTTTAATTTTATTTACTCACCTCAATCCACCTCTGCGCCTCCACGTAGGCTTCGTCGCAGCTGACAGAGGACTGCTCACGCCACTCCATCGCGGGAGCGTGTTATCCGGGCTGCCGCGGCGGGACCGGTCGGTTCCTAATGGCCCGACGACACAGACGAGGGCCACTTCAAACAAGCAGACACAAAGAGCGCACTTCAAACCGGCCAGGTAGAGCAAAGGTGAACTTGTGACCATGCCCCTCATTCATGAAATATTCCTCCTATTGTCCCTGCCCACCGGCTCGTCAAGGGATCGGTGCAAGGTGTAACAGTAACGCGCTGCCTTCGCGTCCGACACACCTGCGGTGCGTGCGTGTTCTCGCTGCGTCTGCTTCACCTTTACGCGGCGACACTCTTCAAAGCCGGCCCGGGCTCACCTCGTCCGGCTGCAGGCAGCGACAGGAGAGGTCGTCTTTTCATCAAGTCAGAGCTGCGTGAGTTGGGAGGGTTTCCAAAGCGGGGTCCGGGGACCACCCACGGGTCTCTGAGCGGGTTCCAGGTGAGCGCAGGCGTTGAGTCCGCTGTTGTTTCCCTCTTGTGGGGGATTACCCTTGAATCCAGGTTTTCACATCACGGTGTAATTCTACACCCAGTTAAAAAAGCAGCGACTAAATATTCTCAGACTGCACCTCAGCTCCTCGGGATAACGTATAACAATGCAGGTCTGCTGACCACTCATCAGATAAGTGTATAAAAAAAAGTTTCTGAGTCTCTGGGAAAACTCTTGCACTTGAAGGAGCTCGGCTCTCCTCTTAAGACAAACCTCTCTCCTGCAGCGCCACCCAGAGGGGCCCGGGCACATTGGGAGCACATGAAAAACAATCTGCACTCATGCGAAAAGCAGATCCACAGCAGAGCAGCGCTGAAAAGTAACAGCATGCTATGTTTGCTATATACTGGCTATTGTACCGCTGTTGTATACATTCAAGAGGGAAATCAGTTTCTCTGCATTTATTTGAAAATTATAGTTATTCCGCAGATTCAATTTTAACATTAAAAAACCTCGATGCATGGTTAGGAAATGAGGTCTGATAGAATATACTGTATATAGGCCTATGATTTCATATAACAGAGTGGCAGAGGGCTTTCTGCGCAATGAGGACTTTCACTTTTTATTGCTACTTTATTTTGCTGATAAAAAAAAATCAAATACAACTTTGAATGTAGGACTTTTACTTGAAATGGAGTACATTTATACAATCAGACTTATACAATCAGAGTAAAGTCTCTCTTTGATTGGGTTGGATTTAACTCAAAAACAACCAGCAGCTCGTAACTGTCAGCTCCTCTCTTGATGTTTGATGAGGTAAATAATCTGAAAAAAAAAGAAACTTGTGGTCTATGGGTCTTCCTGGCTGGAAAGACCATATGGTTTAAAACAGATTTCTCGTAAGTAACTTGTTTTAAATTTTCGTTCAGTGTAATTTGGGTTAATAAACATTTTACTATACCATAGTAGTAGCTGGATCACCTTGAAAGAGGTTGAGCACCACACCACAGTGGTGATGGTGATACTTATTCCTCCTCTCCCTCTAACCACTTCTGCCCTCTGGGGTTTCCTTATTCCAAGAGGTAAGGAGATGCGATTGCAGACGAAAACAGTTGAGAGAATACTGCAGCTACATCCTCTACAGGACAGCCTTTGTTGGTTTATCTACAACATGGCTTACATCACAAAAACATGATACAGGCTCCATACAAACATCTGACTAGTTGCTTTTCATTTTATGGAATAAGTTGGTATAGTGGGATGGAATGAGCTTCAGTAAAATTAGGATAAATCAAGTTGTGAAACTTTTAGAGGATGATCGTGGTTGCATTCAGATCAAAAGCAATGGAGAGGCCTGCTTCACACTCAGGACTTACACCCATGTGGCAGAATATTTTTGAAATTGTCTTCAGGCTCGGACAGGCCTGGTACGTCTGACCCAGTTACACACATCTGACCATTAACCTGTCAATATCACATTTTCAAATGCCTAAGATGTTTGTGTCACAGAAAAGATGCATTAAAAAGAAATGTTTAATAAATTTCCATTTTTATTTGACAGAATTTCTAATTCTTATTACAAAAATGTAGGCACAGTCCACACAATCTCCATGTTTTATTTTCATAACCCTCTTTTATAACACCATCACCGCATAAAACAGCATTAGGCCTATTTGCTTTTTCAAAGCCATGACTGAAATTAAAGCCTTGCAAAACATGTTTCTTCAGCTGGTTTTGACCACGTGTTAGTCATATGATCAGAAACAAACCACTACGTCATACGGTATCTATCATTGAACCCAGAATAAAAAAAAGCAGTTGAGTTCCCTCAGTGACAATGTGTTAAATTTTCTTTCTTAACTGAAAGCCAAACACGCCATGTAAACACACTTTAGTGCAGTGTCGATGCAGTGCAGCTGATATCTGTATTAGAGATGTTTCAGCAGTGAGGAACTGGAAGATTTTGATCTTAGCAAGAATAACTTTTAGTTGCACAGCAGAGCCCTCATTCGCTTGCAATCTCATCTAACGCGTAACAAGCGATGTGTTACATTACTTTAGAATGAAATCCCTGACATTTTTTGATTTTCCTCACATCACTTGCTAGGTATTTAATTTAAGGTATTTTGAAGAGAAAAAAAAAAAAAAGAAATCAAATTTTCCATTAAAGTCAGCACTTGAGAATGTTTGGCAGTACTCTTTTCTTTCTTTTCTCAGGTCACGAGGGAGTTTCCTCAATATGAATCTTTGGAGAGGGCGATGATGGTGAAACGGACCTCCTGAGGGTCGCGAGCCATGAAGATCTTACAAACCTCTACAGCATCCTGCAGTGCAAGTGAACACAGGGGGAAAATTATGAATTGCATCTTCACATAAAAAGATATTTTTATGTAACATGTCGTGTCTTATTCTGTGATGTTGTACCTCAAGGAAAGTATCCTCAGAAGTTTTCTTGTGGACAATAGGGAAAGGTTTCCGGCCATCTAGGTATTAAAGAAAGAAAAAAAAAAAGTTTACAATGTGTTAATTTTAAGTTCATATATACATATATACATATAAGCATACTTCAATTGTGTTTAACTCACCCAGTTCATATAACTGTCCTCCGACATTCACAAAAGCTATAAAATGCAGATTCACTTTCTCATCTAAGCTTGGAGCCTGTAACAGACGAGATAAATACAAAGGTCTGTTGAGTTCAACATGTCTTTAAATGAAGTAGTAAAGTTCAACAGATCACTCAGAAGCAACCTCAGACAGCAGATCATTTGAAACTCAATACAAACCTCAGTCTGCCCCTCTTGTGCACTCGATTCATGTGTAACACGTATACTCTGGGGGAAAAAAAGGAGGAAAATTTGGTTTTCTTGTAATTTTCTCCTAAGCATTTAGGACTTTTTGCCAAACAGCTGCATAGATTTTTTTTTCCAGCTGTTTGGCAAAAAATTAAAAAAAAAAAAAAAAAAAAAAAAAAAATATATATATATATATATATATATACACGCATATTCTCATTTTTCTCATTGTAAAAGGGCTCCCTGGGAAACAGATAACTGATGCTTATGTGACAGACAAGCAGGCAAACCATTTTTTCACCTGTTCTCCTACTGACTGAAAGAAGCCTTATTCCTTTTTGTGACCAGGAGGCCAAACATATTCCAAACCTTAGTGGAAGTGTTTTACTCGTGTGTCTCTCTCCGACCTTTTCATCATGCCAACCTTCAGCAAAGATTTGCTGCTCTGCATTTTCCTACCTCATCTTTTTCCAGGAAGGCAGCCCTTTCCTCTGGGGTCATTTTAGAGGTTTGTTCAAGAAACTTCTTAAGAGCAGAATCAGGCTCTGAGGAGAAAGAGGAACAGACAAACAAATACCTTTAACTGTTTTGCTGTCATATCAACACAACTGATTATTTCTCAAAATGTAATAAAACCCAAACAGCGTTATATTGTCAATTAATTGTAAATTTAACCCTCACACGATCAAGTCTGCAACAATACAACCATACTGTGTTGTTGCTCTCAAGTTGTAAACATAGGAAGCTTTTCCATCTCTACCATCCCGTATGATGTGAGTAGAGTAACTACTCACCAAAGTCCAGGTGTGCCTGGTTGTTTGCCACTGCGTGAATTAACCCTATTGTTCCACAGGCATTTCCGATAGTTTGCTTCATGAAGTAGACGTCAGGGGAGACTTCCTGTCGCTGATCCTTGAGTCTCTCTTCCTCTTCTTGCTTGAACGCCTCATACTGGACAGCAGCACGAAAGAAGAGAAAGATTTGTTAAACATTGTCTGGTACGGCATGAACATAAGCCTGTGCAAACAAGGTTGAAATGTGCATAATGTGAAGACATCTATTATGGTTCATCGACATACAGTTGATATATCATACAGCAAAGATGTTGCAGGAATAAATTTAAGTACCTTCTCTGTCACTGGGAAGAGGAGTAGCACTGCACACACAGGTCTTGGTACCATGCTGAGAAGCTCTGGATCCAATCCATATACATCTCCAAATTGCCAGGTGGGCCTCATACCCAAACAATTAACAAACTGCACCAGAGCGTAGAGTAAATTTGTATGCATACAAAGACATAAAGCCAACCTAACAATATCTGGTAGACATGTTTAACTTTAAGTGGAGTTGCAAGTAATAACTGGCTCCTGAATTTAATCAAAAAACAACTGATTCCTACCTAAGCCCAGAAAGGCTAAACAGGTGCCTGTGACATTAATAACATTACTACAGTTAAACTGTAAATGCATTGTTGTCTAACAAATACTTTGCCACTGTGTCAGCAATCTAAACCTCTGTTAGAAAATAAAAAAAGGAAAAATATCAAATACTTGCAATTGTAACAAAACAAAATTATGGGTGAGACTTTATTTTACAGGTCCAGAATTTCTTAATCATTTCCAAGAAAATTTCCTGTAAACTATGTATTTTGATACTACTTATAGAGAAAACCTTGATGGAGCTTTTCCATTTAAACTCAAGTAAACATAATTTCATTATTTATTATTAATGACTGGAAATTTTGTTGTCCATGTACACAACCTAGGTGTACCAGTCTAATACAACAATCCTGCAATAAATCGTACCAAACAATGTTCAGTTTTTGTTGAAACTGTCTTTAGAGTGTGATGCAACTAAATAATCATTTTGGAGGGCCCCAGTTTGTTGAACAGAGATGCATTTCTGTTATTCAGCCTACCCTCAGTGATATAATAGAGTGGAGACAATCTCAGAAATACCTGTCAGTGTAACATTACAGCACCACAAACTACATCCTATAAAAATCACCCTGAAGTTGAATCAACAGCTCTTTAGGATTTACTGCAGGACTGTTGTTTCAGACTGCAATCGCTTTGGCTTGGTGTACCTGATAAACTGGCCATTGAGTTGCATTGAATTGTATACTTTCCTTATAACAGGAACCAAACTGTTTAGTTTGTGTGAACCTGTACAATAAAGCTACATTGTCATGTAATGTAGCAGAAAGTACAATGGGCAGCTGCATGACATGTACAGACAGGTGACAAATTCAAAAGGAAAAACTAACATAATGTGTGGTAGTAAGGTAGATGGGCCACCGCAAGTTGCCAGAACAGCTTCTATGCTCATTGGCGTTGGATCTACAAGTCTCTGGAGCTCTACTGGAGCGATTCTTCTGTCATTTGGTGTTTGGATGATGATGGTGGAGAGCGCTGTCTACCATGTCAGTTCAAAAATCACCCATATGTGTTCAACTGGGTTGTGCTCTGGTGACTGCGAATCCCATAGCATACGATTCACATCATTTTCATACTCATCAAACCACTCAATGCCCTGCATGGAGCCATCTGTTACTCCACTCATTTATTTAGGTTTTTTCCTTTAATTTGTCCCCTTCTGTATCTAATCATGTAATCTGTTATCATAGTCTTAGATATACAATTACAGCATGCTGCTAGCAATACACCCGGGTAATGGTAATGTCAAGTTCTTTGAGGCATGTCTGCTGGTATTGTGTTTACTCTTCAATGTTAACGTTACATTGGGTGTAGCATCGCTGCTGGGTAGGCCTTGTGCCTCGGTCTGCACGTTGCTTTGCCGCCGATTACTCAGGCCCATCTGGTGTTAAATTCAGTCAGGAGAAAATACTCACCTTTGTCATGACCTGACAAGAAAAGACAGAAATATAAATGTTAATCAAATTGCTGTTGCTGTTGAGAAAAGCAGCCACACCGGCTGCAGCTTTGTTCTCTCTGCTAGCATCAGTTAGCCGGCCCTCACATGCTTGTGAATGAATGACTTCGACATAATGTGGCAGACACATCGACAATACGTACTTCTGGATTTGACTCCAGAGGCAACCAGCGTGGACAGTCCATTTTGGAGTAACGTCAAATGTTAGTCGTCCTTCAGCCGAAAACTGAAACTGATTTACAGAAATCTGTTTGACAGCTGGAAATCGCTTCCGCGTCTGGAAAGTGCACCTTGATATGCAGGTAAAACGCAGGGGTACTTGCTTTTTCATAAATCATAAACACAGCATAGCCAAAACTTTATGACACAAAAAAACACTGTAATATATATCAGTTATTGTTGTTTTATACCGTAAATAGTTTTGCCATAGTTCTTTGTCTGCAAAATGAAGGATTTCTGAATGTAACATGCACATTATCAACCCAAGAGTGGACCAATCCAGGGTCATGGGCGTGTTTCAGAGAGACAGATTCGCAGCGGCTGTGGTTGGTTATTCCTTTTAATATGATTCAGTTTGCGTATCTAATCATTTTTTGATTTCCCACTAATAATAATAATAATAATAATAATAATAATAATAATAATATTAATAATAATAATAATATCAGGAAACCGGTTCGAATCGGTGTGTAGCCTAACATATGACCGTCACACGGGGCCGCTGTTGTTCTTCATCAGCTTAGGTCCCTTCCTAGACTATAGGGTCCCCTGTTTATAAAAGACTTTCTTAATCAGAAAATTGTATTTGACACTAATGTTGGTGAGAAGTCAGAAGCAAAGACACCTGAATGTTTGCTTCGTCACATGAGAGGTAGACAGAGTTCACGCTGACACCTCAGTGATGAGAGAACTGTCAAGCATCTGCAGCACAGCTTACTTGGAATGATATTCCTCTCAGGCTTATCAGTCAATGGACAAGCCAGACTACAACGAGCAATGCAACGCTTCAAATGACATAATTCACTGCAACAGCATGAAAAAAACCAAAGCATTGAGCCAGTGCAGTCAGTGCGTCTATTACACAGTCTTTGTCTACTAAAAGCTATATTAGTTAGATTTCATGATACTGTGTTAGGTGTTCCACCATTATCCTGTCACCCACTACCTCCACTGTGTCAAGGGGACATCCCAGAACAGAGCTGGCCTTCCTGATCAGCCTGTTCAGTCTCTTCCTGTCAGCAGCGGAGATGCCACTGCCACAGCAGACCACACCGTAGAAGATGGCTGATGCCACCACAGAGTCATAAAAGATCTTCAGGCGTGCCCCCTGCACTCCAAGAGACCTAAGACCTCTTTTATCTCGTTATTGAATTAATGGGATGATGGTAATGCTCATGCAAAAAATCATCTAGGCTGTGCCAGGGTTAGCAGAAACACTTGGGCGCTGGTGTACATATCAGTCAGCAGTCTTGTATTTTACCCCATCCTGCCTCTGTTCGGTCAAACTTTTGAAAAAAATATATCTGTCCACATAATACAATATTGTTCACAGCACATTTGTGTTGCTCACTGCCCAAAAGCAAGAGCTTCACAAAAGCATGTAAAGAGTCCTTTTAAATGTAATAATCGCATCATAGTTGGAAAAATTCACATGTTCTCCCAATTATTTTTCAAATTTTCACTGCATGGTCTAAACTGTATTTGGCTGTGGATGACAAAAAAAAGTAATAATCTGCTCTTACCCTTTCATCTAAGAAGTAGCCAATCTATAGGCCTAACTAAAGCTAAAAGGTAGTGGAATAGTCCCATTGAAAAACCTAACACCAGCAGATTCTCTGTTGTACCGCCTCATTTCTTTTGCTCCAGTCTCGCGTTGTTTATCGTGACTTTTTTCATGTGACTTTTGTTTTTACTCTCTTGTGGATGCAACCTGAAATGTGCAGGAGTAGCTTAATACTGTAATTTTACTTTTAAAATGAAATAGTATAGCACTTATTTACACTAATGGGTGTGTTATACTCTGACCTGCTTGCAGGTCAGCAGCTACTTTTAGTTAAGCCACAAGGAAACAGCTGGAGGGTGAGAAACACTGTACAAACTATTTGCACTGATTAAACACTGTTGGTAAAAAAACAAACAAACAAAAAAAAAAAAAACCCAAAACAAGCAAAAGGTGGTTAAACATGACCTAAGCAATTATCCTCGGGAAATGTTCATTAGTCACTGACTTTAACACGGCGTCGCTCAGAGCAATAAGAGGAGTTATAAGCGGGGAGCTGCTCGGTGGAGGGACCTCGTCTGTGCCTGTCGCCTTCCCGACACCTGACGGCGCAGCGTGGACCTCAAGGTGAAAGCACCAGCCTGGGTAAGCAGCTATTTTAAACAAATCATTTAATGCACTTTTTTTTTTTTTTTTTTAACTCTGGCCTGTTATTTGTGTTGATGATCAAACCGCTCGTCTGGAGGCCGAGGGTGGTGGGACAGATTATTTCTTCAATGAAGTCGACCTTCATGCTACCTGTGATGCTCTGTTTCCTTAAACACCGCCGTACAGGTGTTCTTTCAATTACATGTTTTAGCACTGAAGCTATAGTTAGCGATGGTGTTGTATTGTACTTTATTAATTTTGAGATGTACTAAAAAAAAAAACAAAAAAAAAAACCGTCTCAATACAATGTAGTCCAGTATAACACCACCTTTAACTATGACCTCAGTAATAAATATATGTGAATTTACTTTTGTAATGTCAGCAAAAGCTATAATATATAAATATCCTCATCCTCTGTCCAGTCTCGGTGCTGCTGGAGCTGGACCAGCACACACACACCCGGCCAGCGCGCCTGTGCCTCTGCCTCTGCCTCTGCCTCACACAGGCTGCACTGAAACTGAGCAACATATTTCTTTTTTTTCTGACAGCAAAATGATCCAAACGGAAACCCTGACTCGCCATGCTAGCGAGCAACAAAGCGCAGATGCCATGACGGAGACATCAGAGGAGCATGATGAATTTCCTGACCTCTACAAAAAGAAAGATGGCCTGCAGCCGCCATTGGTGGTGGTGTGGAGAAATGTCGTACTGATGACCCTCTTGCACGTCGGTGCACTTTACGGGCTGTATCTCATTCCTTCTGCATCGGCTTTAACTCTTGTGTGGAGTAAGTTTATATTGCAGGAGGCTTGACTTTCAGCATTTTGTTGTATTTCCTCTCCTTGTAAATCCCCGCAGATCCCAGTGAGAACTGATGACGTGTGAACATTGCAAAGGTGTAGTCTTATACCCACCCCAACAAAAAACCCCATTCTGCAAAAACAATCTTTTTATTAAACATCAGAGCTTAGAGACCCACTCAGACATAACAACATGTACAGTTATAAAAAACAAAAATATATACAATCACAAAAAGTAGCAAGAGTAGAAATAAACTAGTATAATAAAATAAAATACTAATATACAAATAAAATAGAGAATATCATTTCTAAATTGCACAAATTCTCCATCACACAAATAGAATAACACACTTAAAAGAGTCGAATTATTACAATATTGCACTTCGTTAACACACTGTTGACCAAGAGTCAAGACGAAACCAATTCACCTTGGTGTGCAGATTTATTTTGTGTTCTTTTTAACGATTTCACACAGGGGTCATACCTGTAGGGATAATGGAGAGTGAGTCACTCTGGCTTTATAACTTTCATCAGACATCTATGCATGTTAGTCTCCAAAACTATTTTCTCCCTCTGCAAGGAGCTCAAACTCTCAAATCCTGGATTGCCTTGTCTATGATTTACATAGAACCACATTCAGCAGATTTATAGCAACTAAAACGTGACAGTGGGCCTGCATGCTTCAACTGTCCCATCTCTGCACATTCATAACTTTTCTCCCGAGAGTGGCTTGAGAGTAATGGAGAGAACATGGTGTCTCAGAAACCTTGCTCTCACAAGTGTAACATTAATGTCAGTGCAGTGGTGATAGTTTCCCCTGAGATAAAAGATACCTGTTCTTTCCACTTATCTTTCTTCCAGCTGCAGTCTACTACCTCTTCACTGCTCTTGGTGTGACTTGTGGAGCACACAGATTATGGAGCCACAGATGCTACAAGGCTACTTTCCCCCTGCGAGTCTTCCTTGCAATCTGCCAGTCCATGGCCTTTCAGGTAAAACAGAAAAAAAAAAAGTCCTTTATATTAATTACAGCATTTACAGCCAGAATTACAGTGGCAATAGTACAGTATAATTGTCAAGTTTTTTAGCATTTGATCCCTGACCTTAATGTAATGATATGAAGCTTTGATGTGTGTCTTTGCATTCTTCACGTAATCCTCTCGATTTCTGTCCGTCTCTGTGTACAGAATGACATATACGAGTGGGCTAGGGACCACCGTGTCCATCACAAGTTCTCAGAGACACATGCGGACCCCCACAATGCCAAACGGGGTTTTTTCTTCTCCCACATTGGCTGGCTGCTCTGTCGCAAGCATCCCATGGTCATTGAATATGGCAAAAAAGTGGATATGTCAGACCTGAGGGCAGATAAAGTGGTCATGTTCCAAAGAAGGTGAGCAAACACTGACCAGAGTTTGCATTTGGGTTTACTGCTGTTGTTCTTGTTAAATATGTATGTAATATGCTGCACTCACTGGAGGCTATTTACTCAGACTTAGTTCAATTCAATTCTATTAAATTTTATTTGTATAGCGTCAAATCATAATATACATTATCTCAAGGCACTTTACAGGGTAAGGTCGAGACCTTACTTTGTTACAGAGAAAAACCCAACAGTTCCCTCAAAGAGCAAGCGCTTGGCGACAGGGGGGAGGAAAAAACTCCCTTTTAACAGGAAGAAACCTCCAACAGAACTGGGCTCAGGGTGGTCTGCCTCGACTGGTTGGGTTTAGGATGAGAAAGGGGGGCTAGGGGGAGGAGAGAGGAGAAAATAGAGAGAGAGAGACCAGGAACAGCTGTATAGGTAATGGTGTTATCAATAATAATGATAGATAACAGTGGTTAATAGTAATGATGAGTAGTGGTGGATCTGGATCCCGCCGCGCCAGAGGCAGAGATACCTGCAGAATGAGGACAGAGAGAGGGAGAGAGAGGAGAAGCACAAACTACGGGAGAGAAAAAAATACAAAGTTAATGGCATAAAGTCGTCGAGAGAGAGACAGAGAGAGAGAGCCCAGTGCATCATGGGAATCCCCCAGCAGTCTAGCTCTATAGCAGTATAACTAAGGGATGGTTCAGGACATATCTGAGCCAGCCCTAACTTTAAGCTTTATCAAAGAGGACAGTTTTAAGCCTGATCTTAAAGGCAGAGAGGGCGTCTGCCTCCCGAACCCACCCTGGAAGCTGGTTCCACAGGAGAGGAGCCTGATAGCTGAAGGCTCTGCCCCCCATTCTGCTCTTACAAACTCTGGGAACCACAAGTAGACCTGCATTTAGACAGCGAAGTGTCCTGTTGGGAAAATAGGGAACTATAAGCTCTCCAAGGTACGATGGTGCCTGACCATTAATAGCTTTGTAGGTGAGGAGGAGGATTTTAAATTCTGTCCTGGATTTTACAGGGAGCCAATGCAGAGAAGCTAACACAGGAGAGATGTGATCTCGTTTCCTAGTTCCTGTCGCTACTCGTGCTGCAGCATTTTGGATCAATTGGAGGCTTTTTACTGAATGTTTGGGACATCCTTACAATAAAGAGTTACAGTAGTCCAGTCTTGAGGTAACAAAAGCATGAACTAGCTTTTCAGCATCCTTTAGACACAGAATGGGTCTGATTTTTGCAATGTTCCGCAGATGGAAGAAGGCTGTCCTAGAGACTTGCTTTATATGTGAAGTAAAGGACAAGTCCTGGTCAAAAATGACACCAAGGTTTCTGACTGTAGCACTGGAGGCCAAGGTGATGTCATCCAGTAAGTAAGAAATTACTGGTCATCCAGGTTTTTATGTCCTTAAGAGACGCCTGAAGCTTCACCACCTGGTTAGTCTCACCTGGCTTCATGGATAAGTACAGCTGGGTGTCATCTGCATAACAATGGAAATGTATCTGGTGCCTCCTAATAATATTTCCTAGAGGAAGCATATATAGAGTGAAAAGTATTGGTCCTAGCACAGAACCTTGTGGAATTCCATGACTGACTTTAGTGATGATAGAAGAGTCATTATTAACATGAAAAAACTGTCTGTCTGACAAATATGACTTAAACCAGCTTAGTGCGGTTCCTTTAATGCTGACCATATGCTCTAGTCTCTGTAATAAAATCTTATGATCAATGGTGTCAAATGCAGCACTAAGATCAAGTAGGACAAGTATAAAGACAAGTCCATTGTCTGAGGCTAAGAGGAGATCATTGGTAACCTTAACCAGAGCTGTTTCTGTGCTGTGATGGACTCTAAAACCTGACTGAAAATCTTCAACCAAACCATTCCTGTGCTTAGTGGATTCACAAGCTCTGGTGCTTCATAACTGTTTCACAGTAATCTTGTCTCCTGTGCAGCGTTTGTGGATTAGTAATTTTTTTTTTGTGAGAAACAGAATGCCAACAGGATTATGACAGGACATTGTTCATCTGTAAAAATCACTTTCCATTTCAACAGCAGGCATATTCAAAGTGCCATATGAACAGTTACAAATACAAACCCAATCAAGCCCCACACAGCCTATACCTATACCCAGACTGAGCTGGGCATCAGCTGGAATAAAACACTTGACAGATATCCCTTCTCTGGAGCCTGACTCTTTAACTGGAATCAGCGTCCATATTGGCCGCCTCGACCAGGGGAATTTAGAGTGGAAATGTTACCTTGGCAATAATTGGTCCTTCAAGCTAGATTGAGAGAAACTTCTCACACAATATGGGCACTGCAGTCCCAGGCATGCCAGAGAGCCAAGACTCTAGAAGCCACAGCTCTCCAAACTCCTATTGCAGAACCAACAATGGTGTCTACATCATGAGGGACACCATCACCAGCCTCATCACACTTTACCCCCTTTTGGATCTTCTTGGTGGGTGTGACGTCCAGCTACAGGCTCACCACTGCCTGGGACACTTCCCACGACACTACATCCAGATCCAGTATCAGCTGCCACATGCTCCACACTTTGCCAATTGGTGCTACCATGCCTCCTATGTTTATCAAGCACATCCAGCCCTCACAGCTCCCCAGCCTGGTTACTTGTCATTAGAAAACTATTGCTTCAATGCCAGTTAAATCTAAAAGACTTGATTTCAATTAGCCCCAGGGTTGGGGTGAATTACAGCCAGTTGACAATGGATCTGAGTGAGGTATGATTTGTTCTTTTATCTTAGGTACTACAAGCTGTCTGTGGTGGTCCTATGCTTCCTCGTGCCCATATTGGTGCCCTGGTACTTCTGGGGTGAATCCTTGGCTGTGGCGTACTTCATCCCTGGGCTCTTGAGATACACTGTGTTTCTCAATGCCACCTGGTCGATCAACAGCGTTGCGCACAGGTGGGGCAACAGGCCTTATGACAAGACCATGAACCCAGCAGACAACCCAGTGGTTTCTTTCACCACTGTAGGTAAGGAAACATCATGTGCACTCTTCACTATACTGTAATTTGTCCCACAGTAATGGGGTTATACTGCACATAGACTTCATATGCATTTTTGTGTAATTTATTATATCCTTGTGTCTAAGGTATATTTGAATAATCTTTGGCTGTGCCAGTTTTAGCTTTGAAACTTAAAGGTGGTCAGCTTTTTAGTTGTGTATTTGCTATAGTTGGACACTTATGTTATATTCAATTTCATTGTTTCCAGTGAGTCTGGACTTTAATGTACAAGAAGCAATCATTTTGGCAGACTTTCCTTCACTTTCATCTGTATTTCCTTACAGAATTAACATTAATCACACCATTGTATCTACTAAGCTCATTAGCAAGATTGCTCTTTTGTTCTGTACCTAATTAAATGCTATCCTGTTCTGTCATTTTAACTACAGTATTTAAAAAAAAATCTTATTATTACCTTTGGTAACTTAGCTAGTTACATTACAGGACAATCAGTCCTTAAAATTTTCAAATCTAAAAACAAGTTTCAACTTCGCTCTTACTTAGCATTAAATCCATTTTTGGTAAAGTATGTCACTCATTTTATCCACTCATATCTTCATTGAAGTTATGCACCTGAACTTGTCATTCAGTGAAGCATAAAATGTTTTTTTCCTTTGTTTTCAGGGGCAGGCTTCCACAACTACCATCATGCATTCCCATTTGACTACGCTGCCAGTGAGCTTGGCTACTGGCTGAATTTCTCCACTGCCTTTATAGACCTTATGAGCTTCCTGGGTTTGGCCAAGGACTGCAAGAGGGTGTCAAAGGAAATGATCAATGCTCGTAAACTGCGAACGGGTGACAGCATCAACAAAAGTGGCTGAGTCCTGCTAGTCTGTAATTGCAGCAACATGATAGCAGCATTTTGGTGGTCGGGTGGTAATTACCATGCTTATGATTATGAATTACACATATTCATTTGACTAATATTGGATTTATAGAGTTGTAGAACTTTTCATAAATTGTGTTTGCCCGAAGTCCTTAAGTTTCCTCACCAATTATAATCCGTGGCTAGCAACTCGGGTACATATGCAATTACAGCTTTTCATCTTATTATCAAAGGGGCAGAAGGAGAATGACAAAGGCTAAATGGGATCTAAGTCTCTGGCAGCAGTAGAACAGCTAAACAACTCTTTGAATGGTGTGCCAAAGCACTAATCACTTCTATTCCAGAGGTAAGAAAACCTCATTCAAAATCCCACTGACATTTAACTTTGAGAATCATGAGGGTTTCAATTTCCAAAAGCAAGTGTTGTATTGGATGACAGATTGTACAGAAAGTAAAGCCCGGGAACACACTTCTTTTCACAAAGACCAGTGATGGAAATGCCAAATGAGAGCATTGCAGTGAGTTACAGAAGCTAGTGGAACAGAGGCTCGCCTGGCGGTAACTGCCTGTTTAAATATGTTGTTTCCTCTTCTAAAATCATTTTATCATTGTATCGAGTAAAACTGTGTAACCTTTGTTGAACAGCAGCCACTGTGGCTACAAATGACAATTCTGGTATTACACAAAGTACTAAACTGCCATATCTGTCTAAAACTTGCTAACATTAAAGCAGAAAAAACCAATGAGTGTATTAAACAGGGTAGCAGTACATTCTATTGCTTATGAGGAAACTTTTCATTTGTAAGCGAATAATGTATTTACTCTCTCAAATGTTACATAGCTTTGTTTGCTTTATTGGAGAAGGTACTGCACTATTATTTCAAGATATATATTGTTTGCCTTGCGATTCTGGCTTTTCCAAAAAAATCTATTCTTATTGTCTTTTTCATTAATTGTGCTGATTTACTTAATGAGATTCAATTTCTCTCTGTTTGTGCTGCTGCAATATCAAATTGTACCCCTGGATGTCAGTAAAGGTTTACAAAACTTTAACTGTTTTCTTCTGATTCTTTTCAATTGAGTTCCCATGTTAAAAGCTAAAATAAACAACTGCATGGATGGTATGGATGAAGGCTCAGTTTTAGTGTCTGTTTGCTGCAGGGGTTGCATTTACGTCTCTACTTCAAAAATTACACCTGTGTGTGTATGTGTATATATGACTTCAGAAAGTCTTCAGACCCCTTCACTTTTTGCACACTTTATTGTGGTGTAGATTTAATTGTAAATTGATAAAACTGTGATTTTTACCCATCAGTATATAACCTATGATAAAGTGAGAACATTTAGAAATATTAGAAATTTTTCAAATTCATTAAAAATCAAAAACTGAAATCTGATTGGAGTCCACCTGTGGCAAATTGAAATGACTGTGCATTAGTAAGGCACACACCTGTGTATACATGGTCCCACAGTTCACACTACATGTCAAGACAAAAATCAAGGCATGAAGTCCAATGCTGCTGTAATTTATGTCCTGTTTTATTATGAGTTTACTAGTAATTTAGTACAAATTATAGGGAGTGTATTAACTAGACAGTTATTTTTGTTAGTTGTGTTGGCTTTATGAAGAGCCATTGATTTGCACTGAAATCCTAATGACTGACTGACTAAACCCTAGCTAGAAAACATTGATAATTCATTTAAATGAATGAACTGGAAGTGTACCAAATTATACAGATCTTTTCACAGGCCCTTAGATGAATTTACAGTTACACAGTTCCACTAATTACAAATTACAGGAGCCTGTAAAATAAACTGTTACTAAATTAGCTACATAACTGTAACAGTAAAATGCTTTGTGCACATTTTTGCATCAGCAGTAATCTAATAGTATATAAGTATAGTAGTGTTTCACTCTTGGGGTCTATTTTACTGTTTCAAGTGCTTTTCTAATTTATACTTTTACTTGTAACTGCATTTTTGTAATGTGGTATTGACAATTTTACTCATGTTAAGGCCATAAATACTTCCTCCACCACTGGTTATTTTTAAGGTATCTGCTGTGGGGTGAAAATACTGAAGTGCTCAAGCCCTACAGCAGACACAGAGATGCAGCCTGTTGACTGGTAGTGGTTATAAATGTTTATTTAGCAGCTCTTCATTCAAAATTGTAAAAGTATAGTGTTTTGAAATATTGGGGGGAGGGTATTGCATTTTTCAATGTCAAGGAGAGTGTTTTTCCATTATCACTGAGTCTTAGAGTCTTACTGGGAGGCCCTTTGAAGCAACTCTGGACTTTGTATCGGAGCAGAGCTACCAACATGTCACTGAGAAAGGATTACTGTATTACTATTCCATAAAAAACAACCCAATAAGAAATTGTGTTTTATTTTCTGAATGAATGTGAACTAGTTTTCAAAGGCACTACTAGACCTTTCAGTCCACAGAAGTAGTGCGATCTCTTTTAGACTGTATATGGACTTTCCCTTTAAATTCAAGAAATCTGCAGCCATCTAAAGTCAGCAGGGCAGATGCACTATTAAATCTGCAGCCTCCTATTGGAGAGGTGCCTGGCTAGAGCTCAGTGCCATTACGCACAGACGTCCACTGTGTTTACTCCGAACTGCTATGGCCACACACACCTCTACAGACATCATCCCTTATAACTGGGCAACACCAGCATAATTCTCTGCACAATGACCCTCCCGGTTATTTCAGCGGTTCAGCAGGTCTATTTCTTACTATTACTGAGTTTTACTGGGGACCCACTGAGGCCCCCTGAAGCGCCTCTGGACTTCATTGGAACAACGGCATTAAATACTTAAATAACAATAATATAACAATGACCAGCTAATGGTCTGCAGCTGAGTAATGAGTCACATCAACAAGAAAATAACTAGAGGCCAGCGCCCTGGGAAAAACCGTCGAAACACGTTGCGTAAAAATGCACATTTACTGAGCAAACACTTGGAAAAAAAAAAAACTAAACGACTGTCGGTGGTAAACATCATTCAGCCTAAGCTAACAGCCCCTGGACATTCAGAGCCCGAGGTATCACTTTTCCCATCCACCGATTACTTTCAAATGACGTCGGACTGAGGGATAAGAGGACGTCAGTGTTCCGGGGTCAACGCAGTGGGGT
Organism: Trachinotus anak; assembly: GCF_046630095.1. Classification (NCBI taxonomy): domain Eukaryota; kingdom Metazoa; phylum Chordata; class Actinopteri; order Carangiformes; family Carangidae; genus Trachinotus; species Trachinotus anak. Next base: position 14,028,277 of record NW_027273852.1, read on the forward strand.
TAACTTTACTTTCCATCTTTCCCTGCACCTCGCAGCGCCAGCACCTCCTGCAGCTTCCTCTGGAGAGAAAACAACACTGGGTGAGTAGATTCAACTTTGGTTTTGAAGCCACGAAACTGAATGCAAAAATCCAGCCTATGGCGATTCTATAGGTGGCATTAGACTTGTGGTATATACCTGCCCTGGCATATGGCACAAGGAAAACACCTGCAGGTCACTCTGTTTCAACCAGCTGTCTGCTGTAAAACATCTTCAGACCTTACCTGAGATTCTATACCTGTCCTCCTGCTGTGCTATAAAGCCTAAGCAACGCCCTAACATTGTCTCAACGAGTTCATATAGTATTTATTTGGGTTACTATTCCAGGATAATATCAGTGCTCGCCTGAGAGCTTACAGCTCACCTTTGTTTCTGTGCTGCTCTCCACAAGATTTTACTGATAAAATGCTGCTTGTTGAGCTCCCTGTTTCAAATGCAGATCATCACCATTTATATCAGCTCAGACTGTCCCGCATCTGCTCATTTCATTTTCCATCCACAAAGTAAATCCCAGAGCTTCTCTCAAAAAGGGCACATTTGGAAATATCCAACCTGTCTTTATCCATTCTTTGATGTTGGCATATGTTACATCATGTAAGCAAATCTTTTTTGTTCCACTGCTCCACTTCCTTGTAAACTACGTTATTTTGAATAGCATTGTGCTTTATCTCACACAATAAGTGTCACACATTTCAAACCATAAAGCCACTATCCAAATCACTTTTAAAAGGGATCTGTGGATGACCAGTGCAGACAGGAGAAACAAGTGCAACAAGTAAAAACTTCTTAATATGGGCACCTGACTATTGTTTCAAATCAGACTTTACATAATGTGACTGCTGCATGTCCAGCCACCTGGTGCACCTCCCTCTCTGTTTCTGCATCTAACTGAGTTTCTCCATTTCACTGAGCAACATGTCCCCTTTTCTCCGACAGCACAATGACTGAAACGGAAACCAGGAGTCATCAAGCTGCCAAGCAACAAAATGGAAATGCCACGGCAAAAATATCGGAGGTGGATGATGCTTTTGACAACACCTTTAATGATAAAGAGGGTCCCCGACCACCAATAGTGGTGGTGTGGAGAAATGTCATACTGATGTCCCTCTTACATATTGGTGCGCTGTATGGACTGTTTCTCATTCCCTCTGCATCAGTTTTAACTCTCGTATTATGTAAGTATTTGATAAATAATGTTACAGGCTTGGCTTTTTGCAGCATTACTGTTGTTTTTTTTTCTCCTTATAAATTCCTGCAGACCACAGTCAGAATGTGCTGATGTTGTGTGATCATTTCACACTATTGTACATTGTTGTATGCTCCAGATTAGAAATATGTGAATTTTACTTTTCATTTTATTTAGGCAAAACTCAAATTCCTCAACAGCCTCAACTTTGTTTCCTCTCTGACACTGCATTATTTCTCCCATAGACAGGATGCTCTGTCCCAATCCACAGCCCTTGATTCTCAAATCCTGGGTAGCCTTGGCTGAGATTATAATAGAAATACATTCAGCAGTTTTAGTAAAACAGTGTGAGGGCTGCTCCTGCCTTCCCATCTCCCCACATACATGACTTTACTTCCAAAAGAGAGGCCTGAGTATAATGACAAGAACATAATGCACTGACTAAGATATCTGTCCTTTCCACCTCTTTTTCTTCCAGCTGCATTTTTGTACATCTTCACTGCCCTCAGTGTGACTGTTGGAGCACACAGATTATGGAGCCACAGATCCTTTAAGGCTTCCTTTCCGCTGCGAGTCTTGCTCGCTCTTGGTCAATCCATGGCCTTTCAGGTAAAACAGGAAAAAAAAATTCCAATGTATTCCCATTTATTCAGTGGCAGTTTCTACCTGATTTTATAATATCTTGTGCTTGATATTCATCACATTTACTTGTTCCAGCATTTACTACGAAAATTAAAGTGGCACATAACTTATTTGACTTTCAAATAAGTATGTAGACAATGATTTTGGCAAAATATACAATCTGAGTGATTTGCTTTTATTTATTTAGTTTTTTAGCATTTGATCCCTGACGTTAGTCTGATGATGTGAAGCTTTGATGTGTCTTTGGATGCGTCACGTAATCCTCTCGATTTCTGTCTGTCTCTGTGTGCAGAATGACATATACGAGTGGGCGAGGGACCACCGTGTCCATCACAAGTACTCAGAGACAAATGCAGACCCCCACAATGCCAAACGGGGCTTTTTCTTCTCCCACGTTGGCTGGCTGCTCTGTCGCAAGCATCCCATGGTCATTGAAAAGGGCCAAAAAATTGATCTGTCAGACCTGAAGGCAGATAAAGTGGTAATGTTCCAAAGAAGGTGAGCAAACACTAACCAGAGTTTGTCTTTACTGTTTACTGTTGTCTTTTGTTAAATATATAATCATCTGCAGTCACTGGAGGCTATTTACTGAGACTTAGTGGATTTGCAAGCTCTGGTGCTTCATAACTGTTGCACAATAATCTTCTCTTCTCTTGATGGGACATTGTTCATCTACAAAAATCAATATTCCATTTTATCTTTAGTCTATGTATCAACAAAAAATGCTTACACTTAACAAGTCTGCAAAACTGCCAGCAGTTTTCATGTAAATACCCCTGATATCTCAGTCATACCCAATTTGTGTTTGAAGTTACGGAAATAAAACTACTTGGGAAAAGATTATGATTGTGTTGAGAAATGTCAAGAAATAAAAATGTTGACAGTGACTATTTTAGTCTGAGCCAGACCATGAACCCACACCATGAGGTGTCAAAGGCACAACGTTCACAACCTTCACACCTTTACCTCCCAAAGTGATATGTCACGCTACTTCCTGCATTATCACTCGATGTTGCCACTAAATATATTCCTAAAGCAGAATAATTATGCAAATATATGTATTAGTGTAGTAGTACTAGGTTATTTAATAGCTTTGTGTCTCGCACTTTTCCCCTCTGGTCCAAGCTGCACAAGATGTTGTAGGGTCACTATGACCATGTTACCCCCTCAGGACAGATCTATTGACAGCGGATGCTGGGAATGGGCCACATCGTGTCTGTCCGTGTCCACAGACTGGTCATGTGGTCAAATTCTCTTGAGATAATAGTGTTAATATGTTCAGAATTTACCTCATGACAATGTATGATTAAATTTGTGGCCTCCATGGAGCCCTTCACTGTGACATGGGTGCAGATTTGGTTGAGATTACATATTTAAAGTGTGTTGTGGGATAATAAAATGTATTGTGTGACTTTTGTCAGACAAAAACTTGATTCAGCGCCTTTGTTACAGTCAAAGGTTGTTATTTGTTGTTTTGACTAATTGTCAATTGCAAGAGGGTGGGTCTCATGCAATGTGAGCTGGCATGAGGTCATAGAGGAGTGAGAGGAAAAAAAACTGATATAATTTAGTCTCAGGGTTAGTTAGGTTAGTCTAAGTCACAGGCGGTTGAGAATGGGTCTGTGTGAGGTATATTTTGTTATTTTGTTTTAGGTACTACAAGCTGTCCGTGGTGATGCTCTGCTTCGTTATGCCCACATTGGTTCCCTGGTACTTATGGGGTGAATCCTTGGTTGTGGCCTACTTCATCCCTGGGGTCCTGAGATACATTCTGATGCTCCATGGCACCTGGCTGGTCAACAGTGCTGCGCACCTGTGGGGCAACAGGCCGTATGACAAGACAATTAACCCAGCGGAAAACCCACTGGTTTCTCTCGGTGCCGTAGGTAAAGAAAAAGCATGTTCACTATTCATGATACTGTAATCTGTCCTAATGTCCTTATACTGTACTGTCACCTTTTAAGGTAATTTAGTGCATCTTTGGAACTGAGGGATATTTGAATTGAATGAATATTTATATCAGTGGTTAAAAGCTTCTCTTGTTATGTCAGCCACAGTGGCAGTGTAATAGAATTAACATTGTTTGATCTATCAAGCATGTGAGCAAGATTTCCTTTTTGTTGTACTACACCTAACTAAATGCTGTAGAGCTCTTAGAGAAAATTGAAAATTTGTACTGGAAACATGTTACTTGTTCCTAAGCACCCAAAGCAGCTGCAGTAAACACATTATTTAGTAAATGGAGTAGCAAAGACTGTAGCTGCTTGTTCTGGAGACATTTTCACTGTAGCATATTCAGAATGCTCTTACATTGCAATCTGGAATAAAACGCTGAAGCAGCTTTAGAAGAGATTAAAGGCTGAAACTTTGTCAGCAACATAACATTAAAGTTGTGAATTGGGTGTTTTCTGCTGTATTGGTTAATGGATTCATAGCCGTCTTATCAAGCTGTCAAGTCTTTCATGAGGCAGACTCTTAAAACATATCCGCTCATTTTGTGCTGTTACCAACCACTGTCATAATGATTACAAAGACTGCTTAGCAAATCTGATTTTGGTCACTTTTAAGTTACATTAGTTTGCAGTCAACCTTTAAGATTTTAAAATCCAAAAATCGTCACAAAATTATCAGTCACATTCTGCCATTAGCTGTTAATCACTTCTCCATTCTGTGATTCATATCTTCATTCAGGTTATGCCTGTGGACAAACTGTTTTTCCTCTTTTCTCTTTTTCAGGGGAAGGCTTCCACAACTACCATCACACATTCCCCTTTGACTACGCTGCCAGTGAGTTTGGCTGGAAGCTCAATCTCTCCACTGCCTTTATAGATGTCATGTGCTTCCTGGGTTTGGCAAAGGATCGCAAGAGGGTGTCAAAGGAAATGATCGTTGCTCGCAAGCGGCGAACAGGTGACTCAGCCAAAAGTGGCTGAGTCCCACCAGTTTCAAACTCTGTGACTGATGCCAACGTGTAAGATCAAGACAGAATGTAGCAACATGGAAAGCAGCGTTTTGGTGGCGGGATGTTAATACCGATGCTTCTGATTAAATGTTCTTTAGACTAATATTGGATTTAAAGAGCTGTACAATTATTTATATATGGTATGGGTCTCTTAAATTTTGAAGCTTCCTCACTGACTATTAGCCACAGCTAGAAACTTGGGTACATGTACAATGTACATGTACAATCACAGCTCTTTCCACCCTGATGTTAGAACAGTAGAACAACTTAACAAGTCTTTGTGAACCGTGTGTCAAAGTAAGTAATTACAGAATATTTTTTTATTATTAATAGATCTAGTAATAGTCTTTGGCACCTTAAAAACATTACTGAAAGCCTTTATAATAAGTATTCTGTACAGGTGTTGTTTCATTCTACAGGAAGTAGAGGATGATCTTCATATTTATTGTTTATCTTTTTTTATGCCAATGTTCTTCCTTTGAGGTCAGCCTGTAGTTTTACTAAACCTCAAGTCACTCAACTCCTGATTAAGATGTGTTATACTTTGTGACACTTTTACACTCACTGCTCCAATGATCCAAGAGGCTCTTAATGTAAGTCCTCATAGAGCATTAAGTTCTCTGGTGTAACACAATGTATACCTTGAATAAAGACGCACTGTCAGACTTCATCCACCCTCTTCAAGGAGATGAGTCCGGACTGAAACACAGAACCAGATGTCTGGATTCTTAATCTGAAAAGAGAGAATTATTTGCTTTTATTCTGTATTCAGTTGAAATGCATTCAGATATTAGGTCCTCAACGAAGCCAGCGAGGCTGAGGAGGGATGTTTACTGTTTGTGCTGTGCCATATCATTAAAACACATATATCAGGACTCTTTCCCAAATTCCTTGTGAGGCAGGCACACTTATTTAAAAAGATAAAAGGGCAAATGATGGCAATTAATTAGAGCTGAAATTGTCTGTAAGAATCTTTTAAAAAACTGAAATCCCTCATCCATAATGAAACAAGGAATCATAATTTTAACTTTTCTATAAGCAAACGTACATTCTGCTCTGAAACGAGATCCAAACTTGTTATTATTTTGTTGATGATACTCTTGTAATATGGCTGTGCCTCCCGCTCCTGTTTTTGGACATGTACTTGTTGAAATGAGAGCCTTGTGTCCAGGCTGTACTCCTGTCACAACTGATAGGGATCTGTAATGCTGGGCTTATATTTCACAGTGTTGAACAGTGTTGAAAGACTGCTGAATGGGAAACCACCTTATATATATTTGAGATATGGGCATTGTTGTTTAAACACTCCTTGAGCAAAAAGCAAATCATTAGTTTTTGATATCAACGCATCTTTCAATTCCAGGATCAGTGCTCTTGCTCCCTCTGTTGGAGAATGACTTTATGGCAAGTCAAACTATTGGCTCAAGTAGAGCATCATCCTCCTGTGTAAAATCACTAAATAGTGGTGGCACACTTTTGTCCTGCAGCATTTTGGCAGAAAATCTCTGTCAACTTAAGTGACCCTAATTAGCATTATCAAGGTGCTATCATCTTATCAATGTGCCCATTTAAAGATAACTCAGTTCACAGTCCTCAATCTGCAAAAACACAGCTTAACTAAAACTAATGTCACATTTCAGAATTGAGAGTTAAACAAGTCAAGTATATATCCTGCAAAGTTACAGAGTATTTTTCCATGTGAAACACTGTACTTCTGCCACGGCTCAGCATGGAAACACTGCCTGGGGAACCAAAAGAAGGTAGCTTGGTGCTAAAATGATATCCTTGTGATTTGATAAGATAACGTTTTGATAACGTTTTTTTGCAGGATGACAGAGGATTTTGTCCCCCAACATACTTGCATTAAAAACATATTAGGAAAGAGCCAGTTTGAAGAGGAGGAATGATTACTGCAGCCAGAAACTGTTTTCATGTACATAAGGGCAGGTGAGTATTAAGACAGACTGGAAACATGTGAACCTATCCTTTAAACAGCCAAGTTAAATAGTTTACAGTAGACACAAAGGAGAAGGACAAACGTGAGTGCGTTTACATCCGTGCCCCTGGACGGCCTGCTCTACCTCCTGCAGAGAGGGACAGCCCGGTAACAACCTCTGCCCCAATGATGGAGGAGGTTTAGAGCAACCCCAAAGAAAAAGAAGACACTCCAATACAGCAGGCGGCGGTATACACCCTTTAGGATGGTTTACACTCAGGTGATGAAAACAAAGATGAATAATGTTAGAGACGCTCTTCCAAGGAGCGGAGCTGTCTGTCTAAAAAGTCGCAGTATTTGTCACTAGGCGTTTTGTTTTTGTTTTTTTTTTCGAAAATCACAACACATTTTTGAAAAGTCGTTCAAGTGGTCTTCAGGGTTGCCAGATTCTGCGTAAATTTCGCTAAGTTGGTAACACACTGCTGTTAAACCTGCAGCCTGACAGAGAGAGGGAGAGGATGCCAGCAGCAGAGGAATTACATGGTGGGTTTTAATCTCAAACATACACCACATAACGTTACAGTGTTTTCGGTGGGTTGTAGCTGACTACAAAGAGGAATAAGCTAAGCTAAGCTAATCACGTAGCACTCTGCACTATCTTTAGCGTTAGCAGAAGTAGCTAGCCGGGGAGTTGGTCACAGACCGTTTCCCTGTCTACAAGTGTTTCCCCTTTATCATCAATAAACCACATCCACAACCTCAGCCAGTCGTCTTTTTAGATGGCTGACCTGACTTAACCTTAGCGTAACCCCTGCTACACCTTAACATCACCTCAGCGCCAGTTATTTACCCGTGTATTAGCATATATTCGGGTCACTGGGGTCAGGTTAGCTTTAAAATATAACTATCCGGCGATGTTTGAAAAAAACAAAAAAACAAAACATGGGCATTTACAAACGTACTGTTTCCAGTAGTATGTTCAGAGTTGCTTCTTACCATCTGGAAGAACAAATATTCAGTCGGCTGCCGACAGTAAACACTTTTAACCTGTTCCCCATGTTGCGACTGCGCTACTCATCCAAGTGGTCGCCTGCCTGGAAACTGGCTCAACTTGTATTTTATACCCTTTCTTTTCTGCATTTTTAATTGTATAATTATTATTTTATCTTATAAATTAACAATTTTCTTCTCTATTAGGTATTGTTTATTATTGTATCTTGCTTTATTCGTTGGCTCTGCTAATTATCCTCTGGCGTTTCCCCTTCATTACTGTCCTGGTTGTGTGTTATATTTTGTCTGTTTACTGAATAAAGTCTTACAAAAAAAAAAAAAAATAAAAAAAAAGATTTCTACTTAAATTCAGGTCAAAGGGGATAAAATTCGACTGATGTATCGGCTGATATTTGTAGTAGTACAATGAATAAACAGATACCTGAAATCACACTTGCTATTGTAGTTAGAGTTGCTCGCCTTGTCTTGTGCAGACATGAAGGAGGCAGTAAAATAACCGTAGTCAGACTCATATGACACCGTGAGCATCTTGAGACCAGTGGTTATGGTGCAGAAACATATGGGAAACCTTGTGATAAATGATTCGCTTCACTTCTGTATTTCAGGCACCAACAAACTTGTGGACAGCATCTGTAGGCTTTCTCCAGATCTCTTAGCTGAAGCAGTGAGTATATGTTATCTCACATTGTGTATATATCCCCATATATGCCAAAAGCAAGTTACATTTTTACAAAAAAGTATACAGCACACTCCTTGATGAATAGTTAAGTGTGTCATTATAGATGTGCAGCGTAAACCCCCACAGGTCACATGTCATGTTGTTATTATTGACCACGAGTATTTGTTTGATTACCACAGGCACACTTACTTCCTGCTTCTTCACCCGTCAACTTTTTAAACATTTGCTGCAGGATGAAGTTCATGTAGAGTAAATCTCTCAGTGTGCTAAATACAATGTAATAGTGTTCATTAACAGGCTATTGCCAGCCATGCGCTGCACAAGTCGCATAGGATGTGGTGTTGTTGCCATAGAGGTTGTGCTGTAGTTCTGATAACTAATCTTATAATCTCCACAGTGTCAGCACATTCTGACTTATCTTCAAGGGCAGGCCAGAGGAGTAGATTCAGCTGAAATTTCTGATGTGAGTCAATATTTCCTTAAATTTTTTTTTAACTTATAGTAACCCATCTTTCCAAGTTCCTCTTTCATTACTTGTTTTTGTTTTTTTTTTTCCTTCTGGTCAGAGGTTTCAGAGAGCTGGAGTCAGACTTGATCATGAAGCTCTGCAGAACATGATCAGATTTCTTTTGTTAACATTCAGGTACCTTTCATCTTATTTTTTTTCCCCACTGCAGTTTGTTATTTTGACAAATGTTGCACACATTTATTTCTTATTTAGCATGTCAAAAGGTAAAAGTCACACATAAACAACACTTTGTTGTACTGTAAGCAGTGATAGTTAACATTTGTATCGCCAGGTCAGCTGGGAAGAACAACCTCTCCGGGGACGACCTCGTTTCGAGGCTGGAAGAAGGCAGTAACAAGTGGTCCAAAGCTTCCCTTCAGGTGTTGCACAGGCTGTGGAGTGAACGTGGTGCATTAGTCCATGCTCAGCAGCAGGTCCAGGCCATGTGCAGCATCGGCCAGGTTTGTCCACATTTAACTCAGTAAAGAAGTTATTTATTTTCAAATGTTCTCTGATGACCTGATGCAGAATTTGTCTGTTTTCAAGCCTTGTTTGTTTTGCTGTACCTGTCTAGTTAGTGGACATGCAGTGGAAGCTCGGCATGGCGGTGAGCTCTGACACCTGCCGATCTCTTAACTCCCCATATGTGTCTCTGATGCTGAAGATCGTTGAGCCCTCTGGACAGATTTGTCAGAGGTCTTTTGAGATGACCATTCCACAGTTCCAGGTCCGTATTTATTGATGTGAATGTAGTTTGGCTGGTGTAATTCATTACTGGCTTGATTTTGAGATTTTTCTTTTTTGTTTGTTTTTTTTCTTCTGCAGAATTTTCACAAGCAGTTCAAGGAGGTGGCAGCTGTTATGGAGACTGTATGATGGCTGCAAGCACATCTCAGTGCTTGTCCCAATTACGCCACAGTTTACATGTAACCACTGGAAGAACAGCTTGATCCAAGTGTTTGTCTGGCGGCTGTCTCAGAATGTGGATATGAATTACTGCAAATGTCAGCTGTCAGTTTTGCACTTCAGTTTTTCAGTTTCAGTTTTAAATGATTTACTCCAGCTGTTAAAATAGCTGAAAATGCCTGTCGTCACTTTGAATGCCAAAATCAAATCATTGTACGTCTTCCCATTAACTTATTCAGATATCATGAATTTACATGTAGTGTATACCTACTCAGCTAGTACTACAAAACCCTGACTAATATTCTAATTGAACTACATTTGTTCATTTGTTACGGAAGGTCAAACATTGATATGGTTTAGATTAAAAGCAGTTTTTTTTCTACCTAAAAATACATTTCCACAGTAAAAAGAACAACTGCTGCTAACATCACTGTTTTGTTTTTTTTTTAATCTAGTGTAAGACATTGTGATTAGCCTACCATACAACATCCTGTTTACTATATAATTTCAGAAAGTGTTTTCATATCTACTTTGCAGTACAGTTATCTGGTTGAAAAGCTTGTGAAATAATATGGTCCATGTGAACTTATCACAGTCCTTGTGCTTTCTTCTTTCTGCTAATGTCTGAAGCCTCTTGCTGTTTGTGTTGTCCATGGTTACAGTTAAATACTTACTGTGTTTCTCAGTTGGTCTTTTACTTTTTCTTGTCCTGTCGACACTTTGATGTGATGCAACAGTGATGCAATTAATGATTATCAAACGTGAACCTCACAACTTCACATCTCACAGGAAATCAAAGCAATACACTAAATCAACTGAAATTAGTGAATTGGTATTATCACTAATTGTTAGTAATAGATGGTAGTAATCAGATGGTAAACAGTGACACTAATTTATTACTTATAATAAATCACTGTTTTTACCATCTGATTACTCTGTATATGCATTATCCTCAGAGAAATGATTTTGAGGTACTCTTGGACAGATGTGTATCCTAGCAGTAGTTCCTGATGTGAAGTCTCTGATCTCTAGGGGTTCTGGTGGGGGAGTCCAGAGGGACTGCAGCAACTCAGGGATGCTTTAATTATCCCTTGTGTATTTTAGATTTCATTAATTTCCACTCTCACTGCGATGCATTGTAGACAGTTGATTGAATATGATGTCAACACTCAAAAAACAAAATACAACATATAGGATTTAGTAGAATATGGGTCTGGAGCCTAGTGTTTGTCTATTTGGTATCCTGCCCTGCATTATGAAAATCCTCTACAGTAAAAATATTCATAACATTCACAATCTTTAACAGAAGCGTGGGCTTTGGTGGGTTGCAGAGCTCTGGTGGCTACGACCTCAGTGATGAGGTTATATATGGCAAAGCTACTATTTTTGGGATAGGTGGATTTATGGCAGGGGGTGCATGGAAGTCCTCTGGTGCATGATGCATATCAGATGTGATCACAGCTGTCCAGAACTGTGATTCAGCACAGCCTGCGTGTAAACAGTAAGTTGTGAGCTGCTTAAGTTAAATATTGCATATGATCATGGTGGTGCCAACATAGAGAGAGAGGCGGAGCGTCGTCCCGTCACGTTTCACAGAGCGGCTCTGCCCTGCCCACTCCCCCAGCACATGGGACGGTCGGGCGGGTCGTCAGCGCGGACAGCCGCTCCGCCTCCAAGGCGTTGTGGAAGAAAGGATCACCCGCTGTGGGGAGGTTACAGTTGAAGGCGATAAACAAGCATCAATGTGTGTATTTTAGAGACCGCCGAGAAAGAAAACCGCGGCCGTGCCAGCCAAGCGCAAATGAGACGGGACTTCAGGGCTGGGACTGAGGACATGCGTCGCCCTGCTCTGCGCTCAGGAGCGACGTCAAAGAAATCAGATTTCTCTGCGACTTGTGTGTTTACACAGGAGCCATCCAAAGCCACGTTTCAGCACGCAAGCCTGGCTGGGACAGTACAGTACAGGACTGTTTAGCGTTTGACTCCCTGCCCATGCAAACAGTGGAGGAGCAGAGCAGGGGAGCAAACTACAAATACACAACCATATAAGTGAAGTGGCTTGAAATCCTCGCAGGGAAACGGTCCACCGGAGAGATTTTGGAGAGGGTTTGGATAACATGGGGCGCTGCAGCTGATCCACAGGGCGAGCACATGTTGTGCGTGTAGCTAATAGCTTCGCTGTGTGAACTTTCACTGTGGATGTGGACATGGAAACTGTCGCAAACTAACCACAAGTACGCCCCGACCGCGGTTGCAGGGAATGGTACATCGCTTTTGTTCTTTAAAGTAGTCTCTAATCCCACAAAAGCTGTCAGCGAGCCTGGGCCGAAAGTCTGCCGGGTCGACATGGAGAGCCAGGATGAGAAGGAGAGCAACCCTCCGAAGTCAGACGGGAGGTTCGCCCTGACTTACATCGGCTGGTCCTCGCTGGACAGGCGGACCACCCTGCCCATGCTGCCGTGGCTGGTGGCTGAGATCCGCAGGAGGAGCGAGAGGGGCGACTGCGGCCCCGCGGTGCAGCCGAGGGAAGTTCAGCTGGTCCTCAACCCCCCCTTCGTCCGATGCGTCCCCTCCAGCAGCAACAACTCCTCAGTCTTCATATTCGAGCACAAAGCACAGCTCATCTCCCGCTTCATCCACAACAGCAATGACCTCACCTATTTTGCCTACCTGCTGCGGGGTCAGCCTGACAACCCCGAGTCCGAGATGTCCTGTCACGTCTTCAAGGCCTGCGACCCCAACCAGGTAGGCCTGCTCAAGTGCCAGAAATACCCCGACAACGGTGCCAGCAGCAATAAGGGAATGCGCCTCACACCAAGGACGACAGACTGAGAAAATAAGGGCATCAACTCTAAAAATGAATATTATTTCTGAGTTATTATAAAGCCAATGTGAGGTTGTCATAACCTCTCATGTGCTGCTCAAATGTCCAGTTTGCCTATATAATGTTTATTGGCTTTTTGGGGATAATTTCTAAGGGTTTTCAAATTTAAAAGTCTTATTTATAAGGCCCATAGATAAGATTTGTGATGAGCTGAGTCTTGCTTTTACACAAAACACAAAACAAAGGAATGTCCTGCAAAGCCTGAATTGAAAATCTTCTTGAGGTGACAAGTATGTCATTTAATCTCAAACACGCAGTAGATTAGTCAACAGCCCAAACATGTTTGTGTTGGTATTAAGTATTTAGGCCAGCAGTCGGTGAGGATGATCAACTGAGCACCCTGGATTTTTGGCAAAGTTAATCCACCTCTGTGATTTTCCTCTCAAGGGGGTCACACATCTCTCTGGTGCCTATGGTGTGATAACAACAACAGCTGTATAGGCACAATATCGAGTCAGCACATTTACATGCTGATCAGCATGCCACTCTTGAGTAATAAACCGAAATGTGGTAAAGAGGCAAAAATCAGGAACGTGGGAGTCAGTGTCCGAAAATCAATGTGCAGTCATGTTTTTTTTGGTCTTTGCTGAGATGCAGTTTAGGTCATACTGTACAGTCTGTGTTAGACTCTGTGCTCAAGAGCTCAGCCCAGCGGCACTGATGTGTAACCTCTGTGTGAGAGTTTGTGGTAGTGAAGTTTTCTAATGTAAACACATGAATCATGAGGTTTGGGGTTGTGCCTACGTGATTGGTAACGTGTTTTAATACAAGCTGTTACACTTGTTCATGCTGTTCTTGTTTCCGCAGTGAACCAGGAAACCTTCACAAATAATGTTCACAAACAGATATCATGTGTTATGCACACATTTTGCATCAATCTCAAATATGCCTGCGTTGTATCATGTTTCCTGTGGCATGTGCGGGGCCTGAGCAGTCCTGCAAGTCAAAACCGAGAGGAGAGGACGCAACAAGTTCAAGGCAGATGGGCTTTCAAGGTGTCTGGCCTCTCTACTTTGATCCCAGTGTTCGCAGCAGGCAGAAAGGCATCTTGAACATACCTCGTTCAGCGTTATTATGCAACAAAAACTGGTTTGGCAGCCAGCAAGCAAGGAACATGTGCATGGTGGACCATGTTGAATGCTTGGGTTATTCTAGCAGTGCACTGCAGGCATACACAAAACTCTGCTGAAGTCGTTGTTGATGATTTGATTATTTGCCAGTTTATAATGCAGGGATTCTTATTGTGCTACTGCTGATTTTCTATTCATCCCAGCCGAGTTTCAAGACATGATGAATTATTGCTTTATTTTGGGGCGACAGGCATTTTTTCATGTCTATTATTAGCTGTGGACATGTCGCTGGTACATTGTGCAAACCCTGGGGCGAGATGCCTGGCCTTTATCAATATGATGTGAAAGGTTAAAAAAAAGACACACATGACATGTTCAAGAGTAGAGAAGCTTAGTTGGCTCAAGTACAGTTTATTTGATCTTGTGTGCATGGAAGTAAATGTTTTTAAATTAACTTGAAGAAATGCTAACAAAGCAAAGTGTATACGTAGACACGGATGTGCGTTCCTTTGTTTTGAAAAGCCGGGCACCGAAGATCAAGTTTGACTTCCTCAGCTTGAAATACATCTTCAGTCCTCCTTTCTGTTTTGACCGTTTTTGATCCAGCTGTAATTTGTTATGCATAAAGTGTGGCCATTTTTCAGTTTAAGAGTCAGCTATAAATGGACTCTTGATTGGTGTATCCATGACAACAGGCTGTGCACAACGTTTTGCTGGAATAATATCACACAGTGAGTTAAACAAACACTGTTGTTTATAGTTTAATTGCATGAGTATGGGATACTCATTTACATCCTCAGTGACACTCTCATGGCAGCAGGTACAAATTTAACTCGGGCCCAACTCCACTCAGTTTTGCGATTGTCGAGCCGGTAACACACAGTCTGATCCCACGCAGTGCGAACCACAAGCCTGTGTGTGTTTTTCCACCTCTGCTATGACTTGGAACTTGGACCACAGCGGACTCTCACACTGGGTGACCCTCTGCTGACTTTCGAGTGCCGTTCATCCTTCAGTGGCATGTAGTGACAGTGGGACACGCTCATGAGCCAAGTCAGGCCAAGAGTGATGTACTTGACTGTCTAAGTCAGAGTTTGGGAAACATTTATGTTCTTTAAAGCCAAGGCGGGGCGAGCGGTCATTACTGTCTCCCTACCAGCTTTTCAGTAGGTCATATGGATATTTTTTTTGTTCATCTGCATTATCATAAAACACACAAATGGCTTTTTCCATCCCCTGCCAATGCATGGTGTTGACAAGCTTGTTCCTTGTCACACGTGCGCTAACTTTTGGCAGGTGATGTGGCTCGGTCCCTATCTGTTAACATGATCACATTTCTTGCTAAACAAGACAGGAAAGACTATGGATTCTTATCAGGTTGTCATGATAGACTCTGACAGAGTGTCGTCGGCCTTAACAGCAAATGGAATATTGTTCCACGTCACGTCCAAGCAAGGACACAATGACTGCTTGGAAACACTGGCCGCATTTGCTTCCACATTATAACGAAACACTGTGAAAGTGAATGATTTCCATTATTTGCAGTACAGTGCAAATATAGTGCAGTGGCTTGCCAGTGCATATCACAGGATTAAGTAAGTTCCTGGTTAGACTTTAAGCAAAATATGAGGCTAAACTTGTACTAACAGAGAACTGGCTCTGTAATAAAACATGATACAGATGCACACCAAGGAAAAATCACATGTTATTCAATGCAAAAAAAAAAAAAAAGTGTACAGAGGGAAAGGAAAAGCCAGTTTGTTTCACTGCTGCCTGCACACTATGATTTCCAGCTATGATACGAGCTCCCGCCCCACGTTAAAGTGACACAAGATCCTTTGTCTTGCTTTGTTTTAAGTTGAGACATAAACTTTGTGAAACTGAGGCACACAGTTTGCTTTCAGGCACATGGAAAAGCACTGGGAGGGCAGAAGCTGTGGTGAGGTTTAGATACAAACAACAGTAAAGTGCTTGAATCAATCCAAGCACACAAATACAGTTTTGTGTACCAAAGCAACAGTATTTATATTGAAGTTTTAATAATAAGCAACTTTTTTTTCAGTTGCTCATGTTTCATAGTTTCTGACTCAGTCCTTTTTATCTGGTTGAAATCTGACATTTGAAGTTTGTACAAATGATGTTCAGCTGTATATTTGAACTCTTTGTCTTTTTATTCATTTTGAGTAACTCCGCAAGAACTTATATTGATTGCTTTTAACTTGAAAAGTGTGTAATCTTGTGTTGCTACTGGTCTGACATGCAGACTTATCTTCCATTTCTCTGTCTCTGTTTTCATCCTTATCTTCTATTGACACAGCGATAACCTGTGTGACTCTAAAAGAGGTCTAATTAGGCCTAGGCGCAGATCCTGTGGCCGAGTGTGTTGGGTCCTCACCCAGAACTCTGTGCCAGCGACCGTTTGACCAGATGTTATTATGGCCTATTGTAGGGAGGTTTGACATGAGCCATGCACTCAGAGTGCTCAGGACTCTATCAGCTCAGAGAGGACAATCCTTGTGTTTGTTTTCTCCTAAGCTCTAAAGCTGTGCTTGGCTGCTGGTGTTTATGTAGACCGGCCTTGGATCACAACCAGCGTGGCTGATATGATTTTATAAAGCCAAGCAACGATAGTTGAAAATCGGACATAAAAACCAGCATGAAGAACCGTTGGAGTGGGAGGATATGTTTGAATATGTTCAAACACACATGGCTTGCCTTTACTCTCTGATGGGGCTCTGCCTGTCTGTGCCTGTCTCCACCCAAGGAATGAGCACCTCTACTGGCTCTGTATTGGGTAGACTACAAATAATTAATCAGATCAAATGGCGCTGTGGCGTCATCTTACTCATGTATAATCCAGCAGTTTCTTTAAATGTTAAGACAGTGCTGTCATTTTTTCCTCTGTGATAACGTGGTGCAGGACACAGCTGTGATTCTCAGCCTCTGGGGCCTCTGAATTATCTCGACCTTGTAGTGTCAACATTGGCTTTTGCCAATGCAGGACTGCCCTTTACTCCACAAAGCTAATGTGTTTATACACTTGGTAAATGACATGTTTCAGGTTATTTTGTGCCTATATTTGTGTGCAAACATTTGCTTTGACAGCTTGAAGTCTGCCGAATCTCATAAAGAATCTTTGAAAGTTCCTTAAAAATGAGACAGCGAACACTTAGAAAATCAATCGCGCAGGTCAGAGGTTTGTTAGAGTGAAAAGAAGGTTTGAGTATGTATGAGCAAGAACCCACCACCCCCATCACCTGCCTTCTTCATCTTAATGCAGTCCTCTGGCAGCAGCCCTGCACGGCCCAGCCCTTGGGAAGGCAGGGACTTGGAAAATGGGGCTTTAAAATAGCTCGTGTTGCCACAGCAGCAATATGGCGGACGAGTATTTCATCTCTGTGTCTCATACATGAACAGATGTCTGTGAAGAGCAGGGCCAGACCGTGTCAGGATGTTGTATTTTCTTCCCAAGCTTTCCTTTCCTGTTTGTCTGCCCTCTCGCTTCTATGCGGTGCTGGTCACACCTCTGAAGTATAATGTTACATAACTTCCCTCGCTAGTCTACATTATAAATATATTTGCTCAACAGTCAGTGTGCTGCTCTTATCGGACACCATAGGAGATGTGTGCAGTGTGTGGAGCCACTGTTTGCTTTCGCGCTCATTGTTGTCTTAAACACAGGATTTGGCTGACCCTGGCTGTGGCCCTGGTTCTAGGCACTCTTGCTTTTCAGAGAGCAGTCTGCCAAAATTTAAGCTCAGCAATGATTCATTTCTCTTCCCCCCTCACTCTCAATTGCAAAAGTGTCTCAAGACTGAATTGGCTTCACATTCTCAAGCATTGCTTAAGAATTTGCTTATATTTTCTGTCTTGACTTTTGTTTGTTTGTTGTTTGTTTTTTTTTCTTCATAAAGTCAAGTTACCGTAAAGGCACATTCACTTCTTCGATGGCGCTGGCTGATCCTGCAGGTGTTGGACAAGTTGCATGTGTCTGACACGGTGGAGCCGAAACAGGCTTAGCGACCTTCAAGTCTCTGATTTCTTCCTTTTGTCTTCTGTCCCACAGAGTGTGGGTGTTCCCTGGCTGCGTGCCCTGTTGTGACTCCATTGTGGTGTTTAGTCTGTCTCCATTGTTGACTAGCTTATGCTAGTTCAAACATTCTGCTGTTTTTTTTTTTTTTTTTTTTTTTTTTTTTTTTACATTTAAGATACAACTTGAAGTCGGGCTATGTAATTAGTTTGTCCCGAGTCAACTGGAAATGCCATGTGGACACGTTTGCTTGTTGACTGTCTACTTCTGTCCAAGACACATGTACCGATATGATGGCACTACTTTATATGTGGGGGATCAGTCCCGGTTGGCAGCAGGACATTTTATTTGTGCTTTTTACTTGAACTTTTCTAGGTAATAAAGTTGTTTCTATTAATGTTAATTTGCCTACCTCAGTTGTGTTGAGTTATGGGATTCTCGTGCTTTTCAGTTAGAGGATGAACTGCAGAGAAAATGTCCCCTGGTATTTGCTTCCACCTCCCTTCCCCGTCTCTTTTGTTATGATTTTCCTGGTTAAAGTCTTCCTATTCATCATATCCCTTCGTTCCTCTCTCCTTTCTTACAGGTCCCTGAGGTGATCAGCAGTATTCGCCAAGTGTCCAAATCAGCCCTAAAGGAAGACACCAAGCCCAAACAGGAAGCTGACGAGGCCTTCTACAACTCCCAGAAATTTGAAGTGCTTTACTGTGGCAAGGTAGGAATCTGTGCATGCACTTCAGATATATGGTTGTATTTTCCTTTAAAGGTCATTGAATGAATACCGTTGGATTAAAAAAAAAAAAAAAAATTCCAGGTGACAGTTGGGCACAAGAAGGCTCCATCCACCCTCATTGATGATTGCATCGATAAATTTCGCCAGCATGAGGTGGAACGCAAGCGCCTGCGCCTGCTGAACGGCCAGCGAGGGTCCATGGAGAGCGCCCCTGTCGAGTTCCTCATCGGGGAAGAAGGAGACCCACTCTCCTCTGTTCTGAATGAGAATGTGGAAGACCCAGAAGTTCCTGGAGTGGAAGACGTGATCAGAGGTGGAGGTAAAGGCAATAACAGAAAACCAAAACTGAATCAGATTAACTGATTAGCAGATTAGCTACTGGAAATTCTTTCATTTTACACACAGGTAGACAAAAGAGGCTGTGAAAAAATAAAATGAGTGTGTGCCAGCAACATGAATCACTCAGGTGTATCTGTGTCTGACACACCGGTAAAGGCCTCTCCAGCAGCGCCAGTCAAAGCAGCCTGCGAGGAGCCTTCCCAGAGTGCATCCTGGAGGACTCTGGATTTGAGGAGCCTCAGGAATTTCGCACGCGCTGCAGCAGCCTGGCAGGGAGTCTGCAAAAGAAGCCCGGGGAGGGCATCATCAAGGCACCCACACGCCGCAGGCACGCCAGCGCACCGAACCACGTTCAGCCGTCTGATGCAGACAAGAACCGCACCATGCTCTTTCAGGTACAGGAAGTTTAATAAAGAGAAACATTTCCTCGAAAGGTGGCGATGTGCTGCAGCTTTGCTGATGTCTTGGTTTCAGAATGTGCACAGCGCCTTATCTCCGAGTCCAGCTGACTGCAGACTCTCAGGCCGTTGACATTGAGAAGATTTATCGTCGCAGCAATGTTCTCTAATTACAACCTGTGGCTTAGTATGCTTTCAAGTGCCCATCCTGGACTGAGGGATCTATTATATTTGAATTACAGTCATTTGTAGTGAACTTAAAAGAATGAGTACTATGTGTGATTGTGGTGTAGCTGAACAACATACAATTTACAGTTGAACTTTCATTCTCTTTGGACTGACTCCAAAATTGAAGCGTGTATTAGGTTTATAGGCAGCAGTTTGACTGTACTCCTTTGCCAATAAGATGGACGTGTTTTTTTTCATTACTGCCAAGTCATAACTTGTCTTGAAGAACTTGATCCCACCTGTAACACCAGAAAACCAAATGCTTGCTAGCCTCAGCGCGCTGTCGCTGAAACCCTCCCTTCATGGTGGCTTAGTTTGCTTGCTCGGTTCAGCCTCTGAGCCTCTCGTCAGAGCAAATCATTTTTATGTGCACGTGGCTGGTAGTTAGACTGTACCGACCAGCTCGCCCCCCCCCGTGTTACTGCTTCAGTTAAAGAGGCTGTAACTCCTGAGCAGAATTTGTGACCGCGGCGCTGCTCCTGTGCAAACGTATGGTGGGCGCTTTATGAAAAGCATGTGGACTGCGGAGCGAGCCAGCTGCCATTCCTCACACACCATGCCCATCTCCTCATGAAGCTAATTTTAAAAACTGGAGCACAACGCTCAATATGATCCTCTACGTAGCAGTCAATTATGGGAAAAATCATTGGTGCGGACTTATTGACCTTGAATTTGAGTGAGTGTGTTTATGTCATTGAACGGGTCTCAGAATAGTCCTAGTTGTTGTGATGAGATACTGGACACTGCTGTCCTCTTTGCCTAAAGTTATATCCATGATCTACAAACTGTATGAACATGTTGTTTTTTTTTTTTTTGTGTGTGTCTGGCCAAAATACACTTTCCCAGGTGGGGCGTTTTGAAGTAAATCTCATAAGTCCAGACAGTAAAACAGTGGTGCTGGAGAAGAACTTCAAAGATATCTCATCCTGCTGTCAGGTTGGTTTATTTTTACTCTCTGTATTTACACTAAAAGCCTCTCTCTCGTGTCTCTGCTGCAGCCCTTGTCAGGGGATAAGCTCGGACTAATTTCATGCATTTCTTTCCCAGACATCTAATGCATGAGTGCCTGTCCTTTACAGTACAGCAGGCTTTTTATGTTCGATCCTTAATTTGATGGCAAATGACATCTTTATCAGTGATGCAGAAATCTGTTGCTGCCTGATGCAGTCCCGTTCCTTTGAATGGACGTCCTGCATAAAGAAAATGTTGTGTATCGTAAAAGCAAAGCAGCCCTTTCACTAATTAAATGAAAACTGGAAATGGAGAATGCTAAGAGCCATTATGGTGTCGGTGACGTGCCATTCTTATTTTCAGTTTCATCATTTGTGAAGCTGGGCTGAATACAAAGGTACAAAAGTGTGGTCTTCCCATGGTGTGATTTATTCTAGTTTCCTGTTTGTCTTGACTTTGACACAGGGCATCAAGCAGACCGACCATTTTGGTTTCATCTGTCGGGACCAATCAGAGTCTGGTCCCAGTCAGTATTGTTGCTACGTTTTCCAGTGTGCCAGTGAGTCCCTGGTGAGTCACTCAAAAGATGTGAATGAGAATCGCCTCAGCTTCTTCTCTTAACCTGATATTTTCATGTGAATCTTTACTAAAAATCTCTGTGTTGTGTTTTGTGCGTGTGTTTGTGTGTGTGTCTTGCCCCGATGTTTGACTGTGTGCATCAGGTAGATGAGGTGATGCTGACCCTGAAGCAGGCCTTCACTACAGCAGCAGCCTTACAAAGCAATAAAACCCAGATCCAGCTATGTGAAGCCTGCCCCATGCATGACCTGCACAAGCTCTGCGAGCGGATTGAAGGTAAGCCACATGAACACAGTCACACATCCAGCCCTTGCCTGACTCATGAATATATTGATGCATGGCACGGTCTGTTTCACAGAGTTAAAGCAGGATAAAAGAATATTCCTATTTCCTCTTCTGTTTTTAGGTCTCTACCCACCCAGAGCGAAGCTGGCCATCCAAAAATATCTCTCCCAGCTGACTGACAACGAGCAGGCAGAAATTTTTGAGCGAGTTCAGGTAAGGTTCGCCTCTGCTCAGAGGAAGAACACTTTTTGTCGGAGAAACTCGTGACATAATAACGTTTTTTTGGTGATTCATTGCTAGAAACCATTTATTTATACTGATCCTGCCTCCGCTTCAAAGCAGTTGGTTTTTTTTTTCCATCTTGAGTTTTGAGTGTTTGTGTGTCTGTTCGTGCAGAGATTGAAGCCCGGGTCAGACCAAGAAGAGAATGAGCTGGTGATTCTTCATCTAAGACATGTTTGTGAAACCAAACAAAAGTCCCATCTTCACATTGGAGAAGCCCCTCAGGTAATCACTTTTCCTGTGGATGGTGTTGATGCCTGAACCACCTCAGCTGGCTCCGATGGACTTGAAGGAGCAGCGGCTCTGCTCCGAGCTCCCTCTAGATGACCGTACCTCTAAGGCCTCAGACACGCTATGGAGGAAATTTAATGGAGTGAATGCCTAAAGAGTTTTTAAGAGCCTTTAGCACCCTTGACATTTAAAAAAAAGTCCATTCAGGTCCCATATATTAAAAAGTGAGATTTTAAAATCTGATTATAAAGCAGGTCTAGGTTCTGTATTAATACTATGAAAGTATCAAAGTGCTCAGTCCACAGAGAAATGCACACAACCTGTACTCAGAAACTAATGCCTTAAAATGAGCCGTCAGGACTTCTGCAACTTTGTGATGTCACACAAAAGCAGTCACCTCCCTCAGCCACGCCCCAAGCCCCGCCCACCTGGACCCACCATCCAACCTTGTAGGATTTGGTTTCTCTGAGTGTTGACCTGAAATCTGCTGTTTTTATTTGATCACTCAGAAAACAGTCAGCCAATCAGAAGAGAGGGAGAGGAGATATAAAACTACATTCAGATGTTTTTTGTTATTTTTGATGTATTTTCTTAAAACCACAAATATATCTTCTTATGGATATCAAATAAAACATGTAAAATATGGGACCTGAAAAGGAACAGCTTTTATGCAGAGTAGTCTCTCAGCCCTCTGGATCTCTCCCTGCAAGGACTTAAATGTAAAGTTAAACGCCTCCCATTATCTGTCCCATGATCTCACCTGAGGGGCTGTATGTTAAATGTTATCATTCAAATGGCAGCGCTCCAACAACAGCTCCGCTATTATCCACGCAACCAGAAGCCGTAGGCTATTCCTCACAGCCTTGGTCATGTGGTCTGCTACTGCATGGGCCCATTGAGTTTGTATACTCACTGATCACTGCAGTCAGATGCTATTAATCATTTCTGTCCTTTGTTGTCGTTTGACAGAATGCAGCAAACAGCTCGGCGGCAGCAGACGGCGCCACCACCAGCAGTCGCTTCAAACTTGATATTCTCAAGAATAAAGCACGCACCTCCCTCACCAGCTCTCTAGAGAACATCTTTGCAAGGGTGCGTCTGAGCAGAGGGATGTTTTATTTTTTTTCAAATACATTTCCTTCTCTGCCCCCCCCCCCCCCCCCCCCCCCCCCCCCCCCCCGGCCCATATTTTATCTTTATTTAATTTCCTGCAGTTTCCTGCTCCTTTTATCCTCATCATGTCTCTCTCTCTCTCTCCAAGTTCATCCCTGTCTCTGTCTCTTCTTCACCCCTGACTGACTATAGTCTCTATGCTGGGTACCTTTATGTGTCCTCCTGCTCAGTCTTTGTATCCGTTGCAGTTTTGGTGTCACTGTCATGCAGGGGATTTGGATTGACCCATATCTGCCAGTGAGACAGCAGAATAATTCCTCAGTAGAGGGACGCAGGCGATCTGACACCTCTACTGCCATCTGTTATTGTCTTAGCGACTTAACTGAACACTGTTAAGGTTATTATTGCCTTGACAATTCTTTTTGTCAAGAACAGAAAAAAAACGGTCGTGTAAAAATATTCTTAATAGTTAATGTTTTTATTTACCATTTGTTTTTCCAGAACTTGCTTGATGTTGTGTAATCCCCTCTGTCACCAGGGTGCCAGCCGAATGCGGGGCCGCTTGGGAAGCATGGGAAGCATTGGCAGTTTTGAAAGAGTAAGTGTCCTTGTGGAGGAAGTGGAGAATTTCTCTCGGGGGACTCTGGGAATTCTCACTTTTTACTCAGTTGCTGTTAAAAGCATGTTATATTCCAACACTGTCCTCAGGAAAGGAAGATAAGCATGCTTTCACTCTCATCGGTGTCAGCAGTTGGAGGCTGCCAACAGTGCTCCTCTCTCACGGATACATGATTCTGCTCTGTGTTGTTCCCACATAGTTTCATGATGAAGCTGCATTGGCCAAAAGACAGAATCGGGAAGCAGGGAGCGTGTTTACAGAACTGTCTCTGAACCATTTGGGGTTGTTGGCGCAACTGCGTTACTGCTGTGCAGAATGTGGAGTGAGGGTGTGATGTAGTTCCTCTCACCCCCCGTCAGTCATGATGAAGTTAAAAAGAGCACTTCAGTGATTTGGCATTGCACTGCTAAATGGTCAGATGCACAACGAACGTTTTCAAGAAAAATCATCAAAATCAATGCAGCAGAACCATATATATTGTCTTTTTTCTTTCTGCACAAAACTTGGTGCCTACATTACCCACAGTGCAACGCTACTGCTGACAGTTTGGTTATGGATTCGAGTGTGTTAAGCTAGTAGCAATGGCCTTGAGCTGAGATGAGCTGCAGAGGTCTGGTGAACTCACTTGTTTTTAACTCCACATCTCCACGTTTTTATTTCATTTTCAAACTTGAAATTGATCATTGATTGATCATATTTCACGCAGCTTCCTCGGAAGCCACAAAAGACTTCATACAACTTTTCACACATGTGCAGAAGCACTTCCCAAGACCTGTAAACTGACTTTGATCTATAAAATCAGTGGAATTCCCCTCTGAGGATGCGATGCTCATGATGTTGAACACATTGAGAAATGAAATGGACCCTTCCAGCTGTCATAAGACTTTTACTTTACCTTTTGCATCAGTCATGTTACGTCAGATTTACTGGGATTATGATAGGGGGATTTTATTAAAGTGCTACATCTCCCCCTTTCACCAAATCCACTGATACTGTGTGTTGCACAGTTACAAACATAAATTGGTCATAGTCATAGTCACAGTGACTTCTGAGTAGCAAATATTGTTGTTCGCTTCATCCTGAGGATGTCATCCTCTCCCTGTTTCTGTTGCAGAACTAACAACTATTACATTCAGTATGTGTCAGTATTTATAAGGATCTTCCCTCTCAGGTGCTGCCCTTTTGTTGCATTTCTGACAATCAGAAGAATGTTGTTTGCCTTGCAATTAAGCGAGTGAGTAGTCATCTGGGGATTGTGTCAGGATGCCGATGGCCTGGCAGGCAGGAAATCCAAGTCAGGATGTCCACTTTGTTTTGTGTCTGCTGAGCCATGCCTGTCCTGGCTTCCTCTTCTTGGCCCATGTCACAGGACACGGCGCACTGCACGAGTGTCTGTGGGTGATCTGAGCTACTTCATCTTATCAGTTTCCTCACATGTACAAATCACAATTAAACCATTCAGCTGACAGTGCTGTGATTTACATGTGTGCAACAGATGGAACAGACCTTTTGCGGTCTGCAGCGTGACTGGCCGAGCAGGGACTTTTGAGGTAGTAACAGCAGCTCCATTAGGACTTACAGTTTTATTTTTTAATTTCTCTTTGCATATTGAAAGAAGCAGCTCAAATGTCTCCTGTCATGTCATATCTTGGAGGGGGGAAGTGTCTGAAAGCATGATGGGAGGGGATTGGGGGGTTTTCATGTGGAGTTGAGTCGCCAAAGATCCCTCCCCACCAATGGTGTGTGATGCTGTGAGTCACAGGACATTGTCCATTAGAATACAATAGATGTGGGAGTTGTACTGCCAGGCATGAGGCAACAGTGAGTTTCAGAGTGTTGAGAGGAAAGTTGAACCTGGACTGAGTCTTGCTGTGAGGTGTCCTTGGCCATTGGCTGGGTGAGTGCAGACCTGTAACTTGAGTCACTGAGTGTTATGTCTGGCTCCGTGCTGGGCCTCTGAAATAGAATTAGTAGCTGTGTGTGGTTTGATGAAACATTGAGAGTGATTTTCAGTGTGAATCCCTTTGCTTATTCCCAGGTTATTGCCTGCATAGCTATACAGAATATTTTGGATTGTAATATTTATTGCGGTTATCTCTGCCATTATTGATCATTCTGCCATTGTGTCACTCAGCCCTACGGACAGATAGATGAGAAACTCCAACCAAAATCCAGATATAAAATCTCGTAAGTGTGCACTGCGCTTGCAGGGTTTTACTTATGCACTGACATCTGTCTCCCTTTCACATTTTTTGCCCCCTCAGCAGGATGAGGAATCCCCCGGTCACTCCCCTCCAGGTTCCCCACCTGCTTTCCCTGATGACGACCCGGAAGGCGGCCTGCAGTTCCGTCGGCGTGCCCACACCTTCAGCCACCCCCCTGTGAAGAAACGCATCTCCTTCGAGGGCCAGCCGGCCAGCAAACAGGCTCCGCTGCACAGACAGCAGTCTGTGAACCCAGAGCTGCTGCAGAGCAGGTAACTCGCGCTTCCCCTATCGGTCGCTGCATTGCTAGTTGGAACCTCTGGGAGAAAGGAGCGATCAGATGCATCTCTTTAGTAAAGCTGCAGGAGTTGATGTTTCACTGAGTGAACTGTACTAAAAGTTTTTTTTTTGCAAGGGTGAGCTTCTGTGTTTTCTTTGAAGATATGGCTAATGCTAACTGTGCTCAAACAATCAGGACCAGTTGCTTCTCATTTAATCAGTTTCACACTAACTAAATATTTAGTTGACCTTTGATGTGCACACAGACAATGTGATCTATTTGCAGCACTTTGATCAGTCCTAAATCTCTCTACCTCCTGCCCCTCTATCCTTGAACAATAGCTTCACAAGTTTCCTGTCACTGTTTTGATCCCTCTTGAGTTCCTCCTTGTTTTTCTGTGCTCCGACCAGAAGGCCTTTTCTTTTGTGTAATGTTTGTTTTCCATTTGTGGGCATTTCATGTTTGGCTCGCCCAGTCCCGTGGCGGTCTCGAGAACGCGCAGCGTTTCGGAGAGCGAGTCCTCCTTCAGCCTCCCCTCCTCCTTCTCCGCTCCCACTTTCCTGAAAAGCTTTTACCAGGGCTCCCTGGGCTCCCTGGGCTCCCTAGCAGACAGTGGGAGCTTCAAGAGGTGAGAGGGGTTGCTCAAACGAAACCCCCCCCGATTCGCCCCAAACGCACTGGTCAGGGTCTTGAAAAAAGGGGATGAGATGGGTGGGAGGGACGAGCTGCTCTTTGCTGGGATGGCAGTAGCCGCATACATGTTGGCTGTCAAACCTTTTAACACCTGCCTTTTTTGTCCCTGTATCTTTGTACTCTTTTCCTGTCTATCCACAGCAACTTTTTATTAGCAAAGATACTTTTAAGCTTTTTCTTTTTTTCCCCCATCGTTTCTTCCCCGTCGTCTCTACCCTCTTCCTGTTTCACTCAGAAATAGAAGGGGATGCTGATACACCCCTCTCTTGTTGCCTTTGCATGGGAATTTGAAGCTTTTTTTTTTATTGCACGGCAAAACTGTATTTAACCTGGATTTATGGCCTTTATTAACAACATTGTGCCACCACCTTTCCTGCCCAGTGGTATTCACGGCGCCTTAGGATTGCCACACTAAGCATCATGCTGATTCAGTTAAGTGATGTATTAATTTTTGAAAGGTTGTTATCAATATTAGGCTGCACTAATAAATCAACTAATATAGTATGTTCAAGAAAACATGACATATGAAGGATGTTCCTGACAGCCTCGAGATCTTCTAACCTCGTGCTGCCTAGGCCAGGTTAGGTGTCTGGTTGGCAGATGGTAAAGGTTAATATTTCCATTATGAATGAGATTCAGTGGAGCCCACAATTGTAAAATGTCACATCCACAGGATGTTTTTCTCCTCTGACAGCGGTCCAATCTCCCAGGCTCTTGCATTGATAACGTGGCAAAAGGAACAAGACGTGCTTTTTCAGTATGCGTCAGCTGCAACGATGAATAAGAGCACGTTTAAAAGACAACTTGTTGAAAAGACCTCACTGGGTATTTAAATCCGAAGATATTCACAGCCAGGTTTGCTGTCTGTTGCACTGTGAAAAAACCTTTACCCCAGTGACTTTTCTGCGACTTTCTTTAAGGCTTGACTTACAGGAAAACATAATAGGAGGTAACGTGTCAAATGAGGAATTTGAATCTGTTAGAGAGACGACATTAAATGTGCAGAACAGCTGTAAGAGCGAAATCATTGTCTCAGTGGCATTAGTCTAAGTGCAAGGTCAGTTCCTGTTTTTCATTGCCCACATGATCAGACAGGCACTTGCTTGCTGACCAAGCTTATTATCTACTGTAAGTGTCAAGAGATCCTCAGTGAGTGACATAAAAACCTTGTTTCTTTAATGGAGGTAGAACATAATCAGAAGTAAGAAGAGTGAAATCGCTTCAGTACTTTACATTTTATTTTAATATGTAACATCTTTGTTTTTTCTGTGTGCGCAGAGAGTTAGTTAAATCTGTAAATAAACCAGAGTTTCAACATATCTATTCGCACAAATACATAATATCATAAATATGTCACATTCGATGTCACTGCTGTAAATTGTCTATGGAAAACAAAAAGTAAGAGAGGAAGAGACCATGACATGGTTCATCTACTGTAATATTTTAGTCACATTTTTTTTTTTTACTTTTAGAATTGTTTTGGGCAATAGGATTGGTAGTTGCATGATGCAAAAACAGTATTTGACTTTTGATATACCACAAATGTAAAATATGCTAATATACATAATAATATTGCTGTATTTTTGCCTATTATCACTTTTAAGCTTCCAGAAAACTTTCCTACTCAGAGAAACCTGTTTGCAATTTCCTCTTTATTCCACCCACCTCATTTGCATAAAAGACACTTGTAGTATGTTAAAATGCACAGCAGGTGGATTCCACAGACCCTCACTGTCTTTGTATATATGATACAGCTGTTAACTGTTGTTTTTGTGGCTGCACCATCAAAATTGGCCCTTTAAGATTCGGCAGAGCGCTGATTAAGTGATTTTACTAATGTGTAATTCATTTTTAACAATCAATAATACGCCTAACTCACATTTACTGTGCACTTCTGTAGTTGCTTTGGATAAAAGCGTCTGGCAAAGGAGTCACTGTAAATGTGAACCAAAAGTGATACTAGTAATAGTGGTACTAGTGGTAGCAGCTCTTTAACCAGGTTTTCTTCCCTACTAAAAAAAAAAGCAACTTCTTGGCTGTTTGTGTGGCTGATGTTTGTTGTCATTTTACACACTAATTGTGAACTGCTGCTTTATTAACAAAGACATTGGGAATCGGCCTGGCACATGTTTTTCATCAGTGCGTTTAAGGTTCATCTTGAATGTTTCTCATCAGCTTGGAGAAGCTGAGATGAGAAGCTTGTCTAAGGTTTCTTGTATGTGTGCTTGTGTACTGAAGGGTGTGTGTGTGTGTGTGTGTGTGTGTGTGTGTGCGTGCGTGCGTGCGTGCGTGCGTGCGTGCGTGCGTGCGTGCGTGCGTGCGTGTGCCTGCATTTGTAAAAAGAGTGCTGAAGGAGAGTTGGTGTAAGCTGACACCTGACTGATTTATCGGGTGTCTGTGACGCTGCTGTCCTCTCTCGTAGCAATGGGGAAGGCAGGAAGAGGACCCTGTCTGGCTGCAGCAGTGACTCAGTGAGTGGAGGTCTCCCTCCGACCCCACGCAGGGTCTCCTGGAGACAGAAGATCTTCCTGAGAGTCGCTTCGCCAATGAACAAGCCGTCTGCATCCATGCAGCACCCAGGTCTGGTAACACAATCCCTCTAGCAGTTAGGCAAGACATGACGTGATGCACAATGAATAAGCTCTGAATAATCCAAAAGTGCATAGAAAATGAGTACAAGGCAGGAGGAACATTCGATTCTTGTGAAATTTATTTTCTGAACCATCTGACTTTAAAGTTGCAAGAATCTATGTGAAAAGCAGTAAGGGTTGAAAGAAAAGAGGTATTTCCCATAATCCATCATTGTCAGGTCAATGTGATGGTAATCCTCCGACCTGTACCCACAGCCAGTTATCTTGTCTGTAGAATAGTCTTTGCTATCTTACTCAGGGACAGTAGCTAGCAGATTGCTCCCAGATTCAGGGCTTCATAACATCTTGGCTAACAAACATTACAAAATTGAAGCAGTCATGCTTTTTATTACTATATCTTGCAAATGCTGCCTTCAATCAGGGCAGTGATGCAGGGCAAATCAAAATACAAGTGGTGATGCAGTGAGAGATCTGGTGACATGACTTCAGCAGCTGTATTTAAATTGTTTTGTTTTACTTTTGCAAAGCACATGTCCTCATACATCAAATATACAAGTTTTCATTTTATATTTCTTTATCCACAAAGCTTTGCAGCACCAATAACATGTCCACTTTTTGACACTCTTTCTTTAGCCCTGGATTTGTCTCCCCCAGCAACTGAGGAAAATATCTGGCTCTTTAAATGGTCCACTTGCTTCACCAGCTAGTTACCTCAAAATGTGTTTGTTGTTTGGTGCTGCTTAGTTAGAATTACAATGAGTTACAGCTGCTCGCTGCTGCTGCAGGAAACAGGGCCGATGAGAGTGGTGGATGAAACCATGCAACAGATATGCTGTAAAACCAAAATAATAAGTTACAAGAGGCTGAAAAGCTCTGTAGTGCTACAGAGTTGGGGTATGATTCTCTGTGGACTCAGTATTGCAGACAAGCCCTTTCATTATTACACAGTCATTAGATTAACTGTTCATACAGAAAAACATTGGTAATTAAAAATATATTTCCCATGTGTACTTTCTATTGATGTTTTTAGACCACTCTGATACAAGGGAGCTGTTGCCTCTCTCTCCTCACGCCTTGGACTCGAGTCTGGACCCTTTGGGGCATCTGCTGCCGCTGACGGATGACCCCCTGTCTGGGGAGAGGCCTAAAAAGACGGGGGCCGACTACCGGGCCCTCTGGAAGACTGCCATCCACCAGCAGATCCTCCTGCTGCGCATGGAGAAAGAGAACCAGAGACTGGAGGGTGAGTGTCGGTCACTCCTGTGTATATTAAGTGAAAATCAGCCTAGAACAAATCCTTGTTTTGGTCACATGAATGACAAAAATGAAGAAGACGATGTCTGTAGTCTTGTTGTGACTGGATCATTCACTTTGATGTTTAGTGCATTTGTTTCTCTGCAGACTCAGCTGGTAATTATAATTTGTCATGGGGCTGTATTTTTTTGAAATCTGCTCATACTGGGTCTTATTGTTAAGATTCATCTGCCTATAAAAGATATTTATTACAGTGGGAACTTCCACTCTTGTCCCATTGCACTCACATAATATCAAGTTTGTTGTTGCTAACTGAGACAGCGTGGACAGGGATTGAGGTTAGGGACTTTTAAAGCTTTCATTTCTGTTTATTTTGAGAGGTCCAATGTTGCCGTGTTGCTTTGGGATTCTGGAGCACAGTTATATTTAGAGCTAAATGTTGTGGTGTTGCATACTGACACACATTTCAAACACATGCAGATGCACAAACATGCATACGCTCAGTGGGTTACAGTGCACGAGACTAATTCTCCTTTTTGGGAAACCAGCAGTAGCAGCACTATTACTTCAAGGTTCAGTAAAATAACAGGATATACAGTAGCATTGGCAAAACATCACCCTCTAATGGCCAAGGTTATTCAGGATGCATTCCAAAGAACTTTTTTAGCACTGCTTTTTTTTTCTCCTCCCCTCGCAACCACTTGTCCCTTAACAGGAAGTTAACAGGAGACAAGAGGAGGAATAAGAGGGGAGACGAGGAAGTAGAGGCCATTTGAGAGAGTTAATTAGCTACTTTATTATAAGAACTAGATGATTAAAATGAAGAGGCATGAAATAAACTCCACCTTGTAAATGGTAAAAGTCAGTAACTCAAACCATGGCCAAACAAAAAGCAACAAGTAACATTAACATTAACGGAGGTGATGGAGGAAAAGAGAAGGTTTATTTTGTTTAGCCTTGGGATGCACCTGCCATGTGTAGCTGTTTCTGATTTACTATACCAATCCGTCTCTTTCCCTTTGTTTGTTACTGTGACACCAATGCTGGTCTGAGGACATAACTGTGAATAACCGTTTTCAATAGAAGGTAAGCCATATAAAAGGAGCCCTTGGGATCAAGGCAGATGGTGTGCATGATTTTAGGTGTTAGTTATTATATTCATTCAATTCAGCTTATTTTGTTTGCATGTTCAGGGACGATCATACATCATGGTGTTTTTGTTTCTTTTGTCCTTTGTGCCCCTCCACACCTCTGTACCTCTGATGTGGCTTTTTCATGACTTCAGCATAATAAAGATGTATTTTTAATGTTAATGTGGGTATTGTGGCTTGTGTTTACGTGGTAGGCTTTCCATGGGAGCTGGTGGCAAAAGGTGCTGCTCTCTAATGTGATGTCTTTTCAGTCGGCTACATTCTGTTTCATCAAAGCAAAAGCAGAAGGGCCTCGTACTTTCCTAGTACAGCCTCCTTCGTTCACTCTTTGGTGTTGATTTTCTACGGCAAGAGAATCTTCAGTCGATAAAAATGACGTTGAACATGTTCATCTCATCTGTTTCATTTCTTTTTGTCTCTGTTGACTGTGCTGCAGCGAGCAGAGATGAGCTGCACATCCGCAAGATGAAGCTGAACTACCAGGAAGTGGGCCAGTGCTCCAAAGATGCACAGGCATTGTGGGAGAGAAAACTGACCGCCCCAGGCAGAACGACAGTCCCACAAGACAAAGAGGAGATGTATCGCGCACTCTGCCAAGGTGAAAGATGTGTGTGTGTGTGTGTGTGTGTGCAAAAACTGAAAATAAAGAAAGAGGTAGTGGACATCAGCTCACCAATTTGTGTATCTGTAACTCCTCATATAATCTTCATCTTTGTGTGCAGGTGTTCCGAAGAGCAGGCGTGGGGAGGTCTGGTTGCTCCTTTCCCATCAGCATCGGCTGCGTCACAGACTGCCCCAGCGCCAGCATGCCCCGGACACCGCCTACCATGACCTGCTGAAGCAGCTCACTGCACAGCAGCATGCTATTCTGGTGGATCTAGGTGTGTACATGATTGGCCAAAAGCTTCAGCCTCAGTTGCTCTATGAGTAGAGGTTATCATTATTATTTTATTATTTGTTGTAGTTTAGGAGTAGTTTGGTTGTTATTCTTCTTTTACTCATTCATGGGTGAACTAAAAAAACAACTACACAAAAGTTTCCCCTGTGCATCTTCTCGTTACGTTAACTGAATATCATCTGTCTCCCTCTCCCTCAGGCCGGACCTTCCCCACCCACCAGTACTTCTCAGCCCAGCTGGGTGCAGGGCAGCTTTCCCTTTACAACCTCCTCAAAGCCTACTCTCTGCTGGATACAGAGGTACATCCTATAATCCCGTTTCCCCACAGTAAACCACTGTACAGGTTTTATGACATGTGGTGAATGTCATAAAACCTTTGTTTTTTTGTTTTGTGCCACACAGGTTGGCTACTGCCAGGGTATCAGCTTCGTGGCTGGAGTGCTGCTGCTGCACATGAGCGAGGAACAGGCCTTTGACATGTTGAAGTTCTTCATGTATGACCTCGGCATCCGGCGGCAGTACAGACCTGACATGGTGTCTTTGCAGGTCAGTGGGTGAATGGGTGAAAGAACCACTTCAGCTTGTTATGGGGCGGATCTTATTACTCTGTGGTAACATTTTAGCAACAGAACCCTCGACATTTCATTCCTGCAAAATAACAGACATAACAGATTTGTGTACATATCATAAATGATTCCTGAAAAGCTACCGTCCTCTCCACTCGACAAGCTCCAGCCCTTATCAGAAGGACACACCCATGAAAATGACAGATATAACAGCTGGACCCAAGCTAGTTTCCAGGGACAGTACCTTGCTGACACCACAAGAGGGCAATAAATTACAAGAGCAATGCAAAGAGGTATCAGAGCCTTCAAAATTCCTTCTCTAGAAAGATGCTGTGATAGACAGCGATGTATAGATATGACCCAAGGGCACAGGGATTAAGCAGCAACACATAGGCGATACCACCTCTCACCAGGATTGTCCCATTTTTCTTTTTTGTAAACATTGATTCTGAATAATTTAAGGATTTGAGCTCAGAATAATAAAAGAGCTTTAATCATACGTAGTGACTTTAAATTTAAATCCTGTTGTATATGTTTCTAACTTATTACAAACTGTATGTGAGCTACAAGCACACTGGCCTCTTTTTTTTTTTTTTTTTTTTTTTTTTTTTAAAGCTATGATCTGCCTGCTGTAAGAAGCCCAGCCCTCCTCTCACCTATGTGGCTTATTAATCGGCAACAGCAAACAGTCTCCACCTCTTATTTAAACCACGCCTGCATGCCTGCTCTGTTAGCTCTAGTTAAACATCAGCTGACCTTACCTGGGTAAAAGCATCAGCAGGTGTGGTAATGTTTAATCCGCAGCTGGTAACCATTTAGCCGAGGAGTGGCCTCTTGGTTCTCCCTCACGCTGCAAGACCAACCCAAAGTTTTTCAAAGACGAGGGATCCGTGTTGTTTTCTTTGTGCAGTGAGTTGAGTGCGAGGACACAAAGGTACTGCTTGT
Organism: Trachinotus anak; assembly: GCF_046630095.1. Classification (NCBI taxonomy): domain Eukaryota; kingdom Metazoa; phylum Chordata; class Actinopteri; order Carangiformes; family Carangidae; genus Trachinotus; species Trachinotus anak. Next base: position 14,062,470 of record NW_027273852.1, read on the forward strand.
GTTTTTTGTAACCGTCAGGAAACTGTAAGACTGATAACAGTCTAGTTTTAGCTTGACCAGACTTCTGCTTCTCTTTTCTCTCTGCTGTGCATTTCACTGTAGCACTTGTCAGGATCGTTGTAATATATTGCAAAAGAGTTAGTATGGCTCATCAGTGCTTGGCCTCATGTCTGAGCAAGTCTCTAAAACAACAGTGGCAGCACTAGAGGAGCTCCCTGCTCGGGTAAAGGTTCATTTGACAGCTGATGATTTTTTAGATTGCCCTGTGATGCTCTCTCCCTTGCAGATCCAGATACACCAGTTTGTTGTAGCAAAGCTTGTTTGGACCTGTATGCGTATTATGTGTTTTTGCATGTGAGTGTTTAAGCCTGTACATGCTGTCTGTGTTATCCCAGGTTCAGATGTACCAGCTCTCCAGACTCTTACACGACTACCACCGTGAGCTGTACAATCACTTCGAGGAGCACGAGATCTGCCCCAGCCTCTACGCAGCGCCGTGGTTCCTCACCCTCTTCGCCTCACAGTTCCCTCTCGGCTTCGTGTCCCGCATCTTTGGTATATTTTTAGAATAATGGCCCCCTGTGTTTGCTCACACACAATTGCTTATCAGCACAATGCTATTTTCAAAAGAGGCTGGCATTTAAATAGCCTCATACCAATTACAGCTTGAAGTGTGTAAAGTGTTTTTACTGTTATGCTTGTGTGTGTGTGTGTGTGTTTTTTTTTTGTTTTTTTTTTTCCCCCAGATTTTGTATTTGTCCAGGGGACCGAAGTAATCTTTAAAGTGGCCCTCTGTCTGCTGAGCAGCCATGAGGGGGAGATAGTGGAGTGTGACAGCTTTGAGAGCATTGTGGACTATCTGAAAACTACACTCCCCACCCTCACTCAGACACAGATGGAGCAGACCATTGCCAAGGTACAAAGTGTGAAGTTCAATAAAATACAGTCTCAGGTTTCCAAATAATTAAGCCCAGTGAGCCATGGAAACGTAATAGATATCACATGGTTGGTCACTGGTTAAAAGCTTCTCAGTGCTTGTGATGGTGGAAAATGCGTCCAACATCCCTTATTTACCATAATGTAAGACAAGACCAATATTAGTCTTGTTGTTGAAATAATATTAAGACAAGGCTATAAACCTACAGTGTCTGCAGTGGCTCTGTGAGTCCATTGAACCCACCCTGGCATCATATGGAGAGGAGAGCAAATCAAAACAGTGTCTATTAAAGAAGCAGGATTTTTATTTTCAGATTTTCTGCGAATAAAACTTTATCAATGGCATTTTGATTTAATGTGTAATTACAGTATACAGAGGAATATTTTTTTGTGTGAAGTCTCATAGATAATAACAAAGTAATAACATGCAGAACTACTATTGTAGCATTTGTTTAGCCACAATCATTAAAATCCAATTTAGTATCACCTCTAAAACAGAGTTTTGGAAGTCAATTTTCCAGCTTTGATTGTGAGTAAACTGTGCAAATATTATCTTGCATATTAACAAGAGACCAAAGACCAAAACCAACAAGGGGTTAGTTTCCTGATTCCCCAGCCTGTGTGAGGAACTCAACCTCAAATCTATTAGTTCCAAGTGAAGATGTAAATCTTTGAAATTTGGTCAGAAATATATATTATGAACTACTTTAAGCTGCAAATTTGATGCTACAGTGAGTATTTGCAGCACCAGGACAGTGTGCGTGTGACATTGACTTCACTGTGTGTTTATTGTAGGAACATATCATCCGGTGCATCAGTGGGTCTTTAGCTTAGGTTTTTATCTTTTCTAGTAATTTGTTAACAATACGAAAATACTGAACATCGCCAGACTTACCCTCAACTTTTGCTGTGCCTCACTTACAATATTGATGTACCTCCATGACTTATTGACTTGATGGCACCTGACTCAGTGTGTGACCGTTTTGTTTGCCAGGTAATGGAGATGGACATCTCCAAGCAGCTGCATGCGTATGAGGTGGAGTACCATGTCCTCCAGGATGAGATGTTAGATGCCGGACCGTTGCCTGATGACTCTGACCGGCTCGACAGACTAGAAAAGACAAACGTGCAGTTGAAGAAACAGAACATGGACCTGCTGGAAAAACTTCAGGTGAGGAAGAGAAGGATACAATTTACATTTTGACAGCATCTCCTCATCCATTACCTTTGATAAACGGTAAATGATTTTGGGGAAACGATTAAATGTGTGAAGTTTTTAAGTTATTGGTCAGTTAATAATTCCCTCTTTGGATGGTGGAGTGGTGATGAGGGGCTCTGCCGCGTTGTTTACACATCTACAGCAGTAGCCACTGGTAGTACCTCAGAAAACCCATAGATGGCGCTAAAGTATAAGATGAGAATACAATGAAAACGAAAGAAAGCCAAAGGACTAGAACGCTGTATATGTCAACATACATCTATATCATTTCGATCAGTAGTGTGTAAATCTGTGCAGCAGGACAGGTAAAGTCAATCCTCATGCTCCTCATATTATCGAAGGTCAAAGAGGTGTTGAGCTGCTTTAATCTCTGTGACAAAATAAAATTTAGTGGACTCTTAGAATCATGGTGTTGGATAACTATTACTACAGCATTTAGCAAGTGATTTAAAGAAGGCACTGGCTCTGCATGAACTATAGTTATATTTGATCAAACTTTATTGTTGAGATTTTGAAATGGGATCCTAGACCAAAGTCACACTGGTGTTGACTTATAGTTCACTTCAAAGTATTTGTGTCTCCTGAGTTGTTTTTTTTTTAAATCTCTGATCCATCCAAATTTCTATCTTTTGTATGATATTCTGTGTTTACTGAGGTGTAATGTCTGTGTTCTCCAGGCTGCACGGCAGAAGATTCAGACGCTGGAGACAAGCGTGGAGAACTTCCTATCTCGGGAGAGCAAAATGAAGCACATGATTCGCTCTTTGGAGCAGGAGAGGGCAGCTTACCAGAAGACCATTGAACGCATGCGCTTGTGCCTTCCCCCTGACACCCTGACAGATGTGGAGATGACCCAGATCAAAACAGGACCCAACGGGAAAGCCAAAACTGCAGCCAAGAAGCCCTGATGGCAACCAGGGGGGCTGGCTGCACGGGGCAGACGCACAGAAAGAGACTGAAGTGAACAAATGGATACTGCTTTAGTGGAAAGCTGCAGAGCTCCACAGCTATTGTTGTGCTGCTGCACAAGAGTGGCGGCGCTTTGTAAATGTGTAATGTCTGGACTTGAGATGTGCAGACTGTATTGGAAATATCTACGTGGTATTTGTCAGCAGATAACAGAGTGGTGGGAGGATGGTTTCAGTTACAATAGCAAACAGACTGTTCCATCCGTGGATCAGAGGTGCTGTTCTGTCTCATCTGTGTCACTGCCCGTTTGAAGGGGAGATCAAGATGCACAACATCCTTCCTTGTTCAGAAATCTTGGTAATCACAGGGATATTTTCTAGATTGACACAAGTGAGAAACGTGTCTGCCTCTGCAAATGTTTTTGAGCACTGCCGTGATGTATTTACTACCAGTCTCAGCAGCACCACAAAAAGCAGTGAACAGAAGGTGCCTGCTGGCAAACAATCCTTTGGACCTCAGGTTCAACATCTAGCCATTACCAGTGTGCATAATCCTGGAGCTGAGACCCCATTGTTTTTGTTGCTTTTGAACTCATGTCTGTGATGGAAACTCTGCCTCAGGCTAATCACATTGCTTTGTTATTTCCTTTTGTTCACTTGAAATGTTTGTGAATGTAATTTCCCTCCAAAGATCATTGTGATAATATTCTGTTTTTCACCACAGAGGCACGTGGCCGCACGTTTGCCATATTAGGCTTTGACTTTCAGGAGATGTATATTATCTTATCACTCAGCACAACACCACTGCCTTCACGTGAGAGATCTTTAGTGCGTGCACTTGCTGCTTTCAAGGAGGAAGTGTTTCTTCCAAAGCTCAGGCAGGATGTGAGGTTGTCTGCCTTCTCAGCTTCCTGTGTGACTGGCCGCGGTGTCGCCTCATTTTAGCACCACGTTCAGACACTGAGGTGGAGTTCACAGAAGAAGATGGAGGAGCGATGTGAATGTGCATCACATGCCTCTGTTAGAAAAAGTCAGTATGACTTTTTGTTTTTGTCAGCCCAAGGTTATGACAGAAGTGGGAGCATCTCCTACTGTAGTTTCTGAATGTGGGACTAGAAGCAGGTAGTGCTGTCAAGACAACACATATCAGCAGTTACATTGTTGTTGGTCACATGTACAAATCTGTACAAAGATTGCAGTGAAAATCAAGGGTTTAGGTGAGTACAGAGGCAGCAAAAGAAATAAGAGGGTAAAGACATTTCCGTTTTCCATTTCAGTTACTCAGTGTATGTACACATGCATACACACGAGCAGTGCAGTGAACTGGCTGAGTATATGGGCAGACAGTTCACATGAATTCAAAGAGTGTCCCTGGCTCTCTCCTCCGTTTTGTTTTATCCCACCTCCGTGTCTGACTCACCGTTGCCAGTTCTGATTGAAAGCAAAACAGTTCTGGGCTTTCACAAAACACCTCAACATTTAAACCAAGGTGATGTCTGTCAAGACAAAAATCACTTACTCACAGTGTCTGTTGGTCTTCCTGTCCTTGGTGACAAGTTGTGGTGACACATTCATGTCTATTTCAGTGTAAAGCTTTTATTCTGAGACCTAAGTCATTTGGCATGCAGTGCAATATGTTTATGTTCAGCAACCCTGCGTGTCTGCATATACCCAGAGCACTTGCCTACTTTTGCGAAGTTACTAATTCACACAAAGTGTGATAGGCTGATAAATCCGTCCTGACGCACCCTGTCAGGGTAAAATGTTCTTGTGGTAATTGAGGTGACTTTGGAAAAAGTTTGCACCAAACTTCTAATAAATAATAGAGAAATGGTCGCCTCTGAACAGCAGGGATTCTCTCGACAGTTCAGCAAGTGAAACATATCAAATAACTCATCTTGAAATATCTTGAAGGATACGTAGGATACAGTGCTGCTGACAGCTTTCCTGCCTCTTTTTGCCTGTATTTTGCTTATTTAGTGCATTTGTGAATCATAGAAATTGACCATTGAACCAAAGATGTGGTTTGTTTTTACAAAAATGAATGAATTCACCCCAAAATGCTGTGATGTATCATATGTTAAATGTGATAACCTTTTTCTCACTACACCTGTTCGGCATCCTTAAGGTTTGTAGTAAGATAAAAACTTGAAAAGATACCAAATATTGGCGGTAAAAACTTGACACTAAAAAAAAAAAAAAAGACAACACATTGGCAGACTTGTTTACTCATCATTACATACTGTTTCAGCATATTAGGTTGTGCCAAAAGTTATGATGGCCTTTATTCTCCATTAATAAATTCCTCCATTAGACCGTTTTGTTGATATCTAATGTAAAGCGTTGTAGTCAGTGAAGGGTTTTCATTTTACATCAGGTGCTCTGAGTCCTGACTACTAAATAGAGATTGTATCACTGTGTTTTAAGAAACTGTCTACATGAGGGCTACACAAAGGAACTGTCATGAATTCTTCAATAAACCTCACCTTGCCTTGTTTTCTGTCTACTCATGTCCCAATGTCTTACCTGCCCAGTAAGCTCTCATAAAGAAATCATGTTCGCTGACTGCTCTACAAGGTAGCACTCCAAGTGTAGGACGTAGCCTCAAGCTGAAATGGTCTCTCTGTGTAGACGTATTATTGCGTAAAAGGCCAAGGTAGGCTTCGTCAGTTTTAGAGTCTATTTAAAGGCCTTTAAAGAGTTGTACTTTTGTTAACGCCTTGGGCAAAGAACAGCAGGTCTCTAGAGGGAGGAAAAAAAAAAAATCCACTGTGAAATTGTACTCTTTGCTGTGTATCTGAAACATTCAACCTAGTAGTGTACATTTCTGATTTAGACATAGTGAATGAAATGAATAGTCATCAAATGCTTGACTTCTGATTTAAAAAAAAAAAAAAAAAGAAGTGTTGGTCCATTGAGTTAAAGATAAAGATATTACTGGTTTGATGAAACCACTTTGATATTTATCAGTAATTACCCAACCCAGGTGCAATTCAGTGTGCATGTAAATTAGTTAGGAAGCAAGTTAGCAGGTGTAACAGATTGCTGTAAGTAATGGATAAATGCTGACTTACAGTTCAAAGTAAAGGATAAATCCTAAAATTGATCACGTAAAAGTAACATACATACACTTATAATAGCTAGGTAATAGTAAATGATGAATTCTTTAAAAAGTTAGCTCAAAGTAATGGATAAGCAGTTCAACTAGCTCATGCTAAAAGTCTGAGCTAAATGGTGAAAAAGCTAAAGATGGATAAATGCTTGAAATAAAAAAAAAAAAATGGATAAATGGTTATGTACAGTATATAGTGAACTAAAAGTCACCATGTGACAGAGGTTGAAACCATTAAAAGCATTAGCTGAATGATGCAAACGCTAAAAATTGATTAATGGTTGAAATGGCAAAAACTAAAGGATAAACATGTAAAATAGTTATTAAATGTATTGGACAAATGATAAAGTTAAAAATAATAGGCTAGATAGATGGATATGTACATTGTGAATTAATAGTAATTGTTCTGCAGTGTAGTAGTATGAACACAACCAAATCATCTTAACATGAATAGTTTAGTTGTAAAGAAGAATAGATTGAAAATATTATACTATCCACTTTTGTATTAATAATAGTGTTAAGTGTTAGTGTTAATAGGGTATTACTGACAAAAAAGTTGGGAACCACTGATGTAGATGCCGTCTTAGCTCTTAGCTCTTGGTTTAAACTGACTATGAGCATGTAGCACAGAGAGAGCCCAGCAAGTGTGCCATCAGCCAAGGAGGGGCTTTGAAAGATAGCAGCTATAAGACCAGTCATTGTTTTCCTAGGAGGATCTTACCCAGAAAGGACTGCTGAATGTTGCTGTGATCAGCCTCTGCCAAGCCTGGAGCTTGTCACACATAAGACACACAAATGACCGCCAACCAGGAGCCTATCGCACACTAAACAAAAGGGGCCACATTCCTTGCGTATTCCCACACGGGGACACATCCTGCAGCAGGGAAAGAGTGGGATACTGGGAGTCCACTGGGGATTGGCTGGGAATGACACTTCCTTTGCTGAAGGCCTTATCAGCTCTGTTTGTGTTTTTTTTTCTCCCCTCTCTCCGTTTTCAGTATCTTCACCCTTCAATCCATCTCTACTCCCACTCCACTTCCCGCTCTTCTCATCCCTCCCATCGGATTTGTGAGGCTTGGTCTGAAGTTTTGGTATAATATTTACTGTGTTGTGGAGCCTACAGTGAAGCAGCGATGAAGATGTCCAGACAAGTATTTCATGGAATGACAGACCGAAAACAGAAAATGACAAGTATCAGCATTCAGACTGAAAGAACCACCCGTGTTTGACACAGGACCGTTGTTCTCAGGCAACCCTCAGTAAGATATCTGCCCGTGTGTGTGTGTGTGTGTGTGTGTGTGTGTGTGTGTGTGTGTGTGTGTGTGTGTGTGTGTGTGTGTGTCTTAAGGGCATTAGACCACGGTCTCAGCAGAGAGGGAAGAGCGAGCCGACAGTGTTAGCTGGTTGCACTGAAGGAACGAGGGGGTTGAAAAGAGAGAATGGAGGAGGAGGAGGGAGAAGGTTAGAAAGGGTCCTCCTGCCTTATATGGGAATTCATACTGCTCCGCTTGTGGCGCAGTCTAAGAGCTGGAGTCGATTCAGTAGAAAACACTGGGCTACAGCTGTCAGTGCAAAGTATTACAGGTCACGGAATGTCTATGCAGTCGCTCAACTTTTACTTTGCAGCACGATTATCTGCAAATCAAATTGATAATGTGGTTCGGAGGCAAAAAACACAAAAATTACACAACTGTAGAATATATGAGGACTGTTAATGAACTCATCTGAGTGGCAGCCGACTTGTAGTTGTGGACAGAGACGGGGAGTTAGTGAATTTGGAGGATGGAAGTAAGAGTGATGGGGGAAGGTTTGGAGGTGGTGAGGGAAACAGCTGGAGGGGTGGGAGAGAGACTCAGGTGGGCTCAGCCTAGTCCAGGGAGAGGAGTTGGCTCCCCTGAGGCCAGGAAAACACACAAACACACACATTTCACTGCATCTCAGGGTTTAGCTGTGCCTTCATTTCCAGCCCCATCTTTCCACCTATCCCTCTTTACAGATAAACTCTGTCCTCGTTTCTTCATTGTCGAAAGCTGTGTAATAAACTCTTCACTATTGCTGCTTTGGATTCCAATCAGCTGTCCATGCTTCAGAGGCATGCACACATGTGCACCTAGACACACAGCACTACCACCCTGACATGTTTTAGTTAGCACAGTGACAGATTTGCTTCCTGCAGAGTGCTTTTCTCTTTCTCTGTACCTGTCATGGATGTAGCTGCCAGAGGGGATGGTGGTACATGGCCAGAGCCAGGAACGACAGAAGGAATAAGGCAATAATGAAGCCACAGAAGAAACACAGACCAAAACACACATACACACTCACTTCCTATTCCCATGACTAGTACAGTCCACTTCTTTGGTTCTCTCCATCAAGAGCAGCTAGAGCTACGAACACTGCCTGGAGAATCTTGTGATTAATGACACGCTTGTCTTGTCAAAACCCTCTTCATCTTTTTCCTGACGAGAGCCACTCTTCCTCTCCTAACCTTCCCCCCCAGCGGTCTGGCAGACACACTACACAAAATCTCCTGGGGCCAGCTGCAGCACATGCTGGGGACTGTAGCCTGGCTTACCTGATCCATTCATCTGTGGAGCCCCTGGAGGCCTGGAAAACACACGCAGTATCCTTAGTCACATGCACACGCATATATGTACATATGTACAAACACATGCACTTTAAACCGCCCCAGACGTGCTGTCCATGTCCAACCTCCTATTCCCATTTGTCATCTGTGCTCTGTGGCTGTGCTCGCAGAGCAGGTGCACACATACATAAACACATTTAAAAAGAAACAAGGCTGACAAGAGGTGATGCTCACACACCTTAGGTAACAAGTCTGAAGATGTAATCAAGGCAGGCCATTTTCCACCAAGAGATCCCCAACAAATGTGACTGAAGGCCCAGATGATGGGAACGATCAGAGTAGAGACTTTGCGCCCGAGCCCCTTCTAATCACATTATCCACTGGTTCTGCCTGGCCCACATCACCTCAGCAATGATTAAGACAAACACAGGCGAGAGAGGAGGAGAAAGAGACAGCGAGAGACACAAAGAGAGTGCTGGCAAGCTAGAAGGAGGGGGTGGTCAGACAGACAAGGAGTGAGTCAGACAGGCAGAAATCCTCCTACATCAAGGTCCATCCTATAAAAGTGCAAATAATATATAAAGATCAAGTACACTGTAGAAAGTCTTTGAGCTGACTATCTGTTTGTGTGTTAAGGGTTAAGCCATGTAAGACCAGGGTGTATTATGTCAGCGATCAGGGACGCTGGATGTGAGGTAAGGCTGGACAAGTTCTCCTGACATCATGCAATGTGTGTACGTACGTCCTTTTCACAAGGCCACTAAAGGCACAAACACAAAGACGAGGTGGTGGGCAGAGCCTGCATAAGTGTGACTCAGTGCGCCCTGGACACATGCTGACGTCAGCCACTGGAAAACTCAATGAAAGCAAAGCGATCTGTCCAAGCTGCCAGAAGTTCAAGTGTCCACCACCACTCGATCTCCTTTCTAAACTAAAGTCTCCCTGAGTGTCGCTGGGATAACTACAAGCTCAAAGCAGAGACGATAGGATCTGGTGATGCACAATTCTCCTCTTGCTTCTTCACTTTTCCTTTTTTTCCACCAAGCCACCCAGCTGTTCCTGTAAGCACAGACCAACACACTGGGTTTTATTATGCTGATCTGACATTGCTGAAGTTGGGAGGGGAGACAGCTGTACTTGTGTGGCCCTTGGCGCTCCCGTCATTAGTGCCAGCCTCGCTCCACTCTTCCTCCAACCCTTCCCTTGTTCCAGATCTCTCTCTCTGTCTCTTTCACTCCCTCTCTCCCTCCCACATTGTTTCCAAAACAACACCGCACCCTTTTATAATATTTGCTGGCCTAATTTCTGCCAGTCTTCACCCACCTGTCCATCCATCCAAGCAAGATGCTGCATCCTTGCACATCTTCACCTCCCCACTGTCTGCCACCAAGAAAAGAAAGAGGGAAAAAAAACAACCAGTATTGTGTTGGTAAAAGGATGAGTGCTGTGTGCTTGCCACTCAAGATTTTCTTGAATAGATAATTTCCAAATTGATTCAAGCTGGGCTCTCATCTAATGGTCTGTGTGGGCTCTAATGTGAGCAGGAGGTAATCAACACCCTGCATTTCTGAGCTCTGTTTGTCATTTGTATTTCTATGATTGTCTCTGTCTGCCCTTACCTTCTCACTGCTTTCCTTCATTTTTCCCCCCTCAGAATTGTATCATCTGCTCCCCTCACATAGCCTATTTCTTGTCTTTACTCAGAAAAAATAAACAAGGATACAAAAATCCAAGCAGGCAAACAGAGTACAAAGGGTCGGGCTGAGGCAAAATCCAAAAAAAAAAAAAAAACAGCACAGGCAAGGTCCAAAACACGATGAGGATCAAAACAGGCAGGCAAAGAACTGAGCACTGGAACACTAAAGCATATGGCACAAAGACAGTCTGGCAGAGAGGAAGGTGAAACGCACCGGTATGTATGCTAGTGAACTAATGAAGAAATGGGAAACAGGTGAGCAGGTGAACAGGTGAGGGGGTGGGGGGGCAGTTTTGGTGGGAATGATGTGGTCTCTCGACTGACAGCAGAGTTAGAGCATCTATACACAAGCAACTAAACTGAATGAATCAAAGGGTTCAAGAGCAGATTGAAACTAAAATTTCTGCTCGTTCTCCCCCACCTTTATGCCTCTCTATCCAATTTCTTGTGATACTGTTTGTGATACTTAGAGGTTGATTTCCCACTGTGCGTCATTAACCTGCTCTCTCTCCTCTTGGTTAACCCCAGTGAGTACATTCTGCTGTTTGAGACGGAGGAGACTTGGGGAGCACGCTGCACTCACTCAAGTGGGATGGAGGTTTCACCAGAGATCATAACTACATCCTTATTAGCCACTGAAGTGATACTGTAACAGCACTTCTTTTATCATATACCAATATTTCCTCATGCCTTGCTCTATGTTACACAATTTCTCTCAAACCTTTATTTTTAGGTCTGTGCTCGGAGGAGATACTGTAGAGGTGTCAAAGAAATTACACTATGTGATACCAGTCCCACCGCCCTGTACCTGCCATGTGACATAACACCAGTGGTAGACAAGAACGCACATGCCATATTGTCGCTGTGGATGCAGCTAGATGATATGACCTAGTGCAACGCTTTGTTGTTGATAAGATGCTTCATGCCTCCAGGGGGAGAGAGAAAAAGAGAGAGAGAGAAAGAGAGAGAGAGATAATCTTTGTGCATGAAATAAAGAGTCTGTCGACTTCCTCTAAAAGTGTGTCTAATCACAATGAGTGAGGTGTAATTAATGTTTCACTGGTGCGCTTGTGTATGTGCAGTCGAGGACCGTGGGTGAGAGGATGTAGTGTGCGGTCTCTCTAACAAGCTCCCACTCACCCCAGTGGAGGCAGGCAGGGAAGGCTGGAGTGACTGCGAGGCTGTTAGAGCAAGTGGGTTGCGTTGGACGTGTCCATGTCTGTGTGTGTGTGTGCGTGTGTGCGCAGGCGTGCGTGCGTGCGTGTGAGAATCTGTGCGAGTGTGTGCTTAGCAGTTAGTGTGTGTTAGCGTGTGAAAAGTGTGCATGTGTGTCCTTTTGTGTGTGCTGTACTGGGATGTGGAAATTGAATGGAGCCTTTCAGTTCTACTGCTCGTCTCCCCGGGGGTGAGAGACTGGTTGCCATGGTTATCCTGGAATCCTGCCGCTAATGGGTGGGAGTTTGTGTAGCTCTGGCAACCTGGCCTGTCTAGGGTGGAATACGTGTGTGTGTGTGTGTGTGTGTGTGTGTGTGTGTGCGTGTGCGTGTGTGTGCGTGTGTGTAGCAGGGGGTGTGGTTGGGTGGAGGCAACATTCTAGGACACAGGAGGTCACATATGTGAGAACACAAGCTTCCATTCCTGTATGGTCCTGCATGTACAAACACAGACTCTTGTCATATATTCATGTAAATGTTCCTCATACAGATACATCAGATTAAACCTTTGAATTTGTCCACTTACAAATCTCTGTGAAGTTCTGAATCAATAGCACAGCACTGCTTGATGTAATAGTTTCCCCTCCACTATCGCAAAAATCTTACAATTACAAGCAAGGTGGAAATCACAGTCACAGGGTGATGAAATAATCAGCTACTTTTACAGTGTTATTGCGAGTGTAAAACATAATGCGGTGAAATAGTTAAGCCCTGCTCTCCTGTCATCACTGTCACCATCCTTTTACCCTGGGGCTAGTGGGACTCTTAACTGGGCACAGAGACCCCACTGAACAGGAACACAGTGGATAGTGGATAATGAAAACCTCCACGCGGAATGGATTAGTGTAGGGAAAGATCCATTGTCACTGAGTGTTTCCCTTTCTACACAATTTCAGATATGATTATAAATGCTTGTCCACAAAAGAGTTCCACCTCATAAATACGTGTGCATATCCAACAGTACATGCTAATTGGGTTGTATTATTTAAATTGCATAATGAATTTGATCCAAAGCACTTCATTGATAGCACTGAGGCAGGGCATGTAATGTTGTGCAGAGAATTTACGCCCATGATATGCAATGTGACCAGATAATCCTGGTTTTCCTATTCCCAGTGTTCTGGTAGAGGGGATCAGTCCCTGCTAGTCACACAGATGTCTTGGCTCCTGTTCCTCTTGGAAGACTGATCCATACGCTGCAAGAACCCCTGTGGATTTATAGGAACTTGGCTTAGGAATTTACTCTCCACCATTCCAGTCATTATGTATGGCCAATTCACAGCAACCTGGAAACATAAGGAAAAATGTTTCTCTTGTACCGGGCCCAATGTGCATAAAAATAGAAAATAAAAGCAAAAGCAATATTATGATTATGATCACGTGTAATACTTTCAGTGTGTGCTCTGGATGAGAGACCACAGGCCCAGCGATGAAATCATCTGTCAGGCGACTTGCTGCTGACGGATTCAGTGTGGTTTGATTCATTTTTGTCCTGAGTCGATTTCAGAGCACAGATCTCCTCAAAACGCAGTGAGCAGAGGCTGAAGAATGTGGCCTCCACTTGTGGTTAAACCCAGCAAGTCATGGGGGGTAGAAGGACCTTGTAGATCCACCCCTTGCTCCTTCGCCAAGATATAGGCCAAACAGTTATATAATTCAATAAACATTTCCAAGTCTGTAGCTGAAGTCCAGCCTCAGGCATCTAACACTCAGACAACCAGATCAGCGTTTTTTGTTGTATTACGACCGACTAATTGTAGAGCTACTGGAAAAGATTAAGCAACTATTACATATTTTGGATAATAGATGCTGTTGTGTTTTTATATAGGAACTGAAGCTTTTTTTCTTTGCTAACCTAGGTAGCTACTTTCAGGCTCCTCAGTTTTAGATGACCACTGAGAATGCCAACACTGTCTCTGTGAAAGTCCTTTTGGGTATCTTATCATCTTATGTAATGCACTCCTTTTCACCGTGTTGCTATACCAGCACGCAAAGGAGCAGTGATAGAGAAGTACAGTAGTACAGAACACACCCACGCCCATTTTCCTAGCTTTCCTTAACTAAAACCCCAGAAACCTTCTAACCAGGTCACTTTAAGAGTTTCCTCTAATCCTTTATTTTGCATGTTCCCCTCACCCCTCCCCAACCCTTTTTTTTTTTTGAGATTTCCACTCACTAGCCCAGACAGCCTTAGCCTTGACTCGGGGCCACCCCATGCTCTCACTGTCCAACTATTTAACTAACCGCAGTGAAACAGCTTTAATTTCAGCTTACTGCTCAGCCTGGCTCAATGCAGCATCGCTTGGGGGTCTTTCTGGAAAGCCGTGGTATGGGGCCCAACAGGCCAGGCAGGCAGACAAGGGAGAACAACAGCCCTGTGCAGTTAGATCTCAGAGAGACCCCAGAGACGCATACGTCAGTCAGAGCAGCCTCCCCCGGGAGTCGTTGAGTTAGTTATGGCTCTTTTAAACACTTCTCTGCACCTCTCCTAAATACATGGAGGTGGGAGCTATTGGATGGCCAATAATCAATGGCTGGATAAAATCCTCATTAGGGAATCAACACCTTTGGACTGAGTTGAGTGTATTGACTGTTGTATGTTTTTTAACAGGATAGGTTTTGGTTGCCTTGCTCAGGTATTGCAGTGAAAAATTACTCACCCAAAGGAAGAAAATGAGACCTGGGTCTCTTTTCATAGCCATTGCTATCATTCCCATCATTCACAATGAAATTTTACACACCAAACTGTATTGCATTGACACTGTGATGCCTCTCAGTGTTCAGAAAACCAAACTAAGCAAAAACCCAGTTAAACAAGACTATGACAGAACCCAGTATATGGCTGGACCACATACTGGGTTCCACCACCAGGTGAGCTACTGTGGCGTCCTGAGGTAGACTATCTTTCCTATTTTGTCTCTTACACAGAGCATGCCACTGTCTGGGATCCACAATAGTTTTTAGATTTTATTTACTTCCAAGTCAAGATCATAATGGACTTTTATTAGGGGCAGGTCTTTAGGTCTAACTCCCAATGTTTGATATGTAGAATTGGTCATAGTGGATAGTACGCAGGCTCGTTACCGATGACTTCTCTCTCTCCCTCTGCTCTGCTCTCTCTGCTTAATTTAGTTATTCCTCAGTTATTCCTTCCTTTAGTAATTATGATACATATAATGAAAGTGTTTTATTTGCCATAATGGAGGCGAGGCTCAGTGTATTGAAAGCATGCCTCTCCTTCCCTGGAGTTTCCGAGCGACTGGGAAACCAGATCAGCTCGGTAGCCCGTAACAAGAGGTGTAGCCCCAAGGCCCAGGTCGGCATCTATACACAGTCGTGTCATGTACCAGGTTTATACAAAATCTTGCTTGAAAAAAAGTCTCTAAATATAGCAACAATGCGCTAAGTTGGCAACACTGCAGACTGTAAACACCCCCCCACTAGAACCTGCTGGAGCTAGAAAATCCAACTTAGTGCTGGGGCACTCGGCTGACCAGTAGTGGAAATATGATCACTCAGTCAGTCACTCAGTCAACCAGGGACATTCAAGATCCTGCTGTTGTGGTCTAGCAAAAAACAAACAAACTATTATTTCACTAAGTGAATGTTCAGAAAATATTTGTCATAGTCTTCAGTTGCATTGTGAAACAGTGTAGTTGTGGGACTTGAAAGTACACCAGGGTCAGAGATCTTTGCAGGATGTAAAAATGTAACATTTGCTGTTGATTTCACCTAAATTTAGAAAGTGTATTTGCTTTCTTGCCCTGACTGAGATGAAAATATTTTTACCACATTTGTGTCTGACCAATGTGGCAGCCATTTAGCTTAGCCTGCCATAAAGGCTGGAATGAGGGGGAAGAACAAGCTGGGTTCTGTCCATAGGTAACAATATTCACCTACCAGCACCTCTTTTTCTTGGGCTTAACTCATCAGTCACGTTATAGAATAAAATGTTACTGTATCAGACTGGTAGCTGAAACTAAAAAACATGAGTCCCCTGTTGTGAACTTTTCCTTATCCTATATTTCAAGTCGCGGACAAAGTATAAGGTAAAACAAAAAGTGAATAGTCCATGTTCCTGCAAAGCTGGCTGTGTGTGTGTATTTTTGCTGACACAGTAGACTGTGGATTTGTCTGGATGAAGGGGAATACATTTATGGTTTTTGAGGAGTGAGGACCCACACCAGCCACCCTGGGGTCTTGTTATCCTCTCCTGTGCTGGTGCTCTTGGGGCAACTTTAATGAATACTCCTGTTCCAGCCCTCTTCTGGCTCCAGTCAGGCTATATACAGGGCTGCCCCCCATCTCCTCCTTCCTGATTGTACCTGCCTGTATGGCAGAGCAGGTCCTTCTACAGCAAGAATGAAGACAGAGACAGCAAGGAGGCTCGGTGATCGAACTGAATAATTGATGTGCGGAGTTCACTCGGGAACACCTCAAGAGTTTGTCTGAACACACACTGACCACCATTCGTGCACTCGTTCCCGTACAGATTTGAAGGAGAAAGATGGTGTGTGGGTTAAAACTTTTGTGCAGCAGGAATCTGACAGAATTACTGCAGTATTACTTAACTTATACAAAAACTGAAACAGAGATTTGCTCATTACAAAATGTAATAACTGAGACTGGCATCAGATGACAATGCAAACAGCTGTAAACAGCATGGTAAGGAGGAGGTAAGGAATGAATCATTGTTGCTGTCTGGACTGATAAGAAAACACCAAGTGTCTCAAATGAGTACAATACTGATAAGGCCAAGCAACAAGTGCTGGGGCACCGCCCATTACCTCATGGGTTGAAACATGAGGCATGAGGCAGTTACAACACAATGGTTCCCTATCAGGATATTATGATAGAAAAAAGTCAAAAGCCACCGCACAAATGTTCTCAATAGAAGTTCTGCACACTGTAGCTGAACTGAGTCAAGGAAACATGTTTCATTAATGAAGTGAAATAAGAGGTGAAGCAACAGCTGTTGGCAAAAGTGATGCTATAGACTCCTTTGGTCAGTTTCTTCAATACTTTGTGAGACAAAAAAAAGATGTAGGTATTGATTGTGAATCTCCTCTTAAAAGGAGGAGAGAAAAAACATGTGGGTCCCTTGCCATGGAACAATAGCTATTACTGGTATGATGCTTAAGAAAAGTGTGCAAAATGAATGAAATGAAATGTTGTATGTCAGCTCTCGTCTTAAAGGCACAACATGGTTTTTTTCTTGTATTTTTAGGGCAAGGGTAACAGCACAGTGTGTCTGCATGTACTGTATGTGTGCGTGTGTGTCTTTGAATGTGGAGGAACGCTCGGAAAACTAACACTTCTGGAATGCCCCCTGCAGAGCGAGGACTTCAGGGTTGGATGTGTGTTTATGGGAGCGTTTTGGCAGGAAGAGGCAGGGACCCAGTCCAGAATAACGGAACAACAGTGGAATGTGGTGCAGCGGGGAATATCCTGAGTCAAACACAAGGCAGCCCTGGGGTCTGAGGAGGAGCACTTTGTGGCAAGACTTTTATAAACTGTATTTTTTGTTATTAAGATAGATGATACCCAGCGCACCATCCTCTTGTGCGGCTGACAAGGAAACATGGATCCCTGCAATCGGCTTTCATTTGACTATTTTCATTTCACACCACAACTAAATTAGAAGACCATGTCCCATGGAATATCTTTCAAACCTGTGAGTCATTCACTGAAAATCTCTATCCAAATGTGAGAGCCTCAACTGTGGCGGTGTTGAAGTCACAGTGAATATGAAGTGTTAGTATTTCTCTTCAGGCTGTGCATTAGGCCGGATGCCACGCACCTTCGCCCACATGCCTCCCACGACCCAGCGCCCGTATATAGAGGGCAGAATCTGAGCCCAAGCTGCAAGCAGGCAGATAAAGACAATCTCATTGATGTAGGAGCAGCTCACTGGTAAAAAGAGACATCTCTGACACAACCCTGCCTGCGTTACCCTTGCTACAGAATCAGATTAACTACCGCAAAAATACTGTGCTAAGGCTTGAAGGCGTAGAGTCAGCTTTTACATACATATCAAGCAGTTATGGTGTATCTGTATACGTGAATATGTGTGTGTGCACGGCCATAAACCTGGTGGTTGTAGGGAAATACCTTTAACTGAAACCCTGACAAGCAGCTCAATCCATCAATTCCTTTAGGAACCATGTCTATGCTTGTAATGACATAAATATGCACTGTGGAGCCTGTGAATGACATGTTCCACCCACGATGCAGTCTAGAGACATCACATCTTAATACTTAATGGTATTTCTTTTCTTGTCTGAAAACATAGTCGTTTACAAAGAAAGTTAAAATGGAAATCAAACATTCAAGAGGGCATTTTACCCTACCTGGTTCGCTCAGTCACAATCTTTACATCACCTGTGTATTCCACACAGTGAAACTACAACTTACAGTACCACCCACATTACACCAAAGGACATCTGACAGACACTATCAACATTTCTGTGCTATTCCTCTTATGCCAAATCTGCTCTCAGAAGTATCCCAATGCTTTTGTCTGTCTGTTTTCTACCATTATGAACAAGATTTGTGGAGCATGATGAACAACGGTTGAGTATGAGATAGGGCTGAGCTGCTGCCTTCTTTTTCCAGCTTGTATGCTTTTTCTCTTTACTCTTTTTTTACCCCTCCCTCCCTCCCCCCAGTCTGTTTCCTCTCACTCTCTTTGTCGTTACTGTTTTCTCTTGCTCTTGCCTCTGCCAGACCTCTACTTTACACTGCCCCTCCTCCCTCGCCTCCTCCCTGAAACCAACTCCTTGGCAACCAGTTGCAGCGTCTCCCAGAAAGGTAGACAGCCTCTCTGTGATGCCACAGCAACCCAATGCAACATCAGACAGGGAGGCATGCTGCATTATTAACCAGAAAAAGCCAAGAGGGGCTGTCGAGGACCAGATCGTGGACAGGAAGGAGAGAGTGAGAAAGACAAGCACGGGGAGTGGGGGAGGGTGGGGTGGGTGGGTGGGTGGGGGGTATACAAACCCGAACTGCTGGTTGTTGCAGTATAAACTTCAGAGGGGAAACAGCACTTCCAGTTATGACATGACATGCATGACTGGACATGCATGACCATACGCCTACAGAGTAACACGCACATATGCACACAGTGTGAACACTGTGAGCATGTGAGAGGGAGAGAAAGAGAGAGAGAGAGAGAGAGAGAGAGAGAGAGAGAGAGAGATTTTGAAGCGGTTACATTCAGCCAAATCCACAGGGGGATCAATAAGGAACATCTGGGTCTGGGGTGGACAGGGCGGCTTTTGTTTGCAGGCAGTACATTGGCCTGACACCTCACCCAGATTCTCTCTGGGTTTCTACACAGGGGGAGGGAGGGAGGGGGGTGAGGAGAAATTGCTGGGGGTGCGATCGGGGAGGGAAAGGTGTTTGCTTTTCTGCAGGCAAAATTTGTCTGTTCCAAGGCCAAGGCTATATCACTGAGAGTACTCATACCACTGTGTTTGTGAGAAAATTGATTCTATTTTAGATAAAAAATGATTTGCTTCTTTATTCTCAACGAATACAACGAGATGAGGATTAAGCTTCTAAACAACAGTGTGTATGTGGGCTTGGTGATACGTCAAAACGAATAAGATTTCCTCAAAATGTAAAGTATCAGATGTAAAGTTGTCTAACTGATGCCCATCACACTGGACTGCATAATGGGGGGTCAAACTCTAAATGTCGCAACCCAGCGGACTGTATCTCACAAATATTTGAGAAATCTTTCATAGTTTCTCTTTATTTCCAGTTTAAACAAATTATTGTCTATTGTCATGACATATAAAAACAATGTCAGTACGCTAACTTACAGTACTCACAATGACGATGGCAACAGGCTGGTGTTTAGCAATTTATTGTTTATCATGTTCACAATCTTAGGTTAGCGTGTCACAACACTATTTACCACTAAGCACTAAACACAAAGTACATCTGAGGCTAATGGGAAAGTCATGTTGCAGGTATTTCGTCACAAACTGACATGTTGAGCAAAATGAAATGTTGATGGCACAGGATGCAAAGTCGGAGGTTCACCCCAGGCCCTCCAAAAATTCCCACAGTGGGACAAATAAAGAAGTGTCCATGGTATGTGCGCTACTTTTTGCCAACCCCCTCACAAGTGACTGCATTGCATTTGTAGGTGCAAAGAAATTACTGTTATGTGACTCAACGGCCATCATGGATTACACAAAATGATCAATATGTGGTAATATTCACAGGAATGAATGTCAAAAATTTCAATTTACTGCTCACAGCAAACTTTTGATCAAATATGTTATATAGAGAGAAGTGAATTAGAGTGATATTGGTCACAACTGTGTCAGTTACTTTGTGATCGGTCACATCTTTATTTCAGCATGTATGTATGAACACTATAAATTAAGAGATAAACAGATTTTACACACTCTGCAAGGCAGAGCCTCAGTAAAGGGTATAAACAGAGGAGCCAGCTCCTGTATGGTTTGAGTTGGTAGAGTTGGTTGAGTAAGACACTGTCAGGGTTTTAAAAACTATTCTGTAATCAGCAAAAGCCAGAGGGCATATAGAGGCTGTGAACAACACTCACAACAAATCTATGAACTTCATCAAACCATTTAGATGCTTCATTGTTGACTACCCATGATAAACAGTTAATATATATGGAAGTACATCCTTCAATGAATGACTGAATGTGATAAAAAAGAAATGCTGGAAGGATTTCTCTGTTGTGTTAGCACCAGGATTCACACAGTATCCTTGACTCTGCTGAACTATAGAGCTCCACAAAGTCACAGCCACTGAAAAGAAACATCACCTATTCTTCACCAGGTAATTCAAATAAATCAAGTTCCATCAGCATTTATCTGGAATAACCCTGAATAAGGAGAACATAAGATAAGAGACATAAGGTGGACGGTGCTGTCTTTACCATAGGGCTTTATACATATCTTGGTTCTGAATCAATCTGAAACGTAAAGAAGCTCTCATCACTTCCCCCATGTCACGCTTAGGCCCATTTTTGAATTATGGCACAGGAGAGGGATCAAGTGTGTGAAGGTCCACATTATTTCTTTTGAACAGTTAAAGAAGGACACTCAGATTTCTTGACATATTTTACAACTCTGTAGTAATGTCACACTAACAGATTTCTCTCTAACAGCCCCACAGAGTACCTGGATAGATGACTGCACATGGACCCAGTTGGCAGGGGTCTGGGGTTAGTACTGTGCACTAATATTCAGAGGGTCATCTCCCCATCACATAATGAGGCAGTGGGAGGAAGAGTTGGGGATTACTATATCAGATATAGACTGGCAGGATGTACACTCATCATCAATGTGTATTGTGCATGGGTTGTTGCAGCTTGAGGTTCTGCATCTATCCGTGAGAAAGTGGGCCAAACTGCCCTGACCGGCATGAGGAGCAGTCGAGACCCAGCTAGCATCAGTGACTCCATGGTTAAGTCCCAAACTTACCCCATTTTAACATCTTTTCATATATGTGTGCAATGCTGTTAGGCTAAGGCCAAAACATTCTCCACCTTACTGGCTAGATGTCTGAAACTCCTTCATGTGGAAGAAAGTTATGCCACCATCTTACAGGTGCTGGGTGGAGGAGTTACTGTCCCCACTTAAACCTGAGCAGCTTTAAGACACTACCCACGGCTCCACCCAGACGTATGATAAGATCTAGCAACTGTTTCTTATTTTGAGAGTGAACATCCTTCCATTAATATTATTAGGTGTTGATTTATTGTACTGAAGTGGTATGTCACCTCGTTGTTCTTACAAATAATCTAATTTTATGTTTCTATGTTTATCTTATTTTGCTGTATTAAGTGCCACTGTGGTTGGACAATATGTGCGAAAATCAAAAAAAATATATTTGAAAAATAATATTCTTCACCAGGTAGTTGAGACTCTGGCAGCCCACCCCACTTCATGTTCCTGGAGATTCATGCACTCTCCTCAGTCTGCTCGGCGCTTTCAACGGGGGGAGGTGGGGGGCGGGGGTACACAAATGGTGGGGATGGAGAGACAGACGCAGAGAGCACAAATAAAAGCTGGGGAGGACTAAAATGGAAAAAAGTGGAGGAGATGAGAGAGGCTGAAGTGGAGGGAGAGGGGAAAACTAAAAAACAGAGAGAGAGTTGGAGGGTGGTTGACTCGGAGGTGGGTGGGTGGGGGGGGGGGGGCAGAGGAGAGGTAATGAGGCCAGTGACTGGCTTTACACCTCGTCTCTGTGGAAACTAATTGGGAGAGAGCTGGAGGGCACTAATTTGAGCACTCTGCTGGGTAAATGTAGTGCAACGAACTATGAAGGGTAAATCAATGTACTACCTCTCCCTACACCTCGCGTTCTCTCTTTCTCCACCTCATACTCCCCCTACCATTATTATTTCCTAATAAAAATTCCATTGACTTCAACTATGCTTGTGGGCATAAAGGTATTGACCTGGGTAGATGTCATGCGTGCTGATGAGGCACAGCTCACCAGAAGAGGAGTTCAGCTAGTTAGCCAGAAAAAAAACCAAAACACACTGAATCATCAGGATTCGAGTTCGCTCTTCAATCAAACCGGTGCCATGAGGTGTTGGCATGTGGCATTGTTCATACTGAGCTCTTCTCAGCTGTACATGCTGTTTAGTTTACATCACTGTATGATCAGCCAGTACACTTCCCATGAGTCTGGAGATGCATTTTCTTCCCGAAGAAGCTGAGTATCAGAGGGATGCAGCGGTCGAAATGCAGCAATGCTTACTTGGAGTGTATTATGTACAGCATGTGTGTTCTCTCCCAGGGCGGTATGCTGTCTGATGGGAGAAAAGGAAACACAATGTATAGTTACCCCCTGTAGTGAGCCCAAGGGTGACAGAACAAGCCAGAATTTGGGGGGTCTTAAGGGGAATTATCCTCACCCTCAGGCTTGCGGATATAGCAGGCTTTTCAGCCTCACATAAGAGAGGAGCCCTGCTCTCATCGACATACACTGTGAGATTCAACAATGCAGAAAGAATAAAGGAAACAAAGACTGAGCTGTGTGCTTTAATGGAAAGAGAAGTTTCTGCACTTGTTATTCATCAGAAACAGCAGATCTGACTTGGAGTGTATGTATAATTATTTATGTTGCTTTCTTTGCTTGGAAATATTACATTAACAGGACGAAAAAGTTGCAGCCTTTGAGGCTGTACTACACTGAGTGATTATGTATGTTTGTCTAACTCCACCTTTCATTGTGGGACTTGGAGGATGCTGATCTGCTCTGCACAGCGCCATCTGCCCCCCTCTCTTAGCGACTGTGCCTTGCAGCTCGGCCCCCTGGGAAATAGCTGTGGATAAGTTATTCAATTAGAGGGGCATTATTGGCCCGCTCTCTCAGAGGACGGAGCTGATGATGCTGTGATTATACCGCTCTGCATTCCTTTATGGCTCGGCACCCTGTGTCTGTGTGTGAGCACACATACACACTTTAGTGTGTGCGCTTCTGAGTGTATGTGTGTAACTGCAAATCAACAAATAATGTTTATATTGTGAATGGATGAGGAGAGGAGGGGGTGGGGAGGTTAAAAAGGGTCTATCAGAGATGCCTGGGAGATTCTAAATGAGCTCAACTAAGTTTGAGATGAAATACACACACACACACACTCACACTCACACACACACACACACTCACACGAACACATATGGGCTGACCACGCATCGACTCAGAGGACAGAGACGTGCACCTTCTGAGTGACTAATAAGTGTGAGATGGAGATCTCAGAAACTTCTACTGGCTTTTTAATCCTCCTTCATTGCAGAACATTTCTAAGTTGCAGCAGATGCCATTAAATGAACTATCATCATCATCATCATTCCCGTGCTCCACTAGTTTAACCTTGGACTATAATATTAATCCTGTCTTCTAGAAATTGTGTTTATATACAATCAAACCGCAACAACATGTATTTTGTAGGAAACATAACCATTTTTATATTTTCTATTAACTTCTTTGACCAATGACACTAAAACAGCCACAGACAACTAATCACAGTTACATCAAAATAAAACATAATATAAACACAGACGCAATTGATTCATCTAATTTTATAGGAGCTATATTCTGGCTGTGGTTTCACACAAATACAAAGTAGTTCATTTCTGCTGTTGAGCTGGTTTGACTACAACGTCAGTGCTGGGGCCAGCCACCTTGGAAAAATCACTTCCATGTTGGAATAAGGGGTGTTTTTCCTGTCAAGAACTGTCAACAGACTTGTGTAAAATTGGTGGAGTCGCCCTTTAACGTTTGACTGCGGGTTTTTCAGACTCATACTGTAGTCAAGTGATTTCTTTTGTCACCAGAACTATGGTCAGAAAAAGAAACAAGAGTGCTTGAGACAAAGATATGGACATCTCAGCTCAGCAGGCAAACACACAGACCCAGACACCCAAATGCAAACACATCCCCTCTCTGCGGACCAGTGAGGTGGTCTTTAAAGTGCTGCCATGATGGGTCTGCCCTATCTGTCCAGCGCAGACCCACAGATGCCCTCCCGGGGGGACAGGCTAGAGGGGAGCAGGGCAGCGGGCCTGGAGCCTCATCTGCTCTGCCCAGAATACAAATAGGTCAGTGTGTGGTGGGAGAGGAGGGGCATGGAGAGGGACACGCACATGCTCACACACACACACACACACACACACACTCACACACACACACACTCACACACAAACACTGACCATGAGCAAGAAGGGGTTCTGCCAGCTGAATTCCTCCATTGGCCATGATGGGAAGGGCCATCTGGTATCAATGTGGGGAAGTCAAGCAAGCTTGTGCACACATTCACATTCACACCCACACACACACACTCACATCAGACATGACTTTGTTTGATCTACGAGCAATTCGGGGCAGCACCTGAACATCATGTCGGTGACCTTTCATTCAGAGTCTCTTATATGCAACACTCGCCTCCCGGTGGTGCGACAGTCTTTCATCTTTAACAACATTCAGCTTGGACAGATACGTTAAACATGAAGCCGTCCTCTGCTGTTTGACACATGCAAACATCATGTTCACTGAATGAAAACATCCTTTTTTTTTTTCTTGTCTTACTCATGAACTGTTTCTTTTTCAAACTTTCAAAGTGTTAAAGAAAGCATTTGTTGACAAGGTTCTTACAGTTTTACATAATATAAATGACAAAAGTCCACTGTGCCTCAAGCCAACTCCATATCAGTGCAATTATATTTCAGGTTATTTTCTTGTTGTTTACTTGTTAGAGACAGACGGCTGGAACTAGTTACCTTTAAAAGGACTCCTAACCCCCATAGATCTAAATTCCAAACACCCCTGGACGATGTTTAATCCCTGTTTTGACCCTGCTTTTATGACTTGCAGTTTAATTCAATTTTTGTTGCACTGTGCCCAATCCTTCAGATTTCTCCTGTTTTGGAAATTCCTGGAAGTAAGAAAAACTTTCGCCGGGGTAAAAATAGACATTGTTTGGCTGTGATGTAATCCCATGGCTGTATCCTAAAGTTTTCTTTTTGCTGTTGGTGCAGGCTCAACATATCGCATAAAAAGGGAAACTGATTTATTTTGGCTCAATATCAAAACCCCGGCCTGATGAGGGAAGGCTTGCACAGAGTAAATCAAGTAGAAAATAAGCCGGGTTGAATTATTTTCAAAAGCCAGCATACTATTAAGCCAGAGCAGGCCCGTGGCAGCGGCTCATGAAAAGAAAACATTTCAGGTTTTTCCATCATACAATTTCTTGTTCTTAATATCAGCACCTCTTGGTAGATACATAAACTTTCAGAGGAACACCAAGCGCTTTACATTAGCCTACTGCAGAAGTGTAGGGAAACATGTGCGCCACAGAAAGTGTGCAAGACCCCCTCCTGTACAGTCTGCCAGGGGCAACGTGTGAGCATATGAGAGTTGAAGAGGTCTGGAAAAGCATTTGTTCATGTACTTTGTGCTGATGTTACAGACACTAAACTACAAGTTGCAGAGATGGATCTTGGAAACGAACCTTAAAAATCACATTAATAGTGAGCTTGGAAAAAGGAATTGATTTCTCTCTCAGACATTCACATCCTCTTACAGAGATGCTGCAATTGAAATTATTGCGTCTTGAGTCTTCCCTCCTGCACTTGCACTAGGAGATAAGTTCTGCACCACGGCTCACAAATATCTCAAGCATCCTTGTCTCCACCCACCACAGTCTTATGTCTGAAAAAAAAGATTATTTGTTGTGCAGCAATCTGCGTCTTTTTGATTAACACCCCCATTCTACTTCCTTGGCGTGCCCCCGCCTCACCTCTCTTTCTTCCTCCTTCTCTCTCTACGCACATCCATCTCTATGATTATTTAAATGGGTGCCAGAAAAACACTGTGACCCGTCTAATTTGGGCTGTGTGAGAGCGTAGAGAGGAGAGAGGGGCCCTGCAATTCTCCACACTCCCTTTTACTGAGCGGGGAAGTGGCGGGTGAGAGAGAAGCTGTTGCCATGGCTACGTGCTGGCAGCTTCTGTCCTTGTGTTTGGAGAGCACTGGCTGTTCCCTCTCTACTCAACGCCTGGGAGGGAGGAGAGAGGAGGGAGGGAGGGACGAGAGGAGGTGAGGGAGAAGGAGGTGAGTGGAGGACGGAGGTGAGGGGGGAGAGTCTGGGAGGGGTCGAGCTGCCAAAGGGGAACAACACGA
Organism: Trachinotus anak; assembly: GCF_046630095.1. NCBI lineage: Eukaryota > Metazoa > Chordata > Actinopteri > Carangiformes > Carangidae > Trachinotus > Trachinotus anak. Next base: position 14,088,821 of record NW_027273852.1, read on the forward strand.
GGTCTCTCCGTCACAAAACCAAAGGGCTGCTGGCTTGGAAAAGAGCAACAAAAGAGCAACACTGAGGGCTCTGGTGGCTGATCAGCCCGTGCTCCACACACACACACACACACATACACACACACGCACACACGCACCAGTGTTGATGACAGGCTTGACAGCAGTGGGGGGATGTAGAGGAGTGGCAGTGGGTAATTGCTTCAGCACTGCCACACAATTCAGGTGTCTCCATTGCCCATATGAGGAGGCTAATCTCACAGCCACTGTTCACTGTGTCCTCTGGTTAAAACTCTCATAGAGCAGACCTTAAGATTTATAATCTCATCATCACACCTTAACAGGTTTGATTCAAGTCACTGCCACTGAGGCCACAGGGAACCCTTCTACACACAAGTGTCAAGATGTTGCATTTTCATTTGGTGGCTTCGTAGATGCCTGATATTTCAATCACAGTCTTTTCAGGGTAATACTTGCAGCTCTTCTTATGTGTGCATAAGTGGGTATTTCAGGATGGTTGTAGTATCACAGGCTCCACCCTGGGTCTTGCCACCCAGTAAGATGATCTAGGTAATGGATAGCTGTGGAATGGACACAATACGGCGCTAGCACTTTTAAAACACACAAGTCTCCTTGATACTTTTCTAGTTGCTCCTTCATCCTCTTAAGCTCAGGAGCTGTAGTTACTTTGTCAACTAATCCAAACTATTTCCATCTCTTTGTACCTTCTTTTGTCTTATCTTATTTACAGAGTAGAAAATGTGAGAGGTTTGCTACAATCACCCTCTTCCTTGAATGTGTCCCTATGCCTATCACAGCTTGCTTGTTTGGGACTCTGTGTGTGTGTGTGTGTGTCTCTGTGTTAAAGTTCATTCTAGGAGTGAATATGTGTGCAAGAGTTTTGCGGTTGCTATTAGACACAGCAGGCTGAGGCCCTGGTGGTCATGCTGAAGCGTCCACCCCCCCCACACCCAACCCCACCCCCCTGGCAGGAGGCTGACCTTGGCAGGGCCTGACAGAGAGCTGGCCTGGAGGGGGATCCACGGAGCTCCACGCCAGCCCACTGAGCCAACCCACTCAGTCTGTGCAGGTGTACTGACGCCTGGACAAACACATGCACACACACATGCACGCTTGCATGCATTGCCACTAGACCAGGGGAGGCCCCCTGAGCAAGCAGATGTCCTAGTGCTCCATTTTCTTCTGGATTCCTCATAGTCATTCTTTTTTTCTCTCTATTTTGTTATGCATTTTACTTCATTTTGTCTTTCATCATTGCTAACTCTCATTTTCTCTTCCATCTCCTTTTTATTATCTGATAATCTTACTGTATTTATGATTTACATTGTACTTGCAGACCCTTCTTCGCTTAATGCCATGATGCCTAGTGGGAACTAAAAGGCCACAGAAACATGGCTAAATCTCACTAGGTAACGGTGCTATATATAAGAATGTGAACCAATATTAAAGTATTGATTGCTTTTATTATTGCCATTGTGAATTGATTGTAAACTAAAATAAAAAATGAGATCCTTGCCTATAACAGCCTGTGGACTGATTTTTATATTAGGGACTTGGGGTGAATTTTCCTGTGACATTTATGCCGGCTCCTGACTGCTTTGCCTCAATGCCTCTTTTCCGCTCCCCCTCAGTGACATTAGCTTACAAATTAAGTCAACAAACTTCCAACTCACAGCATAAAGCAAAACATCTGTTATTTAGAAATTGTTACCTTGTAGATTTCATATGCATTATCTCCAGTCGAACGATACTCAACTCACTCCAACTCACTCAACTAGTGGTAATTTAGGATACTTGTTGTCTCAGCCCACTACCAGACCCATTTAATACAGTAATGTTAGTCACAGTTTAGTCTTGCATAGCCAGACCTGGTCTATGGTTGCAAACATAGTTTATTATTAAACCATAATATTGATGTGACTTTAGTTACCTCTTCTATCAAAATGATGCCAGTTGATTATGTTCTCATGTATGTGATGTCACTGTCTTGGTCGATGCCTGGGATGCTAACTTGCACCTCCCAATGGTATGTGAGGATGCATGCAAGCAACAGAATTGTGGCCACAGTTCATTTAATGGCCAATGTTACATATAGTACCTTTAAGTTTTACATTCTATTGTCTTTTATTTTTAAGCACAAGATCATTTCAAATATTTCTCATAGTTTAATGAACCAGCCAGTGTTTCTACACGTCATCTGTCATTAGTTAATGACAGATGCACATGTAGAAATTGATCTATAAATGCATGTATGAATCAATAATTTACTTCATATAGCTCTTTTCAACAGTGATCATTATTATAACATCCATGTAGCAGAATATTGTATGACTTAAGAGAGGCTAATTCATCTGGGAGCCTGGATACATCTAACGTGGAGGTCCCAGTGGAGGTATAAACCTAAGATAAACCTATAAGATCTGCTACATACTGATGCGATAGAGTGCATCCTCTTGAGTTATACACACTGCAACCACCTCCTTGTCCAAACCCTCATCTGGCATCGTTTACTGTAGAAATTCAGCAATCTGTTGAAAGAAGTCATCAAAATTACATTAAATTACTTCAAAGTCACCATGGTATTGCATCATGTAAAACGTGGCCCCTCTGAATCAGCTGCAGCACAGAACAAAACACAACATGCATTTCTTGTTAACTATACAGCAGTGAAGATACCAAGTTATGAATTAATAAGAAGGTAAGGAAAATGAAGGTATATGCATAGAAGGCAACAATCTGGACTATTTACAGACATATAAAGACTTGTTATGCAACAAACCAATACAAAAGTCTAATCATATAAAATAATTGCAGGAAGAAACAAAAAAAACAGACACTCTGCAGTAATTTTTTCACTCCCTGATGAAGTTGAAGTGTTAGACTTGTGTCAAAAAGTCTCCTGCTCAAACATATGTTTTGCTTATTTTGACTTCACTTGGATGTTTGACCTTCACTGTACACAATGATGTATGTGCAGAGTTTTCACATTCATCTTCTTAAAGAGGAAGGTTATCTGTTCTCACTTTAAATCTCAGTTTAAGACGCGGATGTACCAGCACAATTTTGTGACATTGCAACTAGTTTATAAGCCAATTATGGTCCAATATGCAACTTGCACAAGTGTGATGTGGAAACTTGAAACTGCCTGTGAAAGATACTTGCGTATTCATAGATCCTATTTTCCAAAGTAGTTAATTGAACATTTTTGTGGAAAAAAAACATCACAGAATTTATGATTCCAGGCAGATTATTTTCTGAATCTTTAAAGATGATGACATGAAAAAAATATCTTACATGACAGTCATGACAGATGGTTGTATATCCCTGACTGTCACATGTCTTTTTTAATGTTTCTGTAATGTGCTGTAAGAACAGAAGTGACACAAACATGTTATTTCCTGTTTGAGCAAGGCTGCAACAAACATGAAACCTTGCTTTGGCATGTAATTAAAGAAGAATTGTGACTAGGATTGTATACAGTTGTGAGTTGCCACATTTACTTGGGTTTTCTGGAGGTTCAGTCAACAATGAGATACAGATTTCGGCTAAATCAAGCAAGTGTGCTGTAGAAATGTTGTCAGTGCAGTTGTACAAAAAGCCAGAGTGGAGCTTTGCACCAAAAATACTGTGAAATCGACAGCAGGAGAAACCTCCCTTAAAAAAAAATCAGTGTAATCTTCAGCACAGAGAGAGTCACAACATGCATCATTGCCCAAAGTTTTGTTGAAATTGTAAAAGATTTTGTGCATGACAGGCAGGCAGTGAGATGAAGAGGCTGGGGCCAATCCATCCATTGTACTTCTCGGATTTCATTTTGGAGGACAGAAAACCTTGACTTGTGAAGCTGAGCGCAAGTGTTTCTCATTTCATGTCTGTAGCCCTATTGTGTTGGGCATTCACAGTGAGAATAGAGTGCGACTGCAGAGGATAAAGAGAAGCTCCAGAGGTGAGCACTTTATTGCCTACAAACTTGGGCTGCCTGACAGTATGAATATGTATATATTCTTGTCCATCCTATTTTCAAGGTTTCAAGATGATTCTTCACTTTTGAATTTCTTACAGCCACTTTACTTTTTATGTTTTATTCTTTTTATCTTTCTATTCAAATCCTGTCAGTTTTATCACTCTTTTATTATTGTAGTCAGAGCCTATGAAATATTTGAAAGTGAACCATACATTATAGTTCACTTTGTGTCGTCTCCCTAAAAAGGAAAAGGAAATAGTATTAAGGCGACTGTGGCTCAGGTGGTAGAGCAGGTTGTCTCACCTCTTTGGATAATGGTTAATAGATTAAGTAATAGTTTTTTATTGATACGTATTAATTATAGTCACTCTAACTCATCAACAAAAAGAGAATGTTCTCCATTTCTTGAGCGTGTTTTCCTCCCCCTGTTTTCACCGCCCTCCCTTCCTCCTGACTGTGCAGTAACAGGTTGTTTAGCTTCTCTGCTCCCTACTTCCTCGTCTGGCATGTCTGTTCTTTCAGTCCAGAGTCCAAAGTTCAGCCAGAGACAACAGGAGGGGAGCATCACATCGCTCACTCGTAGCACTTCACAACACACACACACACACACACAAACACACACACACATACACACACCCACGGATAAACACAATTCTCATTTTTCTGCGAAGTCAAATACAGGCTCCTTTAGCACAGTAAGAACGCTCGCCCCCTCAGCATAGACATTTTGTAGTGTGTGACTAAATGATGAATGGTGTTACAATAATTTGATGAGATTGGGTCAGATGATGCAAGGGAGAAGTGTGTAATGATAATGCTCTTTTTGATGTCTTACAGCTTATTATGCCACACCACAAATGATCCCCCTAGACACCCACGCGGTCTTTGAACCGCTCCCACCCAAGGGTGATGCATTAGCAACCTGTCTGGAGTTGGCGTAGCCTTAGGAGAGGTGCTTGTGTCTCAGGTGTTTAATAAGCCCTACTGGGGGCGACAAGATGAAGCTGGGGGCCCTGACTCGAGCACCCAACCCCCTTCAGATACCTCCCTCCACATGCCCGATCCACCCTTGCTGTGACCCTTCCCCCATGTCCCTCAGACCATCTCCCATCATCCTCTTTTATTCTTCCTCCTCTTCAAACTGTCCTTGGCAGACCACTGTAACAACCCCCCCCCCCCAACCCCCGCAACCCAAACCCAAACCCCAACATCTTTTCCATCCACAACCTCTCTTCCACCACCCTGAAAATGCTTGTTTGCGCTCCACTCTGCCTGCCTTGCTTCAACACATGCCAGGACTCCTCAGGCACCAGTTACACAGTGAGGATTTTATTTGAAAGAGCTCCTCAGGACGTCATTACAAGGATCATCACCGGGCCTCATGGCTGATGTTACATTAGTGTTCCATCACACATGCAGCCTTCAAAGCGCCTATTAACTAGCCAGCCCTCTCATCGCACAAATCAGAATTTTTCCTGTCAGATTGGTAATATCACATTAATCTGTAATTGACCATTCTCATGTATTACACTCCAGATCAAAGGGTGAATAACCATATGTGAAGTGTCTGTGATTTTTATCCAATTGCACAGAATCGTGCAGATTTTAAAACAACAGGTAAGGGCAGAGCAGGTATGTGAAATGAGAGGAGACTGACAGTGGAAGAAGTCTGTTAGTGTTTTGCAACCAAATCCTGCTGCAATGTTTTCAAATGTCACAGACTTGATATTTTCACACGGCCTCAGTTGCATGACCCCTTCAGTTAGTCAGTAATATCCCACATTATTGAGTATTTTATTTATATGCATGTTTTTTGCCTCATGTTGTAGTTGATCACATGGAAGCTAAACAGCCTTTCTATAGGTTTACTGATGGTAGGAACTGTGTAACACAGACTCATTTCACTCCTATCCTGTAACAAAATGGAGAAACTGATGTGCGTCTCTCAGTTATCCTGGTACCAGCTGTTATATGGTTCTTTAAATGTATTTAAACATATAATCTTTAGAAAATTATGTCTAAAGTCATCAGATCATTAGCTGCCATAAAACTCATTATCAAAATGCTTGAAAAAAAAAACCCACCTTTAAAACGTTGACCCAGCTGATTAGATACATATTTTGTAATTATTCACCATTACGATTTTCATCACGGCCAGATCTTCCCTCATCTCCCCCCGTCCTTCCATTCATCCATTCATTCAACCAACCCCTCTTCACATTGGACACTCAGAGCCACTCCTATCGAGGCAGCCAGAAAATACTTCTTAATTCACCCACACACAATCACCCACCTCCACCTCTCTATCCAGCAAATACAACCTTATTAATCTAGTCTCTCTGTCCCTCCGTCTCTTTTGTTCCATCCTCTCGTCTCCACCCAACCATTTCATCCTCCATTCATTGCAAACACAAGACATACAGTACTATCTGGCGTGAAACAGAATGAATATTAAGTGGGTAGCAGTTGGATCAGCATTACTCTACTACTGTAAATAGTCTTTTTTCCCTCTCTCGCCATCATCTCTGGCTCTCTCTGGCTCATCTCGGCACCTCCAGCCTCCCGATAAAGCCTGCGCCATGTAAAGTGGTATGAGCTCCATCAGCCATGCAGATGAGTCCTGGTTCCTTTACCTTAATTAGAGCTCCCAGGGGACTGGCTGTGGGCGCTCAGCAGCATCAGCATCAGCCTCTCATACCACAGAGATACCTTTCATCAAGCCGGAGAACACCAGGAGGAAAACTGACATGGGTACAAGAGGCTCAGGCACTATACAGAGGAGAATTTAAAAGCAGTCATTATGTGGAAATGTTCCAGCATGTTATTCAAGGCTAGTCACTTAAACAGCAGGCAGAAATGTGACATTTTACTGTAGGAACAGAGACTAAAACCCAACAGAGAGGAGGACAATAGCAGCTCTATTATCCATACAAACTGACAAATATGTTGTGAGAATTTAGCCAGTTAGAACTGGAATGACAAGTTGATTAATTAATAAATCAATCACGAAAAATTTAACTGTAACAATTTTGATAATCAGTCAGTTGTTTCAGTAATTTTCTTAAGTAAGAAATGCCTAAGAGTCGCTGCTTTCAGCTTCTATGATGTGAGTATTTTTTGTTTTTCCTAGACTTCCACGACAACTTTCAGTATTAGACTGACAGTCAGACAAGACAAGCCACCTGAATAATATCACTTTGAATATACTCGTTGTTCTATGTCTATCTGAAATGTTATAGAACAAACTATAAATCAATGAATTAAAAAAAAAATCAATAATCAATAACAACAGTCCCTTAGATATATACCCAATATATGGGTATGTTTACATCTGTGATTGTTTTAAAAGCAGGTGTAAATAAGTAGACCTGTATTCTGATCATTATAAGAGAAATATATTTAAATGTAATCCACAAATCTTCATATCTTTACATAGCCTGTATAAGCTATTGTAACTAAGATTTACAATTTAACTACTACGGCCGTTCATTCTCTTGTTTAATCAATTAAACATTTGGTCTATAAAACCTCACAAAACTGTTAAAAATGGCCATCACCGTTTTCTACAGCCCAGTGTGATATCAATGAATTTCCTTTTTTTTTTTGTGGTCTACTGTTAAAAATGTCTAATATGACGGGGGAAAGCAGCAAATCCTCACATTTAAAAAGCTGAAACAATCCCATTTTGGGCATTTTGCTTGAAAATGACCTAAAGGAGTAATTAATCATCAAAAATAGTTATTGTTGCGACTTTAAACAGAATAAATCAAATGTTTTGGTTAAAATAATTTTTAAAATGTAGCTTACTTAAACTTACACTAAGTACCAAACGGGAACATCTGACATTATCACAGCGTGTGGGCTTACAAAGACTTATCAGACGGTTCATTCTCTGTAAATATCACACCACTTAACCAACAGGCTATGTTGTAAGTCAAACTGAGTTGAAGTTGTTCACTAAATCCCCTGCTCTGTGCACACCTTCCTCTCCGGCCCCTTTAAACGGGGAGGTGCTCCGGTGCTCACCCCCCAGACCGGGGCTCTCCGCTGTTCTCCGGGAGGGGTAGAGAGGGAGTTCGGGCTGGCTGAGAGCGGACGCGTCGGAAACCTCCCCGGAGGGGCCCCGTGTAATTCGATGCATGCTGTTAAAGCTTAGAGTATATTGTCTTCCCTTTGCTTATGAAGCCTCCACCCACCGGCCCACCCTACATTTAGCGGATCATGTGACTCGGGGTAAGTCATTTGCAAGTACAACAGTTCTCTGTGCGCTCCCATTCATTTCCTGAGAACTGCCTAAGCTGAGCAGCTGAGAGGCAGAAGGGGAGGGAGCTGCTCACTTACATACACTCACTCACTCACTCACTCACACACACACACACACACACACACACACACATACACACACACATTATCACACACACACGTACATACACGCAGAGTGAGAGGAGAGAAGAGGAGAGGAGAGGGAGAGGAGGAGAGGAGACAGAGAGGACTGTAGAAAGGAAAACAGTGTCCCAGTCTCCACGGCTCTGCAGCTTCTGACAAGGTCTGTGCATTTTTCTCGTCCTGTTCCTCTGCTGGCTGCTGCTGTGTGCTTCATTTGTCACGTTGCTGGGCTTTGTGCTTGTGTTCAGTGCGTCTCGTTCAGCTGTCATTGCTCTGTCAAAGCAGATGACAACTCAGATCACCTATGGCATTGTGTCTGGTGTATGTCAGTGGGGGGAAATAAGAGACCCTGCGTGGTGCTGACTGGACATGTAACACTTATTCCCCACGTAAATTCATAAGCTGTCATGACAAGAAAGAAAAAAGTGATTATACACTGAATGGCTGCGGGCATCCTGACTTTACAGTGCCGGCACCGGTTGTGAAATCTCTTATGTGTCACTTATTTACTTGTAAAGCAACTTCAAAACACATCAGCTGAGCAGTGCAGCAGTGTTGTAGAATAACACTGACTGGATGTCTTGGTGGGGAATATGAGAGTGTGAAGTGAGACAGCACCACACCAAACTCTCTCAGCACTTCTCACTGGAAAAAGTTTGCTGCTTGTCAGAGTTTTGAGACTGCCTTAAGAGAGTTGTGTGTGTGTGTGTGTGTGGGTGTGCATTTGTGTGAAGCATTGTAGTGTGTGTGTGTGTGTGTGTGTGTATGAGACAGGCTTGTTTGCCTACCGTAGCCTACGGTAGCAGCTTAGAGACAGAGAGAGGAGGCTGTTAGCAACGGGTTAAACATTAGGAGGCTCGGGTAGCGGAGGAAGGACACTGGGGGGGGGGGGTCTCTCTGTGTGTGTGTGTGTGGGAGTGTTGCAGGGGTGGTGTCTTGGATGTCATCGGCAGCGCTCTCACTTCCAGGGTAATAGTCATTGGTATTGATGGGTGGCTGTCAGAGAGGCAGAGAGCCACCAGGCTAGGGAGAGTGGCCGGGGGCTGGCCCTTGGCTGTTATTTTCAATTACAGGGGACCGGGGCAGAGCTGACAGCAAAGGCATTTGTACATCCAGCAAGGGGGAGGAGGAGGGTGTGTGGGGGGAAGTGGTGGCAAGAGGAGGGGAGGGAGGGAGCAAGAGAGCAGGAGGGAGGGAGGGAAGAAGGGAGGGAGGGAGCGAGAAAGGTGGGAGGGGGATGAGACTCTGGCCTCTGCTCCTGGGTTTGATGTGGAAACTGAGCACTGACCTCTGTGACTTTACCCCCGCGTTGTCGAGAGGCCCTGCTTTGCCTTTAACTGTGTAACAGCCGTAGGGTGTGCGTTTGTGTATGTGTGTTTAAGTGGGGGTGCCATCAACAAGATAGAGAGAGAAAAAAAAGAGGGGGGTAGGGTTATGTGTGTGTGTGGACGAGACCCCCTGCAGCTCACGGATGTTCAGCGAGTGAGATTAGTGCCCATTTAAACTCTCACTTAAATCCATTTACAAAGGGCCTTTCTCCCCGTGCATGAATAAGCAGGCTGATATTACCACACATGTAGAGTAGACTCCATAGTTCACTGTAAAGAAGAATCATAGTGGACCATTGAAACAGGCAACATATAAATATTTGCTGGCACTGATGAACAAATCGGTGAAGACTGCTCTGAGGAGGTGATACTTGAAAATAATATCATCATTGTGCAGGGTGTTTCTGCGATAACGACACCATTCGTGACGACATGATGAAATGCTGGAGAATACTTCAATGCTAATTGCTGCAATATTGAACAACATGTCTGTGGTTAAGGCGTCGTAATCAGCACTAGATGATGTTCCTACTATTTGGGGTGTTCGAACAAATCTTTAACACTGAGTCATTAAGCTGAACTGACTATAATGAATCATCATTGTGACTGAGAGAACGATTGACAGCTGAAAAAGTTACAGAAATAAACATAATAGGCGTCTGCGCTATTAACCATAGCTACTACTTGTTGTTGTATTGAACCAAATGTAACAGCCTAACAGATTGAGCGGACTATTGTACTGGAGACAGCCGCAATCATCACTGAACATCATGACAATGTGAATGGCGATGTGTTCGCTTACTGATCTACAAAATGAAGTGCATTTGAACGGCGACGCATTTGCAAAATGTATACGAGCTACATAGTGATTGTGAATCTTTGAACTGGACTCAAAGTGATTTGCTGCTGTTTTCTCACAACATTTTCCGTGCAATTTCATAATCAGTTGATTTAATCTGAGACGTATCTTAAACCAAACGAACATTGATCCCTTTCTTTTCCCCATCGTGTCATGGAGTACGCCTGGTCACTTATTCCAACATCATTTGTTGTTTCACCATGCCCACTAGAGCAAAACATATGATCTGATGCCACCGTTGGCATGGCAACATGTTTGGTGTTTGGCAGCACCTAAATGCTGTGGTAAAGTTTTGGTTAGGTTTAGGCACAAAAACAACTTGGTTACTTAGAACTTGTCGGTTTAAGGGAAGATCATGGTTTGGGTTTAAATTACTGCTTTGTTAAGGTTAAGGGAACCTAAGTGTCAGGTTTAAAGTGACAACCACCATATTAAGGCTATGGAACAATCGTGGTGATGGTAGTTGGATCTCGGTAGGAATGGGAAACAGACAGCAGTCTCCCATGTTAAAGTCCGAGGTCTCACTGACCCGTCCATCCACCCCGACTTCCTCCCTCTGTGGACTTTGTTGCTCTATCATAACATCACACTGCTTTTTTCTTTTGCTCCCAATGGACCATAGTCATAGTTCCCACAGCCACTAGAAGGTTTTATCACTTGAAGGTGAATGTGTGTTGTGTTCAGGTATTTGCTGTCATTTCTCTTTGGTCGACATGTGCCAGTGTAAAATGTCTGTTTAGTTGTTCAGACCACACATCAGCTGTTGTTGTCTTTGGCTGACCTTGTACTCAACCAGGCATTTCAGCTTGAGGTGGTTAAATAAGTTTGTTGCCCTCACTGGTACCCATACAGGTATTATCATGAACAGTATGATGCAGCATACCTCTAGTTCCCCCCCCCCCACAACTGCATCAAACTGCTGCTGCCACACTGATTCCTTCAATGGCTCAACCCCCACCCCATGACATGGTCCAAGGGCTTATGATAGAGATCAGTGCAGGTGGGGGGGACTCAATTAAAAAGCCAATCACCCAGGGATAGACTCTATCTGTCCATCAACACCGCTCTGCCCAGCACATTTAATTGCTCGGCAGGATTCCCCCACTAAAGGCATCATCTGTCTGCCACAGATCACAACACACAAATTGGGCGCTTGTTGACAGATTGAATCTTTCAGGAAGGAGTGCCGTACTCTTGGGTGTGCACTCCAACAACAGGCAGGCTCACTGTCTTATTCAGGGAGATGTGAAACTACCCTGTATTACCACTAATCAGCTGGGTTAACTGCTGGCATATTGACTGACTGCTGTATCATTGATCCAGGTGGGTGTTATGGAGTCTATTGCCATTGATTGCAGATAGACTGCAGTGCATGGTATGGTACGTTTGGATTCCTGATTCTAAGTCAAGGGAATTTGACTGGGTGGAGGGATACTCAAGGTGCATTGTGGGATATCCTATGGGCCTTGGTTTACAGAGGTGCTGTTGCATCTCCAGAGCTCTCAAACCCAACCGCTCAGGAAACCGCTGTATGCAAAGACCCTGAAACATACATACATAGCCACACACACCAACCCACAGGTTCTTACAATAGATTAGTATGTCAAGGTGATGCGTATACAATGTGTGAAACAGACAGCAGCCAAATAGATGACTTTGCATATTGATAGATGTACCTGTCACAAAGCAAAGTAAATCAACAGGACAAAGAGGTCACAGCTCGCGAGGGTTAAACATCCAAAACATCTGCAGATGCTGCTGCTGTTTCATTCTCACTAGTAAGACATGTGCTGGTAGTTATGTTGAACTTGCTTCGCATGAAAAAAAGACTAATATTTGTAGGTGATAGCTGCGAACTGAACTCCCCGTGCTGTTATTTCATCATGTTAGAAGATGACAAAATGTTCTTTTCCCTTTGCGTTTTCTCCTGTGGATTCAACCTTTGACCCCAGTGGCCAGCCCACGTTTGTTTACCAAAATTGAGTTAAAGGGTGTACAAAGAGTGCCAGAGCATGTGTGTTTTGTGACTAAGTGAGTGAGAGAGAGAGAGAGAGAGAAAGAAAGAGAGAGAGAGAGAGAGCGAGAGCATGGAAAGTATTGTGCAAAAGTGGTGACTCCAAGGTTGAAAATCTAAATAGTGAACACAAACAGAAAGAACTACAGGCTAACATGGATGATTACAACTTGTCAAACATCACTGTGAGTATTTTGAATTTTTGCTGCATTCCTCTGTTGAATACATAGAAGGAGCCGCTCAAGAGAAACCAAGCTTATCTTTTGATAGAAAAAGGAAATGTCTTCAAACGACAAACAGATGTAAGTGGAGGTAGATTTTTAGATGATTTTGTCTGACCAAAGCACTGATCCAAGTTTTGCTCTAGTAATGACACCGTCTCTAGAGCTGCACACTCAGTGCTTACTGGAAATGACTCATATGTTCAAGGCTTTGCCCCCAGACTCTGATTTAAAGTTGCTCTACATGTTTCCATGGCTAGGATGGAAAGGTATGTCAATCTGTCCCTCTGTGGTAACGTTTCCTCTTTCAACCAAGTGTCTTGTTTTGCTTCGGCCAAATATGGTGGGTTAACAGAAAGAGGGAGAAAAGGAAGGAAGCCAAGAAAAGAGGATGGAAGAGCATTCAAAGTCAGCATTTTCAGATTGTTTTGGACCATTTTGAGCTGGTTTTACAAGAGTTTCCCTTCACTGAATCGTTGGGTCGCTGCATCTCCTCCAGCCTCGGTGCAGATGGATTCAGCAGACCTGCACAAGGATGCTGCACGGATCACAGTGAACTTTGTATACAGTTGTACTGTAGGTCAACTGCTGGGAGAGGAAATTATGCAAACAACATGTGGAATCCATTTGGGGGGTGCCTGTGGCATTCCACGGGCTCTTTGGCTTTAACACAACCGAGTGTCGGTTCATGCTATGCGGCATGACTGCTCTTGATTAGCCGCTTCAACCAGGTATCAATGCGGCACAGCATCAGTTGAAATAGAGAGGAAAAATAATCGAAGTGAAGGCATGAGTAGATGAGTAATAGAGGTAAACACAGCTGCTGGCTTTTATTGAGTGGTGTTGGAGAGCTGGAATGGGTCAAACCAAGGGGAAAAACTCAGCGAGCGAAAATAACTGCGCGCACATTTGATGTAATAAGTGTCAGTGTGTAGGAATGTTTTGGTTGGTCCGTTATTGTCTGTTTCCATATGCTGTGTGTTGGGGTGGATTTGGTTGTGTCAGCACAAAGTGAGGTTAGATAGGGTAGGCACTTCGTGATGCTGCATCAAGAGGACTCTGCAAGACTATTAAACACTAAGGCAAATGCATGCGTGCCTGTGTGTGAGTGTGTATGTGCCTCCATGCATGCGTTTGTTTGTATCACAAGAGATAGCGAGTGAGAAGAAAGGGCAGAGGGAGAGAGCTGAGAAGAAAAGTGTGTGTTTAAGTGTTTGAGCTGCTATTATTTCTACGTGAGTTGCTTACAGTAGATGCTGTAGATGAGTCAGTGTATTGGTGCCTGTGCATGTTCACATTGTGTGCAATTATTGTAAAACATCTAGGTCGATCTTTAAGAGTGCATGTGAGTGCACATGTGCTGTGATGCATTCAGTAGCCAAGCTATTGTGAGTAGTATGTACACAGTCCATATGTTGGGGGAGGGTGGGGAAATTGCTCACACACACACACACACACACACACACACATTCAGACATACATGTTAGAACACAAGCACACACACACACACACATACGCTACCAGAGCCTAGGGGGATAAAAGGCAGTAGCCTACTCAAAGAATCCCCCATTAGAGCAGGAGTGTACTGTCATTCCTTGGGGAGGGGAGGAGGAAGAGAGAGAGTATGTGGGTGGTTGGCGGTGATAGTGGTGGTGGGAAGGATGCAGGTTATTGTGAGGATGCTAATCTAATGCAACCCACCTCCCTGTAAGGGCAGCCGATGAGAGCAGGGTTTCGCTCTGACCCCCAGTTTCAGAAAGCAGAGAGCAGCTATAACCTTTGCAAGAGAGGAGCAATGGCTGAGTGCTGTGATTCACTTGCTTATACCTTCATGTATATTCTCCTGGGCTTTCATTCCAAACACACTGGCTGTAATATTTGATATTTCTCTGTTTTTGTCATGGTCTCCTCACACTGGAGCAGTTAAACCATTCAGACGAAAAATATTCACCGGGGTTCCAGTATTTTATTGACTGTGAAATCAGTACAGGACTGTGCCCACGATGCACCTGTGTCAGTTTGTGATAATTATTAAGTGCTGCAGTGTGGTCACCTCAGTCCAGGACCTGTGCACTGAGACTAAATAAGAGGCGAGAACAGATTCACTTAGTGCATTTTTCATTGATCCACTGGAGCTAACCTCTTTCTCTTTATCTCCCTCTCTGTCATGCACACATACAGCGTGGACCTACAGTGTGTAAACCTCTACATAAACAAAAAGAATATTGCAGTGTCTTTCTAAGAGGCTGTGCCAATTACTCCATGTGTTTATCCGGGTTTGCTCAGCTCCACCTCCCCCTCCTTTGGTACAAGTGAGGTTTTTGTGTCAGAGGCTATTTTAGATGCACAGCCACTGACCCTACTGCATTTACTGAGATGTGTGTGTGTGTTTGTGTGTGTGCGTGCGTGTGTGAAGGGTGTTCTAGAGAGGTCACCCGATTATGTTGAAACAGGAAGACATCATAGTGTATTGGCGCTTTAGGAGCTGTTTTGTGGCATCTGTTTGTGGTTTCTTCAGAGCGGAACTCGATCCAGCCCTGGCGCAAAATATTTAACTTATTATTTCTCACGATTACATCAAAATGATTTTCAATTGGATATAAACTGCTTAGGATAGTGTCACAAATTGCTTTGACTTCTGAGTCAAAGCTCACTTGAGTAATGCCACCTCACTTTAGAGCTGTCACGGTCACAGCTTGTTTAGCTGTTTCTCTGCTGCATTTGAGGCACATGATGCAAGAGGATGTCAGACTCTTCTGTTTACCTCTCTCCGGAGCACTGTGGAGGAGTGTGTGTGTGTGTGTGTGTGTGTGTGTGTGTGTGTGTTCAACTGTGCATGTTTCATGTGCATGCATCTTTGTGTTTGTGTGAGTGTGTGTGTATGTGTGTGTGCATACTGTAGGTGTGTGTGGGAGGCTGTTTGTGTTGAATGGGCATCTATATTCTTCTTCCATGAGCAGAGCTGCAATATTGAGAGACAGAGTTTTGTGTGTGTGTGTCTAAGATAAATATGGTTCATTGTGGGTGCAGGCAAAGGTCACAAGGTTTGTGTGTGTGTGTGTGTGTGTTAGTGTGTGTGTGTGT
This sequence comes from Trachinotus anak, assembly GCF_046630095.1. Taxonomy (NCBI): domain Eukaryota; kingdom Metazoa; phylum Chordata; class Actinopteri; order Carangiformes; family Carangidae; genus Trachinotus; species Trachinotus anak. The sequence goes on from NW_027273852.1 coordinate 14,104,695, forward strand.
GTGTGTGTGTGTTTGTGTGTGTGTGTGTGTGTGTGTGTGTGTGTGTGTGTGTGTGTGTGTGTGTGTGTGTGTTTGTGCAGTAGCCAGATTGTAGAGCAGAGCAGGGGCTCAGGAAGTCGTCTTCATAAGAAGTGCGTTGACACGCAGACAGAGACACAGACACAGACAAACCAGACGGCGACCGACTCTTCTTTTCGCTTTGAGTGTTTCCTCTCAGAATAAATAGCTTCTTCATTTCCCACAGTTTCACAAGACCTTAGACGGCTTATGTGGTAGCAGTGGAGGTGGGGATCTTTCACAAAGAAAAAGTCACAGAAAAGATAATTATAAAATTCACAAAATATTTCCCTTTGTCATGTTAAAAACTGATATTTTAGAAATGTATAGGTGTTGTCATCCTAACATTTGATACTTTAAAGAGACACTCGAGACATACAGTATCTGATTGCGGTATTATGACAACTTGTGTTGAACCAATGAATGTGTTTGGGCTGATTTTTAAAGCGTGTATATGTGGTGTCCACTCAGCAAAGTATTCTTACAAATTATTTTCATGCATGTGTGTGCGTGTGTGTATGTGTGTGTGCTGGTGAGGGCAGTGGACTTGAGCTGCATCCGGCAACCTCATCCCCCTCATCCCGACAGGATTACTGACACAGGATCCCCCTGCCCCTGGCAGAAATAGCAAGGACCCAAGGGCAATCCACCAGAATATGGGAACTTCCGTGGGCCTTGCTTGTGAGTGCGAGTGTGTGTGTGTGTGTGTGTGTGTGTGGTTTGTGTTGTGTTGTGTGTGTTGTATGAGTATTTACATGGGTATCGACTCTATAAAAGGAGCTGGTTTCCTCCCAGGTGCTGAGCTCCCTGACTCAAGAGCCTGGGTTTACTGCACTCACACGTATATGCGTATACACACACACACACACACACACACACACACACACACACAAATGCACACTCACAGAGACAAATTATCCTATCTGACTCTTCATTTGTTGCTCCAGTTGTAGAGAAAGTGTATATTAGACTGCCTACTGTATATAAGACTGTATACTGTATATAAGACTGTATACTGTATATGAGACTGTGTACTGTATATGAGACTGTGTACTGTATATGAGACTGTGTACTGTATATGAAGGACGTTTTTGTATTAGTTGTTTACAGGAACTTGCATAATAAGGAGTGCAGGAGTAAAAAAAAAAAAAGAATTGGCACACCACATTGTTGCTGAGCTGATTTTCACATACTGTATCAAGCCGCTCATTTACTTTCTCCACTATGATAAAATACACGTTAAATACAATGGTGTGTAATTTAAACTCCACAGGAAGAGTTCCACAGTGTACCTGTTTTCCTACACTGGGTCACAAACATACTTTTTTTTTTTCTTGAGGCTGTTTCACCACAATGGAGCTTGATTTGTATTCTAAAGTACACATCAGTCAAATCAATACTCACCCTTTGCTATCTCCATTCAGCCTGTGCGATTGGTTTTGGTGTCCATCTTTGGGGCTGTCTCAGTCTATTTTCCCCAGAGTCTTTGGTTCTATAGATGCCTAGTTTTTCTTAACCATGGCATTTTATTGACAAGCATTTTGTCAATAATATCCCCATTCACAACCTAAGTGTGGTCATGCAATGCACTCATTAACCCAAGAGTCTGTTTGTGAGCGTCAGTGCTGTATTTTGTCGCTGGTGACAGGCTCTTTAAATAAAACGATCCTTTATTATGTGATTATCGTACTTCCGACTTTTGTGACGTCAAGAACCAGAACCATTAGATGGTTTCTGAATTGCTGGCTACATGGCTTGAGTGCGACAGGGGGGTCCAGTCACTCATGGCTCCCACATCAAATTCAACAACAGGTGAAGCTCGGATAGAATTGAACAGATGCAGTATGACATTCAGTTTAACTTGATGGGACCTGATAAGCTCCCCAAGTTTGTCTGTACACCCCAGAGATGAGAACATCCAACACATGAGAAGTGTATTCTGTCTAATAATAGCTGTGAAGAGAGCTGCGTTGTCCCCCCGTGGAACTGATTTATTCCCAGAGGAAAAGGACAGGGCGTTTTAAGTGCATCAGATGAGTGCATCTCTAAGGGGATTTTTACCCTAAAGGAAACATTTTTTTCTCTTATTTCAAAGGGTAGTGCACATTAACTGGTTTGATGCCATTGTACTTCTCGGGGGTTAGAGAAGTCCACGCTTCTATGAGCAGTGAGGTAGCAGTGCTCTGCTCTCTTGAGCCCTGTTCAAAAATGTCCCAGAAGCATCCGAAAGACTTCGCTTGCTGCTCCTGCCAAGGAAAATACGGCTTATGAAATGGAAATTCTGAGACCATTCACAGAGTGCCAGGAATGATTAGAAAAAAAAAAGAAAGACTATGTCCATCTCAGTACATCTAGGAGTGAAGTCGTAGGGAAAACACACATCTCCACCTTTCTAACATAGACACATATGGAACAAACAGCATCAGCACTGTTTACCCGGTCTGGGCTGTTTGGAGTTGGGACGTTGTTAAAGGGCAAGGCCACCAATTTTATACACAAAGATCAGTAAGGTTATGTTGTTGCTCGTCTTCTGAAGCTCTTCAGATTTTAGGTTATCAAATCTGATACACGAAGCCCTGATGATGAACTCTGGAATTCAGTTTGAAAGACGTAAACATTTACCAGGCAGAGATGGTCTCATGAAAAAATGAAAATGAAATAATAGGACTGGTTGCATTATTGCAGGATACAGTGTGTTTGAGTGTGAGTTTGATGGATACAAGGGACTTGAAGTCTATTGCCTTGATTTTCTGAGATAATAACATTATGGAAGGAGAACAGCTTTGTGAAGTTTGGACACTTTTAGGGAATTTTGGAGTTCACCCTAAGATTTAGTCTGAACAGAGAAAGAAACACACTGTGGGGGCTCCAGTCAGCCATTTTTGAATTTTACAATTTGATCTTCTTAAAGAGTATCTTGTATGGACAAGACAAAGGCAGACATCAGAAACTACAAACTGTGAAATTTAGAAAAAGGGTTTGATGTTTGAAGGCTAATTAGCTAAGGTGTAAAACCTTTTTGCCCTTTAAAGATGATGGTCACCCTGTGTTTGGACTATTTGGACAAGCCAAAGGGCATCTAAGGTAAGCTGCTTTTAGCAGGACTAGTTTAACTGGTTTAACTTTTTTGTCCTCCATCATCACTAATGTTGAGCAACACAATTGATTTTCCAATTTCAGGAAACTGGTCAGAAAAGTTGGTTTGTTTTTTACCTGTTTTAAATGCACACGTCAAAGAGTCAGATTCTGGTTTCGACCAAATGAGTCGTGCCAGTGTTTTGTCTTTGCAGGGGAGCACTCACCTCTGTGGGTTGAAGGTTTCAGTCTGCTGAACCTTTGACCACACCAGGCGCTGTTATTTGGCTGGGTGCAGTTACTCTTTAAGTAGTAACTCTGCAGGGAAGCATTTGAATGACTCTCAAGACCAGAATGAGGCCAACAAGATGAGGTCACGAACAGACACAGTCTAACATGAAGCAGACTGAGGTTGAGATTGAAATCAGCTGTGATTCAGTTGTGGCACTATTGTGTCTACACTGCGAGCAAACAAGATAAATATGTTTTTTTCTTTTAACATATTAGACCTTCATTTTCCAGGGTCTACAAAAGTGTAACTCAGCCAATTCTCTTCTTCTAGCAAGTGTTTTCTTTGTTACCTGTCTAATGAGCATGCTGTGTGCGTCCTTTGCTTTCACTACTTTTCTAAAAGTTTCTGTGTCTCAAAAGAGAGGAAGTAGAGGAGTTTGCTGGTGAGCGAGTAGATGCAGGCTTGTTATCAGGCCAGTGTGTCACATTGGGGTGTCCAGGGGCACAGAAGAGGGAAGTGAGCTGTGGCAAAGAGGCCAGTGGCGCGCAATACAGGCATAACACAGGAAACGCGCTCATCTCACATCACCTACAGAGCTGTCCTTTTTATGCAATTGCACATGTAGCACTAGTTAACCATTTGTTTCTGATTTTGCAACATTACAAATGTTTTTCCTTGCAGTTTCCCCTCTCTCGCTTTCCCCTTTTCTTTCTCTCCTCTCTTTGGTAGAGGACTGGGTGGGAGGGGGCTGTTGGCATTCTTGCACCGTGTGCTTTGCGCTCGACCGGGCCTTGGCTCAGGTCCATATCCCCTCTCTACCCTCTCTCGCTTCTCTGACTACCGCGCCTCCTCCTCCCCAACTACACATCCCCACCACCACCACCACCACCCCACCCAACCTCTTCAACTCCCCTCGGTTGCTTCCCTAACCACCGCTCCTGCCAGCAACTCTGTGCTCTTCAACAAGCCCCCACCCTCACTCACTTCTCTTACTATCACCTTCCTTAATCCTTCCTCATGTGTCTACCATACCACACACACACACACACACACACACACACCCTACCCCCTCATCCTTTTCCATCTCTCTCCCATCCTAGACCGTGGCAGCAGGTCTAGCCTCTGTGACACAGATGCACCCAGTTGCTCTGGGCGCTCGACATGGGAACAAAGCATTGGCGGGGCCCGTCTGTTATAGTGTGTATCAGGGTGTGTGGTGTTTGTGTGTGTGTGTGTGTGTATGTGTGTGTGAGTGCAAGTATAAGCACATGACAGACAGAGAGATAGAGAGATAGAGAATAGAGAGGACACAGAGGAGAGAGCACACAGCCTGATACTAAAACTGCTTTCATGAGTTTGTTTAAGCTTAACTTTCTCCTTAATAAAAAATGTGATTCGTTGCTGGGTGAGTGAATATCCAGAGATAGTATTAAGCAGGATCTGTCCTCACACTCGGATGTGCTGGGAGAACATGAGCTCGCGGTGATTTACACCACCCACTCAACCAACATGCACCTTTGAGCTTTTGTCCAATAAAGGTACTTCCTGTTTAAAGCTTAGCAATTAACAATGAATAATTACTTAAAGAGAATCCATCTTCATTTGATCCATATTGTGAATAAGGCACATCATGAATCGAGCCAGAGAGTGTTTTTTGTGGGCTTGTTCCTTTAGAAATTTTTTGTGGTTCAATTTGAGTGTGTGTGTGTGTGTGTGTGTGTGTAAAAATCTGCACATGTGTATAAGAGTGGATGATGTCACTGGTGTATGAGGTCAGCATGTGGTCTCAGAAGGTCAGAAGTTGTCTGGGGAGGTCCGTCACCTCTAATTGATCCAGCTAGTCTGTTAAGGGTCGGTTTGGCTGAGCTTTAGCCTTTCACTCCGTCTAGTTGCTATCGCCTCAGTCAGCACAGAGCCGATAGCTATCAGCGAGCTGGGAGATAGCGGACCTCAGGTCATAGATGCGGATATGTGGTGGGAGTTTCATTTCGTACTTGCATTAACAGGGACACAAATAAGCATAAACAGAGAAGCGAAGAGAGCAGCAGACACTGAAATATGTTTATTTCGAGCTTTTTTGCTGCTAGACCTGGCCTCAATCTTCACCTGCTCCCTTTACCGTTTTTTAAATTTATTTTTTTATTTTGTTGGGGGGGGGGGTAACAGGAGGGTGGGTAGGAGGGAGAAATGAGATGCCTCAACACTCCACTGCCCTCCTCTCCATCCAACTCCCCCACACACCTGGGATGGCCATTTCATTTCAGAGTGCAGCAAATGGAAAGGTGATCTTAATCTACCCTGTTTCCCTCTAATCCCCCTCCCTCTCTCCATCTCCCACACACAGAGCCTCATACCGCTGATGGACAGCACACTGCTGGTTGCCTGAGTCTACCGCCAGCACACCAAATTTAGTGATAGAGAAGACTGGATACACATTGGTTTATTACCTTGAACAAATTCTCTTCATTTCAAACTCAATCTTTGTTCTTATTTTTAATCTTTTCGGCTTTTGATTCTCAACTTCTCACTGGCAGGCATGATCCTTTTCATGGGAGAGAGGGCAGTTGACAGTCAGCCTCGGTCAAAGTATTTCGACATGAACTCTTCAATACACAGCGCCCCTCTGTTAGCTCATTACTCAGTGTTAGGTCTCCCTCACTGCTGTTAGCTCTTTGGTCGTTACAGTCACAAGTAGAGGTGCCTTGCCATTGATTTCCTATGAATAGCTTGCTGCAGGCCAGTTCATTAGGCACACCACTGGATTAACTGGACTGTAGGCGCATGGGGAGAGGTTGTTGCTTGTGCAATTCTCACTGTGGCATGCCAGGCAAAAATCAAGTGCGTTGGGACTTTTATTTTTCAAGTAAGAAGAGCGTGAAATTGATCAAAGAGAACAAATACGTTAGGATGATTAATTTTTTTGGGCTCCAAAAAAAAAAAAGCTTTTTAAAAAATTTTATTTAACTCATGGGAAAATCAAGGTTTTATTTGAAGTGTTTCTAAGAGGAAGAGGAAAATGCCAGAATGACGGTCATCTGGAGTAAAACAAACCTCACTTTCAGCCTCTCTTAGTGCACTCATCTCTCTTCTTCTCCTCAACACATGGCTTGAGGCTGGACTGAGGCTGCAGCTCCACCCGCCCAGCCGTTACTATGGCAACGCTATCTGGGCCTACCAAGACCTGAAGCCGAAGGACATCCTGGACAACAACACAATAGCAGCACAGCCAGAGTACCTGAGGGACTTAGACCTGAGAGGCGAGATCGGGGGGGGGGTTGCAGACTGAGTAAATCCTCCTTCTTTCTCTACCTCCCTCACACACAAACACAGTCAGGATTAGCTTTTGCTTGAGAATCCAAGAGGTAGTGGAACAATACTTAGCATTAAATGATTCTGTCGTGGCAGTTTTGAATGAAATTTGTCAAAAAACTGAAACTATTTTGGTAACTATTTCGAGTGGATTTTCCAGTGAGTACAAAAACTTGATTACTGGACAGGCCACATGGATGTTGTGTGTGATCTTAGATTGGTGCAGTTAGATGATCAGGCAACCAGCTGCAATAGAGGACTGTCACTCACGATTGTCCGAGCTTATTTCTCCGCACGAGAGTCAAGATGCTGCAGCGCTGCTAACTTCAAGGACTGGGCCACACTATGTAGCTGCTGGTGCCAACAGTGGAGAGTAATAGAGATGTTTGGAGTCTATTTGCCTTGCTTGCATTCCTCCATGTACTGCTGCTAAAATAATAAGAGGGAGGGTTACCTCAGGTCGGCCCCAGCTGAGGGATACGGAACATGCATTGTTGTCATTGGCTCCATCTGAGTATCCCTCTTAAAGCCACAGCACGGAGCTGAGGAGCCGGGCACTGCTGCCCACTTTACAGTGCAGTGCTCAGAGACAGTACATAGAGCTGTACTAAGAAGTGTGTTATTATGTGTGTATACAAGCGCCATATTGTGGTATTAATATTACACGCATCATCATGAGTAATTATCTGTCAAATGTCAAAATTTCACTCAATTATTGTTTTGTTTTTTTCTTAAATCTGTGTTTGGAGATGAAACACTAACTCTGTGCGGTTGTGCTGTTGCCATTGCTGTTGAGTAACTGCATATCAAAGCAAGTGCTTTTATTCCATTGAAGCCTTAAGAGGATTTTATTCAGTGTTATGAAGTGTTATTAGCCCCACAGCAGCCCACCAGGCAATTGAAAATCTTTATTATGGAGAGGAGGGAGTCATGCTGTGCACTAACTGAGTTTATAACTGTGCTCTTCTTTTGTCCTGCAGCTTCTGATGTGTTTGAAACGTTAATTTGTGTCTGTTTAAAATGAGTTTGTTTCACAGTGGGTGTTGAGCACAACATTGTAGATGTCCATGTGTGAATAACCGAGTGTGGGACCTGCTTAGTCATGCTAAAAACACCCGTCTTACACCTCCTCTGTGTCCCTTCACAGGCAGCCTCAGAAACAGGATGTTAATGCTTGACGGAATGCCTGCAGTCCGAGTCAAAGCTGAGCCCCTGGAATCGGAACAAGGGGTAAGAGAGCAGTTGTTTTCCAGACAATTCCCTTTTTTCCTCCTGCTTTCCTTTCCTTCTTTCCTCCTCCCGGCAAAAGGGGCCGATAATCACTCCCAGGCTTAAGCAAGTGAGTGAGAGCGTGAGTGAGTGTGGGGGCTAAGAGGAGTGGTCGGAGAGCATGGTAGTAAGCAGGAAGAGGAGAGGAACCAAGAAGAGGAGGAGAGCCACAGCTGGAGCAGGAATGCATTGGGGGAGTTTCGGGGAGGTGACTGGGGCCAGCAGAGAGTCTGTGCTGGCTGGGGGTGATTGTGCAGATGTAGTCACATGGGAACCTCTAAATCTTATCTATCTCTGTCTGTTCCTGCTCTTTTGTGCCTCTCAGTTTCCCTTCATCCTCCCTTACCCTTCTTCCTCGCAAACACACACGATTCATCTCTCTTTAGTACACATATTCAAATACGCACACGACTACAACACACCTCAGTATGCTCCTTCTCTGCAAACACTATCACTCTCATTATTTCTGGGTGTATTGTTCAATTAAACAGTGTGTACTGACCATGTTGGGTATAATTGAGTTACCTCATGCAGGGTTTTCATGGCCCACATACAGTATCAGCTCTCTCTGGTCCGACATACCTAGAAATAAAGTGGTCTTGTTATGGTGAAGCTGTTGCTAGGTTACCAGGGCTTTGTGTTGCCGCCACAGCTGTGTGTGCAGTGGGTGCAGGCCACTTAATGTTTTTAATCATGATGAATTAGTGTTCCGTTATTATTGATTTCCATTCATAACATATCAATAATATATTGCCCCCTAATATATCACCAAGAGCACTTGGTGGTGGGAGAAGAGCAAAGTAGTTTCTGTTGAGACAAATCTGAGAGCATTAGCCCGTGATGGATGGGAAAATTACCGACTGCTGATATCCCATCAGGTTATCTCAGGTCTTGTAGAGAATTGTTTGGCTGTGGAGGTGCTGTGTGTTGATAAGAACCGACTCTGTCTCTCCATATCGAAGGACTTGACAGAGAGGCAGCAGGTGGTTACTTTCTGGGTGTCCTGTTCTCATCTGTTGCTCCAGGGTTTGAGAGCCGTGCTCTTGCACTGCTACCTAATACCCGGGGTTTTGAAGTCATTCTCCATACGTGCAGTGATGTCAGTCACAGACAGGATGTGAGCGCTGCAGCCCACACAGCTTTGAAGTGCACCGAGATCCAATCTTGCCCTAACAGACTGTGCTTCCCTTTAGATGGCAGATGCAGACAGACAGTTTAGGCTGCTGCAGAAATGTGGTCTTCATTTGGGTGGCGGGGGGCCAAGGGCTTGCTGGAAATGGTCTGCCTCGTTAGACAATTCACCCGCAAGGGCCTGGAAAATCTGCCCCGCTAAACAGTATCCCCTAATAAAGACAATGGCATGAGGACAGAGGCAGGCAGGCAGGCGGGTCGAGCATATCTTTATATGTGTGTCAGTGTGTGTGAGCATGTGTAGGTTTGAGTGCATACGTGTATTTGTTTCTGTCAAAATGAAAGTGGGGGTGGTTTTAGTTTTCCATTTGTGTTGGTTGAGATCTGTTTGAGAACCTAACCCCAAAGTGCAAATGTGCCTCTGTTTTTCACTTTTGCATAACACCATACCCTGTTGTTTTGACCTTTCCACACAAGTGTTCCCCTTTGTTTTTACACAGGGACCACAGAGGATTGATCAATTTAAACAAGTTCTTAGAAAATGACTATATCGCTGGCTGTCATGATCATGGTGTTTCCATTAAAGTGAGCCTAACACTTCTGAAGTTATATGTATAAATATGAATAAATGTTAACTTAGGAGTCCTCTTGTGCTACCTTTGCACTATGTTTTCAGAAGTCCCAGATACACATTTCGTGTGTTTGATGTCGTCTACTTGACTAACTCTCAAAAAACTCTGGTCAAAGTATGTGCTGCTCAGAAAAAAAGTTATATAGACTCAGTTTAAGCAACAAGGCACGTGACTTGTAGAAGGTTGCCCTCTTTTTTGTTATCATCTGCTTTCAAAGGAGAATGGCACTTGAGGATGTATTATGCATTTTGTTACACCGATTATACCATAACCAAAGAGGTCAGGTGCTCACAAGTGCAAAAGCTAATAATGTCTGTCCTTTGTAGCCATTAGCCTCAGTGTAATCACGTGCCACATGTAACATTTCCTCAAGTGGCTTTTATCAAAGCAGCTCCTATCAACGAATAAATGATTTCTATAAAAATGGATTAAATCTCTACTAATGTAAATGTTGGTATTTGACTCCAAATACAGAATATAGCTAATGCAGATATTGTGGCAAGTGTAAAAGTTAATCAGCCGACACACTCTAAGAACCCTCACTGAGTAAGCCAAGATCTCCGAAAAACTGATATCAGCCTCAGTGGATCTAATGGCTTCAAAGCCTTCAGGGATTACAGCTCCAGGCAGTCTGTGACACTCACATCCTATACACAGCATGTAAACACAGAGGGATCACATGCAAAAGCAGCTGGAGGATCGCTTGAGGCTCTGTCAGGAAAGGCTACATCAGCAGCTGATGCACAGGAGGAGAGGCACAGAGGCCGTTTGATGTGACAAACACACTTTGACAATTAAGTGATATTTCTTTGAAATGTTCTTAAGGTAAAAGCATGGATCAGCAGCTATAGCCATTCAATAACCAGGCGTAAAAATCAGTTGTGAATCTAGATAGTCCATGGGAGGGATCTTTTAGTTAAATCTAAAATCTTCTAACAAGGAGGGTCAACAGTGTCTTTTCTAGTACACAAGTAATTTAACCATATTTTTCACTTGTCCATCTTACATACATCTGATGGAGCAGATATGCTTCTGTTTTGATCAATCCAGCTGCATCCACAGGCTGCGTAATTCTGGTAATAGCTCACATTTCATTTGTGCTATAAGCGTATTTTTACGCTTCAAGTCTATTTTCCTCAGTTTTACGCTCGCACAGTGATTGTGTATTTGATTGTGTGACACGCACTGGATAGCGTGCCTGGTCGCACGCTGTGTAGGTACAGATGGAGCAGTGAAGTTGCTCTGCTGACATGCTGTTCACACTACGCCTCCTGTGTAGACACGGCGTTAGCTTTATGAGTGGAGAAACTCAAACATAGAGCAGTGCGTTAGTTCAGGAAGAGCAATAAAGTAGCATGCCAGCATCAGCTGATTGGTATCAGCTGCTCCATTCATACCTTACTGTCAGTGGCTCATTCGTTAGCAGTTTGGCCACCAGCTGTTGAGTGGAGTCCAATCATATTCATACAGGTACAGTAGGGATGGGAGTTGATAAGATGTCATTGATACCAATGCCATTATCAGTTCTATCTATTGGTCTGAGTCTTTATCAATTCTCGTAACAATGACAGATCAATTTTCTGTGCGTGGAAAAAAAGTAGGCCAACACAGATTTTTGCCACACAATCACACCTGACACCCCAGTGCTCCCACTACAATCCTCCATCCTTTTTAAAGCAGTCTGCTCCATCTGTTGGTCTAAGAATAAGTAGACCTACACAGAGCAGAATGACTTATAAACAAATAACATTTATTGAATCAATAGAGTCATAAGATCAGTGAACATAACATTAACATAGATATGAAGTTGTATAAAATAGAAAATGTGCACTGTAACAGTGCTTTGGCTCTGTTGTCTGGTAATTAGTCCAATCTTCACAATATTATACAATTAGCTTTGGCTATAAAATGTAAACATAAGCCTATAGGCTATGGCTGCAGTTTTATTACTAATGAGCTATTAATCAGCTGTATCGGGCCCATTTAAGTGGCCTCCCCCAGATTTCCTTTTAGAAATGTTCAAATATAAAACACTCTTTATGCTGTGGTTTAATAACTGATGGTTATTATTTACTCAGAGATGTGCATCTGTATTGCCCAGTATGCCTAGTTAATCAAGATTTTAAATTAAACAGTCAGTGTCAGTGTTGTCCATCTTGCATTAGTCCAGAGTTGTAACTAAACCAACTGAGAGACGGGATAATTATTGTCTTTTTTTTTTTAAATTATGTGCCAGTCGTGCCAGCAGGATTTTCATATTTTATAGTACACAAAGGAACCACCTGTCTGCTTGTAGGCTACCTTTAGGTTTCCCACTAGGGTTACCAGCCGTCCCGCATGGTATGTGGTCATCTCGTATTTGAAAATAAAATGCTGCAATTTGTCTCGTATCCCATGTTGTCAATAATGTAATGTCAAGTAAAACCAAACTAGTTATAGCCCATGCAGTGTGGTGCACTGATGGCTCATCTTGTGGAGCGCAGGTCTTATTTAACAGTGGTCAGAGTTTGAGGCCAACCCAAGGCCCTCTGCTTGCATGTCATCCGCATTCCTCTCTGATACTAATTGTAAAGCAGTAGTAAACTGCATTTTTTGTTAACCTATATATTTTTGGGTTATAAGCACATGAAAGAATCTGTATCAGCATTTTGAAATCTCCAAAAATGTTTGCCAAGTGGGCATTAAGCAGGCATTTAGCTAAATGAATAGACAAAATCATAAAATAATGTACACACGCTGCATACTGGACTACAGCTGCCTGCACCACTCACGTGTGCCATATATTGTATCTGTACTGGTTCTTACACGTGTTCAGTAATCCTTCCCGAGATGCAGTTTGTAAACACCGTTGCCAGTTGGCGTTTATCAAACATTTTAAATAGTTGTATATCGCTCTCACCTTGGCCAGACTTTGTAAAGTCACAAAACACAGCACAGACAGACCAAGAGACACACTGCCCAGCTCAGGTAGAGACAGACGGAGACAGACGCACTGCAAGGCAGCACTTAACGTAAGCATGCTGCTATTTGCTGACATCAAACTTGGAGAGTACCTGATGTTCCCACAATTCACTCATATGGCTTTTTTTTTTTTCCTCTTTTTGTGACCACAGGATAGTTCTGCTTCATACGCTCATCACAGTTGTAAACACTGATGTCTGCTTTGACATGAAGGGGAGGTGGGCCCTTGTGTAATTTGTAGAGCCCTATGTAATGTGTGTAGTGAGCGTATAGGCCTCAGTATTGATAAAAGGAACTGATTAACTCAGGTTCAATTTGGAACGGTTTTTGACCTTTATAAGCAACATTTATAAGCAGACCCAAAAAGCTTTTGGTGTTATTAACTTAACTGCACAATGATCAGCCACAACATTGAAACCAGTAACTGATTTTAATATTGTGGTTGATTGGTGTATCTTACAGCTGTGCATATATGTGTTTATTAAGGTGGATTAGTTCAGTAGTTCATTACTGCTCTTATTCTTTGAGAGCTCCCTTAAAAAGGAGATGGGTTTTCTGCCAAATGTAACTGCATAACTATTTGCTATAAATGGTCAGTTCCTGGGGGGAAGTGTCTCTGACTGAACAGTTCTACTATGAGTTTCCATGAAGGAGGTGTGATGATTTCTATATCACAGAACAACCTAAAAGGTCATCTTATCCAATCCTCACAAAGACTGTGCTTATGCTTATTACAAATGTGATACCTATGGCTGCTTTTATTCTCGTAATATGAAAAGGCCTTAATCAAAACAATTAAAATGCTTTTCCTCAGAGCATAATTATATACATAAGTCATGTAGAGACCCTATTGAAAGTGTTTGGTGGGTGGTATTATGAAGCACACCATAATGTGCTGTGAACCTTGACCTGACACCACTGACCCTGATCTGAACCCCACTGAGGTCCAGAGGTCATCACAGGGCATATTTCATGGGGTAGGGTTTGTTTTCCAACTGAGGAGGAGTTACACAGCGAGAAGCACTTTTTGATTCATGGGGTCGTAACATTTCCTGTAGGCTGAAAACGAGTATACAAGTCTGGAGTAAAAATAGCAGGCTACTACATAAAAGAACATGCATACACACACACAAACACACACTCACACACACACACACACACACACACAAACACATGCACACACACAGCACTCAGAAAAATTCGTAATACACCACAGATCCACTCTCAGCCAGCATTACATAAGGGGAAAGAAATGTGAGTCTGAAAAACAAAAGTGAGGACGAAAATCCACAGTACAGAACATTTTCATTTCTGCTGCAGCTGAGTTTTTCCTTTAACTTTAATGAGCTTTTCCTGTATGATTAGTAAGAATCCTGGATGTGCTCACTCGTTGATGGCCTTAACTGTGAGTCAGCCTCTCAGAGACTCCACTGGGAGGATCAACACCACTCGCCACACACTCTAGCAACCCCTCCCACATCAAACATAGTGAGTCCCGATCAGCTACATCACATGTAACGTGCTTAATTTGACATTAAAACAAAGACTGTGACATCAAAGTGTGTCCAAAGTTTGGGAGTCAGGAGGAACAAATAGTAGCAGGGTGAGTGTCGATTTTCTTGCTTTGTATGCTCTCCATTATCTTTTCCAAGTAAACAGGTCCCTGAAACGTTTGCAGACAGATGGAGTGGTTGTGTTACAGTCTGCTTGGTGTTAAGTGAAAGATATGTTGAGGGACACGCTGAGCCACCAGCGTTGGCCTTAGGAGGCCCATCGCTGAGAGACAGAGAGAGACGGTCAGGAAATTGAGCCCATATGATGTTTTTCCACCGTCACAAAGGAGATTTAGGAGAGATACAAGAGGAGCCAAGAGAGCTGCGTTTCTGTGGGAGTGATGGAAAACAGGAGGAAAAGAGAGAGAGAGCAACCCACGCCAAGAAAAAGAGAGAGAGAGTGAAAGGAGGCGAGAGTGAGAGACAATATCTTTACTCCTGTATTTCATCTGCGAATGACATCATGCTAACCAAAGGGACTTCACAGGAGGAGCCGAATGCTTGAATGAACATGAGGAAATTAACTGGTCATTTCTCTATAAATGTCACTGCATATATCCCGGACATATCTCTATCATGCAGAACTGTTGTTTCTGAAGCTGACTACACAAAAACAATTGTCCTTGACCTTAATTTATCAACAGATCGCTTTTTGGTTAATGAGACAATTATTGCAGGACATTAGTGGAAATGTGAAATTTAATGCCATAAATACATCACTTGTAGGCAAATAGTGTGACTTATTTCTTTCTTCCCAGTTGTGAGTCCCAGGTTTATGTGTTTGTAAGACATTAAAATGACAAAAACGATTGAGTGGTTTAAGGAAAATCTAACATCATTGTTTCTTTTCCTCCCACAGTCACCTAAAGTGCGCCCTTATTCTGCGATGGACGGCGTCCCTTTCTTCCTCAGTAGAGTTAAACACGAACCTCCAGAAGACCTGCTCGCCCCCGACCTGCACTTCCACACACAAACCGAGCCTGTCGACCTGTCAATCAACAAACCCCGCCCCTCCTCTTCATCCACCATCCCCATCACCACGACCTCATCATCCCCTCTCAGATCTGCCTTCTCCCCGTCTTCTTTATCGTCGTCATCCTCCTCCTCCTCCTCCTCCTCTCCATCAGTTATCACCTCAGCCTCATCGGTGCTCACACCAGGCCCTCTGGTTGCCCCTGGCACTGGGGTGAGAGGTCAGCCGTATTTGCACATCCTGCACTCTGTGCCGCCGCCTCCTTCCAGCCCTCTGAGCCTGCAGGGAGCAGGGAAGCTGGCTAGCCATGTTCACCGCATCCCGGTTGTGGTACAGTCACTGCCCCTCATGTACACCACTGCCCTTCGATCACCCTCCAGCCTCAACAACGCCATCATGCTACCTCTGCTGGATGAGGTCAAAAGCCAGGGCAAAGGTGAGACCACGCTCTCCAAATACTCCATATTCATACAGCTGATTTTCTGTCTTTGGGATTCATATTAAATCTCACTTTCAGGTAGAAACACTGTAATTTCTGCAGTAATTATTGAATCACTGTTAAATCTGTCGAGGAAATGATGGTACATTATGATTCAGACTTTGTGCTACTGCTTCATGAATACATTACTTTTACATTCTAAAGCAAAACCAAAAGCAAAAGAAAAAGCAGTCTGATGTGTCTCCCAGGAAGCTCTAGCCTCCAACTTGAATAGACACTTTCTCAACCTGCTGAGAAATATCAATTAGAAATCCATTATTTCACATTAATTATTCATCTAAATCAAAATAGTTTAATATTTGTCATCATCGGTTGTCAGCCATGACAATATCCATCAGTAATATAAAGAGAAAATACAAAGATTACGTTTACGAAATGGAATAAAATGAGTTCTGGCTGTTTTGGGGTCAGAAACATGGGATGACACAGACAGGTCCAGGCTTTCATTTGGCAATGTAGTGGCTGTGATACCTGTGTGATGTAGCATGAGATATCCCAATGAAAAGCTGGGTATTGTGGTATATTTGTCCTGCGCTGAGACAGCCCCTCAGGCAGCAATGTTACCGTTTCAGAGTGAAGATGAGCTTTACCAGCTCCCATCTTTTTACTGAAAGAGATTTTGCGTGGATACCTTAAATAGCCTCTGGTTCAGGTAACCAGTTGTTACTTTTCCGTCTAGAGAGAAGCAAACATCTGGGGCAGTGTGAGTATTAGACCTCTCTGGCCCAAATCTAGACAGTGTTATTGGTTTTCTGGCTGGGTGTGGTTTTATTGCTAACCACAGTGAGTGAGCCTACAGTAGGCCTAGGTGTTACTCCGCGCCGTACACAGGGAAACTGTTGGTTGTGAAATCCCTGCAGAATGGACAAACACTCTCGGACTTTAAGTCACACCCATGCATGTACTGTACATGCAAGCAAACAAACAGATGTGTAATTAGAGCATGTGCTCAGACAGACACTTGGCTGACTGGGTGGGGTGGTCCTCAGAGATGGGCGTTTTAAGTGCTGGATGTCTGCTCCCGAGGAGAGGAGAGTAAAGAAGGAAGGACAGGAAAAACAAGACTTGCATAAGAGGGTGTGGATGGATATTGAAGATGGGTGGCACTTCCACAAACACATGCACGCATATATGCACAGGCCAACATTAGCTGTGCCCAGCTCTGAAGGCTCCAAACACAAAGGAAATGGGGTGAATGAGAATAAAATGTTGGGTGTGGTGGATGGTCACTTTTAATGAGACAACAAACAGAACATTTTGCTGTTACTTGAACTTAATGTGACTTGGTTTACATACACTTTCCCACAGTCAAATTAAAAATAATGTAGTGTTACTACACATCATATGATATTTCAGTTTAGATATAAGTTAATTTTTTCGTTCTTGCCTCATCAGTTTTCTCTGTCAGGTGTTGATGGCTGAATACATAAGTTGTTGGCATCAGGGGAATCACAAACAAAGGCCATTTCTGCCCATGTGAAATTTAATTTGATTATTGAAGCTCTCAACAAGAATACTTGCATTCACACACATATACACACTCATCCACTCTCTCACATGCACACACACACACACACACAGGTTGGCCATCCTCTTTAAGAGAGGGCGGGTACCCTTCCTTTCACTGCTGTCTCCCTGTCTCCGGCAGGAGGTTGCCATGGAAACAGGGCTTGACTGGAAACAACAGGAGAGAAAGAAAGAAATCCGGTGCTCTGCCCACCTCTCCACCACTCCTCCTTTGTGTCCCTCGCTCAAAATACCCCTTTCCAACACACAATGCATTTCTGACTAATTACAGGTTTTCCATAGGGTAGGCGAGCTGGTGACCACTCTGCATGTCGTAGTCTGCAACAACAGTTTGAAACCTTTAAAAGCAAAAGCTCCAACAGAGTCGCAGCATTACCCCCCCCCCCCCCCCCCCCCCCCCCCCCCCCCAACCCCCTCCAAGTAATAACACCATGTCTGCTGCCAACTCTAGACCCTTATTATGGGACATTATGGCCACAGTCTCGGCTGAGAGGGCAGAGGAGGTGAAGTCCTGATAGCTTATAAAAGCACCAGGATTACAGTAGACTGGGGTGTTGCAGAACTCAGTTGGAAATACAGTATGTTTTAATATATTCAGTGTTTGTGATGATTACATCTTCAGAAAGAAGACTAGTTATTATAATATCTCAGCCATGCCTGTCGTACATTCATTCCCTCTTTTTTCTGTTGAATTATTATATTACTTAATCATTGTTTAATCTCACACTGTAGATTTCCAGAAACTTTACTTTGGCAAAGTATTCAGCGGCAGGTCTTAACTTTTCTGACATTCATCTCTTGAGTTATTGAGGATGTGTGCAGCCTGTGTCTATGGAGACAGAGAGGGCAGGGTGGCTGCGGGCTCTGGCAATGTTTCCAATGAGCTGTCCAGGGGAGAAGTTGTCACAACTTGTGGAACAGATGTAACTTTGTCATGTAGTGACAGAGACCCCTGCGCTCAGAGGGTCATGGTTTAATAGCATGCTGGCCAGTCAAATGTTCAGCGAAGCTAGCTCACTAATTATCAGGATGTTCTTTGAAAAGAATACAGCGGCGGATGGATGGGCTTCGACTTCTGTGCTCTCTCCAGGCCTTTTGTGTAGAAGTTTGTCATTATCATGAATATGATTCTCTGTCAGTTGCACATGTAGGGGGACAGAGACCGCAGTGCTCTGCTGAGCTGCACTCATGCATGCACATGTGCTTTTAACTTGGACATATTCAGTAGGCATACACACACTACACACACACGCATACACACACACACACACACACACACACACACACACACACTCAGTAACAGATGCACAAATGTTCCCACACACTGCTCAGAGACAACAAAAACGCCCAAACAATGCTCCACCCAGCTCCTTATCTCTATGGTTGGAGGCTGATAAAGAATATGTGTGTGTGTGTGTGCGCGCGCATGTGCATGTGTGTATCTATTTGTTTGCTCCTCTGTGCATATGTAACTACTGGGTACACTGTCATGGTTGGCTGTTCTGTCCTCAAGTTCAGAATTCTGTTTGATTGACTACTACTGACTGAAAATCAGCACTGAGGTGACCTCCTTGATACACACAAAAACACAACTATACACACACACACACACACACACACACATATACATTAAGTAATAGAAGACATAAATGACAAAAGCTACTTTGTAGGATAGTTCCTTGAACAATGATGGATGAAATAACAACAAAGTATGAAGGCGATTACCTCATTACAATTAGAAACACTTTCCAAGACACACAATGTGATATGCCTTATAAGTTTCCAGGGCCGGCTCCAGTATCATGTGTCTGACTCCTGTGTCTGTGTCCCGTCCTCGCAGCACACACAGACCCCAATGGCTTGTCGCCAAGGCAGATCAAAAGTGACAGCGATGACGACGACCTGCCAAACGTGACCTTGGACAGTGTTAATGAGACCGGCTCCACTGCGCTGTCTATAGCCCGCGCCGTACAAGAGTGAGTATCATGATCTGTACACATGTGTGTGTGGGAAATCATCATGTTGACTTTTTCCTCCTCTCATGACCCTGAATGCTAAAAAAAAACCTAAATATCTCTGTCTTAAGTTGTTATTTCTGTTAGAGGAAGGTGTTTGGGAAGTGTGGCTTTGATCTTTATGCTGCTTACCGTTGATATTGGAGTTTCAATTTGCTCCACTGTTACAGGATTGATTTTTCCTTCACAATACTACTAACCCAAATTGTAAATAGTTACGTGTAGCTGTTTACTAAAATAAATGCTTTATAGCTCGTTGCATTTTCTCGTCAACCAAATACAAAATAAAAACAAGAAAGGAGCATAAACCGTCTCTGCTCATATTAACACCACAACCAGTTTAATACGTGTAAAGGTTATTCTGTTAGAAAATTATTCTAACATCTTCTGTTATGCGCAGATCTTTATTAATTTTGAAGATCTAATGCTCAATGCACCTTCAATGCACCTATTTCCACTACAGGCTGCCAACACTAACTTTTTCCTCTAGCCATTAGTCTTTGTCATAGCTAGTGAGGTTTCCAGTCATGAAATATATTTAAAAATGTCACTTTAAAGAGGAGTTGAGTGTTTGAGAAAGCATAAAGCACAAGGTACATTTAGTTACTGAAGAATCTAAACACTAGGCATTTCAGAGTTCAGAGCAGTGAGGTCGAAAATGTTTTCCCTGACACCCTGGATGAGAGCACTGTTTACACATGAACCTAATGTAAGACCCAGCATTGTGAATTTCTGTGGGCTTTCCTAACTGCTCTTCCACATTTGGATGTGTCTGCGTGGGTGTGGATCTATATGAGTGCATATGGCTCAGACATACTTTATGCCCTGTGCAGCCTACAAACATCACAACTCCTGTGGTGCCAGTCCATCTGTGTTGAATGAAAAGACTTCCCTCCCCAGTGAATGACAGCTTACAGTATTCTGATCAAATGCAGGAAATCAGATGCAGAGAAACATTTGGCTAGGCCCTGCCCCCCTTGCCACCCATAAACCCAGAACAGTCATAACTAGCAGCCTGGCCAGACTCAAGTTAATACCCATGGGACTTTTATTTAGACTAACTGTAAGGAAAGTATTCCAGGACTCTGTGAGAATCCTGCTAATGATGTAGCAACATTAACAAGGCTGAGGCTGACGGTAGGCCAACCTCGGCTGGCTGTGTTTTGGTGGTAATACTCCAGCTTACAGGGTTGACATTGTATACAGGACATTTTGCGTTCTTTGCCTGTGCGCCGCTGCCTGTGTGAACCTAATACGACTAAATTGAGTTATTGTTGTGGCACTATGCAACACATTGTGGTAAAAACTAGAGGTGAGACTGTGCTTGTTCAGTGGTACAAGCAGAGGTTGCCATGTTTCAAGGAAGACACACATACACACACACACACACACTCAGAGACACTCACTGGAGGACTCAGGTTTCGGTGCAGGTTATTGAGAGGGACAGGCGTGCCCCTGAGTGCCACACGTGGGCACCGGGTGGTCAGAGGAGAACAGAGGTTGGCAGGACCCAACCTTTCACTGCCCAAGCTTTCACTATGGAGATAAATCACCAGCCAGGCTTAGCAATGCCCTGCCAGGGCCTGCCCACACACTCACTTCTCTGTGTGCAAAGTGCAGACTGTGCTGTGTGGAAAC
This sequence comes from Trachinotus anak, assembly GCF_046630095.1. Classification (NCBI taxonomy): domain Eukaryota; kingdom Metazoa; phylum Chordata; class Actinopteri; order Carangiformes; family Carangidae; genus Trachinotus; species Trachinotus anak. Next base: position 14,125,566 of record NW_027273852.1, read on the forward strand.
TGTGCTCCTGTGTGCCCGCTGTGTGTGTGACTCTGTGTGTGTGTGTGTGTGTGTGTGTGTGTGTGTGTGTGTGTGTGTGTGTGTGTGTGAAAAAGTATGTGTTCACGTCCGTAAGTATTAATCCTCCGGTGTATGTGTGTTTGTACTGTATGCATGCACGTGTTTCTGCACAGTGGACAGAACAGCTGGTTCCAGAAGGAGGTCAGCCATTGTCAACAGGAACACAGACTTGCATGTTTGTCTGTGAAAAACAAAGAGGTCTGTAGTCTTCTTGAGTTACATGCTGGAAGAATGTGCATTCTGTATTGACACAACACATGCGCTCTGTGGACATCTGCACTGCAACAGAAGCCGACAGTCTTTGAAACATGCCACTCTATTGTGTTGCTATATTTCTTTTCTTTTCATTTAAACATGTACACTGTGAGTGTAGAAGGAGCTGCTTTATGTAATTTAGTGTCCATATTTACACAAGCAATCATCCAGGCAGCATCAGGGAGGAGAAGTGTAAGGGCGGAGGACAGGAGTGCCTGCAGCCTCCAATCCAGGTATCCATATATAAATAAATGAGTGAAAGGAGAAAGTGTGTGTGTGTGTGTGTGTGTGTGTCATGTGCTTCTTGGGCAGCCTCCTCCATATTCATGCGTTTCCCTGGGGACCAGTGGATAGGCTATTGTGGGAGAGCGCAAACGAAAGAGAGGAAGACAGTTAGAGGGAGATAGGAGAGGGAAGGAAGGTGTAGGTGTGCGTGCCTGTGTGTGTGTTGGGGGCAGGGGCTTGTGTTGGAAGGGTTGTCTGTTGAAGTCTGGCTGGTCCCCAAGGACCTGGGGGCAACGGAGCAAAGCAGGAGGAAGGAGGGGAGAAGGGTGAGGTGAGGGGTAGTGTCCTCGGACAGGTACAGGAATGCCCGGTGGGCAGTCTTCCAGTGCACGCACGCACACAGTCACACACACACACACACACACACACACACACACACACACACACACACACACAAACACACACACTCACACACTCACACACACATTCCCTTTCCTGTTTTCTTGATAATTCCACTATTACTTCAGGTCTGTGCAAGAACCATGTAGAGTGGCTGCTCTGCTGAAACTGACCCCATTTCCTATGAGAACTTAGAAAAATATGCATTGTGTTTGCATTGTGGGAAACCCCCATCACAGGTGACACACACACACACACACACACACACACACACACACACACACCTTCTCTGCATCTCTCTCTCTCTCTCTCTCTCTCTCTCTCTCTCTCTCTGTCGTACGTGTGGAGAGCAGCGGATGAAGTAGGGCAAATAAAAAGGGAAACGAAGGAACCAAAACAGAGGTCAGCTCTGTTTGAAATCGTTCTCAGCTGTACTTCCTATTTCTCTCGGCTGCTCTGGGAGACACATCCAGACACATTCACACAGCCATGATGCCGCACTGACACAGGGTTCAGAGCAGTGTGACTGTGCCTCTGGGCTCACATGAGAAAATACACGAAATGAATTCTCACACAACAGCTACAATAAAGATTATGTTGTTTATGCAAACAAATACACCCAACTCCATTATTATAACTCCATTATTCGATCAAGTTATTCAGCTAAGCTCCTGATAAAAGGACAATCTTTAAACTTAATTTCTCCATGTTCTAATTATGCACACATGAGACTATTTTTTACTTTAACGGTCAACCAGTCTGCCCCTAGTTGGGCATTGTTTTTGGGGGTTTTCTTTTTTTGCTTGTTTAAATGCACCAGTTTAACAGATCTTTCACTGCGCATTTACACACGCAGTACGCCTGTTGATATAAATAGAAACTTACACTGCTAGTAGCATCTTCCAAGTGCTAAGCAATATAGTGGTAGTGAGAAACATGAAAATCCCTCTTTCGTGGATGAGGTATGTGGGGGTTTTTTTTGTTTTGTTTTTTTACATGACAACAGCAAGTAGTAATTATTTTCAAAGAATTCAATTAATTGAAAAATCGTTTAGCTTTAATATGACAGTAAATAGTGAAAAATGTGAAATGAAAATGAAAATTAAATTGCACTTTCCCATAATCTAAAGTAATGTCAAATTTCGCTCGCCCAACAATCAAAAAAGCCAAAGATTTTCAGTTCATCCTGATATAAAACATTTCTTACTTTGGTGAAGTTGAAACTAGCAAATGTTTGGCATATGACTTTAACAATTAATCAATTATCAAAACAGTCTGGAATACATTTTCTGTAATTGTTTCAGCCCTACTTGCCTTCATACAAGCTTGTAGTCGTTTAAAGTTACATACAATTTATTTCATTGCTATATTTCTGGATTTTGCCCTGATTTATTCTTTAATTTGTGTCCGTAGTGACTAATTTCCTCACAGGGATCGTTAAAGTGTCATTTACGTGGATTTTAAAGTCTATAGCTGTTTACTTTTGCTGCATTGGTAAGTACCTGTGTGTAAGTGTCTGTACTCTAGGAGGAAGTGTAAATCACTAAATTTACATGAATACACACAATCAATGAAACCAGAAATCTGTCACCGAGCTGTTGAGATGATGACAGAATTATCGACAGCAGGAGAAAAAAAAAAAGCAGCTCAATTAAATGAATAATGAGATGTCATTTATTCTTTGTTTTAGAAGCTGTTGTACTCAGACCTCCCTAAATTATATCATAATCATGGGGTCACTTCATGGATGAAGTCAGAATGTAAACATCCGCCTCATCTGCTCAGTGGCTCAGCTCAGAGTGTTTCCACAGTAAATCCTGCCACTCTTCCTCACTTTTGTGGACACAAACACACACACACACACACACACACACACACACACACACACACACACACACACACACACACACACACACACACACTCACACACACACACACACACACACACACAGTACCTACAAATTCTAGATGGTGTTCTACGTTTCTCTGTGAGATTAGTAGATGGCCCGTTAATCTCCTCATCAATCCTTTGTAATCAAGACTTGCAGTCTGCCTTCAGCCACATGAATACACTTCTTTGTCTTAACGCCCTGTTTTGACAGCACGCTGCGGTGTGATATTTTCTGAACTTGGAGACACGCAGTAGAGAGAGTGAGAGAAATGAGAGGGGAGTTAGAGTTCACTTCATATCTGACCCGTGTGCTCATTTCCTGCGCAGCTTCAGATTGGCAGTAAGCCAAGACCAACAGGTGATCTGTATGTACGTGTTTTTCTCTGCAATTCTGTGTATTTGTGCAGCCAGTGTGTATGTGTGTCTTGATTGCATGCATATACATATAGATATACACATGCACAAGTCTGCGTTAGACTAATCGTGCATCGGCGAAAGGCAGAGAAACAGGAAGTGACCTCCAGTTGGACATTGGGGGGCCTGTCTGACAGTCCCTGCTCCTCTTTCAAATCCCTCTGACACAACCAAAGTAGTTCCTCTCCTACTCTCCCTCCTCCCCCTTTCCCCCTTCACACTCTTACCTTTTTTCTCAATATCCACAACAGAGACTCTGAGACCTGAAAGAAAGGCATTTGTGCTCCTCCACTGCTGAGAGAGCCCTGTTAAATATATCCCACAGATATTTCTCCTCCCTTCTCGTAAACAGAGATGTTCTTGTTTTCTGTCTGCACTGTATCTTTCTCCTTCTTGCCAATTTGCTGGGTGTGTGTGTGTGTGCGCGTGTGCGTGTGTGTGTTGCAGTCATGTGTTTATCGCTGTGTGAAAGGTGCTCGCTGTCTCACAGCTGACGATCATTGGTGAGACCATCTACCACTGACCTACCTTCTCTTTGTTTCCTTCCTGGATAGATTTGTGTGTTTGTATACAGCATTATGTTCTCAGACGCTATGTGTAAGCAAATTTAGATTCATCACAGATATGATACTAGCCTGCAAATACTTACACTCAGTAACAAGTCAGGCATGCATGCAAAAGCACACACACGCACACACACTTTGCTTCACTGTTAGGAGTGACAAATTATATAATCAACAGCGTTATTGATTCCTTATCGGAGAGGAAATGCCACGACAAAATATACTGATGGTAGAAATAACTCAGGAGTCATTAACCTCACTGAAAAACATTGAGTAAAAAACAGTTTCCACATTTGATTGATGGAAGTCTGGGAGCAATATGAATACCAGCCCTCTTACCTCATCTCCTTGAGCTGCAGCGGTGTTACACTGCCACCTGCTGGCAGAGCCACTGTGTACAGCCACCTGTACTGCACAGTATGTGTTAGGGTGAACCTATATTTATAGTCTACTGTGTTTGCAGTTAGTCCCTACTGTAGACAGGAAATTAACATACTTAATAAGAAATGATACAATGTTTGCATCTTGGGATGTCTGATTTGTTTCCCAACATTACACACTGAGCTTAAAAAACACTAACAACTGATGGCATTGTAATATGTATAGCTACTGTCTTTGAAGGTTTTTTTTTTTCCTTTATTTTGGTTTATTGCATAAACCTAAGATTCAGTTTCAATAAAAAGAATGGCACTTCTTTACTGCACAGATTGTGCTACCTTACATTTTGTGTTACAGAAATCAGTCAGATGCCTCAGTAGGCTTCACTTTCCTGAATGTCTGAAAACTGTGACGCTGCCGACAGTATATTTTTTCAACAGTGTAATAGTTATTTATTATTTCCTGAGTTGTTTCATAACATCTAAAATTACTTTTATGCTGTGTGCACCTCCCAAATTTCCCTCTGGGGAGAAAACTGTCCATCAACTCTAAGCTAAAAAATTAAGTTAAAAAAACAAACAAAAAAAAATACATCCTGACTGCTTTAATTGTACCTTATTTTGTCACTTTTTTCTGTGTGGATATGTTAACCACTGGTGGGAAATAGTTTGTAGTATAGAATTTGGACACATCAATGTGGTGCAAAGGTATCTTCACAACCTAATAATAATAATAATAATAATGATGTCGATTCTTATTCTTCTGTTGCAGTTCCCTGTCCCCGTTCAGTATTGACAGCATACGGCGCCCCCGGAGGTCAGAGTCACCAGATTCCAAAAAGAGAAGAATCCACAGATGTGACTTTGAAGGCTGCAATAAGGTGTACACCAAAAGCTCCCATTTAAAAGCACACAGAAGGACACATACAGGTCAGTAAGACTGAGTGTGTGTGTTAATGTGTCGTGATTTTCTTTTAATGCAGTGTCTGCTCAAGTTGTTGTGCAGTGATGCTATTTGAACACATAGAAAATCCCAGTCTTAATACTGTGGACAAATACAACAACATTCAACTGCAACATTCTGCCACCTTCAAAACCAGACGGTTTGAAGAAGTTTTACACTTACATTTAAACCTGGACGACAGGAGGTCAAAGGTCAATCCCAAGTCAAGACTTAGACCAGAGCACAAAAAAAGTATTAATCATCCAAAGATCCAAAGCCAGACCTGAATTCCAATAGGCAAAACCAAAATAAACCCAAAGGTGTATTGTCTTTGAAGTCTGTATCTGTAATTCTGTAATATCTGTAATATTTACTGTATACCTTGAATACATCATGTATTACAGTGCATAATGCTTTATAAGAGATGCTGAATGCATTTGATAGTGCATCCTGATGTCTTGTGAGAACAGTCTGAAGGCATTAAGTGTGATTATACTTTAATCAGTCAAAATTCTCAGTTCTCTATAACTGCCTATTCTCTCGTGTCCTTATGAACATCTTGAGGCTTTCTTTAACTATAAGAGACAGAGACCAGTTATGGCTGCCTTAAGGCATCCATGATGGCCCTTTGTTTGCTCCAAGCAAAAGGCGTATGCTGGTATTGAGAAAACAATCATACTAATTGTTTACCACGCCCCATTGTAAAACAATTATACATAACAGACATTTAAAGTGGAATCTAACAGCACAGAGGAAACAGAATTACAGTCTTGTTTCAAAATAATACAAATACATCTATACTTTAAAACTGTAGATGATACATTTCTCATAGTGAAATACTAACTTTTTACATTTACCAGTATGCTAGTTGACTTCTTACAACTGCTGCCTCTGATCTATAGTGAATTGGATTGGCACAACATTGTAGCATCACACAGGAATTGATGGATTATTTTGCTTACAGTGAACCAGTGAAATGATATGGACAGCGCACACTTGTTTACTGTCTTGCATCATTAAAAGTGCAACAGACTTTCCATCCAGGTTGCTGCTATTAAGTTATTGCATAGAGCCTTAAAGGACCATAAAATTGGTTCAGCACATTCACAACAAATCTCATAGACTTCACAATACAGCCGTTTTGCAAAACATGCAGCAGTTTTAGAAATGTGAGGGCATTTTTCTACCATGCCGGGTGTCCATCTGGGTTCATAAAATATGCAGATGTATTAGCAGATTCTTAAAATTTGCTTGAGTTGAACAACAAGATAAGTTAGATAAGATAATTTTTAGTTTCATTATTGTAATGAGGTAACAAGTGCGGACTTTTCAAATCAATCTGCACCTTAACTGCATTACTATCCAATGATAATGTAACACTTATAAAAATGAATGCAGACTTTATGTTTGTAAAGATGGATCATACAACTCAAGCAAGTTTCACGTCTGCGAACTGATTTTCAAACCTAAGAAAAGTGCGTAGCGTGTATTGGCCAGCAAAAAATGTTAGTACAAGATATGTGGTTAAAGGAGTTATTTGCAAGTTTTGGTACTGCTACATGTTTACTCACCAGTCTAGAAGAAACAAACTTCATCGAACTTCATCCCCTTACTCAAGCAACAATGTTAACTCTTGGCTCTATCATGTCTTTTCCTCTAATGAAGTTAGCACGCTAACCGGCTAGCCCCGACCCTTCTCATTACTTTCCGATAGTGACTCATTGCTCAGCCACCAATCTGCCCAGAAGAAGTGGCGCAGAGGGCGTATTATAACCGCTGGTAAAATAAAGACAGTGATGGCCGAAGCTCTTATCAAGCGACAGTCAGCACCACCCACGTTTGGTCTCAGAGAAAAGTTACAAATAGGCCCTTTTAAGGGCTAAAACACACACACACACACACACACACACACACACACACACACATATACTTGTACTTCTATCTTTGTGAGGACACTCATTGACATAATGCATTCCCTAGCCCCTTACCCTAACCTTAACCATCACAACTGAGTGCCTAACCCTAACCCTGACCCTAACCTTAACCTAAACCTAATTCTAACCATAACTCTAAAACCAAGTCTAACCCTCAAAATGTGATTTGAAGGTGTCTCAAAAAGTGAGGACTGGCCAAAATGTCCTCACTTTCCCAAAATGTCCTCACTCTGTTAGTAAAATACTTTTTTTGGTCCTTACTATGTAGCAAGTACAAGTGTACACACACACACACACACACACACACACACACAGACACACTGGTATGGTAATTTCAGTAGACAATGAGCTGTGATAAAGGTGCTATGGAATACTATCACCACATGGTGAAAAGCATTCATGAATGATTTTACAAGATACAGTATTATATAAAGGCTTTAAGCTATTCTTATAATGCATTATAGATGCGAACCTCATAGAAAGTTACCAACATATAATTTACAAAGCATCAAGCTCAACCTATGCCAGTGACTGTTCTGAACATGTGATCCACAAGCTGCTGAGTGAGCCCTGTGTTTTCTCTCTTTCCTCTCCAGGGGAAAAGCCATACAAATGCACCTGGGATGGCTGCACGTGGAAGTTTGCCCGCTCTGACGAGCTGACAAGGCATTACAGAAAACACACAGGGGTCAAGCCCTTCAAGTGTGCAGACTGTGACCGCAGCTTCTCCAGATCTGACCACTTGGCTCTGCACCGACGGAGACATATGCTGGTGTGAATCAGATGGGGAGAGATAAAGAGAAAGAAAGAGAGAGAGAGAGAGATGAAATGGAACAAACAAACACATACACACACATACACACACACGCACACACACACACACACACACGCACACACACACACACACACACACACACAGGCAGCCGGGGGAGCGGGATCTCCCTATGAATGTTTTCAGCTGGCCTGGACGCACACACACATGCTCATACATAGATGCGCGCACACATACACACGCACACACACACTCTCTCATCTGTCATAAGGAGAGAAGATATAGAGGTGCACAGAGCTTGTGGAGCACAAAACAGGGTCACTTCTGGATCCTCTTTGGGTTGGAAGGAATAGACGGCAGGATCTTTTATTGTCATTGTTTGGAGTATAATAGGGAACTGTCTTTTACAGCACTGTTCATCAATGTTTCACTTTGATTTTTAAAATGAACTCGCACTCTTCATTTGGACAAAAAAAAAATATATATATAATGCAATCGCAACTGTCTCATTTTTGGTATCTTTCTTTTCATTATCATTCAAATGGCTGCTTTTCCAGCATTCATAATGTGAAAGATCTCGTTGTACGGAATGGATTCTTCTGTGTGAGCAGAAACAAGTTAGGCCTGGACTGGATCCCAGGAAAGGATTTTGGCCTAGTCGGAGTTACAAGCAGTATTGATTCGCCGTGCCTCCCTGTGAGTCTGACTTGTGACCAGCAGAGGACGCCATTTCAGCATGGATGGTTTCCTTTGCCCGCTGGAGTCTGCTGTTTCATCAGAGGCATCCCATTTTCAAAGCTAAAAGAGGGCTGGACTTTCACCTTTTTTCCTGTAGCCAGCAAACAATAAAACAGCATGACTCAAAATAGCCACAACCTGAATGGATCAACCTCATCAACATCTCCACTCTTTCAGAGATTCATTGCTTCTTTTCAAACGATGGAAAAAAAAAAGGACGTGCATATCATCCCACCAGCAGAGAAACACACCATTTATGACTAACTCACAGGGCCGGATTACCCCAAATAACATCAGTGCTATTCTTTATGTTGAGCCTCTTGAAATCTTTGGTTGATTTTGTGCTGTGATTAGCAATCAGTAAAGTGCAATCTTAAAGGATAAATATACTTTCAGTATGACAACGTTCGTTTTGTTTATTGAATCTTGCTTTTTTTTTTTTTTTTTTTAAATGCCTGCTTATTGCATATGTTTTACTCAGAAAAATACAACCCCTCATGTACAGTGAACTTTGAAACAATCAGAGGAGATTTTCAGTATGTGAAAAAAAAGAAATAATAATAGAGGCACCTTACAGACTCCTGCTTTCATTCTGTCCTGGTCTATCTGTTTTTATTATTCAGCTCTGTTTTCTCAGCTGGGTTTGACAGTGAAAGGAATTTGTGTTGGTGGTTTTGCACAGCAGCACTTGACCATAAGCTGACATTGACACCGGCTGCAGTGTTACAGGGAAAGCGTGGTACCTGATGTACAATACTGAAGAGCAATACATTCTGAACAAAGTGATGAGAAGGAATGTCAACCTCCTCTTTGTTCTCTTTGCTGATGTCAATATCCAAGGAGAAGTTTTCTAGCTGGGCCAACTCCTCACTCAGTACCATGACTCCCCTGTGTTACCGATTTGGTTTGTAGCTCCAGCACAAGACTCGAATCTGATGCGTCTCAGTTAGTGAGTTACTAGAAATCATTTTATTTTGTTTTATTTTGTTTGTCTCAAATACAGAAAGTCACTTGAAATGTTATCACCTCAGACCAGATATATGTTAACATTATTATCTAATTTACCTGAGATTTGGCTACATGAAATACTGAGAGAAAGAGGAATCACATATGCATGCATACATAGGACATATATAAAAAATACATACACATGCACATACATGAATACATTATGTATGTGCACTAAGGCTACATTTTAGATGCAGTTGCTGGCATAATAAATCTCTGAGTGAACATCACTTAACCTTAATCAGGAAGCTTGATTCAAAAAAAATATTTTTATACTCACAATAACTGCCATTTTTTGCAGGTTATTCCAATGCTCTTATGCTGAGAAGGAGCTGCAGGCATAAACTGAGAGCACCAGGCCAGCCCATATTATTTGATAGTGCTGCTAAATGTATTTATTGGACCGAAGCCAGTGAAAAGAAATGGTAACCTTTTTGATAATAGCACCTTGACAAGCATACACTTAGACACACATAACACACTCTCATGCACATATACACACGCCTGTGCATTTGCATTGAACACCCTCACTTTCAGTAAAGTAGCCAAATCCAGGAAGTCATCCCCACATAATGTATGTGACACCCCCCCTTTTAATGTAATGGAGAATGGTAATGTCTGTTATCATTATTTATGTATATTGTTTGTGCACAGCGTCATTATGCCCAGTTGTATTAACAGTTTGGCAAAAGCATATCAGCACCTTGTTTGTTTATTAGTATGATTTTTCAAATTATTTTATTTCAGATGTCAATTTATAAACGAATAATCATCATCATATTTTATCATCCATATAATGTATAAGATCATTTTATGATTGAGGGGCACTTCGTCATTGCATATAACTCTTTTTCTTCTGTAAAAAGGATCTTTTGAAATGTTGTAATATATGTGATAGTGAAGATAAAACTTATTACAAAGTTCTACAGCCTGTATATACATTGGAAAAATAGGGCTTTTGATTAGTAGATGCAGGAAATACATTTATACATGTAAAGTCTTTTTCAGAGACTGTAATTTATCTAATTTGATATACAGTGAAATGGGGCTAATGGTATTCATCATGTAAATTATCATATGTGGTGTTATATAACAGTTTGCTTTTTTTGGTTTGTGGTTAACTAAGTTCATGATCAAATCATTTTTATTCCTAAGGCTAAACCAGTGTTTGCTATTATCAACAAGTTATTTATATACATTGACCATATTAAGGTACTCGATTCCCTGTGTTGCTATTTTGCTATACCCGGACAAAAAAAATTATATTGATCAAGCACATATCAACAACACATGTACTCTCCTATCCAGTATATGACATTGCATGCCTTAATACAACCGTTTTTTCAAAAATTCAATTAGACTTGAAGGTGGTGTCTCCACAGGACAGGGTGAATTGTATTTCCCTCCAGCGTCTCTTTCCTCGTTTTAAAGCATAATTTTGTAACGGTAACCAGGGTCAAAGTTATGCAATAATAATGAATAGTGCCTCATATCACACACTTGTAATATCAACTGCTCTGTGCAGAATTTCGATTTCAGCATGTGTGCTCAAATTAATAAATTTCAAATGAGTCATCATGGATTTTTTTGGAAAAAGCACAGACAACATTATGCAAGTCGGACCTCCAATGTTTCGCTTTCTTTTTCGCACTGAGCCTTATGCCATTGTGTCAAATGCAGCATCCTCCCATTACACTTTCACAGGCTGTTCATAGCACGCACTGCATTGTTACTTTGCTTGCAATAAGTCACTTCCTCTAAGGGGAGCAAAACTGAGTTACAAAGGCCACTTGATGTTTCAGCTTCAGCACATTAAATCAACTTAGTGATTCCATGGAAGATAATGAGGAATCTTACTCATAGGAAAAAAGAAAATCCTGTGGCTGGGATTCCAGAGTGATGCCTTTGTTTATGAATACTGATCTTACACTTTGTATCAGTTCAATATCTATTTTACTTTCTGTGTAACATCTGCTTTTGATTTCCTGGTTTTGAAAAATTTAAGTAGTGAAACCAATGCCTATGTTTCAAGTTTGCTGATATTACGTACAGTAATCGTTGTTCCTGTATTTATGTAAAGTGAGTGTAGTGTAAATATATTCAGATCTTTCCATTCTTGCTGTTTAAAAAAAAAAACAAAAAGAAAAAAAAAATGTGATATTGCTCAGCATTGCTTCAAAAGGGAGATTCTGCTCACGGAATTCCACATCTGTAAAAGAAAATTTTTAATCCTGATATTTTTCAAAACTTCAAGAACAGGTGTCCTTTTTTTTTCTGTTACGCTTTTCTTTTCTCCAAGAGTTGTTTAAGTATCCAGTCAGTGTTTTTGCCTTTTTCTCTGTATTTTTCATATGGATGGAGCTGTGAAATTAAAATAAGTTCAAACATATACATGTATATTAATATGAATGGAGGCATGAAGGTTAATAAAGTTGCATTTTGTATGTAACACACTGGTATGGAACTAGTTGCTATCTATGACTGAGATGGATGGTATGTGGTTTCAGTGTCGCTGAGACATCTGAGCACTGTACTCACATTCACTGGCATTCAGAAACCTAATCTTGGTATTAGGGAAGCCATTTTAAATGATAGCCGACATACAGTACACAGAGTGCATCTGATCACCACAGGAAGAAGAAAAAAATTTGGTACAACTGTAGACTTATTATTTCGGCTTATTTAAGTAATTACATATTAAAAATCTTTGGTTTGGTTTGATACATATTTAAACATTCAAGAAAAGGATCATGTGCCTTTGTGTAACCTACATTGTATGTTGTTATTCTCCGACCAACAGACAGTGGAGTGGAGTTTTATCATAGCATGTAGTAAATAGACTTTCTGAGAACAGGTTGCGCTTGAAAGAAAACGCCCAGTACATACTGTACAATGCTCTATTATAAATGGATCTGGATGAATGTTTCTGTCTGCCAGGAAAGGATTCCAATGATTACAATAACAAGGTTTCAATTCCCACTTCGCTAAGCATTTTGTTGTGCACATATATCACATGAGTGATTTATCACTCACAACAGCCTATGCTGTGTAAGCTATACTGTACAAGTGAAGTACAGTACAGTGAGTAGAAGCGAAAACCAAATCAGAGCAACAGTTTAGCAATCCACACTGGGAACGTCCTCTGCACCAGGACAAGCTCAGACACCTTCTCCCGTTTGCTCAGTTTCTCTTGGCACCCTTTGCCAGCACTTTTGCTATGACTCATGTCAAGGATGATTTCAAAGAATTAAAAAGACTAAAGAAGTCATCATGTTTTAATTACACTCAATTCTAACTGGTGATAAATATACAACAGCATTAAGGGCGTGCTCCTGAATAATTACAGAACACTGGCGCCGAGTCATGTGTTGCTCTTCCAGGAAGAACAAAAGAGAACCTGAAGGGTAAAGATGATCTACCACTGGGAGATGTAGAGCATGAATAAAATGTGTGTGTTGAATTTCAAACTGCTGAAACAACATCTTCCAAGTTTTGAAAATATTCCATGTAAATATCTGCTCCCTAGTTGTTCCCTCTTGACAAGTGGTTGTCTATGATTTAAAAACAAGCAATTATAATGACAAAGAACCCCTTAAAATTAATCTTTTCACATAACTTTTAACTACAAGTGAAAATCATTGTAATTAGGGAATGTGTCAATGAGCTGTGTGTACTTCTTTACTGATAAATAAATAATTAATTAATACATCTGTGCTATTTTTATACAAAATTTAATACTTGTAGAGGAAATTTTTCCATTATCATGCCTGATATGCTTATTCTATACCAATACAATCTAGGTTCACCTTTAACAATAAGACGTATGAATAGATATAATAAAATACTGTGAAGGAATGAGATCCCCACTGTGCTGAATCTAACAGCTGAATGTTTTTTGTTTCATGGAATTTTAAACTGGAAACACATGTAATATTCTGTAAAATCTGATTTGACATTCAAAAATATGCAACATAATTTATAATATTCAACACAAAACCTTTATTTGCATTATGAGAGTCACATGGCTTCATAGCACATTTTGTTATTTTTTTTTTTTTAAATCAGTTTAGGTTACATCTTCATGTTATGAAGCTAAGACACAAAATATCTGAACGCTTTTCCCATGTGTCAACCATGTCAAAATATTTGTGTGTGTATATACTGTATATTTTTAAAAGTATTGCAATAATTCACTGGCACATCCTCCACTGAGCTGCTACCTTGGCTGGAGAAATTGATGACAGCGTCAGACTGTGACAATATTCGTAATAATTTGATCCATCTCAGACTTTGCCAAGAAATAAAAAATAAACAGTCTCTGCAATTTAAAACAAAGTTTAAAATCTTTATACACCCAAAAATAACCAATGGATTGTATCCTCAAACAGCAGACACAAAATATATACATTTTAACAAATTATAGAAACTTCAAAAATCAATTTTGCTCAACCAGACTCAAATTATGAATAAATTTGGTCATAAATAGAAATTGATGTATTGTGAAAATAAGGAAGGGCAGCCAACATACACCATCATTTTGGCAGAGTAGAGTACCTGATAAAAGAACATTGTCCCAACGGGGCAGCTTTGTTTTTCATTCATCCAAAGAAAAAAAAAAAAAGGAAAAAAAAAGAAAAAAAGCAGTTAAAGGCACTTTGAAAAGGTGTTTGAATACATGGAGAGTAGTCAAAGAAACCGAAAGCTTTCACCAGACGTTCAAACTGGCGGAAACTCAGTCTAAGTAAGTCTTAAAAAAAACCTCAGAGACACCACTTTGAAACCACTTAGGAAGACAAATCATCCGTGATGTGATCCTGTTGTGAGCAGAGAATATCTAATGCTGGGACACACGCTTTGCAACCAAAACAAAATCAAGATGAACGAACATCAACTTGACAACTTCTAGGGGAAAGAAAATAAATCTGACCTACTGCTGAAATCTCATGTACTCAAAACTGTATATGTGAAGTGGCTGAAGTTAACATGGGGAAGTCCATCAAAATTCATTTAACCTTTTCAGTAATTGAATCAAGTCCATGTACTGATCATAAAAGTCCTTAAATATAAAAAAAAAAAAAAAATGCACCAATTGTGTTTATCTCTGCCCCAAAGCATTGAGCACTTTCTGTCATGTCCATATGTGTGTTATGTTATAGGAGTCAATGAGTTACAATGCAGTCCAACTGATTATGATTAATATCTCATAACCACTGTCTCCCTTTCATTTTAGATAAATACAGATTTTGTTTTGCTTTGAATGAAGTTACCCTCGGTGACAAAGTGTCCAATAACTCTGGCAGTGTTAAAGTCGGGCTGCACGCACCACATGGCTACTCGTCCCAGTGTTCACTCGCTCTTCACATCCCTCTGCTGTGCCTTTCATGAAATCCACAACTTGTTTCCAGTACAACTTTAACTAACTGATGTGTTACTTTTTATATTACACACCCTCCGGCCAACTACTTGATCTAACTCAGCACTTGCTTTATGGCAGTTTGCTATTGAAGTTAATTAAATAAAAGCCCATATGATACAGATATAATCCGTACAATGACTAAATCGAAAATGAAAGATTGATATTTCCTGAAATGTTCATAATCTGAAGAAAATAAAAGCTTAAAAAGATTCAATATGATTCCATCTTAACATTTGGCTAATGATTTTTTGACTGACACCTCAGGAAAATGGGCACACGCATGGAAATAAAATAAGGCAACGGTAATATTTAATCTTTTTACAATAAAAGAAACAAGACATGTGGGCCAGCACTGCTAAGAATTTTTCAACTGGGAAGTGAGTGGAATAATCCACCAGTTTTAATTTGTTTGCTGATATGTAAGTGCCGGTTCTTTGTCTGCGTTTAGTGAAAAATTAAAAAAAAAAGATTGACTTGGTTTGCAGGAGGGTGTCTCTAGCGCTGGTGTCTCTTCATGTGTAGGGCCAGGTGGTCGGAGCGGGAGAAACAGCGGTTACATATTCCACACTGGAAAGGCTTTGCCCCCGTGTGCTTCCTGAAATGGCGAGTCAGCTCATCAGAACGAGCGAAGCGCCAATCACATCCCTCCCAGGAGCACCGGTAAGGCTTCTCTCCTTCAGTGGAGAAAAAACAACAGACATTCATCACATGTCCAAATACATTTCCCTTAAAAGTACTGAATATTTCCTCATATGTCAAAAGACTAATGAGGGAGTTTTGATGATGAAAAAACTGACACCATGCCTGTGAGCCATAAATCACAGCGTGGCCTGTCTTTCTCCCTGCCCCCTTTATGAGAGCTGCAGGGTTTATGTGATTTGACAGCAGTGAGATGTGGGCCAGGTCCGTCAGCAGACAGAATGCATCTGCATGCCAAGTACATTTTTCTGCCTGGCAACATCACCACTTTCACCCCAAAATAAGAATGCAACTCCAAACACTTTACCTGTATGGGTCCGTAGATGGGCTTTTAAGTGAGAAGACTTGGTGTATACTTTCTTGCATCCTAAAAAAAAAGAGAGAGAGAGCTCATTAAGAACTTTCAGGTCATGTTTTAAAAAGGAACATTTCCATTTTTAACGCTGTAAAAGAACAGAAGACTCACCTGGGACATCACAGTGGTGAATCCTCCGTCTCTCCAGATCAGGGTTATTCCTTCGATTGTACCTGACTGGAGCTGACTGGGCCAGGACTGGGGACAGTGGGCCAACACCTGGCGTTGTTGGAACCGGTGTCAGGCTTGAATGCTGGACCGCCCCAGCACCTGGACTTTGGACGAATCCAATACTGGAATTTTGGTCTGGACTTTGGATTGGAGCTAAAGTGGAATTCTGTCCTGGATCGATGGGATTATGGGTCTGAAAAGTTAACTTAGAGGCGATGCTGGCTTCATAGGAGGGAGGTGGGGACAGATTGTGAAGGAGCTCCTTCCCCCTGTCTGGACTTGGGGGCTCGGAGGTTGGCGGAGAAGGTGGCAAATAGGTTGGTCTCTGCTGATGGCCTAAGTGTTGATTAAATTGAAAACATTCACCGTGAGGACTGCCTGTGTGTTTCGCAGAATTCTGCACCGGGCCTACGTGGATGTTCCCATTTGGAAGACTTAATGGGACCATGGGGATGGAGTTCAGCTGCGACCCGTGAACAAGCTGCTCCAAATCAGAGTTCAAAAGCTGAAACAGGGGGACATCCTGAAAATCTGGCACTTCCTGTTTGATGAAAAAGTTACCACTTGCTGTGTCGGCTGCATTAAAAACACCCGGGAGCGTCGGTGGCACCCCGTTGCCCTGACAGGTGGGGTGCATCAGGGAGTGTGACGGCTCTGTTTTAATCTGTCTCACAGTCCTGCAGAGACCTGGGTGCAGGTACGTGACGTCAGGTAGGAGCAGGCTCATGTTGACGCTGTAAGGGGAAGCGAAGTCCTCGGTGAAAGGCGGCTCGAGCATCAGAGCGCCATCCCTGCACAACATTTTGGAATTTACTATGTCCTGCGGGTGCGGAGACAGGTAGCTGTCCATCTCTGATTTCCCCTGGAAAACAAAAGCGGAGAAGATGATCAGGTCATGGTTTGGTAGTGTCTGTTACTCCAAACACAGCGGTTTTAGAAAAACACAGGTGTCCAGTGATGGACTCAGGCTCTCACATGGGTTCTTGAAAGAGCTTCATTCTGAGATACTTTCCCCTTCAACACTTGTGAATGCAGCAAGATTTGGATTTAGAGTCGTGCACATTGAAACGCCTCACTGGCCCCTTTAGTTCTCCTTGTAAAAAAAAAAAAAAAAAAAAAGATTCCAGGACCCTTTAAAAAAAAAAAAGACCTGCTGCTTAATGTAAAACCACGACCAGACTCCCCACCATTTTCCACTGATGCTGAAGAATCATGACACTTACAAAACAAGCTACTGTGAATGTATTTGTGGATGCATTTGGGGCCTGCACTTGGTGTCTACACACTGCCACATCAAAGACGCACCCCCCCTCTCCACACACACACACACACACACACACCCCTCCCTTTACAAGCAGCAGACACCCCTCCTGAAACGCACCAGCCTGAGCTGTTTGGAAATACATGGCTGAAATTAGAACATCCAGTTGCTCTGCAGCGCTATGCATCTCTTCCTCGCAAGTTTTCGGGAGCTGGGTGCAGCGTTTCACATCCCAGCCGTGCCCCGCTTTCGATTCAGCCTAGTCAGTGAATGTCAGCATCAATACAGACATTCAAAGCTCACAATTTGAGTCGCGGGATGGGGGCAGCAGCCGTAAATGTTTCAGCGAGTAAACACACCGGCCCTACCGCCAATATTAGGCTTACACCCATAAATGAAAACAGCCTGTTTTTTGGTTTTTTTTTCTGCTTTGATCAGCAACATGCAGCCTCTCTCTACGTCAAAAGCAGCAGGCATCAGTAAACACTGTGATGCTCCGAGGCAGATGCAGAAGAGAGGGAAAAAAAAAAAAAAAAAAAAATTGCAGTCCCCTACCAAATTGTAATCATGATAAGATGAAGTTCCCGGGATGGCATCCCTCGTGTTGCAGGGCACTTGTCCATGATCTCCACCTCTCCGACCGTCGGCTGCCAGCGGCGCGGTGCTTTTCTGAAGAAACTGCGCGTCCTGCCCCGGAGCAACCCAAACATGATTCCTTACGGCAGCGGCCATAAAAGCAGAGGTGACTGTCTAACTATCCGAAATCTTTCACAAATAAATTAAGCATAGGTATTTTTTTTTTGGTTTTTTGTTTTTTGGTTTTTTTTTTTTGTTTCGACACAATCTGCACAGGCAAAGCAGCGGCTGTCAAACGCTCATTCTCTCCTATTTTGCGCTGGCTTGTCAAATTACGCAACTGCGTGGTATCAGCGCGTCCGCAGGGCGGGGCTGAACACGCACAAAATAATAAACAGGACAACCGGGCGATCGGGATACACCTAGTGTAATGAATACTGGGGTTGTACGACGAGCTGAAACGGCTGAGGGAGAAATAGAAAATAACACCAAACACGTGTGTGTGTGTGTGTGTGTGTGTGTGTGTGTGTGTGTGTGTGTGGGTGGGGGTGGGGGGGTCAAATCGAGGAAGATGAACGTGTCAGGTGTTACTGTCCATAAATGAGCCGTTTATTCGCACACACCAAAATAAAGGGAGTCTTCTTTAACTTTTGTATGACTTGAGATTTGTTCAAACTGGTCATAAACCTCTTTGAGGGCCACAGAGGTGTTGGGAATAAAGATAATTTAACCTATTTTCTCCCCCCCCCCCCCCCCCCCCGCTTTTTTTTTTTTAATAAAAAGATTGATTCAATACTTTCTGACCTCAAAGACTTCTCTGGACAAATTAAAAGTGATGAGCTCTCCACGTTTCACCCACAGTGGATCAAGTTAGTATTCCTATCATCTTTAGATGCAGTTTCTGATTTTCTTTGAGCCTCCAGCACACTTGGGTCCTGGTCTGGCATGTTAAAAACGCCACTGCAGTGCAGCTGTCTGTCAGGACTGCATACTTGATGCCAACATTCCTGAGCCAGCAGTGAAGCCTGCGCGCACTCATATACCAGGAGTAGATGTTTCCAGCAAAATAGCCCATCATTTCACTCAAAAACAAACTGTGTCACACTTAAATTCAGCAGTGATGATGTGTGTCTGAAGCTGCCTGCACTGGTTTGAACTTTCTCCTATAATAAAGCAAACTAAGCTGCTAAAGCTGCATTCAGTTTGGATTCATTTGGCACCTTACTCACCTTTTGTCGTGACCTTGTATGAACTTTGACTTGACGTTTTTATTTGCCCCCCCCCTCCCCCCGTTTTTGTTCTTTATATCCTCAGGTATACTCCAGATATTTGGCTTAGCAATGAAAAAGAAACAGTAATCCAACCTGGAGCCCTCTTGAGATCACAGTGACAGAAGCACTTTATACCTCAGCTTAACAAAACAGAACTGACATGTCACAATTTCTGGGTCCCCCCCCCCACACACACACAGGTGTATGAAGTATTGGCTGATGTCAGTCATAGTGCCAGTGCAACGTGCTGGAACTCGAAACACAGGTATGACACAACGTTGGCATGGATGTGGAGGCTAAGCAGCATTTCACCATAAGAAAAAAAAACACACACACACAAGAATCTGTGTGTGCAAGGATGTTTTCTTTTAAATGTGACATTTACTGCCACTCCCATCTCTGTTTTTCTTCAGGCAGTGTTTGTCCTCTTATTAAATACTGTAACTGCACCCGCTGCAGGCTTGACTGAACACGTTTCAGATGTGAATATCTCTGAGGTTTGGTAGGGTCATGTGTGACACCTAAAGATACTGAAAGAAAATGTTTCTACAGTTTGTATAAAATAACATTCTAACATTTTAACACTGAAAATTCATATTCACACAGAGCTATCTTTAGCTGCAAAGCTGTGAAATGACACAGGATCTTATGCGGTCTTTTTCCTCTCATAAATCCCTCCTCAAAACTAATTTTATCTCATGGCCTCCTGCTAACTCAGTAATTTGTTTATCATCACATTTTACCTCTAGGAGTCTTAATTTAATTTATTTCTAAATCTCCTGTTGCTGTATTATTCTTGATTCACAGTAAATCACTTTTTTATGTTGTTTTTGAAAAATTAGGTCAAAATAATAGTAATCATCATTATTATTGGATATTACATGATTAAGTGATTAAGTAATCATTATTATTGTTGTCGTTGTTGTTGTTGTCGTCGTTGTTTTTGTTGTTGTTGTTATCAAGGCTGTCATGCATATTGAATCTTAACGCTTTATGCTATTATCGGAATGAGTCTGCACGAGGAAAATTTTCACAAATTCATATTTTTTTCATGATGCCATGAAAAAATCTGAAACATATTTAAGTGACTGCTGATCATCCAATTAGGAGCTGACTGATTGCCTGTCATGTGCTGACCTTTCAAAGTGCAATTCAAATCCATGGATGTCTCAGCTCCAAGAGGAGCAACTGTCATTCTTGGCCGTGGCTCTTCCTGTACAGCGAATGTGAGCCGAGCCCTCCTCCATATCCCCTGTATTAAAACCTCACAATATGCCCAACAACTGCACAGCGGAGGAGAGAGAATGCATGGTATGTGCTTACAGCATCACAACTCCTCTCCGCTCTCACATGGACTAATATGGCCAACCCAAGGGGGCACAGGACAATAAGCACATGCAGCACATTGCTACTGTAAGCACTGTGTGTTTTCATTTTTTTTTCTTCTGTTTTTTATTTTGAAAGGGTAAAATAACTTTTAGTGATCAGATAATATTATTTGGTATGTTCTGCTTCTGAAATTCACATAAATAACAGTGTGTGTGTGTGCACAGCTGCCCTTTCTTTGTTCTTCTGCGTGTTATCTTCAATGTTATGACATTTAGTGTGACACAAGAAATACAAACAAATCTTGCGTATGCTCTATATTTAGTCTGTCTTCAAGCAGGTGCTTGGCATTCCCACCAGAGGGCAATGGTCAGCTGCAGTTGAACTCCATTTGTGCATTTACGTACTGGAGCTTTGTACTGCTGAACCATCAAACTAAGGCTGTTATGCATGCTAGTTTTATATTGTATATAATTACCTTCTATAGCCAGTGAGTGGAAACAGCACTGAGATGGTTTTCTTTGTGTTTTTTTTTTGTGTGTTTTTTTTAATGCAATAAACTCTGATTTACTACTGTTAGTTTTCAAATTAAAATTTTGTTGTCTGAGTGTGTTTTTTAAAGACACACACAAGTCAGTTTAAAACACTGATTACATTTATTATAAGATAGAATATTTATGCGTGTATTGATACAAAGATAATCATTTCAAAAAGCCAGCTTAATACACCATTTAACTTTCTATATTCTGTTTAAAACCTTGAGCAGGCACTCAGAATTAGCCTATAATTTATTTGATGCCAGCTTCACAAAGCCTGCCCTTGAAAAAATGCAATCAATAATTTTCTTCTTTGGCTTTATTATTTTGTCTCAAGTTTGGCTGTGTTACAAGCTTGGCTTGTTGACTCTGTACAGCATTTATCTGATCTGACACAGTTTCATGAGGCATTAGTAATCATTTCCATAGCACACAACATTAGAGTACTCCTGTTTGTAAAACAGCAGATGAGGCTAATGCTGTCCTCTAGGGAGAAATTCAATATAATTCGTTAATTAAATGGAATAATTTAATTACAGTAACTTAGAAAGCATTCATCAATATAATTGTTTCTGGAGCCACCATTATAATTGAGGTTTAAGTGAAAACAAGTCCGTTTCTAATGTTGGTAATGTGCTGACATAGTTCTCCCACCCTCCATTTGTTCCTCTCTCTGATCTTCCACCATGCCGTTTCTCCACAGTGTTTTCGTTTGATAGCCAGCCATACCACATCAGCAAGACCAAAACATTTATTACAGCCATTTAATTTAACCTCTCTACAGGCACGGACAAGAAGACAGAGATGATAGCACAGCCGCACTGAAAGACTCTCGCTGTTCAGCTTCTAATCTGATCCTCTCTGTTGCCCTTTCATAAAGACACCAGAGTATTACCCTGACTCCAAACATACCTCTGCCATTTAAACTGTCTTGGATTTCACCACAAAGACGACCAAATAGAGTCCAATTCATTCTCCAGGGCCCAAATAATAAAACATAATTTTAGTCTAATCTGCCTAAAGAATGTCCTCTGTTTGAAGTTGACAGTGCTCTATCTTCTGGGAGGAATAATTGCCTTTTGAGTACAGCAGGAGAGGCCACTGAGGTAAGCCTGTCGAGGGTCTGCACCTTACAGGTGTGCCCTTGGACAGACAACCTCCTTGTTGTTCTAGAGAGAGAGAGAGAGAGGGAGAGAAAGAGAGAGAGAGAGAGAGAGACGGGGTGAAAGCCAGACTAAAAGTATTCATCTGCCAGTTGAAACTTTACAAGGCTCAGGCAGCGCAGCACCGCACTGCATTCTCAAACCACTGTGTGGCCCAAAGTGAATCAAACAAAGAGACAATTGAGCTCTAGTCTGATACAGCTGACAAATTCTTGTCATTAAAGTTTTATCATTTGGTTGGACAGGGTTTGTGAAATTGACCTGGCTGTAATCTGTTTGATTTAGACAACCGCATTCATGACGAAGCTACTGACAGTTATTGTCTCCCAGAAATGTAAACGACACTCCTCATATAGTGCCGGCTTTGTGTGCTCCCAGAGGCAAATTCAGTACATCAGCCCAGTTTGCCAACATGGCCATTGACATCTTGTGTGGCTATAGATTATGAAGTTAAACATTAATTTCCCATTCATTTTGGTTAAAGTGTAGTTATTTATCAGCTATATGAGATAGTCATTTTGTAGCCTCCTTTCTACGACAAACCGAATCTCTGCTTCATTTGTCAAACTTCTCTCTGATTTTTAATGGGGCCTATTAATTTAGCAGAGAAATCTGTCCCTTTCTGAACATGGCATTGAAAGCTGCTGAACAGCTGTCCCAGCTCTGGAGAATCATATGGAAGAATGCATTATCGGCCTTGTTTGAATATTCCCTTAGATTTGGAATAATCAGGCAGCTATTCAGCAGTGAGATGGCCACGCACAGATGCCAAAGCACAGCTGAGGGGAGCACAACGGTGTGATGCCGCCGAAACACACACAAAACCAGCGGCATGAAAGATGTGAATAATGCAGGTGTACTTTATTTCTGTACGGTGTGTTTATCATACATAATAGCCAACACACTTTCTTTCAGTCTTTTTTATCTCCCTTTTTTTCTCCCTCTTTCTTCTTGCCATGTTCAAGGTGATCCTAGCTTTGCATATGGCTGATTAATCTTATTGCACAGTAGCTAACATTGATCACAGAAATGATTAGAAATGCATTAGTCAGCAAACAGTTTGGAGTGGTTGGAGTTTAAGTGCTAGTGCCAAGCCATTTTCCATAGGTGTCCATGTTTTTAATTTTGTTATATAGAATTTTGCAAATGGATGCATGCATGCCGCCCAAATACAGCATCAAAGCTTTAATGCTTACAGACATAATTTAATCTCCTAGATGGCAGGCCTGATGGACTGTGTAGAGAAGGCATCCCTGCTAAATTCATTATGCTAAAAGTTGCTAGATCTCACAAGCTGATGAGAGAGAGACAGAGTAGCACAACCGGTGTTTGTATTTTGTACTGTGTAACAAATCTTGGCTCTGCTTTGCAATGTTGAGTGTTGAGCAGTGAGTGTTTTCACTTTATTTGTTTTTTTGCACCAGAGTGCTTTCACTAAGTTAATGAAGTGAATGGTACCAAACGTTACGCACAGTTGCTGTAACTGTAAGAGGCTTTAATCTGATATTTCTTTCTCATTTGAAATGTTTGGTTGTGTATCTCTTTGTCCCGACACAAATAAACACAGTAATCCAGTGCTCAACCACACAGTCATTGACCACACATGTCACTGTTACTAAAGTGCTAATGCGTTTAAAAAGTGACACTGCCACCTAGTGAATCAATTTAAGATGACCTGTTGTTTCACAACTTGAACTGATCATTAAGACGCACGACCAATTAGAAAATGCTTTTGGAACAGTCCTAATGACTACAAAATAAAAATGAAATGCCTCCATCCACGCTTTTTGAAGCCTTTCTTCATTTTTCCCTGACCTCGCTGACTACAGCCCCTCCTCCTCACTCATGGCTCAGATGTCTCCTTTAATCATTAAACAAAGTCTGTCTGTATTCACAAAAGTTGTTTTCCTCTTATTTCAGAGGGAATGGAAGTTCAAGTTCACTCAAAATGCCTTTTAGGTTTTACATGTGTTGTACTTTGCTATATTCTGGTACATAAGAACACTAATACCAAAGTTATATTAGAAAGACGCAGTTTTCATAGATCATAACAACAGAAGAATGTGAGGACAAAATATGTTTTCTAGAGTTACAAAATAGGAAGCTGTGGTCAGCACCACAAAAAAAAAAGACCTGCATAATACAACATATCAAGTGTGACAAAATTAGAATTAAAAAAAAAAAAAAAACAGGTCATCAATCATGCAGCTTAAATAAATTGGTTTGTACAATTTTCCAAACAATAAAATGCGCTTGATTACTTAGCAAAGGGACACCTTTACAATTAAAAAGCATGGCATCCTTTCAACAGCAGAGGTGCAACTCATAAGGGTCCCACCAAGACAACTCTTGCCACATGTTCAACACTCCCCATTAAAAACCTGGGGAAATTAATGAGCTTCCATTGGCACCCTCACAACAAAGGGATCTATAAAGCAGCCTTAATGTTCTCGGGGAAACTTTACTCTTCAGTAGTTCCCAATCAACCGGTAGCAGCAGATTTTGTTTTATTTCCCTTGTAACCTACAACGGGAGCTAAAACTGCTACTCACTGCAACTTTACATAAATGTTATCCTTGATTGAAACTGCTTTAAGCTCCCTCTTAATCAAAGATTTGTCGATAATTAACCATGTTGGGTTGTCAAAATCCAATTATGTATAAATATACTGTATATCTTTAAATAACAGCTGAGCGGTGTGCTTTCAAAAATCTATAAACCTGTAAAACATTGCTAAACAACATTTATTTGTTATTCATTCACAGTTCCACCAAGAGTTATAAAAAAAAAATTGGCAAACAGTGTACATGGAGAACAAAACTCTCTCATGTTGTGGGCACTGACTTGTACTTTCTACCTGCTTGTACACAATTAAGAACACTTAGGAATCAAAGAGCGCAGAGGTTTGCAGAAAGGTATTAATTAGAACTTTATTTATGCAGATGCTTTGTAAATTTGCATAAAAAGCAATTCCACAGATGGGTTTATGGCAGTAATGACTGTTCCAGTCTGCAATAAAACATCTGCTTAATCACAACAGAGACAGTCAATGGCTGCTGTGAAAACAGGCTGTCCAAGTACATCTCAAAGAAAGTACTGAGGTGAAGAGCCAGTGTGGACAGGTTAGGAGAAAAAAAACTAGAAAAGAGATTTAAGGAAAAAACCTGTTCAAAAGCAGCGTTAGTTAAAAGAGGCGCACTTTTCCCAAACATTTGCTGGTGGTACTTTGAGTGCTCTGATGTTGAGAAAAATACCCTTATCGTGTTGGCAGAACAATCCACTTACTGTGTCTAAGAGAAGAGAGAATTTTGTTCCAAGTCAAGCCAAGTCTTTGTCTATGTGTGCCAACTATTTTGAAAAATATTCCACTTTGTGTCTTTTTAATCCATGAGAGCCACACACAGATATGAGCATGTGCACAAACACACACACACACAAGCACACAGAAGTGTGGCTGCAAGGTCACTCCAAGTATTGATAAATCACCCAGCTGTGATTCCCTCCTGACAGCTCAAACTAACATCAAGCTGGATGGGGGAGAACAAAAGACCATCAAGCGGCCCTTTTCCTGACACTTTTATTCAATCACGGCCAGATTGCTTACGACAGCACCAGCAGCTGTTTCGTCTTCATCTTTCCCCATTTGATAAAGCGTGTCAAGTCATATTTCTGTAAGTACTTCACCTCACCCCATACTGTGCAGATCCACAGCGATTCGGCATATGCACATTCCACATGAGGGGATCGTCAAATGGGTCAGGGAGTAATGACACCTCTCTGAAGGTCGCAGCACACTGGCGTTGGGGGGTGGGAGCAGGTAGGTGGGGTGGGGGGCGGCTGGGTGTGTGGGTGGGGTGTGGGGGGGGGGTGACGACAAAGCAACAAGCTGAAGGTCAAAGATAAGAACAGCCGCAGAGATATCTAAGATAGCCAGCAGAAATTAAACAATGAGGGAAAGGCAGTACGGCTTTGATTGTGTGATTGTGTTGTTTAAGGGAGAAGCGGGGGCTGTTGGTGCTCGGGATTGTTATTTTGGGATCACCATCCCATTTGGAGCTCTGTTGACCTTGTTCCTCATGGGATGGAGGTCGGTGATAGGACAGAGAAATATTGCAGATGTCTATTGTTTGTTTGTGATCAGACATCACCCCGAGGAGAAATGAGATTTCCATTTCGCAACTGCCTTTTAATGTTAACATTTAGATTCCTTTTACAGGCCCCAGTTTCCTGTGCAAGTGTCTGATAACAATTACAGGTGTTTCACCTTATTGTAGAGAGGATGAATGCTGTATTCAAAATAATGATTGCATCCAAGGATGAGGTACTCAGCATTGCCTAGCCCTGATTATTTTCGTGCAACCATTTGAGGTCATTAAGTCATATATTCTAAGTATTATAGCTATAAGGTGCTCTCCTTGTCACCTGTTTTAACCTCCCAAGCTTTCACTGGCTGCTTTAAAATCAACATTTTATTCATTACTTAAAAGCTTAGAAATTATACAACCCACTTTTATAATGATAATGAACACGTTTCTGCATATGAGCAATATAAGAGATTGGGAACAAGTGCAATGATGTTTGTCATTCCTTAACTTTTTTTTTACTTTATTTTGTTATCTGATGATAATTAATGATATTCCCATCAGCCTCAGCTGTATGTTTGTTTAATATTAATTAGCAAGTGTTAGCATGCTAAGATGGTGAACATGGTAAACTGTATACTGTACATGCTAAACATGAGTATGTTAGCATTTTCATTTTGGCCGTGTTGGCATGCTGATGTTGCTGGTAGCATGCTGAGCTGCTAGCGTGGCTGTAGATTTTTGTTTTTCAGCTATCTCCTGGCATTTTTGTTCATCATCCGTTAACTTTATGTTGTATCATCTGACCAAATGTCTGCTAAATTAATGACATTTGCACCAACCTCAGCTGTATGTTTGTTTAATGCTAATTAGCAAGTGACCCTTGCTAAGTGACCCCTGTGACCCCTGTATCTATAATAACTACTATGTTAGCATGCTGATGTTGTTAGCATCAGCATGAGCTGATAGTGTGGCAGATATTAGTCATTTGTTGAGGGGTAGGCATAGGGAGAGAGTTAGTTTTTTTTTTTTTTTTTTAGCTTTCTCTTGTTTTTCAGTTTCTTCTTAGCATTTCTGAAAAAACTGGAAACTATTCAAAAAATATTCATAATAGCAAATGTAGCTACATCCATTTCTCTCTCCTACTCAGTCATAGCAAACAGGAATAGCTTTGCCTGACTGGACAATTTAGCATGTATCAAACTTCCATCATCCATCATTGGAGCAAGAGTCACAGCACTAGAACCTGTACTGCAGCTCTTGAAAACTGTGTCACTGGGAAGATACAGTTACACAGCTGCTCAAGTCACACACCTTATAGCAGTTAATCTGAAATATGTCCCACCTCCTCAGCATCTTTGGACTGAGAAAAATTAGATCTTCTAAGTTGGGTACTATTTTGGCCTGAGTGAAAGGCTGCTAGTTCTGTGGAAAAAGAGACATGTAAATCAGGTGGAATGCAGGAGACGCTTATATCAAAAATGGGGCAGCTCACTCCACTCAGACTTGGCCTGGCTCCCAGGAATGCAGTTAGCTAGCATACAATCACTGCCTATTCACGATGGCACAGCTGCTGTGGACATATGTTCCCCACCAAAGGAGGAGGACATCAACCAGGCACACCTTGAGCAGGTTAGCAGATGAATGGCGTTCAGTCCTTTGACAGTCTGCCCTCGTCTCGCTGCATTTTCCCTTGCTCAACAAATAAGTTCCTCCCCAGTGTGGCCTTAACTTTTCCCATTCATTCATCCGTGACAAACTGAGGGCATTAAAACGAGACAGTAACAATACTGTTTTTTTGATTGCATCTTGGATATTGCAAATCAGTGACAACTTTACTTCTGTAAATAAATATCTGAAATCAATGACATTGCTCAATTATTTAGGGTGTTTTAGAAGGACAGTGAATCTCAAGGAACAGTAATATGGAATATTAATAGCAAAAGCGCATACAAAGACTTTTTCCTAGCCCTCAGCAAATGACCAAATGTGAGAGAAAAGATTACATTTATTCATAGCTGTCTTTCATCAAGAAGCTTAAAACCCAAACTTTGAATGTAACCCCAAATTATATGCATATTGAGCTGACCTCTTTCACCCTTTTTCTTAAAGCCATGGAGGAGGTGTGATATGCAAAAACCCACAGATCCTTCAGCTCATCATTTAGACGATTTCAGCACTTTTGGTTTTCCGGCCGTCCAGGGGTGATCACGTTAGTCACTAATAGATAAAGAAGAGACTCCTCCATTAGCATGGAGGTCATATGTGTAATGTAAAAAAAAATTCACAAACCTTGCTGCCATTGCAGTCAGAGAAAAAAACAAAAAAAAACAACAATCTGACTTACACTTGAAATTCTTGATGCCATGTCAAACACTTCAAATCATAAGACACTGAAAGCACTAGATAACTGCAATCCATTCTCATATTATCCATTGTTAATGCTGATGCTTTTGTCAAACATCTCTGCAGCTATGACCTATCAGCTTTAGTGAAGTGCTCTGAGGCCACGGAGCCACGTGAAGGTTGTTCACCCATCCAACAGGGCCATTTACAGGAGAGAGACCCCAGAGCTGAGCCGCAGCAGCTCTCTAATGACTCTATCAGCTACACTGATGGGAGCAAATGGCACCCAGAGATTTCAACACATTCCCTGAGCAGGCATTACATTTGCTCTCCATATTTCCGTTATTGTGTTGTAATGGTAATACATGTATGCATGTAAGGACATTGTAAAACACTTGACACTACACCACAGCAATATCTGATTTTTATTTCTTTTATATTCAGCACACCCCCGCACACACACACACACACACTGCAGTGTTCATCTAAAGTAAATACAGTATGATGCCACTGCCATCTGAAGTTGCAAACACATTTTCAAAAGATCCGTTAGCTCTTTAACCTAAATCCAACCTCGGTGTAATTATTGTGATTTCCAAGGGAAGCGGGGCTGATCTTGCACCTCAATCCAACAATTACAGGAAACTATGTGTAAGATAAAAACAGAATATGTGCTTCCCTTTGTGAGAGATGGTGCGAAGTCACAGGAGTATTCATTAAGGCCTTTGTGTCCTGTTTGAAATAGTGCTGTTAAAGGCTTTAGCTGTGGGCATCTCTCTGGAAGAGATATAATGATCCTCCAATTAGAGACAGAATCATGAGACCTGTTTATTAGTCCTAATTCATCTCCTCATTGTGCTGAGCATATCAAATACCACAGAGAAAAAAAAATCAACAATTTGAGCACCATAATTACAGATCTATTAATAGTTTCACAACAATGACAAGCAAAGCTATTCACATCATTTTCTACTGTCAAGAACAATACTGCAGCAATGTCAATGTATCCATTAAAGCCTGCATTTATACCAGCTCAGTGACATCTTGCATTTCAAAAATGACTCTGAACCTCTTTGGATAAATTACACTTTTTCATTAACAAGAATGATTTTGCTATTATTAATTCTAAATGGATTTTCAGACACCCCTCTACATTTATAGCTTATCTTATAATAGCAGGCATTTGTGGCTGTAAAGGTATTTTCCATTAAGCTTGAAAAAAAAAACTGCAATGCATTGTTGAAGTTTCTGTTCCTGGAGTCTAAAGGATACAACATACCAACATGCTGAATGAAGGTCCATATGTCTAGCTTGAAATACACAAGGTAAAATTTCCTAAACTTAAGCTGAAGACATGTTTAGATCTTTGATGAAGATTGTTTTTCCTACCTCCTTGAACAAACCCCATCCTTGCATTTAATTGTGCGTAATGTGCTGTACAACAGAATTATCACACTGAAAATACAGAAATATTAAAGGAGGTTTTGGTGCTTTTTTTTTTAAATAATTCTAAAGGATTACAAATTTAACATGACATTCTCATCATCATGACATTATTGTCTTTATTCATATAAATCCCTGATAAATCCCTTTACATGTACTGAAAGTTTCCATTAAATCCACTTCAAATTAAGTAAATGATAAATGGAATGCACATATATTCTTATATTGTGCTTGTTTAGTCTTGTCAACCACTCACATTTAGTCATTTTAGCAGACGCTTTTTTCCAAAGCGACTTACAGAAAGGGGAACAATCAAGGTTAAGTGCGATAAGAAGTGTTAGCGCAGCAATAAGTGCAAGTGACGATTCCTTAAGTGTGGATTTGCTATGTAGTGCTAACTCAGAGTGCTTCACACTTCAAGCCAAATTCACTCATTCACACAGAAGTTTTTCCATGCATTCAGTGCTCTTCTATCACACACACACACAGCGACACTTTGACATCTTGACTGGACCACTGACCTTCTGATTAGTGGACGGCCTGCTCTACCTCCTGAGCCACAGCCACCTCCTGCTTTATTGTGAATACAGTTTTTTTGCGTGCTTTGATAAAAAAAAAAAAAAAAAAAAGAAAACACAGAAAATAGAAAAAAGTAAATATCAATTGGGAGCAGTTTGTCCTAACTCTAAATCAGGAATGCGGTTACACTGATAGACCTACAACCGACAATCAATGAAAACCCAACTGTTTCACCTGATTATCAGTGATCATCCAGCTACAGGCAGGTTTTGAGAGTATCCAGCATGACTTAAGAGGAATGGGTACATGTTGAGGTTCAGTGTTTGACTACTTTAGTATTGGATCAAACAAATATTATGAGTCTACAAAAATAAAGTACTGTAGCCCCCAGACATGTTGTTCCTCTCCAGTGCAAAATATAACTGATTCAAACATTTTAACTTTTTACCTGTACTTCATCAACTGTAAAGGTCCAAAAATACAAATTTGTACAATATGATTTATTTATTTGCTTATTTACTTTGTTAAACAAGCCAAACTTTCACAAATTTACAACAATTTTGTATAATTTCACATCATCCAACATCATCCAAGAGTATAACGATGCTGTAATGTTGAACCATGATAAGCTCATCGTACAGTACAAGTACTGCACTATGGCAGTAAATGGTAAGTGAACCCTTTGAAATCATCTGCATTCATATATAAATTTGTCTTAAAATGTTGTCAAATCTTCAATGACGTTACAATTATGAACAAACAGAATTTATATTAATTAACGACACATAAATCAGTGCATTTTTCTTGTGCTTACTGAATACATCATTCAAACATTCACAGTGTAGGCTGTAAAAAGTATAAGAAACTCCAAGACTAATGACATTAACAAAAGCTAACTGGAGTCAGGATTAGAAAACTTGGAGGTGTGTGTAAGAACTACTTTGAATAAAAAGCTTTATGACTTTGCTATCCACAAACAGCATGCGCCAATGTGAAAAAAAAGAGATGTCAGAAAACTTATTATCATGACTTGTTGATTTGGCTCAGGTCATGAGTCTACCAAAGGATGCTGCTGTTATCCAAAAAGACATCACTGCGCACCTGAAGCTTGCCTCTGGGCCTGGACGGTTCGCCATCAGAGTGGAAATTAATTCCCAAGTTTATGAAGGTATCTTACAAGATAATGGCTGTCTGCCAGCTGAAACTCAGTAGAAGATGGGTGATACAGCAGGACAATTACCCTTAACAAATTAAAAATCAAACTTAAACTATTACAGAATGACTTCAAACGAAGAAAATCCACCTTTTGGAGTGGCCCAGTGAGAGCTTGGCCCGGTGCTGTGGAATGACCTGAAGAGAGCTGTTCACACCAGTCATCCAAGGTTTCACCTCGTTTTCCCACCAGCACTGTGAGTGTTTAATGGATGTGTTGAATAAAGACATTAAAAATGATCATTGTTTATGTGTGTATCGTGTTTTGTTCTTACCACTGCACTATTGTCCAACTCTACATAACCGACCACATTGGCAAGGGTTGCATAGGCTACTGGTGGTGTAACCATTGCTATATGTGATCACAGGCAGTGCGATTTTGTTGTATTGCTAACTGCATTATTTGTACATGGTGGTATTGAGTGTAAATAATATAAACATAGTATAAATAGCCTAAAGAAATTCACGGTTTTACCAATCAAAACAATCCGTCCATACTTTGACAGAAGCTATGAAGCATTAGCTTACAAGTCTCGGCTTGTGTTAGCCTAAAGACTATTGACCCACTCAAAAGCATAAAAGCTAACAGCTCTGACCAAACTATGAAGGGACTGTTTGTAGCCAATGTTAGCGAAGTAACGTCCGCTTAAAAACGTTAGATTAACATTAAGCTAATGCAGCTCAAACATGTCATTTTAATATAGACTAATGGCTAAAGTTAGCCGCCGGCTAAAAGGTAAAAGGTATTATATTGCAGATATTTTTGGGGGTGAATAAAGCTAACTTCACCTATTGTGCATGGGGCTAATTCTTGTAAAACGATATTAGATAAGGGTACCCACACTTCTTAAAGTTCATTAAAGTGTCAAACTTGAGTAATGCAAGGCGTTGAACACTGTAAACCTAAAATGGCAATTTTTTCAGGTGATGTCCTGTTTGACTTCCACAAGGACTAACTTCCCCACTCATGGTTTGGTGAAAATAAATGGACTCTGAAGACTGTAACACCCACAGCAGAAAGCAAAAAGCACACTGCAAAACGCTTAGAAAGGACCTGCCATGCCGTAATTGTGAAAAATCCTGGTATGTAGATGATATACGCTACGGGTGTTTTCACTATGTCACTTTTTCCCCCTGTTTATCACTGGTTATTAAAGGCATCATCACACTAATTTCAGGGAACAGGGCAGTTTATGCTTGTTATACAGTGAAAGATACAGGATTTGCTGAAAGCTTGGCTATGATGATAAGATGTATGGACGATGTGATAAAACACTGACCAAGTTCAAATACATACATCTCTGACCTTGTGGAAAATTTTCTTCACATTTGGCACAGATGTTCACTTGGAGTCAAGGATGAACTTATTTTTTTTTGGTGGTCAAAGGTCAAGGTCGTTGACCTCATAAAACACACTTTTGGCCATAACTCGAGACTTCATAGGCTAATTAAGACAACATTTCACACAAATGTCCATGGGATGAAAATGATGAAGTGGTGACATTTTATATCCAAAAGATCAAAGGTCAGCTTCCCTGTGACATGTAATGTTCTGCAAAAACACTTTTCTGGCCATTATTCAACACTGTAACTCAGGAACAAGGAGGGAGATTGTGACCATATTTCATTTTTGGTCAGCTACTGGGTAAGTGACACTAATCTTTGGTGCCCACCTTGAAACTGTGGTGATTGTATAGATCCTCTGAGCTGCTGGGTTGAAGATGTATGTGAAGCATCCATGTTTCCAAATTTGTGGCTCCTTTGTGGCAACATCCACATTTGAGGCATTGCCTGCTGTCATGGCTACAACTTTATGTTCTATCAAAATCATATTTAATGGCCAAGCATGTGAAGACTTACTTGGAATTTTACCTTGCTTCCCTCAAATAACTTACACACTAATACAGTTGACATACACCAGAAAAGGAACAACAAAGCTTAACAAAGTCAAGTCAATTTTATTTATATACCCAAATCAATAATTTGCCTCATTGAAAATTATTCAGTGGAATCATGCATGTCAACCTAATGATAATTTCTATTTAGCCAAAAAATACACTTAACACCTTTTATTACATTTCTTTAAACCAGTTTTTCTGTTTTTAGTATTTCCATTTGTCTAACCATCCATTAATGATGGATGTTTGTAAGTGTTATGTGATTTTGTCTGAGTTCATGTTCACATTCTGTGAACTTATTATTGTCTTGTCTGCTCCGACCCTCAAAACAAGTCAACCTCAAGTCAAGGTACATCTCGTTATCACTTTACCACTTGTTATCTCGTTACAATTACTTCCAATGTGATTAATGATAGAAAGCGGATTTGATATCATGATCAGTGCAGCTATTTAACCTCAACTCGAAACTGTCACACACATTTAATGTTTTCATATTGATGACATGACATAAGAAGAGTCTTTGCTACCTCTATGACAAATAATACAGCTTACGACAGCAGAAGCAGAGGCTGCTGCTGGCTTTTGGGAAAAAAAGATGTGTCGACTGCATCAGCACATCAGTTTCACATGGTGCAATCTTCCTCCTGAACTCCATCATATTATCAGGAAGAATGATGCCGCTTTGTTGGCACAGCAGAGAAAAGGCCAGGTTGTCTTTCTAGTAAAGCTGAATCTGACCCAGCTCTTCCCACAACGTAGCGTCACATGAATGGGTTAATTCTAGGGTTTACCTTGGAATCAAGTTGTAAAATCCTGTCTCATGGTATTATAAAACACTGTGTAGTGTTTTGTCATATGATAAGACTTGTAACTCATCAGTCAACTGTATTACTGAAATCGGGCTTCCTGGACCTGGGCGCTTGCTTTTTTTTAAGACAGTGCTGTTCACAGTCTGGATGCTCATCTACTCTGAAACCAGATTACATTTCACAAAATTCCAGGGAAAATTCCAGTTCATGTTTGTGAATGGTTTGTTATTGTTTATCAGGTTGTACAAAACCATTTTAATTTTTTTTTGGGTCTTATGTTATTTGTTAATGTTGTGTGTGGTGTTAGATTTTACAGACAGCTCACAATTACACTGACCCATAAAGAGCATAGTGATTGCTTTGTAACTTTTCCATAAGGCTACGGGAACTGCATCAGATATTGCCTTTCATGTCACTCTTGATAATATACATACTGTGTCAGGAATAACACATCAAAGACAAGTAAATATATTCTATTCTTAGGTTTTCATGACATTCAACTGTGGTAAAATACATGAGATTTGTAATATATATAAAATATCCAGCAAATGGCCTTGTGGATAAGTTAAAGTTTTTTAATGCTTTAACTTCAATTTTCAAAGGACCTTAACTTGAATTTAGTATTGAAGTGGTGGTTTAAATTCATAGCATGGTTTGGTAATAAAAGTTAATTATTAATTTTTAAGGTCGGTTATTCTCACTTACTCTCACAATGTGCCCGCTATAAATGTGTTAGAGTAAATAAGACTTAATGAATGCTGAACAGAGAAACCATGTGTTTGCCAGGCATGGAAGTGAGATAGACTGAAGCCCTGCTGTCTGTTGGGACGGGGCAGCTTTACTTTGGACAAATTAATCTCCAGTAAAGATGACTTAGATCAACTTTGAAAAACACTAAGATGAAAACCCATGAAATGATTACGAACGGCGGCCCGAATGACAAGTATTATCAACAAAAATTAATCAGGTGCATCTTTTCATGAACTCAATTAATAATGTGCAACAACGGGGTCTTTTTTCCCTGGAATGAAAATTAATTAGCAGGGGAAGGTCACTCGGAGATGCTGACATCACTCATCAGGCCGCTGTGGCAGTTCTAATTATTTGTCTTCCAGGCTTGACTGATCAAAAATTATTGCCATACCTGAGCAACATTTAGAAAAAAAGCTTTGTTTAAAGCGCTTTTAATTAGACCTGCTATTTGATTAATGCCATGTAAGCGCTCAGGATCGGCCCTCTTATCAGCATTTCTGACAAGTTTGCTGGGTATTGTTGTGTGAAAGACGTTTTACTGACGCTAACCGACTGTTTAGTATCTAATTCATTCACTTTAGTTGCAATTAAAAAGCTATTTACTGCCGGAGCACTTGTTGATATTAATATAGATGTTGTAAACTTTGACAAAGCACTCTGCATCGATACTTGAAATAAAGGTGGCATTTAGTGATAATAAATGACTAAATTTGCATTATATGTGGATTCGACCTAATAAAGAGTGTAGTTGCGAACAACCTACAATATCTCACACAAACACGGTGCTGTTGTGAATTCTGCAGTGATCACCCAAGTTGCTCCCTGCACATTCTTCGAGAGAGAAAGTGTGGCTCTAAGGTCCCACAATTTATTGCGTTTTTGTCAGCCATAATTAATAACAAAAGACAAAGGTCACACGAAGCCAACATGATTACCTAACCCCTGCCTGATAACATATCTAGCCTCTACTGGGCCCCTTTGGTCACATGGAGAGAAGACTTGTAACAAAGCCGTGTTATGACGGAGGCTTTATCAAGCCCTTGCGTTTTTTTCCACAGAGTTATTGTGTTGACTCGTTGCCTGAACTATCTTCAACCCTTACTACATCAATTCACATTACCTGCAAATTAGCAAAGTTCTACTTTCAAGCTCACAGTACATTTGATCCAAATAGACTCTAAATGCCATTTCTGTTCCTATTAACCTACGGATCGGTGTGGCAGATATTTTCATGAGGTTGCTGGGGAAAAAACACGAGGCTAATGGCTTGGTTGTGACAGCGCTATTCATGATGATTTATGATTCTGTGTTTAAGTTGATTACTCCACTGCTGACTCGGAATACTATTTCAATTAGTGCACTGAAGGTCACTCCACGAAATCCCTCCATAATCTATTCCTATTAACACTAATGCGCCGAGTATCCATATCTGTTCACCCTTGTTGATTCAAATCATCCCCACTCCTAACGGCCAGCTTGTTTACTAGTTTACTGGTTCGGACGTATCCTAGATGGTAATTTTCTCTCCTCCGTGTATCATTAATGTCTTCAGTCTTGACACATAGCTAGAAGGGACATCTCAATAAAGCTTGGGTGCATTTTTATGGCTTTTATTATTTCTAATTTGTTTTACAGATCAAGTGATATTTATGCTGAATGAAATTGATCCTGAAAGCCCTATAGGCAAACGTAGTAATATTGTGAGGTTAGAAAGCAACAACGTCCTATTACTTGTCATCATGAGAACCAAAATAGCCTAGGCGTGATCAAAATTTTAGAGGTCTAAATTAATTTTACATCACTTTCATTCATACTCCCACTCATCCATGCAGAGGAGGAAATTAGCTACCTGTATTTAATCTAATATGTTCCCACTGTAAGCGCTGGTGGACATGATAGACTTAATCAGTTCACACTGAATCAAAAAGCTCACCAGACAGTGCTTAGCGAGGAACAATGTATTAAGTTTCAAAGACAGGGTCTCTGAGCTTACTACCTAGAAAAGAGATCTATTTTATTTAACAGGATACACTACTCTCATAGTACAAATAGGCTAACTGTCTGATTTAGTTGTCTTGATTGCAACTGAGGATATAAATCAAAAATTGGCAACTAATTTACTACTAAAAGTTTATTGCATATTTGCCCATTAAACTTTAACGTTCCTAGTTGTTTGATTTGACAGCAAAACATTTTATTACATTTTAAACAAGCAGACAAAAATCTGTAATGAAAAAGGTCAAAGCTGTAACAGCTCTTATCAGGCACAGCAGGCCTGCAGGCCCCAGGACAGGAAGCATCCTTTTTTTGAGAGAAGGGTAAAAGTGCTGACATTGTCACCAGTTGATGAGACTCTATCCAAGGGATAGGTGAAAACACTTGGGCACAGTGACATCAATTTTCAAGATGATTTAACTCCATGCTCCTGTGTTGGAGGAAAGAAACTTCAGACCCCTGATTTACCTCCGATGACAGCCACGCGGCCCCCGAAACAATGTTTCCAAGGCTACTAGCGAATGACGAGTGGTCACGTCTGTACAGCCGTCCCCATTGGTTTGATTTATGTGACCGGGATCCAATAAAAATGGCAATCAAATCAACCCAGCCACTTTACAGGTAGAGGGCTGTCTGATTGAGTTGTCGAAGGCATGGCTGAGGCTCAGAATGATTATGCTAGGAAACGGAGAAGGGTCCATCTCTCCGCACCCAACAAGGACACCATACATCTCCCCATGCAGCTTTCCTACTCCACTGTGAAATGTATCCAAAATAACTGCACACCTACTGCTTGCCTGCCTCCCCTCTCTGAAGGTTATTTGTCGTCTGAAGGACTCTCCCTGTCAGAGTATGATGAATACCATGTACACAGACAAGAGCAGCGTCAGGTCCAGGATTAGCCGGAAAACTCACTGATCTGTGAATAACCTAAAAAAGAGGAGCTGAAGATTAGCAATGATGCTTTTAGGAATGATCCATCAAACTCAACTACCTCAGTCACTCAAATGAATCATCTCACTTGATTCTTTAACCCGGGAGAAGTACGAGTGACTGCCACGCTACCTGCAGGTCACAGAGATCATTTTGAGGATGTTTATTAAATCAGTGCTATCAATTTTCTTACTGATCATCTTTTATCTGTCCTGTCCTTGGAGATGAGTCAAGCACACAATGATGTTAAAGGTTGCGGTATTCAACTTATGGCTTCTCCATTCAACCTCCAGAGCTCCGCTGGCAAGATTGAATTACAGCCATTGCCATAACATACAAATTGATACCTGAAATATGCCCCATATTGAGAAGGCCTGTCACTTAAGTTGACTCACTTCTGTTAACAGAGCTACTGTACAAAGCAGAACAAAAAAATGAGCAAACAATAATCGTGAACTATTTGCCTTGGCTTTGAACTAATGACAGTTTAGGCAGGCCTGTTTACCGTGCATGAGGAAGCACACATTCAGGAAGTAAATTGGATCAAAGTACAAGCAGCTGCTTAAGTACTTACTTGCCTCGATAAGCAGAGTGAAATCACCATCATTGTTGCATTAGAGTGACTTGCTTCAGTCACCGCCAGGAAAGCAGACAGGAAGAGGAGAGGGGAGCTGATAGTGTACCAGCTCCATGTGTCATGAAGGAGCCACTGGCTAACAGCCAGCCTGAAAGAGAACAATTGAACATCACTGTTGAGTCTTTTTGTGTTGGAAACACAATCACCTCGTCGGAGAACAGAATGCATTGTACAACAGGTACAAACACATCCTCTGGAATAATAGTCAAGGACGCTGAATTGAACAAAATCAGTCCACACCATTCACATCACACATTTATGAATAAGTTTAGTTTTTTTCCCTTTGGCTGTAACAGTTATTAAATCATTATCATTTATAGAAAAGTTGGCTACAGCAGAAGTCACTAGGAGAAATTTAAAACATTGAATAAGCTTATCGGGTATAATAATGAAAGCAAAAGCAAAAGCAAAAGTTAGCAAAGATGTGAAACCAAGGTCCTTTCAATATTTTCTTTTTAAGGGTCAAAGCAGAAAGTGAAAACAAAAATTCTCTGATCCAGAGAATCTGAAATGATCATCTTAAGTTTCCACTGAACTCTGAAGACCTTTCTTCTCCAGCAAGGAGGACATGACGGAAAGTTCAAGGATTGAGCAAGTCAGTTGGACTAACATGCCATGGAACAGGAAATAGCCATTCATTGATTTTGTGTGTGTCCAGAAAGATCAATTTTATTCTTCCTTTGTTTTCAGACTACAATGCACTAAAGCTCCTGCAGCAGCAGGATGTGTTTCGTACAAGCACAGTCCAAATGAAGCTATAAATCAAGTGTTGGAGCAGAAACACATAATGTCATCCCCCATAGACCACGTACTGTACAGTACCGCACCTCAAACTCCTCCGTTCTGCTTTCATTCTGTCTATACAAACAGTCTGACAATGTCCGACAAACTAATTAATATGACTGTCAAAATATCAAAACAAGGACTATTGAAAACCGCTCAGATTCACTTGACTTTGGATGTGTAGGCGTGTTCTCATTCTAAACTCCTCAAGTTAGTCATGGTTAGATTACAGTGTATTGCATTCTCTTCTTTATGATCTTTCTATTAAGCAGTTTGCTGATTAAGTGTGTGTGTGTGTGCACACGCACAAATACGCGTGTGCGTTTACTGACACTTCTTTAATTGTATTGCACTTGTGCTATCTGGTGCTGGAGTTAACTCGTAAAAGTGAAGTCTCAAGCAGATTCCCAGCGTCTGCCTATTTAAGATTCATAGAAAAGACCATCCACCCCAATCAATATCTACTTGAGATTTAAGTTGCATTATGTGTCCCCTTCACAGGCATGATTTAAAACATCAGCACAAAGTATTCTTAATTTTATTGCCTGCCGTAAATTAAAATTAATGATGCTGACATCCACAATTAACAATGAAAAATGCAGATTCTTATAATTACTTTAGCAGTAATATTGTTTTCAGCCCAGGCTCAAGGTGCTCCTCATATGCTCCTCAACATTCAGTAAAACACAAAAAGACAGCTTCATTACATTTTATTTGCTATAGGAAACAAAAAAAGGGTCTAACAAAAATCCACAGCTCATTGGGGAATATCTCGCCATGCATAATTAAGCAAATTTGATTGGAATTAAGCATGACTTCTTTTGGTTGGGTTTTAATGAATGCAAATCAGGCATCTACATCCCTAAGATTAATTTCAGCCAATTAAAAAACAAAGCTTGTTGGAAAGTGTAAAAGTGTTCAAAGCAGGGCAGCAAAGCAGTTTCCCTCTCCCTCTCCCGTTCCCTCTCTCTCTCCTCATCTCATCTTCATAACTTGCACTCAGGAGAATCCCCCCCTCAACTTTGATCATTAGCATGAAGTTACAGGCAAACAGCATTGATTCAAATGCACTGCCAAGATCCTTATACCTTTTTAATCTCAAAGTTGTACCCCGTAATAGTTCTTTACACAATTATTGTTTGAGTATATCCTGTTTTAAGACTGATAGGACAGTCGGGATATGCTTTCATCAGGAAGTCAGCTTAAATCTAAATCTAAATGTATTCAGATATTGACACAGTGTGCTCGTTTCTCACTTGTGATGCAAAGTCAAACTTCAGAGTGTTAAATATGTCATTGTTCTGGGGTTTGACAGGACAAAATATGACAATTATTCTGCATTAGTTTGCCCACAATAATGTTAGCACAACCTGAAATCAACCTTTATCAGTGTTCAAGAGCATTCAATCCATCTGACTTAAGCACTCAGGAGATCTCATTGTGGTATTTTCCATGTGAAGGCACCATTGCACACCAGACCAGTGACAAATAACACAGCTCACACCAATAACAAATGTCAGTGTCAGGCAGTGTCTACGGCTTATGTAGGTGTTAGTCTCATTATGACAGCCTTGCATTATCCTCCATCTTGAATGTTATGCTGCTTTTGCACCTATCAATGCAGTGCACAGCAGCACTGAGTAAATCCTGATTATTTGAAGAGTCAGACGTAAACGCTAATGATTGAGGGCAAGCAGGCACCTTCGGGCTAATGCTAATCTGCCTGCGCATTGCTCGCAGAACGCCGTGTACATTGATTTGATCTCTCACATCAAAAGACAAACAGTGGTGCAAGTCAGCACTTCCCCAGTCAATGTCATTCCTTGAAGTGATTCCCCCACACGTGCATCTTCATGGGCTTGGGGAGGGAGGGAGGGAATAGAGAATTAGGCAATCAGATCTATTGGCATTTCTTTAAAGAAGATTCATGGTGGGAGGAAAGGGTAAAAGTGAGGAAAAGTGTTTCCCCATTCACCTGCTAGCCAGAGCCAGTTCTGTAAGGCTTGCTGTGTTTAGATTGCATTAATCCCTCTGTCTCTACCTGTTACAGAGCTTTCATTAATGTTGTCTTTTAACATCAAGTCTCCTGCAGAGTGGGGAATAAGTTGAGAGTGCTCAGAACTCCGCAGAAAGTTCAAAGCGCCACAAGAAACCCTTTATGTGTTCCCTTAATCATTCAAAAGCACGTCCTAGTATGCCACTTGCGTAGCTCCTCCATATGACGAGAAGAATTAATATTTGGCCTCTGATGCATTCTTTTTGAAAGAATAAAGGAATGTGAAGGAAAAGCATTATCTATTCAAGGAGCACAGGGAATACTCTGCCTGCGTCTCAGTTCTGTTGTAGCTGCTGCGTCTCATTTTGTCTATCGCAGATCACAGGACTGCAGACTGGTACGTTTCTGAGGGAGAATGGAAAGTGGGAAATTGTAATGTTTTATTAGAACCCTGTGGGAGAGTTTTGTGGAGGCAAGCATGCCATTGAGCCTATTTGCATCATGCTACTAGTGAATAGATATGATAATATTGTGATACTTTGGAATCACTCCCACAAAAGTGGTTTATGTGATGATTTTTCTGCGGCGACAGCCTCTGGCCCCCTCATGATATCTGAAAGATAAACCCACACTGCTATTTTATATTATTATTATTATTTTCTTACAACATTACAGAGAGGTGAGAAAGACTTGTCAACATGTAAGGCAGAATAATTATTGTTTCAGCAGTGTTCTCTATCATTTGTTCTGTTTCACTTCTTAGTATTTCTTTTCTGTTAGTCTTCCCGTGTTAATGTATTAACTCTGATACGCCTTAGGCTTTTCATTTCATTCAGTAAAGCCTCATTGCTATAGAGTTGGCCTTATGCTTACTTTATGCACCAAAGACCACACATTCAAGTTCACTAGAGCAGACCTATGCGCCTTTTGAAACATTTGGACCGCATTATTATGAAAGTATAGTGTTCATACATTTGTAACTGCAATTGCAACTCAGCCATCAGTGTAAAATTTGCTATTCTAAGTTTCCTGAATGCAGCCAGACAGAGAGAGGGAAAAATGCGTGTACCCTTTATTTCCACACATAATAACACAACAGAGATTATCAGTGGGTTAAACCAGTGAAAGGCTATTCAATACATTTGTTTCAGACTGTCCTTGTAAAGAAGAAAAAAAAAAAAACTAAGAAGAGCAAAAATTTGCACAAAGCTGTTAAACATTCTGTGCATTCAGTGGTGGCTTTTAAACGCATTTTAATTAATTTTAATTAAATTGCACTGAACTATTTAAAAGGAGGGTACTGTGGAAAAAGTCTGTCTGCTAGGTGTAGGGCTAAATTGTGTGGAGCGAAGAGATGTTACTGAGAGATGGGAAGCCCAAGGGACAAGCAGGAGGACAATGCTGTCTCTTGGGAGAATTTTATGCTGCTGAAGTGAATTTGAATGCATAAAGGAGAACTCTGGTAAAAAGGAAGGGGGGGGGGGGGTTAAGCATAGCTTGTGTTCTCCTGGTCCCTTGTGTGGGAAAAGAGGCAGATTACTCTTGTTTTTTTCACTCTGGTTCTATTCTCAATTACTAATTTTGCATTTTAAGGTCTGTAATTGTGTCTTGAGTACATTCGCTCAACAATTGTATATTTTACCCCCACTCATCACACTCAAAGTGTCACATGTGTTGCTCTTCAATGGTAGTTCATTTATTTCTAATGAAAGTATCCATTACTACTGCTTAAATCTGTTACAGATGCATTGCATTGCAGTAAAAGTGTTGAGCACAGATTTATTGCTTCCACTAAAGAAGTTACATGTTTCCGCCTAGTTAGTTCGTTTTTCTGCCTCTTTGTCGGCCCGATATCTCAACAGATTTGCACAGAATTTGGTAGACAGATGGGACGTGGGCCAAGGAGCAATGGATTAGATTTGGGTAGTGCTCTGGATGTAAGATTTTTTTGATACTGTCCTGTGTTAGCGGTAAGACTAAGAGAGACCTGAGCTCAAGGATTTGTTTAACATGTCCTAAAAAATTTAAGATTTTAATGATTGCATTGTAAGAGATTTGCACCGTCTGTGTGCCTCACTGAACACAAATGTTTTCTGTGTTTACTTCAGTAAAAAACATACAGCGCAACATTACACAACACAGCAAAAAAGGAATGCAACATATTCATATCAGCACATTTTCCTGCTCAGGCAGGCAACGCCCCGCACATTCTCCCTTCTTAGTTTTCCTGTTTGGTCTGCCCTCTTTACTTTGTCCCTTATCTGAGCATCATTCATTCCTCCTCCGTGATCCTGCACTTGGCTGTGGTCTGCGTGGCTTGGCACCCTCCCATTCCTCCTCTACCACACTAAAGACACTGCTCTGCACTGTTCTTTGTCTTCGGCTAAAAGCAGAGGGGCTGGGGTGTGTGAGGGCTTTTTTTTTTTTTTTTTAAATGCAGCAGCCTCACCTGTTTGCATTGCATTGCACCTTGCTTGTGATAATAAACAATATTTAGATTATCTTTTAAGTTTGTCTAAACTGGGTCCTATTTGGTCTTTAAGCCAGATTCCAAGGATCCCAAAGTAAATGAGAAATGACTAAACACATTATAAAGTCAGAGCATTTACATGAACAACTTCCATGCTTTGGCTGTGTGATAACACGCAAATAAAACAAAATTGAATACTGTATCAGCAACAAAGATCAGTGACTGGGGGGGGGGGGGGGGGGCTAAATTAAGAGACAGGCAGAGTCATGAAATAGTTTTACAATCAGCATGAACTAGATTGTAGTTGATGTGTTATGTGTTCCTGTAGAGGTCACTGTTGTGTGTTACCTG
This sequence comes from Trachinotus anak, assembly GCF_046630095.1. Lineage (NCBI taxonomy): Eukaryota > Metazoa > Chordata > Actinopteri > Carangiformes > Carangidae > Trachinotus > Trachinotus anak. The sequence continues at coordinate 14,170,146 of NW_027273852.1, forward strand.
CATGTCACACTGGGATACCATCAGCAGCCCTATTGCCTTCCTTTGTGGAGTCTGCAGCAAGTAATGTGACATTGAAATACTCTAAGAATGTGAGCAAGAGAAGGATTACAAAGTTGATTTTGTTTGCCAAACCATTATGTCTAGTACAAACAACATCATTTTAAAGGGAAAATTTTGTTGGTACTTAATCTGTACAATGATGAGCAGTAATTATTTTTATGGCAGTGTTAATCATGCTGTACCAGTAGTAAGTTAATTTGGACCAAATAAAAAATCTTACATACATATGTCTGAAGGGATCTTAGAATTGTAGGATTATTTTCTTTCTGGAAGAAGCACATTATGCTAATCACAAAATCCCCACATTTGTGTATCTTCAAGATGATTGGAGCGAGCAATTATGAGAGGGGCTTTATTACCAAGAACACAAATTAGATACTATGAATGAGTTCATCCCAAGCATTTGTATGTGCCATTTAACTCTGAAATCCTTGTTTATTAAACTCCAGTTGCACATATGAATCAACTCTTTGGCATTAATCATGAAGTACAAGGGCCCAGATGGTACATTCTTAGCCAAGCTTGAATTAATACAAAAGGTTGAATCACTGTTGCATCGAGATCCTCTCAAGGATCTTTGAAGAATGACATGAATAATCATCATTGTTGGATGCATAGTTTATTAAGTCAGCAGAGCATAGTGACCTACTGCAAACTGAGATATTATAGCACGTGGTGCTGCCCTGCCAAGACTTTTGATATATTGCAGCTTTGATACTAAATGAAGAATAGCTTCTTGTATTAACTCATAATATAAAATTTTAGTATCAAATCATGCGCCATAATAGAGAATCACATGGTGATCATGATAAATAAACATGAACATGATCATGTGACACACTAACAATGTCTACACACCACTGATCCCTCACATTTTTACAGCCTGTTGGTGCCGGTGAACTGGCGAGCAGCTTGTGTTTAGCTTGGATTGCCTAACAGTTGAGAAATTTGAAGTTTGTCTGTTGGTGTGATCGTCTTAATGACACAGTGACCCAATATCCTGGATTGGTATCAGTGCTGATACTTACTTTAATGAATTAGGTTTTCACCAGACATGAATAATCCATATTAAAGTGCTAGTGACTAGCAGATGAGAATATTGGAGCATTTAGAAGCTAAAGATCCAAATATTTCCCTCAGGAGTAGGTAGAGACCAAAAACAGAGCTATAAGACAAGTGAACATCACACTTTGTTAGGTGGCCAGAAACATGACTCTAAATGAATTTTAGTATTGTTCTGTAACTAATGAATGTGTAAACAAGTAACTGTTTTCAAGCAATGTAGATATATCAACTTCAGAGGGATGATATATCTGTCTTGTGTTTACAACTTGTTTTTACTGGCCCCGAGTGGCCAAAAAATTTGTTATTGGGTTTAAATCTTTTTGTACAATGTAATTAAAACTTAGAGCCTCATGTTGTTTGAGGCATTAAGAGAGACAAGACAAATTAAAAATAAAAACAAAGCACAGATATTAGATCACTACTCTGTACTGGCCAATACCTTGATCAGTATTAGGAGACTAACTAAAACAAGGGTGGGTCATTAATTCACAAGTAGCACAAGATTTTAAAGTTATTTATTGATCTTAAAATGGTCAAAATGACACTGTTAATCTGTTCTAATCTTTGTAATACATTTGTTTTTAACAAGAAGTCCTCCAACCTCAACGACCAAATAGGTTGTTTGCCCCTACAATGATAACTATTGGTTTCAAACAGGAAACAACCAGAGGTCTCACCTAATTTCTTCCTTAGCTTCTGTAATAATTATAACAGCTGCTACTGGTCAGCTAACGATAAAACTAACTATGAGTAACTATGGGTCATAGTAAGCTGCTGGCACAGATGACCTATGGGGTTGTTTTTGGGAAAGTTGTTTTTAAATGTCTCATACACTACCATGACCAATTCCGTTTATCTTCTACCAATATAAATCAATAAGGGGAGGGAAATGAGGAGAAGAACTAGTACAGAATAGACTATGAAACAAAAAGGTCAAATGGCAAAACTGTGTCTTTTTTACTTAAATGACATGAAATTACACCTGAACATATAGAAAACTGTTAAAAAAAAACAATAGAAATCTGTGGTACTGTTGGACTGCACTGTGTTATGTTGTGAGGTTCCTATTATTTTGTCCACCCTGTACAAATCAATCAGGGTAGGATCTTTGTATAATGCAATACAGTTAAACAGCACCATAAACAACAACCTCCAAAAATGATTGTACATTTAAATCCAATCCCTCTTTAACACATTTTCAACAAAAACTGAACATATTACCTAAATGAAGATAGCATTCATAGTGAGACAGTTAGTTAATTAGTTATTAGACTGCATTAGTTTTAGTTATATGTACTTAATAAACTGACAACTGAGTGTATATCTTGTCACTACATATTACAACAAATGATATAATCCTACTTCTTTTGTTCTGTAACAACAGTCCTTGTCCACTTTGCTTTGCCCTCCCACTTAATGTATTCCAGTTTAGCAGATTTCTTGATTCCAAAGGACATTGCATCTCATTTCTTGTCACTTGTCGCCTAAATTCCTAAAGGTACAATTAGCATTTTGTTTGACGAAATGTTGAAAGGTTCATAGATTGATATTTGCAAAAATGTAGCAGAATGTTTTTTTCCAAATGCAAATTCTGACATTTATTAACTTTTATTACAGATACTCTGTTTATGGATTGTAAAACTCTGCATAGATTTAATGGGAATAAAGTAAAATTACAATGTTTAAACACAATCAGTATGGCAAACCAGCAAGTGTGTAATTTAGTGTTGTGTGGCAATGAAATGTTTTACGGGCCTTGATTTATGTCCTGTGCATGGCATTTCTAATGAGCGAGACCAACATTGCAGTGTGCCTGTGTTCCAGGAAACTACATTTACAGCAGATCTTTTTTCTCAAGAGTGTTTTTCCCCTGTGAAATAATGTCAGCACTTTCCCACCTTCAAAGTCCTTTTGTTTCCAGATCTATTAACAATTCTAATTGTACAGGAACACTTGTTAAGTAAGGCTGGTAAATAAAGCAGGAAACGCATTATTTCCTTTTAGTGCAGATTAAAGGTACAGCTATGCTGGGTTGAAACACATTAATGAGGTTTTAAATAAAAATGCTGGCAGGGAATTTACACCGCTGACTGGTTTAACTGCAGTAAGCAGTTGATTTTCCTTGATGTTAAAGGGGAACATTATTTCACCCACTAATGAAAAATACATCTTTCCACCCTCCTATCTGTTAATTAACATGTTTGTGTTAAGGGATTTTCAAAAACGAATACAATCGTTTTCGATCTGATTAAAGTAAGTGATACATAATAGGGAGGTTGTTTTCCTTGGGTCCTCCTGTTAATTGAATAGCTTTGTATGACTTGGAATGTTTTTCCTAGTCACAACAATTCGCCTGGACCTAGCTGCTCGGGATGCCCCTATCTTAATTACGGATCGTTTTCCAAATGTGGTTCAATTTCCTCAGCAGGACAGTTTCTGTTAACTGCTATTTTTAAGGCCAATAACAACGTCAAAGCCAGGGATGATTAAAGCAATTAAAGTTTCCCTTTGTTTTCTAAGCACAGTGAGATAGGCCTGCCTGTTTGTACAGCATTTATTAAACATTGACTAAATGGAATTGAATCTGTCATCGATGAAGTTTTCCGAGACAATTACCTTTTAGCATGGCAAACACTGTTTCGCTCAGCTAACGTCTCACAGCTTATGGCTGTGATTAGCCATTTGATTTCATCAAGTCAAACTAAAATCCTCTAGTGGAGAGAGAGGGAGAGGGTGAGTGAGAGAGAGTGAGAGAGAGGGAGTGGGGTTTAAATATAGTTTTACCATCGGAATTTCTCAATTAGCATACCACATTTTCTCCATTAGATAAACTGCCTTTAGAGAGCTGGCTGGTTTAATCTGTTTAATGTCCGTGTAAACTATAATCTCCTGATTCTAAAAAGAAATCCCTTAAGGACATCATTCGCATACACTCTTCATAAGACAGTTTTTGAAAGACATGATCGAGTGCAGCTTTTAAAATGGGACCGAATGGTGATGGACTGTTATGCCTATCATGCTTTTCTTTGCTGTGGTGCATGGATTGTGCAAGTTGTGGTTTCACTTGCTTGAGTTTAGCTAATCATTAGTAATTACACTTTTACAAGCTTGTCCTTGCTTGACTGTCACTAGAACATACAGTACTGCTGCATTTAAGATGGCCCCAGTAGTATATAGGTATATGTGGGTGCTCAGTCTTCTGCTTAGTAATTCTGCGAGTGTCATGGTAACAGTCTGTTGTCCCTGAAGTTATATGTTACATTAAGTCACTCCTCTTGAAAGATGGCAGTTGCCGTTTTCTGCGAGATAATTTGAAAGAGATATCACCACATGACATGATACATGAATCAAACTTTGATCTCAGATTGAATCAGAAGTGTATCAGGCTGTTTGTACACATTACTGCCAATCATAGCAGTACAGGGCCGTTATATGGATATAGAAATCAGGATTTGTTGTTATCCTATTGAATGATGAGCAGAGAGAAATCAGAGTGTTTACATGCATATCATTGCCTTCCATCATACACTGCGGGCTGTATGAATTAGGGCCTGCAAAAACAGCCTCATTCTCCTTGCATCACGCCAAGAGTCACTCCATTGATTACCCTTCCCCGCTCCCAGGAAATGGCTCATGCATCTCGTGTACATTATAACAAATGTTCTCTTTGCATTACAATTGAATTGTGATTGTTATGTTCAATCAATGGGGAAAGGTCACGGGATCGCTCCTGCCAGCGCTTTAATGGAGAAGTCGATGAGGATTCATTTTAATCACTGCGGCTGTGGCAGAATGAGCACAACACTGAGAGACTGTCAATGGCCCGGTAATTACTGCTGTTTATACAGGTTTCTGCTTTAGCAATTTAGATATCCACAAATCTCTCTGTTTCTTGCACCCCAGTTATATTGGAAGCTGCGTGGCATCAAATGAAGTACTGTAGGATGTGGGCCGTGACTACTCTAATTGTGGAACTATCGGTGGGGCTGGCTCTTTGAAAATGAAGTGAGCTCCATTTGCTCCTCTTTTGAGCAGTTATATTACCAGAAAGCTGTTATTTTACATAGTTTGTCTGAAGGAGCATTCTATTAGCTTATCCTAGTCCTGCCTTTTGCACTTGTATCAAGGGGTGGAAGATAGTGCAAGTACTTCACCCATATTTACAGTGCACGCCTGTTTGTTCTAAATGATCTCATTCTATAATGTCATTGCTCCAGCAGAAATTGTGATTCCATACAAATGTAGCTTATGTAGATTTAATTTCCCAGAGTTATCACTAAATGTCTTGACTTGACCTCTCTAACTTTGTTTTTTGTTTTCCCTGTTATATCTTTGGCCACTTGGGTTAACGTGTTGTTTTAAATATGCTTCACAAATACATGAGGTGACCTCACTTTGGCTTCATACACAAATGTTTGGTCAGAATTGGTTGGTGAAGTATGTGTAAGCAACGACTGTGAAGTGAAAATGCAGTTTTATGTAGACAGGGACTGCAACTAATGATTATATTCATTATTGATCAATCTGCTTATTCTATTTAAATTGTTTGATCTATAAAATGTCAGAAAACGATCAAAGACGCCCATCAAAAGTTTCAAATATTCCATGGTGGCATTTCAGATTTCATGTTTTTTCCAACCAAAAGCCCAAATTCCACAAATATTCAATTTACAGTCATATTTAAAACAAACAAACAAAACAACAGCAACAACAGCAATAGTGAATCATCATATAAAAATTTGCATAAGAATATTTTTTGCATACAAAATGATTGATCAACTAATTACATCAGCTGTAAGGTAGACTTTCACAGGATCACATTGTAGTTGGAGGTTCTGATCAGAAGATTAAAGAAAATTTCACCAGAGACTCATTAACTTAACAGTAAGAGCAAACCTATACTTTTTGGAAAGACATTGACGCTCCCAGTCTAGAACATTATTGCACAGCCTTCACCATCAGAGTGATCTCTGACTTCACCCCTTTACCCCAAGTGGCATGTTTGTGTTGGACGGTGTCTAAGGATAGATGGGGTCAAGGCAGTGTAACCTTTTGTGAAACAAATATTCATGATCAATAAGTGCTTTATTCCAAGCATCTAAATGATTCTTATGTCTGAAGCAGCTTCTCCCCCTCCCCTTATTTGCCCATGCAGAAAAACAGTTTGAAGATTTATGCAGACTAGGTAAAAGGACATTTTAAAAGACTACACAGTATCACTGCTTCCAAATGTCATGTAATCATAGGTTAGAGGAGAGTGCTGGGCACAGAGAGCTAAGTGATGTTACAGATAATGAATTGCCTCTGAAATATAATACATCGTGAGTATGATTCTTTGTTCCAAGCTCTGTACACCAACTCTGTACAATTAAAGTTATTTATCTCTCTCGTTTTTTAAGTTCATCAATTATATTGTGATACACTTAATGTCCATAAGAGGATGATGTATGATTGGTCTAATTATTTCTTATTCACCATGCTTTCTAAAGCATATCAATTTTGTTAATACCATGTAATTAAAACACGTCAGTGCGCTACAAGTTGCTGGCTGTATTAATGACTATGAAAATTATTTTAATTAAATAGCCAATTATAGAGAAATCCTAACCATGAGAATTGACATTTAAATGAATTCAATTTAAATTGCTTTTCAACATTGTTTTATCAAAGCTTTATGGGGTGAATAAATTATTACATCAAACAATATACTGTGTCATTGATCATACACAAGTCTTGTCCCATATCTGTACATTTTCAAACACTTTCCTGATGCCATACATCATACTGGGTGATTACATTTTGACATAGTCATTTGTTTACCGCAATCTCATCCACATGTACTGTACTTCTGTGTACTTTTAGGAAAACTCTTAACTGTTTACGTGACTTAGTTCAGTCATGCCAGAAACTTTCATGCCACTAATTTCAAACTACTTTTGCAAGGACAATTTTAAACTGCCGCTACTTAGTTCCACTTAGCCTGAAGTAAATATATGGCACATTTTTGTCACAAGTAAACAGTTTTCCTAGTAAGCTGCTTCCTCCCAAGACAGGTTCCCACCCATGATTTTTACATGCAGTAATGATTTTGCATTTGCGCTGAATTATATCAACAAAGTATTGTGGTGTAAGTGACTGTACCAGTATACAGACTTTATGTTTGTATTACGCTGTGTTTTCATAACTGGGGTCAAACACATGCAGCCCACCCAGTCTGTTGAAAGGCCTTTGTATCTAAAACATCATACATATCCTGTGGTGCCTTTTAATACCTATTAGGCTCCTCATATTTTTCTTTTTTTCTGCATAGTGTTAATGAAAGTCATTTTTCAGACATTACAAGCACAATGATTTGCAGTTAACCCATGCAAACAAGAGAAATAGTGGGCAAACTGTTGTGACATTCATTGTATATAATGAAATCTTAATATGGTGCATATTTAAGTGAAAGGTTAGCAACATAAAGGGCAAATGGATTGCCTGGCAATGAATTTTAAGCAGCTATTGATTTTACACTACAAGCTACCTCTTTCCCTGAATGATAATTTTGAAATGGCACACTGCTTATCTTAAAGCTGATCTGACATAACAGGACAACAGGAATACACAGAATATTTAAGCAAATGCTGACTGCGATAAGCAACGCGGCTCTTGATGACTTACACTTTCATATTACTTGTCTCAAGACCCAATTTAATTAGAAATCTAAGGAAATGAGCGCTACCAAGTTGGGGGGATGGAAAGTAAAGACCCGTACAGTTGTGCTGACTCAAACTGATTCTTAAACATCACTTTAACTTCTGCAAAACTCCAAATAAGCACCCTGCAAGTCAGAATTTGATAAGTCCACCTGTGCTGTACCTTGAATAACATAAAAGCTGAGTATTGTTTACAAGTCCAGTCCTATCTAACATACCGAAGCCCTGATCTTAACAGTGTGCAGTCTGTTAATGAATTGTCTGACTTGGGATAATTCTGCTGCATGTTTACACACTGTCGTGTTACACCTTCTTTGTTATAAAATACACTGCACTTCACTGATGTGCCACAGTGGTTAAATACATGTGTAAGCTGCTCTTACTGTACATGGACTTGACCCTTGTTACAATGCTGCAATCCCTCCCTCTCAGCCTTTATCCTTCTTTCCTTTTCTGTCTCAATTTTGAGATTGAGGGAAAGTTTGAGAGTTCACGTTCCAGCTGGGGTAAGCTTGGTTCAGTACTCAGCATCATAAAATACCATAACCCCTGAACAAGCTGGTCTTCTGTCTGGGGGTTGTGCAGTATGTGTACCATCTTCGGAGCTGACACTTCATCGCTGTGCAAGACATCACTAAAAGTAAACAGCTACCATTTTTATGATCATTGTGTACATGTTGATTTTATCTTATTTTGTATGTTTTCATCTCCTACTCACCCTAGTTTTCTCACACCATCTGAAAATGTAATTGTCTCTGGCAATGTAAAGATTGTGGTTTCTCTCAGGTAGTGCCTCTTTACACCAAATTTGAGTTCATTAACATTTAAACAATGTTGCCTGAGGACACATTGTTTGACATGTTTATCTGCTCATCTGCAACTCTAACAAAATAAAATAATAGTTATCTTGGGTATTGAAGCTCTGCATGTGTAGTATAATATAACTTGTATAATGATATGACTTAGACTGCTGGAGAGTAGTGATTACAGTTAAACTTTAATTAGTGAGTGTACTTATATATAAGCAGCATACAATGTAATGTAAATAGCGTTTTAGTTGGCAAACAAAAACAACCATTACCTCATGCTGTGTTATGTTGTTACTTCATACAAAAAAAAGCTTCAGCCTCTTTGGTTGTGTAAATACAATAAGCAGACAGGACTAATTAAATGAGACATATTTTCCCTGGCCACAGATAGGGTGTACCTTAAACAGTGAGTCATAATACTCAGTCAGAAAATGTGACATCAGAATTAAAGTTATAAAAGCATTTCAGTATTAATGTCTGAATGGAAAATAAATTCAAGTTTGCAAAATGCCTTTAAACAGTCACAGGATGAAAGCGAACACAAAGTTGCAAAGATTTCGGTGCTGAGAGTGATGATTTCTCAACTTGTAAAGGCTGTGGTGCAGTGGATTTGCATACTGTTGGGTAGCAGGTGTAACCTGTGTGACTGTTAAATAACTATTCACTGATATTTCAGATATACCCAGCGAGTTCATGTTGTTTTTAAACACAGAGGAAAAAAAAACAACAAAAAAAAAAACAATTCAAGCAGATCTTTTACACGATTAAGATCCGATATAACCGGATCTGTCATGCGTGGAATAAACAGGGCAACATCTTAACAGAGCTGAAACATTTCAGTGGTAGCCAGTACCCAGTTATCTGTTCTTCAAAGGCTTCCACTGTCCCCTAGCTCCTCCCTCTCTGTACCGTGTGACAACAACAACTCATCCACAGAGCGGAGCTGCACTTTTCAGCTCATTTTCCTCCTGTCATTCCTCCTCCTATCTTTGATCATTGTCCCGCCGCTCAGCCCCCCCAAAACCCTCACTCAGCACGCCTTTTTTTTTTCGGCAGCTCTTTTTACTTCCCAACTTATCTGAGGAGCTAAACTCTCGTGGATTCTTTCATTTAGGGGTGTCTCGGCAGGCTGGGTTTTCTACTTTGAACTTCGGCTACTCTCTTCCCCTCCTGTAGGTGACCATGGCCGTACCGGCTGCTCTGATCCCACCAACTCCTCTGGTCCCACCGCCTCCGATCTCGACTCCCTCCGCAACGACGTCCCCGCCGTCGACAACTTCATCACCGTCTCCATCCCTGGCCCCCCCATCCGGACCCGGACAGAACCTGTTCAGATCAGAGCTCCTCGCCACCGGCAGCCCGGGCATCCCGACCGCAGGTCTACCCCCCAGCAAACCCGTGTACTCGACCCCGTCGCCTGTTGAAAACATACCGCAAAACAATGAGTGCAAGATGGTCGAGTTGCGCGGTGCCAAAGTGGCTTCTTTCACCGTGGACGGCTGCGAGCTCATCTGCCTTCCTCAGGCTTTCGACCTGTTCCTGAAGCACCTGGTCGGCGGACTGCACACGGTCTACACCAAGCTGAAGCGGCTGGAGATCACGCCGGTGGTGTGCAATGTGGAGCAGGTCCGCATCCTCAGAGGACTCGGCGCCATCCAGCCCGGGGTGAACCGCTGTAAACTCATCTCCAGAAAAGACTTCGAGACGCTGTACAACGACTGCACCAACGCGAGGTTAGTGGCGGGCTGTGTACGGCATTTTGGTTTAAATGTCTGTGCGGACAACCGTGCGTAAAGGCGCAGGAGCAAGAAAGGGGGAGACATTTTCCCTTTATAAAACAAGTGGCTCAAGCTCCATGATCAACTTATCAGCCACATTTCATAGTCGAGTTGTTGTAGTATGTGTAGGTGTGTGTGAATGAGCCTTAGCGTATCTGTCAAACTCCATCCCCACAGTCAGGTAGGGAGCTGGCAGTTCTCTGGCGGAGGGGAAGAAGCCAGCGCGCAGCATCAGTGGAAAAGTTTAGTGAAAGTTTGCTCTTAACACGTGCAGGGCAAAGCTGTGCCATGATGGATAGCCTGTCTGCCTCTGAACAAATGAATCGATAATGTAGCCTGCACCTCTGCTGAGTTTCACAATGCTGTTGAATAAACTTCAGGTGTAGAGCTGCCACTGCAAAGACAATTTCAGGAACAGGAGCCTTGTCATCGTTTATGAGCCGCACTTAACTGTCGTTCTTCTTGAATTTACCAGCTCAGATTTATTTTTAAATAACTGAAATAAAAGTGGGTTATACCTTATTATATGTCCTTGCCACAGGGGTGTTATGGTTTCACTTGTGGTAAGTTTGATTTTTTTAGAAAGTAAACAAGACAAACCCAGATTCTCTGAAGTAGATGACATGGAATAGTTTTTGTGTAAATAGTTTTTTTCTTAGTATTGATCGCCAGCACATCTCTTAAAGAGGTTATAATACACTCAGTTCATGTTTAAAAAGAGTGTATGGAGCCAGTTTATTTTCACTCTGTAAATGCTAGGGATAATTTTCACACACACACACACACACACACACACACACACACACACACACACACACACACACACACACACACACACACACACACACGCTCACTCACACACGAGAATGTGCCTTAATCAAACAGCCTTAATTTCTGTAAAACAGGGAAATTAATATAGAGTGAGCAAGTTAAACAGCTACACATGTGAAAATTAATGCATGACCGTATAATGCCAAATCAAATATTTTCAGCTCATATGTTTTTAATTTGGAGTGATTTAAGTTGAGATCAATATTTGATTAAAAGCCATTTTTACTGTTGTGTTTCCCCTAGCTTTGATGTATCGCTCAGTCTCACAGGATGGTTCAGCCTGGTCAAATTTACCATCTCACCTGTCACTGTGATTGATTCCATATTGATCTCTTAGCCAGAAATGAGCTGGAAATGCAAATATGATGGAAAGGCTCACATCAGTGGGGGAATAACAATAAACACTTTGAGTGACTTTGAGTTTCAGTTTAAAAGTGTGCATTATTTTTGGAAAATTATATTGTGAGATTAAACGTAGTTCTGATTTTTAGGCTGCACGCTTAAGTGTCACACACGTGAAAAATCACAAACACTAATGCAGACACACAAAGTAAAATTGCAGTGCAAACAGATAATTTTTTATGTACCGTTTTGTGTCATTAGGACCGATACATATGATGACGAATACATTTTGATCCTGAAAGCCTGGTCAGAAAATGCAAAATCAAGTAACAGTTTGAGGGAAAGTTGACAGAAATATTATCACAGTGGAACATTTTTAATTCTAAAGCTTCTTTCTCATGTAGTATTTAAATTTTTAATAGCCTACAGTTTTTTCAGTTTCCCTTCTCTTCGCTCTTTATACTTAAAAACAGCCAACCTTGCACATCTACATACAACCTTTGGAGCTTTGAATATGCTGCAGATCCATATTTCCATTCCAGTAGCGATCGTCTCAACAACTCACCTGTACACTTTGGTGCTTAAGCATCATTTACATAAAGCATCAAGGGAGCAGAACATCCCCCCTCCTTTCTATAGAGAGAAACATACTGTGGGGTGATCCTCCTCTCAAGCCTGGCGTGGGGCTTCAGGTGACAAAGTATGTGGTTGAACTCTCTGGGTTGTCAATGGGTGGATGGCCAGCGATGGGGTTAAAGGATAATGCAGTGCCTCGCGTCGCTTTAATGACGCTAAAGTGCTGGGCTATTACGGGCACATGGACAGGACTGTAATTGTCTCTGAAAGCAGCCAGGTTCTCCCGGTGCCGGGCTGAAATCAATCACTCAGACCCGGCCTGCCTGCCTGGCTGCCCCATTTGGAGAATTACATCATGGAACAGTGAGGCATCCGCTGGATAAAAGGCTTCTGTTACTTAGAATAAGTTGATTTTATTTGCTGGGATGTGTGCTTCACTCCGTCTGTCATTGAATTGCTGCTGACAAAATGATCAGTGGGAGTAAACAGGACACAGGTTACCCTGTAGGTGAAAACAAGTTCCCTCTCCAAAGTCGATGTTCCGTTTTGTACCAACTCACTGTAAGATAGCGAGTATTTGAGTTCACCGGTTAACCCACTCGGGTTACAGAACAACAGCCTGCTGCCTGAGATAGTTTAGCGTTTCATCTCACCCTATTACCACAATGTCACTACTCTTTTTATACTGTGGCAGAGTAGTAACAATGAAGTGAATAATACTCCTGTACAATGGGTCTTAGTATTTCACATGCTGTTTTTTCCCCCCTCCCACGGTCTATTGTGTTAAAACAACACTACTCTCATTTTGCACACAGTGTGAATGTGAATAGCATCACAGAGCAGCGCTGCATCCCGCTGGTTTAGTTTTGATGTGGACACAAACAAGCTCCGACCAAATTGTTCCCAACTATGCTTACTTTAGCATAACACTTTCTGAACACATTAAACAGGCAGGCAGCAGTGTTTTTCAGAATTGTTGTGTTGGATTTTTATTTGTTTAATTATTTATTTATTGTTTCAGTGAGAGATTAAGAGATGAACATTCATGACGGCACATTCCTTTTACATACTTGTACAGTGAGTGTTTGAACTATGTGCACTTTGCCTGATTTTTTTTTTTTTTTTTTAGTAATTATTGTTAATCTTTAAAGATACTAGGAATATAGTCATTGTCGACCCCTTCATTTTCTTAAGGACTCTTGTGCCAGATTAGCAGTGTTCGCTCTTGCTCCCACACTGATCCAGGTTCAGTAATCTCCCCTACATTATGACTCTGGCCCTCCAGGAGCCCTCCAGGAGCCCTCTGTTCCAGCTACTTGTTTTCCTTTTCATTTTCCCTGCGGTGGGATGGAAAAGGTTCTTATTGCTGTGTGACACTTGAACTCTCTGAAAGGTTATTATAACACGGGGGGCGGTGCAGAGATATCGCATATCTCTCATTGGTCTGCTTTGTGGAGGCAGGCTATCCGATGCTGGGGCGCAGAAATGCAGCAGTTAATTGACAATCATTGTCTACCCCTGAAGGTTAACCACACGCCCCAGACAATGTCCCACCACTGGGAATGGGACAGCTTTTCACTTACATGCCCTTCTTAAATAGATTTTCCCTGGCTCGTTTCAGTCAAACAGATCTGACTCTGAAATGTTACGAGTGACAGGTCACAGTGAAATGACTTTTTCTTTAACAAATATAACTAATTGATACTGATATGACAGCAAGTGTTATGAGAGCTATCACCTCTCTTGTTCTTACTTTGAGTGTTTATGCCTAAACACACATATTTGCAAATGACGGTAATTGTTTTGTTTAGCGCTCAGTGTGAGCTGCCACTGAGGGTGCCAGCTTGTCTCTCTCCCTCCTCTCCTCTGCTGAGCTCTCTTATAATATATTTGTTTTCTACAAGGCACGGATGTGTTTACAGGTACTCAGGGGAGATTTCTGGATTCCATTCAAATCATTCCCAGTCAGAGTGGGTGCTAAGATACCCGTCACCCAGCAACCACATCCAAGAGGGAGCTTGGGCGATAATAACTTCAAAAACAGAGTGACAGATGCCTGATTAGAGAGAGGGAGAGAGCGAGAGAGGGAGAGAGAGAGAGAGAGAGGAGGAGAGAGAGAGGGAGAGAGGGTGATAATGGTGTACAAAGCTGTTTAAAATCCAAATCTATTCAAGTACTTTCTTGAAAGTCAAATTGGCCCTCATATTGTGTGTTGTTTCTTTATCAAAGTGAAAAAAAAAAAAGCATTTAAAGTTCTCCCTTTTTTTTTTTTTTTTACGTGTTTAATCCTTCTGTGGGGCTCTGCTAAATTTGATTAGGTACAGTACATGTGCTCAAGTCAACTGTGCAGTTGGCAGATGGCGGCAAGGTGTTTTTTTTTGCAAATAGTCTCCTTGAAAATCAGAATTGCTTTATTGACTTGACATTCACTCAGCTGTAACAAGTGCAAATTAAAACATTTTTTAAGAAAAATCCACAGATGAGCTCAGTCGACAAAAAGCAACACTCATTTTCAAGATCATATTTTTGTAGCTTACAATGATGCTGAGCCAAGACTGTCGAAACCACAGATTTCACTTGTTAAAGAGGCTTTGTTTGACACTGTCTAATGTCATTTGTGGATTTAGAGGCTATTTGCATGGCAAAGAGGCCTGTATTGTTAATTTGCCTGTCGGATGCATTAGTTGTCCAAGCTCCTATCTTATTTGCATATCTTTACTGGATCGGCAGCAGGAATTGAATTACCAATTAATTCTTCCACCAAAATGAAATGGTTTAAAATCGACATCAGGCCTTTCCACATCGATCATTATATTAAAATGACCTATTTTTACTATGTTCACCAACCACTATGGGGTGTTAGCTTTGATTTCTATAGACAACAGACTTAAGCTGTTTAAAATATATCTGTCAATATGACTTATCAAGCATATTAAATGGGATTTGTTAACAGTGATTTTACTTGATGATTGTACACTTGAGACTGATTGCCTGACAGAGCAGCAATAGATTTTGGGTCAGTCTGATTTTTGTTCTCCTCTTCCCCTCAGCCAGAGCTCCCCGGTTTGTCTTTACTCACGGGCTCCTTCACATTACAGCACATTTAGCAGCATAGCAAAAGTCACTGATGCTCGTACCAGGATGTTAAATGCTACTGACAGAAGTTAGAGGGAGCAGATGAGATTTCCTGATTGGAGAAGGAATGCAGGCCCTTGCCTGGCTCTGTCTAATATGGTCACATAGAGAAATTGATTTTCTTCAGAAATTAATTAATTTTTCATATAGCCCAAAGCTGGAGTTTAAAAAAGAGTGCACACTTGCTGGTTTCCTATTTTCCCCCTTTTTTAAAGAATTATTGCCTAATCATATTAATACTTTTGCCCCAAGGATGAAAAGATAATTGTACAAATGCATTTGGAAATATGTATCACTGAGTATTTATGATTAAATTATGCAAATAACTCCGCTCCCATCCTTCGTGGGCCCAGATTGTCTAATTAGGATTGATATGGCGAATAGATGTTGGGGAATCTGAATACAAGCATGTCCAAAGAGCAGAAAATTGAAAATGACAAGGCTGGAATCCTTAAAAAGTGTGTAGGTTTTTTTCCCTTCCCTCTCTGTCTAATTCAGCGTAGCTGTATCAGGAGTTAATTTTCCCTGGCTTCATTTCTCGTCTGAGCTGACAGGAAAAGGAATCCATCAGGGAGGCAATCTCAGATGGGATTCCACAAATTTCCTCTACTTGTTTTTTGTCCCCCTCTTCATTTTCGTGGGGGCTATCAGGGATGAATCTTCTCCTGAGTAAACATGCAGATGTTATTTCTCCAGTGTCAAATGTTTTTGGAGCTTTCTACTCAATACAAAGGACTCCTCCTTAATAATTGAAGTATATTAAGGAAGGAATGCCATCCAACAAAAAGTCCTTTGTACTTTTGGAATTCCAGTGAAGTGAAGTAACGGACATCATATAATACAACTTTTTTAAAATTTTGCTTAATGTTAGGAAACACAGGAAACACAGATACACCTGCCTTTATATGAGGTTAACTGTGTTATGTTTGTTAAAATTTAAAAACTTTTAATACCAAAATAATCAAATTGATTTCAATACATCTTCAATAAATTGTAGTTGATTCCTGTTTAATAAAGCTCAGATTACAAATGTACCAAGTCAAGTTGCAGTTGAACCTGCTCAAACACAGACAGACAGACAGAAACACTTGCAATGACACTAGTTTGAGCCAAGAGTTACATGTAATTTAACAACAGCCTAGGCTCAGCGGTACATCACAGAAAAGAAACCAGGGAGGAAATGACATCGGTTTCCACTCTCTTCTTCTGTTGTTAGCTTCAGATGAACTGCACAGCACAGGAACGGCTCCAGTGCCTCCAACAGTATCTATTAAAGGGCTGATTGTTATCTAATCTTTACCTGGCGCTAGCTGGAAAAGCCCTGAAGCTAATGACACTTGAGACTAGCAGCACATTCTGTGGTGGTTCAAAGCAGCTGCTCAGTCAATACCTTCTGATGAAAAACTAAGAAAACGGCCCCACAGCTATTTATGTGAAGTCTGAATTCAGTTAGACACCAGAAACACTTTATGCAGTCATTTTGTTGCATTGAATTATAACTAACAATGTGCATAATGTGAGCTCCTGTTGAACCAGCAGGGTAGACTGAAAACTGGGTTTTGAGTTTCAGAGACTCTGGTGTTCAATTCAGGCATCAGATGGTTTGTAGAAGGAAATTAAAAGCTTCAATAAACTACATAACCTAAACTGGCATTAGTGAATAATTATGAGGATTACCCTGCAGATGCCAAAGTGATTATTTTTAGTTAATTTTATTTCTGAGACATATTGCTCGTTAATTGTAAGCTCTCTTATTACTTCTCTTATTACATTTATAGGTCATATCTAGATGACTAGTTCTGGCAACAGTGTTGGACACTGATCAGCAGATTGTTCCAGATCTGTCTTTCAAATCATGAAAAAAAAAAAAACATCGCTCTAACCTTGCTAAATCAGCTCAATCAAAATCCTAAGGTCATTGTCGTCTGAATATTTCTTAAAGTAGAAAAGCAATAAGTTATAATGGTCCCACGGTCAAATAAAAAAAATAAATCTTTTTTATTAGTTAATATAGTAGTTTTTAAACAATATTATACTGCAGATTGAAGATAGAGGTTGAGAATTAAAAAAAAAAAGAATACAAAATGTTAAAGTCAAAAAGATCTTTTGTGCTTTTCAGTACAGAGTCATTCAGTTGTCAGCAGTTCAAAGTGAACTAGGCAGCTCGTTCGGTGTACTGTAAAATGATAAGGTCTGCAATTCTGGCTTTTATCCATAGAGATAGCCACACCCAGAGCTGCTTCCTGACGGCATTGCACACCTGTAGAGGTTATGAGTGGGGTATCAATATCACCAGGTCAACACATTTTCATCTAACACTGACATCTCTCTTTGCCGTTCACGCTGTCTCTCTGCTTCTGTCTCTCTCCCTCTAAGCCTAGTGAGAATATCGGTGGGAGTCTTTATTGGTTGCAGCGCTTGGGTTTCTCTCCTCGTAGACTCAAATGTCACCGTCTCCCTGATGTTTCTTTAAAATCGCCTGTGCCACCACTTGCTGTGGCGCCCGGCTATTATTACCCTCCTCTTAAAGAGTGACAGTTGGGTCCTCAGAGACGTGACACAAACCTCTGCGGATGGAGCTGTAGTGCTGTGTCAAGCCAAAGCTCCTAGCCAATCAGATAGCACAAAACAGACCTCTGGTACACCTCTAGTGCTATGAGGGTAGCAGAGGAGTCAGGAATCAGTGCAGTTCAGTTTCATAGTTTGAAATGAATGCTGGCTGCCTCTCCTCAGAGAAATCCCGTCATGTTGTCAGATGTAAAAAAAAATCACTCAACAGAAAAATAAAGTTTATGTGATAGTAATTACTTTAACTGTGATCTTAAGTTGACAGGCTGACCATGCATGTGCTAATGCCTTGAAAGCAGTGTGTTGTAACAGAGTATGTTCCTAGTAATTCCACACCAATGCAGAAAATACAGTGAGACATGTTCTCTATGGAAATAAATAAGGTTATGATAATAAAGCAGCCCTTGGCTGAAATGGTCTGTCCACATACATTAATCCCGCATAACTTTCACATTAGGACTGTGTGCATGTGTTTGCTTGTGTGTGTTAGATGCTCAGTGAGAGAGAGAGAGAGAGAGCGTGTGTGTGTGTGTGTGTGTGTGTGTGTGTGTGTGAGTGAGAGAGAGAGAGAGTGAGGGAGAGTGTGTGAGAGAGACACCCTTGCACAACTTCACATATGAATGGTCTTGTGTGAAAAGGAGGATGAATTGAGTCAAGCTGACATAGCATGCCAATAAGCTTTGTCTCATTTCCAATGCCGTATTCATTTGTGCCACAGAGAGATTTATTGCATGATTGACAATTATGAGAGGGTGACCTAGTTCTTTGTGATGGAACAAAAATGGTTTTCATCAGTTGCCTTTGCTGTCTTTTGCATTGTGTGTGTGTATGTGATGGTCCCTGGTAAAGAATAGGGATAGCCTCCATGCAATGAGATACTTTTTTTTCTCCCCCTTGCAACTATTGAAACTCATGCATTTTTCTAGTAATGGCTTCATATATTTTGCATAGAATCACATCATCCACTATGTCTGTTCCACAGCAGAAAAAATGAATTTCCTACCCCATTAAGCAATGTGAGCTGTCCAAATGGATCACGTTAAAGTGACATTTTTACGAATACTCTTCAATCTCTAACTTTGGTGTGGAAATAAAAAGAAAGTCATTTCATTGTCTCTGAATATATATGTATATGTCTGCATATCTTCAGCACACACACACACACACACACACAAATTTTCTACTACAGCTCACTGTAGTATGTTATCAGCTGTATTATTGTTGTTACTTGATCACCCAAATCACAAATACTCTCATCCTTTCACTCTTGTGACTGTCAGTAAAGGGCTTCATTTGCGCCATACATTTCCTGATGCCTTTATTCCCTTTATGGTTCATTCTACCTGTCTATTAGCTGTGTATTTGTCAGCGTGTGGTTGTGTGTGTGTGTGTGTGTGTGTGAGTGAGTGAGTGCGCCCAGTCAAGCTTAGATTACTACGACTGTGAGGAGGAAGTCTCTGCTCCTCCTGGGACTCCTGCTTGACTGGCCCCACAAATGATACAAGCCAGGGTTTAGTTGGGAGTTAATATCCTGCAAAATTGTCCTGCACAGCCTCGGCAGAATGTGGATGATTAAATGACACAAGCATATCAAAAACATTTTTCTCAGACTAGTGGCTGTTAAGTGTCGCACTGGTGCAGCCGTCTTCCAAGGTTACCATTAAAAAGAAAGGAATATTCAGTGGGAAGTGGGTGTCATTGACCTTTGATTGTATGTGTGTGTGTGTGTGTGTGTGTGTGTGTGTGTGTGTACCTGTATGAATATGTGTGTGTGAATGCTTTAGATGTTTTGTGTAATGCCCGGTTTGAGTGGTAATAATATCTCAATAGGATTTCAGGGCCTCATTGAGAGGTTTGGTAGAAGGTTGAGAGGACATATGCTAATTGTGCCTGAGAAGACTAGTCTCTCAGAAACATATCCCACTAGACTTTTCCTTGTACACTGGATGCCAGACTTCCCCCAGTGACAAAAAAAAAAAGCTTGAGGCTCCAAAGCGATCCATTTTATCCTTTCTTTTTCAAAGGATGCAATGCTTTGTTTTAACCTCCGCAGGAAAGGAGATGAAAGGCAGTGTAATAAAGCCAAAAGGTCTTTCTGTAGTTATCAAATGGCCTTTCACTCCTGACCTTTAAGATGCCACAGTAGGAACTGGAGACAATGCTAGAAATACAGATCGGATTTCAGAGATCAAACACCTCTTTGTATAGTTTACTTGCATGGAGAAGAAAGAACAACCTTTCACAGCCCATCATTTGAACATAGGGAAAATAAAACCAGAAAATATTTGCAAAAGAATGAACTGCCTTGTCAGCACCTGCACAGATCAAACACTTAAAACGTTAAAGTGATTCAGCATTGGATGCATCAGGCTGCTGAGGCATTTCTTTATTTCTTATTTAATCTGATATGCTCCTGCTACAGCAATGGGCTTTGTTTAGGGACATTCATAATCATCAGGGACTGGGCTCCTGACTGTGTGTGTGTGTGTGTGTGTGTGTGTGTGTGTGGTATGTGCCTCTGCTCTTAATATTATATATCCTTGACATACTGTATAATAGAAAGATTTTCACGCACCTGTTTCATTTGCTTCCCCTGTTGCTGTATGTTAGTTCGGCTACTGTTATTTCAGCTGATGCTGGCCACCAGAAAGCCTTTCACAATGCATCATTAGAATTAGACCAAGTAAAAGAATCACAGAGCTTTAGATGAAATGGGTGTGTGGCTATAAGATCTCAAGTCCTCTGCACTTAGTTAATGTTCAATTTCTGGAGCTGTACTTACTGTACTCTCAACTCCTAAAGCCCTCATTTACACATATAATAATTTTGCATTAATATGGCTACTGCAGCACAGTTTTTGGTCAGTGATTTTATGTGTGACATGGGAAGTTTATCAGGTTATTCAAAATGACAACCTGCTGCACTGTAATGACAGGCCTACAATACCCAGCAGCCCATTTTTTCAATCACATCCATAGACAGGTTGAGTACAGAGACCGCTAATCATGCTCTTAGATGTAAAATGTTATCAGGATGCATGATGGCACCCAGCATTCCTGTCATTCCTGTCATTCTGCAGAGCGGCACTTGCACTCTGTGCGTGGAGTGTCGGTGCCTGCGGACCCTGAAGGGCTCAGTGTGAGAGGCCCAGTCGGGGCCCTGCTGGGCCAGGCCTGTTGACAGTTCCTTGGCACTGTTGTCTCAGCAGGAAGACATCAGTTGGAGCAACAGAGAGCCTGTGGATGAAGGCCGTCTGGTCAGCGGAGAGAATGGAGTTGGAGAAGATTAGGCTTCACCCACGGGTCATTGTGTTCCCAGAGTAGGCCCAAGCCCATCGCCCTCAGTATTGTTAAAGGGAAAGGTCAGGTCCAAAGACCAGGCTAAGCCTATTAAACAACCCGCACTGCTTCTTCCTTGAAACCTGACTGTGCTTTCTCTTAACTACCGAGTAGGGTAAAAATCAGCTTTGAACAGCTGAGGTCGGCCATATCCTGATCTGAATTGGAGACCACAGCTAATTGAAAAAAAAAAAAAATACTGTATAGTCATATGAAAGCATTGCAATCATGCTTCTTTATAACACTAGACGGTGATTTCATACTGCATATTTCTTTTTTTAAAGTACCGCTAATTGTTTCACAGAGCCCTGCAGTTGGTATGCTGTACAGTACGTGCGCTAGGCTGCAGGAGGTTTGCTCTGACAGATCCTTCCAGTGTCGAACAAATCCTCACATTTATATCCTCTCAGTACTAAATGCTTATGTACCGCATTCATAAGGTCGTCTGAGCCCCAACACACTCCCATAAGTCTCCTTTAGCTGTAGTGATGGCTGGTGTCAGGGATGTCTGCTGAATGAAAGGAAACACAGGCAGATAGCGTTTGATCCGTGATGGAGATGAGTCCACATCGGAGTAGAGCTAGTGATTAATAATGGTGCATCTGGGTAAAAAGGATGTCATCCCTGGACGTCTAATGAAAGCTCTTGAACATATCTGGGAGAGGCGATATGTTGACAGTGGATGATGCAAATGAGGCTAAATGTGAGAGGAAACCTGAAATGAATCACCCCGCTGTCTCTGTGGCGTTTGTGTGATCGTGCACGCGCACGTGTGTATGTGCCCCGACTAGCAGCCAGCCGTTTACGCTGTACAAAGCTCGGTGTGACACTCTCCCTCCTTTGTCTCAAACTGCTAACTGTATTTAATTTCACATCTTATCGGGCCAGGCTTTGTCTGTCTGTGAGTCTCTGCACAGTGGAGGCGACCCCCGGAGATAAACTCTGTCAGGCTCTGGGGTGATTTATTAAATTCTGATTTCTGTGAAGGACTTTAATGTCGAGGGGGTGGGAAGAGCGGGAGGGTGGACGGGGGTGTTGGCGGGGGGAGGCGGTGTGGGGGAGAAAATATGTCGCAGGTGTCTCTGCCAGCTCCGGGCACTGTTCTCTCTCCATTACCAGCATTGTTAGGTATAGAGAGGCAGGAGAAAAGAGAGAAGTAGGAATCTATGCTGAATTTCCTGTCTTTGTTGTGGCAGTGGGCTTGTTTTTTCCCTCTGTTCCAGGCCAGAACAGCGGTATCAAATCTCACTTGTTTGGACTGGAGATAGCGGATGGAGTGTGGAACGTGGGTCAGTTTCATTGGGGGGCTCGACCCAGCTCGGGTTAACGTTTATATTTTCATGTTAATCTTCCTCATGACACCTGAATGGGGCTCTAACCCTCTATCCAAATCTATTAGGTAAATCCTTTGACCCCATCGCCCTCCTTATCCCCCCTGATATTTGAGTAAAGCCTGATGTCAAGACTTGTGTGACATTTTTTGACGAGTTCAGCAGATTTTATGGGCAGCTATTACAGCCTATCTGGACCCAGTGCTTCATTTTAAAATATTTTCTTAAGCACACCTCGCAGGTCAATTGTGACTGTGCCGGAGCTCAACATGTTAATTTTAATATCATTTTATTCATCTCAAATGCATCAGCTCCTCCCCCTTGAAATCTATTTTACATTTCTCTTTCATATCACCTTAATCTAAATTGATGTGTTATCATACATGGATCTCAGAGGAGGGGATCAAATGATGACTGTCAGTGGTGCATGGTGAACTGTGTTTTTGAACATAATTTGGTCCTCTACATTATAAAGTACGCTTTAAAGCAAAGTCACAAGGTGTTTTTCATATGACCCTGCCCTTTTTGAGAATTGTTTTTTAACCAGAGAACAGGGCTGTAAAAGTGATGTGTTGCTTCCTCTGATATCTGTGAAGCAGTTTGATCAAAAGCTAATATTGGTGAGGGGCTCTGCCGGTTCCTGTCTCCTACACGTTACTTCCCAAAGGGCTCTTTTCTTGGTGACACCTCGGCTCTCTAAAGCGATGAGTGGATGATAAAAAGTTGTGGATTCCATATATTTATTTATTGCTCGTATTGGAGAAGTTAATAGAAGACTGTGGGCTGTGATGCGTGAAGGGCTGCATGGGACAGGACTTCCTGTCTTAGATGCAGAACTATAGAAAGCCAGGCTGATCGCATACATCAAACCACACAGACGTGCCTGTACACAGCTACCCACACACACACCGATGCTCTATATCAAATAGTTTACCCCCTCTCTTTTTTCCTCTCCCCATTTTTCTTTTCTAACCAGGGCGTCTCCCACTCTCGGGGTAGCTATTAAATCAAACCTAGAAGATGAGTTTGCAAAGACAGAAACTCTCAACAATCATAATTCTACAGAACTAAACACTCACAGCTCCCCCCCCCCCCCCCCCAAAAAAAAAAAAGATCAGTTTAAATACACTTTCTGTCTTGCAGAAGCAGAGTTTGTTTGACCTAGTATGCAAACCCTGGTTAGCAGGTTTGATTGAGTGGGGCCGGGGATCTTAGGGCCGGCTCCTCTGATACCTACGTCTCCCTGTCTCCATTGTTCTCTGCAAGTCAGCATCTTTTGTCTTTGCCACTGATTTGTCTTTTGATCTGTGCGAGTGATTTATCTGCATGGAATCGTTTTTCTCTCTGTTCCCCCTCAGGAAATTTGGAATGAGGCTGGCCTAACCTTGCCAGGGCCAAACAAAGCCCGAGAGCTGATCTCATGTATTTTGATGCTGTTTGTGAAAACGACACACACAGCTCAGACTTCGAGAGGGATGAAAAAAAAATAAAAAGTGAGAGAAAAAAGCACCCTGATGGTGTCCGTTGTTTTGTGTTTTTCTCCAGCCGATGTAAGTACCTCGAGCACAATTTCCATTTGGAAGCGACATGTTTTTCAAACTCGAAATTATTAAATGGTAGTAAGTGGAATTAAGTGGATACTTCTCATGCAGGCTACTAGACCGCTCCATACAGACACCCTCTGGGAGCGTAAACTCTGAGATCGCCAGGCTGATGGAATGGGGACCCTGATGTCCTCCGACTGCAACAGTTTTCCCTGTGTTTGCCTGCTTAAAAAACGCCAGAGGTTGGGGGGATCGGAGTTGACAACCCTGAGGGGATTGGAGCTGTTTGCCTTGTGTGCTTTTTTTTTTTTTTTTTTCCAGCCCGCCCTCATGTGCAGCTGTTATAGCCTCCTCCCTCCTCCTACCAGCTGCCAGAGAGAGACACACATAGAAAGAAAGAGAGAGAAAGGGAAAGAGAGCCTTAGTGAGAGAGAAGGATGGGAGGGAGGTGGGGGGGGAGTAAACACAACCACTCAACACCTGCTGCCCGGTGAAGAGAAAAGGTGTGTGCGAGAGAGAATGGGGGGGTGGGGTGGCACAGAGATAGGTGGTTTGGGAGAGAGGACGTGAGTACAAAAGCCTTAGAATGTGTTAATGTGGGAGTGAAGATTGTAAAAAAACAAAGATTAGAGGAGAGACAGGTGGGGGATATGCAGGTAGGCTACAGTATCACGCTCTAAACCTGTGGCGTTCTAAATGCTCCCTCATGAGCACAGTGTGGTTATCTTCAGTCGTAATCTTTGAAAAATATAAATAGATATCTTTGTTCCAAAGGCAGGCGTCTCATTGCTCCAGATGTTTACGTGCTTTGATCAACATTGTTTTGGGGTTGAGGCCCAGCGTGTTTGTCTGAGATCTCCGAGAGAGGAAACTTTTCCTCAGCAACGCTAATTATTTTTCCATCACCACTCCGTCACCAGTGAGAACTCCTCATGTCCACGTCGCCTCTCAGGCAGCAAATAGAGCACGTAACACCAGGACAGCATGAAGCTATTGTTTGCACAATTAATGTTGCCGAGATAGCTTTCTTTCCTCAACAACTTGCTTGTGAATTTAACAAATATTACAGCGCGATACCATTCAGACATTAATGATAAGATCGCCACTGAAAGTTGGTGCATGAGAAGGTATTTGCTTCCTGTCCAAAATGTGCATATGCATTTAAATCAAATGAAGTAAGCAATCTTTTTAATCAGCCATTTTCTCTGTATCAGAGAAGTGCAGAGTTCCCCCCCTGTTCCGTTTGGGACTGAATTGTCAATTGGCTGACATTATCTAAACAAGAAATATTAAAACTAATTAAAGAAATGTCTCTGTAAAATCTTGATAAGGCTGAGGTTATTTTTTTTTCTTCCTCTCTCTGGCTGCTGCTCTGTGCTCTGTTAGGAGACTTGCCACAGGCTTGTCTGAGCAGAGGAAGTTATGAAACTCCTACTGCCATATCATTTGCACAAGGAAGTTTCAGCCTGTTCCTCTGGCTCTGTTGACTGCAGTCCATAAAACAGCTTTATTAAAAATGACACCATTCCATGTATTTGCTCAGTGGCTGCTCATCTAGATTAGGTCACATGTTGCTGTGTAGTGTGGCCAACAATAGCCAGAGTTTATGACAGATAGCAGCTGTCTGGGCTGACTGCTCTGTGATAACATATTGCATGCTATACATCTCCAAATCTGCTGCCTTCTCGTCGAGATAATCTGCTTCTGTTTTCAACAGAAAACTGTCTCGACCGCAATTCAAAGGCAAGTCAGCGCCGTTCCAATTTCCTGTAACCAACTGCACATGATAGTAAATCATGAAGCTGAAGTGACACGGCAAACGCTGTACCAACTCAACACTGTTTGAGGCTTGTTCTGCAGAAATTGCTGTAACACTGTCACTTTGTATTGCACAAGCTGAATACTTGGGTTAAATACTTCAATGAGGAAATAACCCCGTATTTCTCAACCAAAGCACAGTTTCATCTTGATAAAAGGCCTAAAATCTGTACAATCAAGATAACACAAAGCATAACACAACCATTGCAAGCGTCTGTAACGTATGTTTGTGTGCGCTTACAGGAGTGCTTGTGTGTGCATGCCCATGGATGTATAACACAACGCCACAGAGGGAACACAGAGAGGGAGGGGTGAGCATTCAGAATTATGTTATGGCTGCCTCCTGTTTAGCTTTTCCCAGAGCCCCAGGCGACTGGAAAGCATCAAGGACACCTGGGTGCGACTTTATTAAAGTATGAAATGAGAGGTCAGTGACGCGACGGTCCCACACATGACATCCTGCTGCTGGCCCTTTCTTCCCTGCCTCCTCCCCTCAGCCCATGGCTCTGATGACTCCTCTATGAAAGTCTGTTTCATTAATCCCCCTGAGGGACCCCTCAACTGCTCTTTCTGCCGCTGATACAAATTTAATTCCTGATAGGTCTGTTAGATGGAAGCCGCGTCTATCAAGGCTTTTAATTAATGTGGCACTACTCTCGGTGTATCGCAGTGTTTATCTGAAATTCATGACCAGGGCGAGGACGGACGGGATTGTTCAAAGATGGCTTGTTTTCCCTTTTTGGTTGAAATGTGAATTTTAATTAGACACGATTGTTACTCTGAGGGGTTGTAAAAAGGGGGCTCTGTGCTTGTTACAAGGAGGCATGTGTGCGCATTGTGTGTGTGCAAGGTAACGACAGGCTTTATCTATTCATTTACTGTCACACCTTTTCAAGGTGTTTATTTTTCCCTCTTAATGCTCCAGTATTTTGAAGGAAAACAACGTTGTGAATAGGTTCAGGAAACTACCTACAAAAGTGGAGGTGACTTAATTCTTTGGGCTTCACTGTAAATCTAGAGCCTGACAATGGGCTGGCCCGACAACTGTTTGTATTGGCAGGCTATTTCCAGCCTAATAGCTGTACAGTATCATTGTCAGCCTCTTATCATGGCAGGCACAGCCCTTTCTGATACACTGACACCTCAACGGTGTATGTGTTTGTGTATCTGTGGGTACGTTTGGTGCACTTGTTTGCATGCATACATCTGTGTCTGCAAATTATATTAATGTATATGCATAGTTTTTTTTTTTTTTTTTTTGATGTTTATGTCAAGCTGCTTGTCTAAGAAGAAGATTGAAGTGACAAGGCTCGATTTATTTTTTCACCCCCTGTTAGCAGCCTTGCCCCTCAGAGTGCGAGAGAGAGTGTCACAGAGAAAGGAGAGATCATGAAAAGCCCATCTCCAGCTGTATCCTCACTCTCTAATAGCGAGGACGGTGCCTTGAGATGGTTCTGATGGAAGATTATCATTTGCACTGCACACTTGTTAGTACCATCCTTATCCCTGAATCTCATTCGTGCTGAGGCTAATTTGTATGCTGTCCTTAATGGTTGTGTTTGGGTTAGTTCTGAGTAGCACAAAGCCTTTAATTGTGAGGTTTAACATTTTGCAATTAAAATCTCCCCTCATTGCTCTGAGGAATGAATGAGCCGTCTTTGATGTGCTTTAATCAGCCAAGATGTATTGTGGTTTAAAGAAGCATAAAGATGCCAGATACATTTCTGATTTTAAATTGACACACTCCTCCACCTTTGAAGATGATAGTTTTTTTTTTTTTCTCCTCCCGCTGGCTTAAAGCAGCGAAAGCTCAGTCCCTTGAACCCCTCTGTCAGATTCTGGGGCACAGATCTCTATCTCCTATTCTAAAGTGGCCAAACAGGATTAGGAAGAGGAGCGCTTCTATTTCACCAGGACCAAGGAAGCGTACACAATGATTCACCAGAGCCTGACTAAAGATCTTAGATGCACACTGTGACTGTATCAGCTGTTATTTTCTCACCTGTTAGAGGGGCTTTTAGACATCCTCTGTAAGACATGCTGATGTGATCACAAGAGCATTTTTTTTTTTTAAAAAGCACCCTCCAATACGAATTCTTATTTAGATGTTTCGATTTTCTTTCTGTGTTGTTTTATTGATGATTGCTGTTGCACCATTAGCAGATGCTGGAAAATGCAGATTATTGTGCCTCTCTCCAGAGGTATACTTGTTTTGGTGTATTGTTGTTGAACAAAAAACCTCATTAAGATCAGAGGGGAAAAAAAGAAAAATATTCCTATTGGAGAAAAAGAGGTGGCAGTTTGATGAAGGCTGATTGGGAGCATCTGGAGGCTGTTTTCAGAGGACGTACCCTGAGTGAGCAACCCTGGCATTTAAGTACGGCCCGCTCCTAGAAACTAAAAATCTCCCAGCAAGCAAATTAACGGGAGCAGGGATTTGGTAATAATGGAGGTTCTCGGCTTTTGTTTCACCGTGACAGATGGACAGTGTGTGCTCAAATTGAATTTGGCTTTAATTGCATTGTGGCGTTTATAATTTATCTGCTCCACAGATTTTGTTTACAGGTTTATGGGGTCTTGAAATGCGTGTTTGTTCTCTTTCCCTCTCTTCTACTTTTCCTCCTCTCTTTTCTCTCCCTCTTTCTGTGTGTGTGTGTGTGTGCGTGTCTGTGTGTACGTGTCGGCCAGATCCTTTTTCATCCTCCACTACAGCAGGATAAAGGACACTGTAATTCTCTGAGAGTGTGGTGTTCATTACCGTAGCAGTTTGCCCTCCAGGGTGAATGTGTTCAATAAGCGAGATTGTCTTTTTTCCAATATACACTTAAACGGTATAAGATTGCAAATGTAAGCTCTGTAGTGCCCGTCTGCTCCAATGCTCAATGTTCAAATCATTTGGATCACTTGGATAGGTGAACACAATATAATCAAATATCTCTCCTTTTGAATAACTCCCACACAGAGGGCACACTGCCACACATACGCACATGCACATACATATGTACAAAAACAGATCCATTTAGTTTCCTTGTGCAAGGGGAGAGAGCCTACTTGAGTTATTTTCTCTTGGGTATCTGTGTAAGTTTACATATCTTGAAGTGCTCCTGTATCCAGGTGGGCTGGGTGGTTGCTTTTGTCCTTTCATGCAAATAGAGGCAGATACTTGAGAGGCAGAGAAAAAGCTTGTTTGTATTTCTTCAGAAAAAGACTAAGCATAATATATCCAGTCTGACATGCAAATCTTGACAAGCTACTCTAGCGATAGAGTGATTACTCAAATCTCATTCTGGACACGTATATAAAGCCAGTGCTTTGTCTCATTAATTTGTGCAGTATTTTAGCTTTTTCTTTTCTTTTTTTTTTTCTTTTTCTTTTTTTTTTGAAAACAGACCTCCTGCAGCATCTCACAGTGGTGATAAAGATTATATGCTTGTCTCCTGCTCCATCTAGCTCTTCTCTCCTCTCCTTATCCTAGCCTCTGCCACCCTCTAATTGATGCACCCCTGCCAATTTACACTTCAGCCCTGGCTCTGACCCCTATTAACTACCTGGCCTCACTCTCCCAGGGAAAGCACTGTGTTCAGGGAGAATCCTCCACCCCCAATCAACTCCTCTTAAGACTGCCGCTAAACACATTTTCATACTCAGCTAGCGAGAGAACTCCACTTCACACTCTCGCCAACTTTTATCTGGATGAGTGAAAAGGATAAGCCAAGCGGTGCTGTTTCCCTAAACGCACGGTGTCCCACACCACAGCAGTTTATCATGGGTGAGCCTCAGGGTCATTTGACAAAGGTTATTTATTTATTTATTTTTTTTCCTGTCCTCAGATTACTGTCCTAGTAACACTGCACCAGCCACTTGTCATTGTCTGTTTTTCACTTGTCCTAGATTGGGAGTATTTTGAGGAATGTCCGCTCTGTTCTCTGTACCTGTCCCAGAAGTCAGCCCATGTGGGTTGTGAGAGAGAAAGAGAAAGTGATCTGTGTGCTTCAGCACCATTCAAGCTGATGTGTCTCTATCAGCTATGGCTTATTTGTGGTGGGCTTAGCTTGGCATTCTTACTCCGGGTTTCACTTGACCTGATGTTATGTCATCATGATCGTTCTCCGGGGGTCCAGACTCTGTGCTGATTAAAGGACAGCAGATAATCATGTGTGCGTGCTTGTGTGTGTGTGTGTGTGAAAGCTGCCGATAGTCTATGTTTATATTTAGATAATGCAGCCAACTGAAGTGGACATATTTAGAATAGGAATTGCTGGGACGGGGACACTTCAGAGGGGTTAGGTAGTCACGTAGTTACATTTTTGCAGCAGACATGGTATGTGTGCAAGGTAATGAAGTAGGGAATCATTCTGTGTTCTTTATTAACAGTAATCACAAAGCAGTTGAAGCGTGAAAAATGAATTTGTTTCTTGCAATGCAGAACAGTTTCAGAACACACACAGCAAACTTATTAATTATACAACGCTGTTGAGCTAGCAGAATAATATTTTTAAATGCTGTCATGTTATGTCTGCTTAATTGTAAGGTCTTGCACATGGTTTCTTCCCATTAAAGTTGAAGAGAGAAAGGAAACCTAGCAGTCAGTTTTAGCCTCCCCCCCCCTGCTCCACTGAGTAGCATTGCGGCTGTTTAGCCACTTTTCTCTGGGCAAATTGTTTTTGTGACCCATGGAATGTTAGAGGAAATGCTTCTTTCTCATTGGCGGTCCCCCGGGTGTGGAGGCCATGGCCCCTGTCATCGGCCCCACTGCACTCACAGACACACATACATGCACGCCAACACGCACACACACACAGGATCACTCTTTGCTGGAGGAAAGCAATCCACCACAGGAGAGGGACCTCCAGGCCTTTTTATAGCACCAATACTTTCCCCTCAGACTCCCAGACGTGACATCACAACAATCAGAGATCATTTTCAGCGGTATCATAACCACACACACACACGTGGGTAGATACTGACATTCGCTCTCTTGATTTCTTTCTGTATTGTTATTTGCCCTCTTCCTTTCTTTTTTGTTTAGCTTTCAGTTTGTGCACAGAGTTCTCATTAATTAACCTGTGTTTTGCAGAAATAAACAGACATCAGATAGCGTTAATTTTTTTCCTCAGCTCCCTAAAAGGGAAGTTAAAAAGTAATCATGACCAATCCCACTTCGAAAAGGATTTCCCTAGAATGTGCAGTGAAATATGCTCCTCAGATCAATTAAGTGTTTACAGCCTGTAAGAATAAGCAGCACAATAGAGAAGCTGTCTCTTCTGGACCCCGGAGGCTACCGTAGCAATGTTTCATTAAGTGCACTCACTCCTGTGGCCCCCTATAAACACACATTAATTAAGGCACACAGAAACACAGTCTCTGAGCTTGCACTATGGTAATGATGATATGACCTCAAAAGGAGGGGTGCACCAGGGGTCAGGGAATAAAAGCAGGGAGCGTTTAATGCCAGAGCTTGGCTGATCTGCAGAAACACGGTCTTAACTGGTCCAATTCAAATTAGGCCAAGATTTGCTTAATTGGCTAATTTAGATGTGCATGAATGTAGATTCGTTTCCAGCAGTGAGTATGGCTAGGGTGTGTTTTCTTCCCCCATAAAAATAATGATGAGGGTCAAGATGACAATTTCCTCTATGTCAGCAGTCAACGCCTGATATAATAATTTATATACACTGATAAAATGAGCTAATAACAATAATGTGATAGTGTTGTATTTTCATATAAAACTAGAAAAGTTTATCATGCACTGTTAGATTGCCAAACTGAATTAATAATCAAATAAAGACCAAACAGATCTCACCCAGATGAACATGTGTTCTTTGACCTGCTACCATGGGAGACTGACGATTTCCAGAAGCGAGAGCTGTATTTTAAACCCTAATACAAAACTTACCCTGTAGACATGCTGCAGCTGACCTCAGAGCAGTACTTGCTCATCCCTCAAATCATTTTAGTTTCAATAGCTGTGACCTCCCATAGACAGTTTGGGTAGATTTGTCAGTGGCAAATGGGTGCCATCAATATGATTCCAAACATTGACATTTTCTTTGGTGGGCTAAGTGGAAAGCCCCAGCCCATCCTCTCAAGATCTGCAGCTAGAGGCCAGGGGGCTGGTATCCATCTTCGTAACAGTGACTATGTTGGAGGAGGAGGTGAAGGAAGAGGAGGCGAAGAGATGGAGGGGAGGGAGGCAGCATGTCAATGAGCCTGCCCAGTGTCACTGAGCACCACACAGAACAGCCATCTGGAGAATCAAAGACTCCTACCATCTGGCTGCCTCACCCACTCTCTACCCCCACAGAATAAGAATCAACCAGATAGTACTCTGCCGTAACACTCCTTGGCCTTTTACAGAAAAAAAAGTCAGCTAAAACTACATTCAAGTTTTGAAAAAAAAAAAAAAAAGAACGCCTGTTGACATTCATAAACATACTTAAAGAAAAAAGGTTTTTGTATTGCTGTGTGTACACCTTTTTTTTTTTTGGGAGTTGATGGGAAAATAGCATTGACCCTCATTCGTCAAGCCATCATATGTTAAAATCAGACTTCAAAATGAACATATGCTCATTCTACTGCCAACCTGATATTTACTAATTCCATCTTTGTCTTACGCTTTAAATCTCACATCTGCTCGGAAAACACATCTTCACTTTTCAGATCTACAGTGTGTATTGGAATTATGCATAGAAAAGTTACGGAATAACATTATTTAAAATTATCCCCATACTTTAAAACAGAGCATGAAGAAAATAGAATATATTTTTTTCTAATCATATTTCAGTTGTGAAGTTTCATGTGAAATACCAATTTGCTGAAGATTAAGTAAATTCTCTTTAATAGACAAATGCTTTCCAGATGTGCAGAATTTAAAGGATGGCTATCTGTAAATGACACCACACTGTTCTTAAATTGTAGCCCCTAAATTTACGATATCCAACTATCATTTGACTGTAGATTCTTTCCTCTTTCCAGTGATGTTTTTATCCAAGATTCTCTGCAGATATTAAAGCTGTGCGAGTCTTTCTTAAGGACCTAGAAACTGTAACGTAATGAAAACTTAAAGCTTAAAGGAGTCCTTTAAAATTGAACCAGTCTTGCTGACTGGGCCTTCAAAGTCTTGAGCTAAATTATGTATGCTCTGTAAGTATGTATTTGGCAGGAAAGAGTGGGGTGAGGAGGAGGGATGAACGCTGAAAAGTCGTCAGCCATATTCCAAAATGCCATTTCCGTGTTGCTGAGGTACCATTGTTTACAGGGCTTTGATGGAGAGGTGCCCTGATCGCCACTAGCTGTTTCTCTCCCTCTCTCTTTTTCTTC
The DNA here is from genome assembly GCF_046630095.1 of Trachinotus anak. Classification (NCBI taxonomy): domain Eukaryota; kingdom Metazoa; phylum Chordata; class Actinopteri; order Carangiformes; family Carangidae; genus Trachinotus; species Trachinotus anak. The sequence goes on from NW_027273852.1 coordinate 14,203,359, forward strand.
CCACTCTTAGTTTGAGAGAAATCTCCTGACGCTGTAAAATGGGCAATGATGACATATGTGGATGCAGGCCTGTTCATATCTTTGTGGGGCCTTTAGGGAAATAAATATCTGAGAACATTCAGTGAAATGAAGCTCACTCAATAAATCACCATGACACAATAAACACTTCTGGCACATGAGCACCCCCCTACCCACCATCCCCTGGTGCCCAGCCCCCTCACATACACAGACACACACACACACACACAAACACACGTACACTCTCCTCTCAGACACCACCTACCTCTCCCCGCCTCTTCTTGTGCTACCAAATGGTGCCTCCCCACAGGCCAGTAAATCAAATCCCAGCACAAATACAGTGGGAATTTATTTGGAATGGGCTTTTGTTCTCTTTAACGCCTGATTGTTAGGCCGACTAGGTCGCATGATAAATTTTGAGCAGGTTGTTTCTGTGCAATAGTTTTGTGTTTGTTGCCCCTTGTACCTAACATGAATCATACTGCCTTTTAACTCAGCTTCCACCCAGTGTAGATTACAGCTATTTAACTGGAGAATTGAAGGGAAATTGCCTCACAGAATCTATTCTTTCTCAATATTGTCACTCTGTCCATCTCTAGATAAAATGGCAGTGCCTTACATAAGTCATCAAGTGTCTTTCTATACAATTGCTTTCATGTGCATTTACTATTTGGACATAGATAATGAAGAAGGAGTCCTTGAAATTTGAAAAAGAAAAAATTGAAATAAAGGAAAAAGTTTTTACGCTCGGCTGAGGTGTAAAAGTCAATGTATTGTTAAAAAGCATAACCTGACAAAATACAATGGCAACAGAGCAAGTGAACTAATCATGACGTACATGAAGCATGTGACTTAAACCAAGAAGACAAAAAATTGAGGCAGATGAAAACATTAGATCTGTGCGTGCGATTCGGAGACTGTAACCTTCTCTTGAACGGGATACCATATTTGCTTGTTGGTTTCCATGTTGCTTTTGTTCATTTGAGGTTTAACGCTCTTTTAATTACATCATCTCGCTGCGCCCCCTTAGCAGTAGTGTAATGGCACCCAAATGGAGAATGAGCTCCACCAGGTGTTTGTTCAATGCACCCAACTCCTAGTATTTGCAGTGGATGGAAACATACTCATTCACAATGTCGCTTGATGATTTTCTGAATATTTGTTTAAAGTTTGTTGCAAACCTGCCTATAGACACAAGTAAGGTAGTGATTAAACTAGACAAAAAGACAATATAGCACATTTTAAATATTATATTGCTTTTTTTTATAAAATGAATTAGTAATGGAAAATGAAAAAGACTGTTTGGGTGTTGTCGTGTTAACAAAGAGGCCTGACACTTCCTGAGTGACACTGAGAAGGATGGAGGTCTCAGCTTTTCCCTTGGCTCATAGACACCCAGTCAGTCTCCTATGGCAGCCGCTGTTTATGCAGAGGTAATATAAGCAGTAATATAACAGGGTAATTGGTTTATCAGTGTTTGCTATGGTAACCCACATGGAAACAGTCCCTTAAACAATTATATTTTTAAACTGCTGGCCAGGATATATTTTGCTTTATCTGTGGGCACCGTGGATATGATTGTGCACTGTTATAAATGGCACATAGTTAGTACACGGAGAGAAAGACATTGTTTACACTAGGCCTCATGCGGTGAATCTGTCCAGTGTAAGGTAATCTGCAGTAATAAGCTCCATTTGTTTTGTTTAGCTTTTAAGCTGAGGGAGAGAGGAAGGGAGAGGGGAGAGCGAAAAAAAAAAAAAAAAATCTCATTTCAAATCCTACCCACCTTCTTATCTCTATTTGTTCAGTTGTTTTTAATGCCACATACTGAAAGAATTTCAATGGCTGTTTTGCCATGAAGTCATTTGTTATCCTTCAGCGGGCTTTCGTCTCCCTATTGTGTGACAGCCCCCGAGTGCTCGAATCCTCCAGATGGAGCAGGTCAGACACACACAGACTTGCTCACTTACACACACACACACACACACACACACACACACACACACACACACACACACACAGAAACACACACAGGCAGGTTCACACACTTTCTTTTCAGTGCCTGACATAGATCTACTTGCCTTGTGACATATACGGAAATGATAATGTCATTTTTGGCAATTTGTCTTTCCCCCACTTTTCTGTTAGTTGGAAATGTGGCTGTTAAGAGCTGCCTGGCAGTTATACAGCTCATGTCATGTTTACAAACAGTCCAAATGAAAATGTTTCACAACAGTATTCTCGTTTTACACATATTGTCAGTTGGCCTGTTATTCACTTACAGATTTTCCCTCCAAAAATTTGTGGACGCCTCACAGAACAGATGCATCTGCTTTGTCTTATTTGGCAATTACACTCATCTAAGGAGTCATGCCCAAAAAGCAAAACACAATGTGAAAGTCTTTATTCTGGAGATGAAACACATTATGGTTCCTCTCGTTCACTTAGTAAATACAGTTAATAAGATATGCTCTCTAAAAATATAGGTTTCTTTCATCATCGTACTGACTTTTTCTCTTGTTTGTTTCCCCTTTTCTTTCCTTTTTTCCATGTGGCGTCCTGCTGCTTTCCTGTTCGGATCTTCTGATGTACAGGTTAGTAATCTTTGTGTTACCAAAATGTAAAGTGCACCTAGCTACACCTACAGTTAATCCTCTGCTATATTATTATTCATATTTTTTTATGTTATTAAAGTAATTATCATTTGCCTTTTTATTATGGTTTAAAAAAAAAAAAAAGATTTTCCATATTATCTGTCACTTAATTTTTTAACTGCCAACTTATTTCATACGTTCTACTTTTTCATAAACCACACACACAAAAAAAAAAAGAAAACACTCACTTTGTCATATGATACTTACAGAGACAGATGGCTTGTAAGTGAACAGTTTTTTTTTTCTGCATGAGAGACAGTGTAAAGCAGAGTTTTCCAGGACAATTTACAACAGCATTTTTCACATGAAAACAACAGGTGCAATTCAGTGATCATTGACTTTGTCTTGCCAGCGATGGTAATAAAGGTAAGAGTAGGTTCCATAACAAGTAGAACGTAATAACCCTAACAGCCATCCTTAAATGATTTGATTGACTCGTGCTAGACCTCATCGCTCTATTTTAAACCTAATGGAGTCTGGGTATAATTTGACCAAGCCTTGATTGACAGCCCCTTTCTCTATCTCAACAGTAACCCCTGACGATGTACATTAGAGTCGGATTAAAGCAAGGTGCTAACGCATATTAAAAAATTAAGCCAAGCCAGTGGACTGGCAAAGCTCCCTTTTTTTCTCCCCCCCCCTTTTTTTTTTTCCTCCTCTGTTCCACGTAACTCCTTTTGGACAGTCTAGCATTAAAATTTCAATGCCATCAAGTAGTGATAGGGACTTGTTAATACAGCTGCAACTTGCCCTTGTGAAGGAAATGAAATGACACAGTGCAGCAGGCCACAGTGAAAAGACTGATAGGACATTATACTGCTTACCCAGAGCCAGAGAGCCTCGCAAAAGGGAGGCGAGGATATAACATCAAATACAACAATGTAGCCTTCATAACTAGGTGCTTAATTTGTCAAAATGCCTCATTTTTGTCTAGGGCATATTTTACAGTGCCTCAAGCCCTTGGCATATTTAAGAGGACCATGGTAGTTTTTCCTGCGGCAGGATACCAGGCTTATTGTACTGCTTCAGCTGCTGTAAATAGTAGTAAATCTTCAGTATTGCATTTATTCTAGTACGACACCAAAGCTTCCCACTCAGAATGATTTAATGTAACATATTTGATTCTGTTTCCCTTCATTTGGGGATTTTGTGAAGAGTCTGGTTTGAAGACAATGTACTAACAAAAGATTGTTTTAACAGCTGCATGTCTTTGATTACACGCTTCTTTGAAGTATCACTTTAACTTAGCCTTTGAACTTGGATAGAGATCAGAAATGAATCTAGCTTCTTTTTGATGTAAGAGGAGGGGATTTTATTGTTGAAATGTTCATAAACTGCTTCCAACCGTTTAGAGAACAAGCTCAGTGTTGATTTTTAAATTGAGGCAGGAGAAAGGGAGGGAGGTGCTCGGTTTGAAGAGAGGAAAGGAGGGAGGGTGCTGGTCTTATGTTCATGTGCACCCAATGACAAGGAAAGGAAAACAACAGCTTTTATTCCCCTCAGTAGAGGAGTGTTCTTAGATGCAGACTTCAAGTTGCTCTGAAGTCTCAAGCCCTGTATTTGCTCATCTGGCTCATTAGGACAACATGCCAGCCATATGTTTAACTAAATGATTGCCATATCAGTTTTTCCCCTTGTAAAAGTGATGTATGTGCACAGAATCTGAGGAGTAAAACCTTCCTGTAACAGTTATACTTAATCTGCTTGTTGCTTTTGACAGCAGTAATAATGTGCATTTGAGGTACTTTGTTGTTTTGGACAAAACTCAAATTCTATTAAAGGATTAAGTAATTGAACACTAATCTAAAGGACTTGAGGTTTCTGTTCTTTGGTAATGCCTTTAATCTTGGCACAGTTTTAGAAAAGGCAGTGAAGTACAGAGTCACTGAGGGAAAAGCAGATTAGTTCAATTTCATGTATTTTAGGGGAGAACTACACTAGCTTAGATGGATTACTGTTGAATCAGTGAAATGAAATGTAATGACGCAAAAATGTGTCGATTTGCATAAACATGCAGCTCTATCAACTTCCTCTTTGTATATTAACACCAAAACTGAATCATGGGAATTATGTGGGGTGTCTGTACTGTGTCACATTAATAGCTTCTACAGCAGTAGCCACACTAATGGAATATTTTTGTAAAAAAAAAAAAAAAATTAAATGAAGTTTGCTGAATTTGGACCATGAAATCCCCAAACTACAAATTTCACACAATACCAAATTTAGAAATATAATTCTCTATCAGCTGTAGGCCATTGTAACCTTTTTTTTTCATCATTTCCAAATTAATCATGCTCCAGATCCACTTCTATTGTTCGGTTGTACTGTTACCAGTAACAATAAAGAAACAAAAGTTGAAGAAATTGCTTGCCCTACATCTGTCATTGTCATTGAGAGACTGGTCATAATACTTTATTTATATTCTGCTCTGGAGATATGTGGTTTCTGTTGTAAATGTTCATTGATTCAAGGGCAGACAAATATACCCCCCAACACCCTGCATGACCCACATAGAGCAGTACTGCAGTTCACCATCCATTAAAATAACATGATAGATACAAATAAACTATACTCTATATTTTGTTACCCTTGTAGCCAATTCAAATTGCATTTTGAATGTCGTCCATTCACTCTCTTCTTGTCTTTTGTGCTTTCTTTGATATAAATAGACAGACATTCAGGGGTCTGAAGAGTGGAAGTTAGAAGAATAAAAAAGGAAGAGGAAATTTAGATATTTTTAAATGATGTCCTACATTTTGTCAGCTAAAATCAGGATATTGCCTGAGCGGGGAGAAGCCATGTTCTTCAGTTGTCAAAAGGCAGTAAGTAATGATTAAAATAGCAGTGTGAAACGTGGGGAGATTAAAGTGATGCTAATGATAAGTGAGAGAAGAAAAGGGCAAGCTATATTTTAATTCCTGGGAGAATGGTTAATGACTTCTATTGCCTGAGATTAAACTAAACCTGTCTCATCAGCTTTTTCTGCTCGCTGAGGAAAAAAAGCCCCCTGCACTTTAATTTATTAAACTCTTTTAAGGAAGCACATTGATCTACATAGGTTAAACTTTCAAAATTTGGGCAAAAAGACGCCCCATAAAGCTGTCATGCAGGGCAAAGCTGTTGAGTTGCTCAAGGCACACTATAAAGAATTCATTATCTCCAAACTGCCACATTTAATCAGAAAATATCAATTATTTAAAAGGGGAGGTTTGCTCCTGTTTAGAACATCAGGTTTTACTGACACAGTGGATTATACTGACACACTGAATATATTTTCCTACTGTCACTGCAGTGATGATATGGACTTTAACATTTTCCACACCCTTTTTTTTTTTATACCTTTGGCTGAGTAAATGTGCATTTGGCCACTATAAATGGGTCCATGTAATCACATCAACAGTATAATATCATCCAACAAGTAAAATATTTATCTCCTGTTTTCAGCTTGCTGGAAGGACTAAGACTTGTGCTGTGAAAATTTTTCGCATGGCATTAACACAGAAGCACTGGTGACCTCTGTAATGAAATGTATGGTACTGTTGACATGGCATTACAGCGATTCAACACTGTTCATTAATCTTTGTTTTGCTAGAACCCTTCTGGCATGTCCTTCGCCAAGGTGCGGAGCAATGCCAGAAATTGTAAGGCTCACCACATATTTCTGATGGCAATTAGCATGCATTCCAATCCACTGAGCCCCTCGCATAACAGCCCAATCCTTACAGCGGCCAGAGTCTTTATCAGCACCCGGGTGATAGGAGTCATTGAACATTCTGCTGACAGCAGATTATTTTTGTTTTTATACAGATGTCAGGCTTGAGTAGGTGGTGTTTTCCACTCTTACTGTGGGACTATGGGTCCCTTAGACTCTTTTCATTTGCAGAGGACAGAGCTATGCTAAGTTTTTACCTTTTCCCACTCTATCTCTTAGTCCCTGTATTTGCCTCTCTCTATATCTTTCCTTATCTTAACCTCTGTCATTTCAGGTCTGGAAATAGGTCTGATATTTAAAGCACTGGTAAAGAGTAACTGTCATCCCTTAGAGGACAAATAACAACACTCCACCAGCGCTGGATCCTGTGTGCCACTAAATTCTCAGTGGATCTGTCAGCAGGAAGCAGGCACACATTTAATAAGCCTTTTACCTCTAATGTCACGGTTCTGCCAAATGGGGAAAAATTCATACATATAAGGGAAAATTCCCACAAATTTCTATGAGGAGATGAAGCCTGTTTTCAAAGAGCTAACTGATGGTCCACGTACTTTCGTAGTAGCCATGATTCTGATCGATATCATCAATAGCTACTGCTGCCGTGCAGAATTTGATCCAGGAGTCTCATGCTAATGTTCATGTCTGTGTCAGATACAATGTAATCTCTTCTTTTGAATCAATGAGATTTTTTTATGGTCTCGTCGCTTTTCCAATGTAGGTAGTAACACTATTCTTGAACCTCTGAACCTGCAGCCCAAAAAAAAAAAAAAGCTTTCAACACATTGACAGCTGAGTTAACACTTTAATCAACATTTCAATTGTACCAACTGGGTGAAGGCCAGTTTTCTCAAGATGTGCATTATAGAGTAGATTTGAGCCTCTACGGTGTTTGTGGCATTGTTAGCTTTTCTTTTGACAAATTCAAATTTTTCTTTGCAATGTTAACAACTTAAATCTCTGGATTTGCCTGGAGTCGGAGTAAAATATCTCTTTATTATTTTGTTGACATATTCAGGATGAAATGATTTCTCTGCCCGGCAACCTCCTTGTTGCGTAAAGTAATATCTCTGTGTTTCTGGGGACACATTACAATAATGCATTAAGAAATCACATTAATAATGCACATATTTTGTCACATATTTATAACTATCCCCCAGACATCAACATGTCACAGTTGTTGTTAGATCCCCTTTGGTTTCAATTAAAATCTCGCTGAGGCAATAAAAATAGCCAATTAAATTGGAGCAGGCTCTTCAGAGGTACAATTGGTCTGATTAGATTAACCTTGAACATCAATTAGGGTTAAAAATAAGCTTAAATGTGTATTAATAACTGCCCACCATATTTGATACTAAACAGTGCTAGAGTTGTATCACTCATTTCCTCTGTATTGATTCCGTAAGTGGCATTATTTTCACTTGATTAGCCTGCATTACCATTTATTTTCTCTCATGCTTATTTGTAGCGTAATTATTTAGACCCGAGTATTTTTTACAGCTCTCTCGTTGTGAAACATTGAGACTTCATTATCTAATTACAGGAGTGTGTTTCCAAGTTACAATAGACAATAGAGATGTGATGATGTATAACAGGCATCATTTTACATATCAATCAACACAAGTCTCTAAAGCAGGGTCACAATCCAGCTTTTACAGCTGTACAACTTCTCTCTCTGTCACTTATCTTCTTCTCTTTCGCTCTCTTTCACACAAACACGTACAGATACACACTCGCTCCTCTTTGATAGCTGTGGTGTGTCAAGCTTTTCTCACCACCACCACCACTGCCTGGCTGCCTTCAGTTATAACATCCCACCTGGTAACTAAGAGCTGAGCAGCCAGACGCTAAAAATACGCCTGACGCTAATGTCACACCCCCTTGCCATTTCCAGCACCCGGTTCCCAAAGCCCAGGCTGGTGTGAAGGGAGGGAGGCGAGCAGACATCTTTGTAATTCTTTTAATAACATGTGTAAATGGGCAAGGGGCCTATCGGTCTTTATCAGGCCTGGTGAGCGGAGCAGAGCAGCTGATACCACCTAGGGGCTGGGAAATGCCTGATTCATCTAACAGCCCGTGAAGCTGATTAATTTCACTCTTCATTAAGAATGTGTTGTGGCATCTTCTCTGGACTTGAGCATATCTCTGTACCATCAAGCAGTCTCTTGGTCATGTTTTTGCTTCTTCTCCAGCCCCCCCCCCAACTCTAGCTCACCTTCCTTCTTTCCTGGGCAGAGTTAGCAGCAGCGGCCACCCTCCTCCTCCTCTCTTTGCGCCCTTGGCAAATGAAAGGTCAAAGACGCTGCAGTGATTAATGAGCAGTAGACTCTGGGATCTCTCTGTCAACCCCCCGCCAGTCCCCCTCCCCTCCTGCCCTCCCCGCTCCTCGCATTATTTCATCTACTAATCTCACACAACACTACTTAGTTAGTATGTCGTGGAGAAGACAGTGTTGTGTGTCTCTGCCGAGCTGCTCAGACGGCAACAACTCTGATGAACTTTTCTGTAAGGCATAAAAGCAAGGGAAGGGAGAGCATTATGGAGGAAGGGGAAAGGGAGGGTGGGGTTGGGGGGCAGCGCTCACAGAATGTTTTTGGGCCAAAGAAAAGGTGCTGTTGTGTAAATGGTGGGCTCTCAACTCAGCTTTTCATCTCAAGATGTTGCTACCAGAGTCTAATGATTTTAGTAGTGTGCTCTCAGCACAAAAAAGTCCACTTCAGAAGCTTGGTGGTTTTATGGTGTAATTGAATGTGAGCGTCACCGCTCCTTTCACAGGATAGATGACACTTCATGGGCTCAGACCAACTGTTTATTTGAAAAAGTAATGAAATATTTACTCTCCATTGCAGTACAGATTAGCAGCAGTAATTGACTGCGACAGAGGTCTATGCACAAGTATGTGTGCGTTTTATAGTGAGAGCGAGAGAGAGAGAGAGAGAGAGAGAGAGAGAGAGAGGGAGGGAGAGAGAGAAAGAGTTAGAGGGCCCCTCATGTTTGAATGCAGATCTTCAGCACACAATAGGCCTGTTAGTGAGGCTGAGTTTCTGCCTGTCACTTTCTCTCCACATGTTGCTTTTTCTTTCAGAGATAAGTGGGTCTAATGCTGAACAAATAGTGGAAATCAGAAGCCACTGAGAATCATTTGCCTCTCCTTTTCCCAGGGCTCCCAAATAGACACCCAGACTCACAGACGGAGGGAGTGACGATGAGAGAGGGAGAGCGAGAAGGAAAGGGGGGGAAACAGAAAAAGAAGAAGGAAAAAAAAAAAAAAAAAAAAAAACTCAATGAGCAAAACAGTTTTGTCACCACAAGCAGATCCAATTGAAAAGTCTCCTGGATAGGGAAGAGCTGGAGTTGTCAGATCAGGCCATGGCAATGAATAGATCCAAGCAGGCTAAATTGGCATCAGGTGTGGGCTTCCCCTGGCCGGTGATAGGCTCTCACATTGTGCTGGCTAGACATTTGGCCATTTTCAAATATAATGGGAGAAATGAATGCAAATGAGTGAGTGGACTGAAATGTATTTAAATGCAGATTGAATGGGGGGCTCTGCGTAGCGCCTGATAACAAGTTGCTTTAGGAGAAGGGCCACATTGTGTTGGATCATCCCTCCAACCCCCACCGCTCTGATCCCCTCACCAGCAGTCCTGTTCTCTCTCCCTCTGTCGCACTTGTGTCTCATAAGGGGCCATTGTTCACTGGGTAAACTCTCTCAAAACTATTTACATTACTCATTTATTTGAATTTCAAATATTTTGGGTTCTGTCGCTCCCGTATATAGCCGGCACACATGCAGCCTGCCGCCTTTGGCTATCCAGTAAAACAATAATTGCAAAAGGACAGGGGGCTGTAGCAGAAAAGGAAAAAAAAAAAAGCACATGAAGAAAGAGCAGGAAAAGGAGGGGTTCAATCATTAATGATAATGCCGCTTATGTCCATAGCCTCATTAGAAGCAGTATAGCAGCTAGTAGCATGTGTTTCACAAACAAGTTCCCCCTGCCCACTGCCGGTCGACCGCTAGCCCACGGCGATCCATCTTCTCAAACGTCTCCTTCCCATATTTAAGGAGCTCTCGTTACAGCCTTTCCCAGACCTGTGAATTTATAGTGCACTCCAAGCGGTTAGCATAATCGCCGGGAATGCAGTCATTTCAGTGGGAATGTGGGAATTAGGGCAGGAGAGAAAACGGAAAGCTGTTGGTGTGTTAATTGAATTTCATAAGGATCCTTTGCAGCAGCTTTGCCTCGTTCACAGGGCAGTGTGGACACGCAGGACTCTTGAATGGAAGTCTCTTTATTTTTTTAATGCATTTTCTGCAGTTTTCAAAGATGTAATAGAAAAAAAAATCTCTAAACAAACCTTGATATTAAACAGCAGCTAGAGACATAGCTTACTTTTATAAACTGTTAATTTTTCAACTCTATGATCTCAGCAAATAGAACAAGTGAAGAGTAACAGGAGAGTGTGTTCGCCTCCTCAAAAAACCGCTTCTTATTTTTTCCTCATCTGCATTTAAAATACAATTTACATGCAATTAAATTTGATTAATTAGAGACACTAACCTCTGCCTGTCCTGTGTGCACATAATATATCGTGCATTTCAATGTCAACCAATCAATGTTTTCCTCAACTTTGTGTTTATCAAGGACCAACATTATGTTTAGTTTCCATAAAGGCATTCTTTGAGACATAAGAACAAAAAAAAAAAAAACACTTTGACATATTGAACCCTTCAACATAATGACAGTCTTGGCTTGAGGGAGTTTACTTGAACAAACAAGTGGTTCACAACCTCACAGTGGACTTGCTCTTAACTTTAAATAATACAAGATAATATTCCGAATGCCAGTTATTTAAGGTCGGCCCTGTTAGCATAGGGGACAGCTGGGGTTGCGACTGCAGAGATGTTTCAGTGTCCAGAAGTTTCCATGCAGTGATTAATAGGAGGGGTAATGTAGTGGGGAAATGAGTAAACACTCCCTTGCTCCTGGCTTTGTGCTTCAACGGCTTGATGACAAGGGCAGAGCAAGGTGAGAATTAAACAGACCCGCAGAAGAAGAGAAAAAGAAAAAAAAAGCGAGCAGCGGACTGGAGGGAGGAGTGAAGCATGACAGACCTGGGCAGTGAGTGGGAGTGAGGAAAGGGCGATTGGGAAGAAAGAAGGCCGCTCTGACAAAAGTGGAAGTGGAAGTTTCTCCTCAAGAAGAATAATTAAAAGCGCTCAAGGGAGGGCAGTTTTAATTTCACATGTAAAGGGCTAAAGATTTCATTTAAAGGCGCGACGAGTGGAGAGGAGGTTAATAAGATGAACAAAGCAGGGAATGTGAGAACATACAGTGTGAGGAAGCGCGTTGGACTTTCACCTGACACGTTTTTAATTATTGAACCTCTGATATTTCTCTGTTGAGGAGAGGGGGTAAAAAGAGAAGATTAACTGATTAATGGTCATGGTAACCAATTACTCACTCATGGGGAAATAGATGTAACTTCACCGCAGTAGCACTTCGGCGCTAAACATCACAGAGTGTAGCATCGCTTCCAACACCAAAGCTAAAAGCATACTCTCCGTTGTGCTGGCGGTCTCAGTAGCTGCCTACTGGGAACACAACCAGAGCATTGCATAATGCCTCCTTCTAAAAAAGTGGACTTGCTTCTACAGTCGAATATGTGCTCTTGATCACTGAAATCTCACTCCATTAGTGCTATCTGAAGTTGATGTATTCCAATTATCATAATAAGATCAGCTTGGTCCCATACTCCATGGGACTCCAAACTCTCTTACTGCCACATAATGATCAAAAGGACTTTGTGAACTAGACCCAGAGTCCCAGCTGTGGGCTGATTTGTTCAGTAGTGGTGAAAAAAGAACTTTAATTGAATATGATGTATTTCTTTTTCTTGTACTTTTGGGCTCAGGCTGCAAGAAGAGAACAACAGAGATATGCCAGCTTGTCTTATCTTGGCTAGATACCGACCCAAGAATACTTTCCTTTACTTAGAACACTGTTCAAGACTATAATAAAGTTCAGTGTTTGCCAAGCTACACCCAAGTTATAGACTTCCTCTGTATGATGCCAGCAGCATGCTCCATAGTACTGATGTGTCCCCCACACTCCTCCCTCTTCATGAAATCATTAACATTGTCAGTGTAGAGCATGGGAATGACTGTTGCACTACAATCCCAAAATCCTTTCCCCCTCCTGCCGCCGCCTTGCACTGCAAAGACACTGCACACACACTGTGTTTGACACTTATGTATTATATGTTTATCAGTCTCTAATGAAACACTGACAAGTTTCCTGCACAAGGGATACTGTGTTCCATTAATAGCCCTTAACGAACCTTGGGCACTCACAAAAAGGCTGGTCCTATTGCAGCTGACAGCAGAGGGGCCCTCAGTCCCGGCCCCCTGGAGAGGGAAGATATTAAGCGTTAGCAACGTCTGCTCTCCCTCCCTCAGTCTCTCTGTCATTCTCTCTCTCTCTCTCTCTCTCCCTATATGCATCTGTCTCCCTTGGAAGTAAAAGGTGTCTCATTCTATTTCTTCAGGCACACATTACTTGACCACAGTGTTTAGTGTGGAGTCTGACAAAGAAAACAGTGTCAGTTAATTTGTCAGAGAGTGTTTGTGATTGATTTATTCATCTAGGGCTCAACAAATGTTTGTACTGTGATGAATCCTCTGAACCATAATTTACCAAATTAAAGCAGGAGCGTGGGACTTTGACATATAAATGAACGTGCGTTCAAGCCCTCATCAAACGAGTTCGCACAGCTAGCACCTGATTAAGCCCATCAGCGCTAAGCAAATCTCTTTGTATTTCGCAGTTTACCAGAGTTTTAAATGTGGTGTCTGTGGTGACATTTCTGCACTGGTGCACCAGTAGTGATGCACTGTAAGTCAACCAGCAGGGATTGTTTTGCCAGAGCTGAAGAGGGGAGCAGCCGCAGCGACAAAGACTGAATAGGCTACAGCAACTAGGAGTAATGGCTGAGCTTATGGCGGGAAAACTGTACAAGAAAAGTTTCTGAAACTAAACTCAATGGCGAGCGCGAACACGGATTACCATCTGTGTGGGAGAGCGCCGTTTTCACTCTCTTTGCCAGCAGGGGGAGACAAAAGTTACGCAATGAAGGTTCAAATTTAGACCTCCAAACAGCGCACGTACACATGTATGTATGTACGTACCATTTAATTAAAAAATATATCTAAAATGTTTTAAGCACAAAAGTTGTAGCGACACCTAAAACCATGGAAGAGATCATTTAAAATGGGTGATGAGACAGTGGCAGATTTAATTTTTTAACCAAAACTTGTTCTTCATATAATTGTGGACAAGTGCTTCTGACTGTTACTCTCACTCTTCTTGTCTCACAAAATTTGAAAGGACTGGTGACATTGCCTGTGACATTTTCCGCTCACATTGGCAATATTTCACGGATATTTCACAGACGTGAAATTGTCACTTAAATATTAAATAATTTAATAGAATTTTCAGCAAACAGTGTGTATTTTCTGCTTTGCGTTGCACTGCTTGACATTTTTACAGTTTCTGAGTCTTTTTTTTTTTTAAACGTGAGAAACACTCACTTTTTGCCTCAGCTTTCCACTAAAAAGCTGCATCTCCCCAATGAGACCTGAGATCTCTCTATTAGAAAGTGACAAAACATTTGTTCTCACTAGAAATAATGGTCTGTAACATCCTCTAATGTGATTCACAGTTTATTTGCAAGTCCATCGCCGTGTTGAACAAGGGGCTATGGATGCGTCACACATATGGATAATTTTAAGCAGATGCCTCTGGCGTGGCTACCATGCTATGATTAGTTTCCAGAGCGTTTGTGAGTGTGTAAACCATTGACGACATGGATGAAATATAGCCTAGGTTCACTGGGAGTGCAGAGAGAAGAAATGTACCCCATCTGTAATACACTGTGTAGACTAATATCAGCTCCTTTTCTCTGATATTGCAGTGAGATATCGATCTGGTAAAATTGTCCCATATTGGAGCTGTCTGTTGTGATATTCATCATGCTGTCACCTCTCCCCAGCACCTCCGCGTTATTAGAAACCCGGGTTTGAAGAGGTTGAAGGGTTTTAGTCTCCGAGATGTAGCAAACAATTCATCATGAGAGAGAGAGTGTGAGCGAGAGAGAGAGAAAAGAATTCAGGTGAGGTGATGCTTGGGTAAGATTTATGTCTAGTCAGGCTGTACATTAAGAATTATATCATCAAGCGAGAGGACACCAGCAGCTTCACTGCTATCTGCTGAGTAGGCCTATTTGCTCTCCTGCCAGGCTTAAATGGAGTTTTCTCTATCTCTTATGAAGCTTTTAAGAGAAATCTGAAGTCTCAAGGAATGTAGTATCTCACCCAAACAGAGTTATTTATGAAATGTGCGGCGGCCTGTCGAAAGCAGTTGTCATGTATGTGAGGATTTTAGTGAGCCTGACATTATATTTTGCGCTCCATGCCAGTCACTCATCAGGAATAAAGCCTGTAACTGGTACGTGCCACCTTCAATTTGGCCCACTTCAGGGTGGGACTCTAGTTTGAGTTCTTGTTATTTCCTCTCTTTGCTTGCAGTCAGAGATTCTTCCGGAAGGATCACAGAGATATACACAGACAGAATCCAATTCTTCCATCTCTTGCAGAGGAGTCGGGCTTTGATTTGTCTTTAACTCAGTACAAACGCTCGTCTGGGAATGTGCAGGCTGGGGGCTCCCTCTGAAGTTCTCTCTCTCTCTCTCTCTCTGGGAAGTGTGTGTGCTCGCACGCTAAGCTCTGCTCTGTTAGCCGCGATGTTATTGTTGTAAACAGCATTTAAAGCACAGCTGGCCAAATTGATCAGGGCTTGCGTTGGAGTGAACTTGAGCAGCCGAGAATGGGGCTGCATAAACAGGGCTGCTTGTATCTAAATATGCAAACACTCTCACAGCAGTCGACACTCAGGGGAACAGACACTGTTACTTCTGATGGGGAAACAGTGAGAAACAGGCCCCAGCCCTAACCTTTCCATGTATACAAAGAGAGAGAGAAGACGGGAACATTTTTTCTGATTATGTAAACATTTCTTTTCCTCCCTAGATCATTTTTGGACTCCTCCAAGTATTTACTTTTCATTAATTATTGAAAAAAAAAAATCAGGAAAAAAAAGTGAATAAACAGTAGATAATTTTTGTTTAATGTTTCACACAGGATTCCAATCCTCAGTGCAATTAATGCTAATCACCATGGTCTTCCTGTTTAGTTTGAACTCGGAGTGTGTTTGTGAGTCGTTGCTGTCTCTCTGTCTACATCTTTTGCTCTGTCTCTCTCCCCTCATCCTCTCTCTCTCTCTCTTTTTCTCTGCTTTCTCGTCCTCCTCCATCTCTGCTGTTAGTCACTGTGTCTCCTCGTGTTATGATTACATCACCCTTTCTGTCTGTTGTGTCCATTTAGACCTGAAATTAATCACATCCGACAATCTGGTGGTGCTATTCCCAAAGTTCAAAAGCTTTAGTGGTGAGAGAGTGATATATGGAGAGAGTGAGAGAGATGGAGGGAGAGACAGCGCGAGATGGAGCGCATCAAGCATGTTAGAGGTACTTACCATTTGTAGAGTACAGTATATTAATTGCTTATCGGTTTATGATTTCAGAGTCATTTAGAGTCAATCGAACGCATAATTTTCACAGCTATTGTTCTTTGGGGTTTGTTAATTGTCACCCCACTGGCAGAATTAAAAGCAAATTAAAAGCCTTAACTATTGACTCTATCTGAAGTCACTCTCCACAACAATTTCACAAAACAATGGGGAGGATTAATGAAAATGCAGCTTGATTTCTGTTCTCCAAAGCTTTTGCTATGGGGAACCAATTAACTACCCTTCAGGATGACTTTCACTTCTAACTGCCGGTCTGTTCCACTGCCAGAAACTGGGATTAATTCTCAATTAATCCCTCCACCAGAACAACTCTGCCTTTGTCTGCTGGGGAGGACATGAGCATACAACACTGAGGTTACCCCAAGTCTGTTTGGTGGAGGAACTCCACCCCTCCTAAGATTGATACACCCTGTAGACGAGCTCTTCTCAAGCTGAAAATAAGAGCCATTAAAAGGGAATGGTTGACAATGATTTTTGTTTTAGGATTTTGAGCTTTATTAGCCATGCATATTAATGAGTCAATTAATTCCATTCGTCCTCACGAGTGGTCTGTTTGTTTTTGCCTGACCTTTTATCTTAGATGCGTTCATGCTCCGCTTGGTTTAAGCACTTACTCCATACTGTGTTTCCCATAGCCTCACGTCCAAAAGGGGAGTTTTTATGTGTTTACCACTCAGATTCTCCCCCTCTCTTTTGTTTTCTCTCTGCCACTCTCTCTCTCATCCATCCACCCTCCCCCTCTATCTTTTTCTCGCTCTTTCCCCCTCTGTCAGAATGCCTGCTGGATGTATTCCTCTCTAAATGTGACAGGAAATATGCTATTATAGCATGCAGAATATTTGCCTGATGGGATTTGCAATAAAATTACTACATTTCCCTTCCATTAGGATCACTAAAACCCCTCTCTCTAATTTATGATTACCCTGGCAAAAAGACATGTTATATACATAAAGACTAAAGTAGCCCCCAGTCCACATTTAGCCCGTCCTGCTTTCAAAGTTAGTTGAGAGGACAGGAGAAATAATTGAAAAGTGCAGCTGGACTGTGTACAATCTTGTAAGGGATGCCTAGAAAATGAGATTAATCAGTGCACAGACATTGTGGGGAAAAGTTTGCAGTGAATGCCTGACAGTCGTGCTCTTTCTCTCATTTCAAATGTTGGCAGGCTAGCAGGCAGCTCCAAGGGAAATGCGCTCCTTTCATACTTGAGTAATTGATGAATTGTATGCAATATGCAAATGAGAATCCATAAATCTTATGAATGACAGCTTAATTTATGTGAGCCTTAATGAATGCAGGATTAGATTTTAATTAAATATCCTCAAAGGCACCCTGACTGGGTAAGTTTTTAAAGCCTTGTTTTGAAGACTTGTTTCATATGCATCGCAGTTCATGAAAAAGAGAGATCAGTGAGAGCGGTTAGATGAAATTTCCTCACAGTTTTAAGATAAGACCTGTTCTGTTTTGCTAACCAAAGGCACTCGCAATTAATAAATATTGGAGCAAAATCATATCTACCAATCTCATTTAGGCTTTCCTGGAACTGCTAACTCTCATACATTTGATTAACTGCATTTACTTTAAGCGCTATCTGATTTCTAACATTTGGTACAGTATCTTTTTAATTAAGAGAATCATCCATTAGGCATGGAAAAGTCAACCAATTAGGCTTTCCTCATCAGTTCCCATGATGTAGGAAGTCTGCTTACTCATTATCAGAGTCTGTTAATGTGATACTAAACAATCTAAGACTCTGTAGTTATGGGACATACAATTATGAAATCAGCTTTTAACATTAATGATGCATGGGAATAATCAGCAATTTATCGTGTTTCAGATCTTTTTTAGATTCTATTTCACAGCTGAGAAGCTTCAAACAGCTCTAATAGAATGCGATTACAAGAGTAAGTTCTTTGGAGCTGCTAAGAGTGGTTTTCTCCTGAAGCCTGGCTGCGGTTTCGTGACACAGGCTTGAGGGCAGCGGACAGAGTTCAACTGGCTCCAAGTTTCTCTGCGGCATCGGACGTTGCGATTGGCTCATCCAGCGTGGTGGTAATCAGGTCTGAGCCCAGACACAGACACCAGGAAGGCACCCACTCTCCCAACTACTACTGATCTCAACCCCGCACATTAGTCCACACAGGGATCAGAGCACAGACAGCACTTTAAAAGGGGTTTTAGTGGGATTGATGCTAACTCTCTCCCGCCTTTGATTTCACACCATTTGATCTGTGATATATTGTTCCGTAACAAAGGTTCACAGTTTGCAGGCGGATGCAGCTGTTCCTACCCCTAATAAATAAAAGTGTGTGTGTGTTTTTTTTTTTTTTTCTCGCACTCACAAACTCGCTGTAATCCAGCTATCTAGATCAGATAAGTGCGATGTGGCTACCTGTGCGAGGCTGTGTTTGACAGGTGCAAGGGGAAGCTGATTGAGATAATCCAAGAATAGGTTCAATGCAAATACAGATACAAGATGAGGGTGAGGATAGATGGATGCATGAAAAAGATGGATGAGTGGATATATTCCCATGTATCACGCTGTGACTCTGAGATCATGATCATCACAACCAATAGACTGTCAAGGTCAGCAGGAAATATAAATCATCTTTTTTTTTTTCCTTTTTGTTGAAGGCAACAGATATTCCTGTCACTTTCAGTGGTTCTGTTTTGCCAGATTATTATGGTTATTATTTCACATTTCTATCATCTAGGGCTGCAATTAAGGATTTTTTTCATTAGGAATTAATCTGACAATTATTTTTGAAATAAATTATCAATAGTTTGGTCTATAACTATGACTGATTTTATTTATTTGAATGTCCTAAAGACCAAGGTGGCGTCACCTTAGTCTTTAGAACATTCAAATAAATAAAAGGCTAAAACTCAAAGCTCTTCAGTTCGGAGAAAAGCAATGAATCCTCACATTTAAGAAGCTGGAACCAGAGAATGGTTGACATTTTTCTTTTAAAATTACTAGAAAGATGAATTGATCATTGAAATTAGTTTTATTTTCTTAATGTTTAATATTGTGTATTGTTAAAAAAAAGAAACTTCTTCAGAGGGAAACATGTAAATAATTAAGAAAATAGTTCTTGGTTCCTCATTTGTTATTTTGCATGGACAGTGATGTTATCTGTGCTTCTCTGCTTGCTGACATTATTTAAGGCGGCCGATCATGTATGTAGCCAGGGAACTGTGATCACATTCAAATCAGCTGATAACTAATTACACATGTGTGTTATCACCACAAATCCACAATGGGATATCAGTATTTGTTCATTTTCACTTTGCAGTGTAGTTTCTTTTACTTCCAGACAAAGAAAACAACCTGAAGAGCTTGTTTCTAAAATAACTAATCTCTAGAATTTTCTAGAAAGTTAAATATTTCACTTTTCCTACTCAAGCAGTGCTGTTATCTTATCTGTGGGGATTTTAAATTGGTAGGAATACACTACAGCCATGTTACCCTTGTCTTTCAACAGACATAGTTAACCTCTCAGGGGATTTGTGCGCATATTGTTAAAGAGTTTGATTATACGAAATAAAGAAAAACTATAAACTCAGCATATTCACGGTCTGAGGTCTCTGAATTTCTGTCTGACCTGGCACTTAAAAGGTAAGGAGCTGCTTTGTTTTATCAATAAGACCTTGTTTTCATGGCTGGTCACCACCCCAGCAAACCAATCAATGGGGCATGCTCTGCTATCGCTGTGAGAGAAATGAAAAATAAACCCCAGATAATCCTTCAGTTAAAAGGTTACTCAGGGCGATAAAAGCTATTTTGTTAATTTATTTACTCTCTGCACTGGAGAGATAAAGAAAAGGAACAATTAGGGAATTCTAGGTGAGAGATTTTAAAAGGGCAATGACATTGGGTTAATATTTTATAAGGCCTGATTGGCAGAGACCTGGAGAGGCCTTTTGTTTACACAAGCCCCAGACGGAATGATTCACTCGCTTGTTTTGGCCGACTGGGCGGAAATGGAATAAATATCTTCATCCTTACCTTTTAGAAACGTCAAACAAAAGCCTTAGATAAAAGGTTAATGGCTCAATCATAACCAGCAGGAAATAATATTATGCTCTTTCTCTGCAAACTGGAGTCACTATTGACATAATCAGGTTGAATTCCTAAAGATATCCAACGATGGGAGGAGCAGACGATTTTTTTTTTGTGTGTAACTAAATCCACTAAGGGAGTGTGCTCACTTGGGCTAAACATTACATTTGTGGTTTCAATTGATTTATAACAGATCATAATCACTGCATTAACGTCGTTCTGGGTAATAAGATCTCAGTCACTGCTTCCGTCGACAGAAAAGAGTCTGATAGGGAGATGTCAGAATTCTGCAGCGAGATCTAAAACCGTCCTGATCTCATGTGATATTATACCTCTTATTATACCTATCACCTTGTGTTGGCTTCCTGTAAAACGGGGTGAGAACGTGAATTTAATTATTGTGCTTTTATTGCATTGTAGCGCTGAAATTGGACTCGTGTGGAGTGTATTGTTGGGCCCCATGTAATCTGATTGCCTGTGCAGCGTAGTGTGTTGGATAGTATCAGGTTCCAGCCGACTCTGCTGGGTCAACACACGGCCGGGCCATTAAAGGAAGTCTGGTTCAGGGAAAGTTCACCACTATTTTCTTTTCACCATGGCAGCAAAACAAGAAAGAGAGAATAGATGTGTAACATATTTGTGGCCCCAGCCCAAAGCTGGTGGGGCCTATTTTGTTTCCTTAATTGAAGCCAGAGATATCAGGGCCCTGAATATCTTTAGTACAAATATAAATAAAGCAGGGAATAAGATTCTTTCATGATTGACCTCCAATACAGAAATAATATTGTCCAAATAAGTATGATTTAAAACCCAGAGCTTCTTATTTTCTGAAACATTGTAAAGCGGAGACGAGAAAATGAAAATAAGGTGAGAAAATTCAGAAGAAATAAACAACGGATAAGAAATGAAAAGTACCAGAATTCCAATCATAAATCCAGTTGTACTATCTTTTTTCTGCAATAATGGCCTAGTTTGGAGCAGTTTCTGTGCCAGGCTATTTAGGGATTCAGCATCTGCTGCTTGATAAATAGCCTGGCTCTTTTGTTTGAGGCCAGGTTGAGTTCCTCTCTGGACCCAGCTTATTAGCCTGGATGGCTCTGACCATTGCGGATCTGTTTGGATGTTAGCGTTGTGCCTCAGCTGTAGCGTTTCAAGGAACTAAATTACGTATTGTTTAGGAACATTATGCCAAACTACACGAATCACAAGGCATTGAAAAAACTGAGGAAAATAATCAGTGCACCCCACCTTGATGGTGAAGCCATCTCTGTAAATTTCGACACCCACTCAGTCTTAAGGAAAGGAAAAAAATAACATTCATTTCTGAGAGGCTTTCCTGTTGCTTGGAGGTTCCTCAGTTCAAAGCTCTTTTTCAGTTGGTGTATTGCTTTCATGGCTAGCCAGTGTTATATGCGTGCAGAGAGTAGCTGAAATGTGATCCCTTTAAACACACGGACAGATTCTCTTGCAGCCTATCTAAACTTTCCCTTTACTTAACTGGGTCTTTGTACCTGGGTTCACATCCTTTGACATGATCTAAGGTTCATGTGACATTTTTTTGTCCATTTGAGGTCCTTTTTGCTTTTAGTATTGTTGGTAAAAAGCCTTTTACCCATCACATACCCTCTATTGAGGTCTTTCATAAATAATTCAGCCAGAGTACAAGTGAAAGTGATGACAGCAAAACTGTCTGCGATCTCTCCCTCTCATAAGATCAAAGAGGTGCTTCTATAGAAATAGGAATTACATTTCCAGACATTCGTGGGTTGAGCGGGCACTCATTTCTCTTTCTGCTCCTCTCTCTCTCTCCTTCTCCCTCTCACTGCCCTCTTCTTGCCTTCTGTCATTCGCTCACCCTCTCGTTGCTTCTTTCTATCACTTGTGTGTTTTCCCTACCAAAGGGACACAGTTGAGTGAAGGTCTGCTTTTAGTCCTAAAACCTCCAGAGCTGGTATATGAGAGAGTCAGCACATTCAGACAGATAGAGCGAGTGCACTCTATTAGCAGGACTGAGGTAAATAAACCTCACAAGACACGGCTGAATAAATTCAACTACTAAGGCTGAGTATCTGAACTACAACACTGCATCACCCTGTAGATACTGCCTTTGGGAAATGTAGTGAAACTTACTGTTACACAAACGGCCTCATATACTGTACTGGTTGATAGAGTCCAGAAGTAATCACTGTTTAAAAAAGCTCATCAGTAGGTAGCATTCACTAATTTCATGATTGTGCTGACAATCATTTGCCACATTAAACCTACAAACCTACATACAGTGCAACACATTCGGTGTGATCAGTGACAATAAAGTGATAAAATTCCCTTTAATCATTCACAGACCACAGTATCATGGCAAATGTATAATCATTACTGATATAGATATATTTATGGCGAGAATCCATAACTAAATAAATCACACCTTACTACAAACTTGACAGTGACCCTTTAACAGAAAAATAAGTAACCTGAATGCAGTCCTCTTACAAAGAGAACAGCGGCTCAACACATATCTCCTGGGTTTGATTTCTGGCTCTGTCCTGTCTTTTATGTAAAATGTATCCATGTTTGTTCAGATCTCCTCCCATAGTTTCAGCACACTGCGGAAACCCTTCGGTGTTTTAAAGATGATTAAGCTTAGTTCATACTGGAGAGAACTTAGTATCCTGGTTAAGCTCGAAATGGACTATCGTATGTGAAATAATGTATGAAGCCAATATGTCACCTGTGTCAAGTCACCATAATTCATCTTCAGCTGAGACATCCAGCTCCTTGTTCATAAAGAATATACCTCTATAGGATCTTGGCCCCCTCATTATATGCTCATTGCGTTTTTTTCACCCTGTAGGCTTTTCTTTGTAACTATAAGCCAGCAAAGTAGGTATTGATTGCAACTCGAAGCTGTATTAATAAGTGAATGAGCAAGATGTGTGGAAAGTCAGGGGTGTATCTGCTTTGGAGGCCTTTTCTCCTCCACAGTAAGGTGGCACAGTCATTTATCACGGCTGGATCTGTGCCCCTCGTTTGGTGTAATAAAACTCCCCCATCAGAACCGTCCAACAGGTCTGAATCACTCTGTCACACCACCTTCCAGCTAAGGCACGCATTAAATCAAGCAAGCAGAACATTTCCTAAGGCAGCCATTGCCTTTTAATTTCCTGAAGAACCTTAAAATATCATTCATTACCAGAACTACACATATTTGGTTTTTAAAAGTCTCATAAATCAATAGTGGCCTGACTGCAATAATTATAACAAGTTAACATGTAATTTCCAGGCCGAGGGCCGCGCACTGGATTTTAGCATATGCAAACGAGGCAATTCAAATAGTGTGGGGATATTAATACGGAGGAACAGGTAACGAGGTACGGGTTATGAATTATGCATCAAAAAGTGGTTGATCTTCAATAAAGGAAATGAATTCACCGTGTAATCTAATTAGTTATGGAAGTCTATTATGTTGAGCTGCAGAAAGCAACTGTCCTTGAAAAGAAATTTATTTACAGTACATGTTAGCTCTTTGGAATGGAATTGCATTCTGGAGTGCTCCAAATGTTAACACCCTCCCTCCCCCTCCGCCACCATCACCACCCACACAACCCCACAACCCCTCCTCCCTCTGCCAGTCTCCTCCATGCCTCTCACCTGCGTTCTCCTCCTTCTCTGCCCGGTGTTTTAGCTCCAGACCCGGCCGGCCTCCGAAGAGGACCCAGAGTGTGACATCACCAGAGAACCCCCACATTATGCCCCACTCAGTTCCTGGCCTCATGTCCCCCGGCATGATCCCACCCACAGGTATGGTTTGGTCTTAGTCTGTGCGCTCCGTCGCTGTTGCTAAGGCTCTGATTCACTCTGTCTGGGTCTCTTCTATCTCCCTCTTTCTATCTGTCACACATACACACACACACATACACACACACACCCACACACACTCATACATACACACACAAAGCCTCCCTACGAGTGGCCTCCCTGCAGCTTGTCCTCGAAATGGCAACCAGTCCAAAGTGACACATGCACCCAACCACCAGACACCAGCCGCTCACTCGTTTACCAAAAACAGATCGTCTGCTCAACCCCCGGAAACCAAAAGGGGGAGAATAAATTGGAGTGGAGATCTTTTCTCTCAGATTATTCCAGTAGATGTTGCATTTTGCCTTGAGTGCATTCTAATTAGTGCGATTAAATCCACTCCACTGGTATATGTACATAGGCAGTAGTGATGCTAAAGCAAGCTTATCGCCACAAGAATCAACAACAACCATTTGTGCCCTAACTTACCCCTGGGCCAAGTCTTATTGCAACTAATGCTTTTGTTCTATTTGTGGCTGGCTTCATTGTGACTGCTTTGATGTTGGTGGCTGTAAGTGCTCTGATTTGCATATTTTGCTCTCCTTTTTGATATGTATTTAATGATATTGTACTGTCGAAAGGAGCTCTTTGAATGCTCGCTCGGCATACTGTACACATTGTATTTAACCAACTATTAACTGTAGTTCTTTACAAAGAGATGAAACACCACAGCTGATTTTCCATTGTGAGCTTCGATGTATAGCAATTTTAGCACAGTAGTAATTATCTTACCTCACACATTATTTGCATCTTTGTGAAAACGGTCTCATGTGTTGTTGTTTTTCATTTGGCAAAGCAGCGTCTGTGAGGTGTTTGAAATTCTGTATAACACATAGATCGGGCCGTCCTTATGATTTAGCACAATGGAGGCTCACAGGCTAGTGCTTTGAACTCTGGGAATAGAATGAGGTCACTGGCTATCTGCGCTGTCGTATAGAAAGCCAACTTAAAGGCCGAAGTGAACACAGAGGAGGACAAAGTTGAGAAAGACCCGTGTTATTTAGTGGAACATAAAGCAACAGAAAAGCCTTTTGATATCATCCCCTTTAAGCCCAGCGGGACTCTATGATCTTGACATTTAGTCAGGGTATTCAGGGGGGCAGAGATAAAGTAATTGAGGTTTTTGGTCTTCTCATAACCGCCTTAAGCCTCCTAACTGTGGCGAGACAGAACTTTTCCATCAATTTCTGTGTTATAATTAAACCACTTATTGTTTTGATGATAGTATTAAGCATTAAACGTCAAGGAAGTTACAGATTTTGACAGATTAATAATGAAGTATAATTGACCACACAGAAGTTAGCATCTAAGTAGGCGACTAATTGATCTCCCTGTCATGTCCAAATGTACTGATTGATGATAAAAAAGCAACATTGAGAAACTGTCTTAAATAGTTACACTATCATGTCATGTCAGATTAGTTCATTTTGCAGATGAGTTAGCGCCCGCACGCGCAGACGGAAAATGGGCCGAGGGCTTCACCAATTCGCCAAGACGCCACAAAAAAAACAACAACAAAAAAAAACCCATTGCACACTTTCATTTGGGCTACAGAGAAAGGGCAAAACACTCCATGAAATGTTTTGTTCACAGTAGAATGTCAATTCTCTGCTGGTGTTACATGAGCAAATGTGCGATGCTGGGGCTTCTCCCCCAGCCCTTCATCACTCAGGAGTGGTTGACTCAAGTTTGGCAAAAAGTAAAAAAGAAATACAATTATCTTCTAGCTGTGTAAGGGAGGAGGAACTGACAGAACCAATGCATAATTTTTCACTTCCTCCTGTTTTAGGGAATTTTGTTTGCTGAGATTTCATCATGCAAACCATGATCAGCAAATGTTTTTTTTTTTTGTTATTAGACATTGAGATTAGACATAGACTCAGATCACATCAGATTAAAATCAATGACCATATTCAAGGCAGTGGAAAGACGTCTTCTTCGTGCTCTTAACAGGACCAGAGAAGCCAATGTGAAACACATTGTTAACATATGTATCTTTGCCCTTGACACCAGTTCCATTTAGAAAAGGACATCTTAATATGCTTAGGTTTCCATTTAAGGAAATACCCTCATATGTGTGTGAAAGCACATGTGTAAGTGTGAGTGTCTGAATGCGTGCATGCTAGCGTTCATGCCTGAGGGGGGGTGGGGGTTGTTGGGTGGAAGGGGGGCGGGGGGGTGGTTTGCTCTGGAGCCTTTCCAGTTGCTGATGCATTACAGGCAGATTGGCCCTCAAATCGGATTATTTGCTGTGGACTGACACCACACTGAGATGACATCTCCTTTAAAGTGGAGAGGGCCTCCACTCACACTCTGGCCACTACTTAAGCAGCAGCTTCAATATAATTCATTTATGTCCTGGATATGGCTTCAACCTTTTGAATAACGCAAGAGTACTGCATTTACCATTAGAGAAATGAATGTCACCTGCATTTTACCAGGGTGCATCCTGTACTTTACCGATAAAAACAATATTTTCTAATGCTAGACGGCTCTGCCTTTCTGCACAAGTATGTGTGTAGATACCAGTGCCTCAGAGAGCCGCTTCTTACAAGCAGGTGGAGACATTTTGTAATATTTATGTTCTTTTGATGTACAATTAGCACGTCAGCTTCTAGAGTGGATCATCTAATCTGGTGCCACTTCAAGCTGCTTTAAAATAGATCCAGTATGCACCAGGTAATTTAGTGTCAGTTCTTTGTGCCTTTACCCCTCCTCTATCAGTTCTCTGCTTGTCATAAGGTTAGCGCGCTCTGTAATTGATACTAAATTTGTCATGATGTGGATAGCACAGTTCAAGTGGTGCAGCGTACCTAAGAGTCGCATTGTTCCCAACCCCAGTTTGTCATTGCTGTGCTGCCACCAGTCCATGCATTAAATTAGGCGGCCATGCTCATTGACATGGAGTGTCTCTTCTCTACTTATCCTGCTTGCCTGATAAATAAAGTGTGTTTTCATCGTTGCCCATGGTGCAGTCCCAAACAGAAACACAGCAGAAACGCAACAGATAAGCTGTGGTTCTGTTTTCTTTTTTTATTTTATCACTGCTAGAGAAAGTCATAAAAGTCAGTCTTTTGTGTACTGATGTGAAGTTAATCTGATTTTAATTTAATTATACGAGTTAGTTGCGGAGGGCACAGGCATTGGGGTGTTTGTTGTAAGAATGTTCTGACACTGGCGCAGGTATGGGGCAGCTAGCATGTTAATTAATGATGAAGATCCTGACAATATGCAGAGGCATGACAGCGTTAAGCCAGTCGGCTGCTGCTTCCTTTGCATATTAATAGATCCTTCATTATTATTTAATATGACAGCTGCTCCAAGGGCTACCATCAGACCTTGTCTCTGTTATTTGCTGTTTTGTGCTCCCCATGTGACAGTGCCATGCTATTCTCTATTTGTTGAAATCTTCCCTTTTTCCGCTCGCTGACTGGTGTGGCTCTCTACATGCGGCCGCGATGCGCTGTTTGTTTTGTGCTCAGGAGGATTCTGACCGTGTGTCTATATGAGAGAAAGTGTCTGAATCTAAAGGTGACTTTGAAAGAATATATGAGGCTGGATTGTTTTGTTTGCATAGTAATGAATGCAGATTAGCGCTGAGTGGGATTGGTCTTGTTGACGTTTAGACTTCTAGTGGCTTAATAGACTTGTTGCTGGGCGCCAGCATCTCCCAGGCTACCTCATCACATCCACTGTATTGAGGTGTGTGTTATGTGGATATGACAATTGATCTGTTGAAATGAAACAATTATCAGAACAAAGACTTCGATTCATGTAGTTTATCACTTAGTCAAACACGGGGTGGAGGTCTTAGCAGACTGACAAATGAAAAACAGAAAAGTGATCATTTCTCATTAATACAAATCCATTTCTTATCTTTTGTGTACTTATTAAACATTTAATCAAAACGTGTTGCTTTCTTCTGCGAGGATTCATTTACCTTTTTCCTTTGTTTGATTTTTTAATTTTTTTTACTCCAGTCCAGAAATGTTGAGGACACACAGGCTGCAGTGCAATAAACCACAGTGTTCTCACAGCCAAAGTTAGAGAGCATCTGAGAGCACCACTGCGGCACTCCTTTGAGCGGCACCTGATTTGTGGGGGGAATTTATCACACAAACAGCCCAGAGGTGATTTCAATATTTACTCGGCAGTCTGTTCTGCATACGTCTCATTTGGAAAACAGTTGACTCTTGCCCATTATACACAAATGAAGGCTGACCTTCAGACTGGGCAGAGGCCACATTCATTATGTGGAAAAGTATCACCTTCTTATGAGGCAATGCCCCCCTCCCCTCCCCTCCTCTGCCTATGCATATGGAACAGCAGCCAGGGCCCATTGCAAACGAGAGGGCCCTCGTTGACATGATGTATACTGTACGTCAATATGGTACTGATGTATTTTAAGATGCAAACAAGGCTTTAAATTATATGCACCTCCATGTCAGTGGCTCAGAGTGACTCTCGCCATCTGCCTATCAGCTGGGGATGAGAGGAGAGAGGGTGCCCGGGCTGGTATGTTCTTGTGTGCGTGTTTGTCAGTGTGCGTCTGTGCCTCTGCGTGCACATGCTTGCATGTATCTATTAAAGCCACATGTTTGATTTCTACCTCTCCTTGTACTTGTGTCTCCCCTCAACTGCATGGCTAATAGTCACTCTTGAGTCCCATCATGAAGACGTGACAGCTTAGAGATGATAAACGCAGACTTTGCCTTGTTCTGCATCAAACGTAAGACAAACCTGCATATCAAGTATAAGCAGCCTCTGTGAAAGGGCAGGTGATATACCGTATTGTGGATATGAGTGATTCCACTAATAGGTACATATCTTTTTCTCGCCATGCAGCTTTGATTTTGTTGCTAGGGTTGGCAAGAAGAGTCGTGGGACTCTCCTGAGACACGCCAGGCCTAGAGGAGCTTTACCACTATCTGTCCCTGCTGTTTGAGACCAGCCTCATGAATAAAGATTTCAGTCACGTTCAACACACCAGAACCCTGGAAGTACCACAATGACAAACCAGTGCTTTATGATCTCTGCAGTGTGCTAAGCATATGTATGTCTATAATCTCAGACTTACTATATCAGTCATATAAAGTCTGTTTTGATCGAGTTGGACGACCATGTAAAATATTGCTATTGCAGTACATATTCAGAGATGGCAGTGGATATGTGAATGATTACATAAAATGTGATGTCAATAGTCATTTAGTCGGCTCAAGAAAACAGCAGCGCTCAGCCGGAGAAGAGTCCATGGAAATTCTCAAAAATATTTGACATGTCAGAAATTGATAGAAAATGAGGAAGTGATTTGCATATTAAAGAATGTGTTGCAATATTTGTTGCATTGTGTAAAACAGTACAAACACTTGTGCAGGCTAATGCAAGAGCGCAGAGAAAAGACTATTTCTATAGTTTTTCCTGTTTTTGAGTTTATATGGGCAGTTAAATATACTAGTCTTAAATATGATATATGACAATATGATAAAAGCTATTCTCAGTTTTTTGTGATTTTTCTTTTATGCCCAATCTCATTTCCACTTAACAAAAATTTAGAGGTCGTGATGCCAAATGCCTCATTATTTTCCCACCTCAAAAGTCCTGAAAATGTTTGGAATGCAATAGAAACACAGTGATTTCTCCTTTATTATTATGGCTCATGCTCCTTTGTTAATTTTCATACATGGCCCTCTTAAGTACTGAATAAACTCAAAGCCACTTTCAAGTATTAAAGAATAAAATACTTGAACCCATGGTACATTGTTTACAGTTTTCGATTCTGTGTGGTGACTGGCCTTGACTTTCAGAAGAACCCTCTTACTATGAAGTACTACAGTATATAGCTGTGAAGAATTTGAATACCAATGTCAGGCGTTATTCGGGGTGATTTGGATCTGATGAATGCATTAGAAATACCCTCGCTAAGAGGTCTCAAGATACAGTTCTCGCTCTGTACTTGTTTACGTTTAACCTTCCTCACTTCCTGTTTCACTTTTTCTCTCCCCGAACCCTCCTGTGTCACACTGTGTCACCATACCTCCATTATACACAGACATACTTTGTGTATTATAAGTTGGACACACAAAATGCTGGCGTAATGCTATCTTGACTGCATCTATTCCCATCAAGATAGAAATACATCAATATAGTGGCGAGGAATGCCAGAGTTGGCGAAACATTCATAAAGATCATATGCTGCCACACACACAGGGATCCATCCCATCAGCATGATAACCTGCTGTGAAGATATCCCCTGTCAGAAGATGAAAAACCAAGCCATGATCTCATAGGCGCTTATTCCGCACAGTGTATAAAATTATTCATTGTTTTATTATTTCAAAATTCCTTTTTCACTGGTTTTTTTTCCACCAGGGCAGGTTTCTGAAAGGTTTTGCAGGTGCAGTGGCTCAGCCCCAGCAGACATGTAGCGGTCTGTAAGTGCTCTGTCTCCTCTGCCTCCTTTCTCCAGGCCTGACAGCAGCGGCGGCAGCAGCTGCCAACGCAGCCATCGCAGAGGCCATGAAGGTCAAGAAGATCAAGCTGGAGGCGATGAGCAGCTACCACGGCAACGCCAACCACCATGGGGCCGACGGAGAGAATGGAGACCTCAGCTCCAGCGTTGGTGAGGATGCCCTTCACACTCACACGCACACACGCGCCCGCGCGCACACACACACACACACACGGTCACAAACACACCCATACTCTCATAAATGCTTGCTGCAAACTAATGTTTGTGCCTGAGCAGGCAAAGACACAAACACACACATTAAGAATTACATGCTTGTCACCATTTCACCTCACAGTGAGAGACCTCATTTCTCTTCCATTACCACACAATCATCTGTGTACTATTTTAATAATATTATAATGCCTTTAATATGTTTAAACATTAACAGTATGATCTGCATCTCACTCAAGGAATGTCTACTAATTGAGACTGATGCAGATTTGCTGATGACAGTCCTGATGTTTCAAGAAAATCCTGAGTCTTTATTTAGAATTTGTTTGTAGAATAACTATTTTCACGTTATGACCTAAATTTATCAAGTTTCTTTGCACCATGTAAGAGTAGAATTACAAGTTACACCTACAAGAAACTGGCAACCACTTATAACGAAATGCTAGGGTGTATCATAAAGTGAATTTATTTTCAGGGCTCTCACAAATATTGAATGATTAAATTTGCATCTCTACCTGCAACTGCTTCAAAATATGCACAATAACTGAAAATCCCAGCTGTGATTTTTGAAGAAATTTTTAATCCTGTCTGAAAATGACGAGTTTGCAGAAGACTGAATTTCCAATCAGTCAAACTTTAGTTTTAACATTTTATGTAACTTTAAAGTTTCTGTAACACGACCTGTAGCAGAAGAAAGCCATCACATTTTGCAGCTTTGCTGAGAGTGACTGTGTGCAGCTTTCACCTACAAGAAATTGGTGACCACTTATTGGAATATGGTGGGATATATCATAAAATGAATACAAAATGTATATGCATATATGTAATGACATTAATAAGGCTGAAATGCATGTGTAATATTCTGATGAATTCATCTAGAGCCAATGCAAGGTTCAACACTCATCCCCTGTTCTGAGACCCACTGCCTGACTGTCGACCAAATTTTAATAGTAGTTTTTCAGATGCTGTTTGATTAACAGCCAAACACATGTACAGGAATCAAAAACAAAAACATATTGGCCAGAGGTAATAACTGTTCCTATACATACAGCTTGACACTATCTTCACTATGCTGCTATTTTGTTTGATAAATGGTAAAATGTTGTTTTTATTCAGATTGTATGTGCTGTAAGTCTTGTTTTCTCTTGAAATGTTGCACTTTTGTGTTAGAAGGAAAAAAAAAATTCTTAATAGCTTAAGTGAAACTGTGAACTGTTTCCCTAAGCTATCAGCTTTTAACAAGGTCTAATTGAATTGCTGTGAGAGCACTGTTTTTTTCACTGTGTGCCATTTCAATTAATTATTAGCCCTAAAATGCAGAAGGATTTTTGTAATATCACACAGAACCACTTAGTGTATTAAAGAGAAAGATAATGTATGTTAGTGCGGATTCATGAGCCCATTCCAAATTATAGTCCAAATGTAATCCCTGTAGCTTTGGTTGCTAAATGGAGGTTTTGATTCATTTACAGTAATAAATGGCTCAACTCCTGAATACATTTCAACAGTAATGCTTGACACCATGGAGCTTATGGTGTGCGGGATGAAAACAGGATGTGTTTCTAAGCAGATTTAACAATGCAAAATGCATAAAGTGTGAGGTCATCACTCTGAGAGAATGGAGTGTGTAAAAAAGAGAATACGAGCATACGAGGTCACGGAAATAAAGATAAATGTGAGTACCAACTGCAAGGCTATGGCAATGGAGCTAATAAGAAACTGTTTTATCTTTTTACAATTTAAATTGTAACCTTGAGCCCACAGCCAGCCACACAGGCTCCCGGTAGAATCATAATTCTGGCAAGGGGTAGCAGCTCTAGGTGTGGGTGCATGGGCCACAGCATTAGCTCTCTGAGTGAAATATATGGCAGTGACGCCTCTCGGCCCCATCCACAATCAATTGGATTCTTTTCCTTTAATATTTACTCGCAGCGATGAGATGCTCGTCTGCATGGTGATGAACAGTCTGCCACTGGCGTTTGAAGGTGACCTGTCAGTGAGTATGGACAAATCTCTCGCTCGCAGAAATGTAGAAAATAAATCATTAGGGGCAGGCAGTCAGACAGGGGCCTCTCTCTCTCCCTCACTCTCCGCGGATTTAAATCAGCTCAGATTTATGATTTGAATTAATGCTTCGTTTGGTCAAAGGAATGGTTGCAGAGACAAATGATGTTTGGTACTGAAACCATCCTAATATTGATTACTGGGTGTCGCAGCAATCTCTTGTTTATATCAAGCACTCTCCTGTGACAGGGTGGCCACCAGGAGTCATCCTGATAATACGCTGGAGAAATATGGCCCGCTCTGCACTGCAGGGCCATGAAACACAGCTAGCAGTATGCTGTCTTCTTCATCTAGCCCCTAGCTTCCACTCACATGTTTATTTTTAATGGAAGCATTTTGTGAATTTGCAAAAATATGAACAGGCTTAAAAGAAAGCATGATTACAAGGTTATTTAACATTCCAAAAGTGTCTCACTCCAGCCTGTTTTCATGGACTATTTTGGACTGTGAATGCCTAATATGTCCAGCTCTCAAGCCTATTATCCAATCGCAATCTAAACTTATAAATCACTTGACTGATACAGCGTGGAGTGGGCAGAAGGAGAACTGTATTTGGCTGTAGCTTTGTTGGGACTGGACCGGCTGTGGTTCATAGCACCGCCTGGGGTATGACCTCATGCTGTTTTTAACAGACTCAGGCCACAGCTGCTCTCAGGAAATGGACTGGAGTTTTTATAATCATCCAGCTTAAACTAAGACTTACACAAACGGATGTGTTTACTTACACAAATTATGGTACCAACCATGATAGGAATTGATATGATAATGAGCATGCATCTGATAATACCACTAAGGACATAGAACCATTTAATCAGACAGAGCTACTACATAAACCCTTTGAAAAAAAAAAAAAAAAAAACCCTCCTCGGGTTAAAATACAGGTGCCTCATCTCAGTGTTTGTCTGAAGCATATCTTGTGTTGTGAAGTGCTTAAAGCAAAGCACCGCAGAGACAGCCAGTGAAGGACACTCTGTTCTGTTTGTAGAGTTGGATTGCCCGTCGCTGTCTTTGTGTTGATGTAAACTGAACAGGCTAATGTTTCTCCCTCGCATTAAATATTCATCACAATTAGACCTTCCTGTTTGCATCAATGTTATTAATTATAAGGAGAAAAACAGCCAGTTCAACTCTCAGCTAAATAACCAAACATCCTGAATGAGAGGAGAGAAGGGAAACAGGTGTTTTTGTACTATATGAGGGGGACACAGATGAAAAGATGGACATATAGTGACATAGAAATGTACAGAGACAGAATGAGAGGTGTGTGGGGGCGTCCTCTTTTGATTTTTTTTTTTTTTTTTTTTTTACACTCTTTAGTTGGGCAGACAGGGCCCTCTCAAAGCACAATGTGGATTGTTCCTGCGCCTCTCAGGAAATGCCACAATTACAGATCACAAACCAAGCAAAACACGTGTGGCGCAGGGCCTTGAGGGGGATAAACAGCCCGCCATTCCTTCCCAGTG
Source organism: Trachinotus anak (assembly GCF_046630095.1). NCBI lineage: Eukaryota > Metazoa > Chordata > Actinopteri > Carangiformes > Carangidae > Trachinotus > Trachinotus anak. The sequence goes on from NW_027273852.1 coordinate 14,237,508, forward strand.
CACTGACCCCAGCCACAACCTTCATTACTGGGAGAGAAAATATTGTCAGCTGCCCACTAACAAACACCTGCCAATTTCAAGGGAAGGAATTGCTTTTTTCAGCTGCAGAAGGAAAATAAAGTGTTTCTTAGAGCCTTAGAAAAAGAGTGGGAAGAAAGGATAAGGCAGCATTCACCCCTGTCCTCTTTTCCCTGTCTCGTTTTTACTCTGTCTCACTTACTTCGCTGTGTTTCACCCTCCGTCTCTCTTTGGCCACTGGGTGCTGCCCTGCCACTCATCTGACTCCTCACCACACAACTCTAATGGAGCTGAAATCTTGTTTGTAATTAGATATGGGAATTCCATTGTCATCAGCCAGATGATGCCACAACATGCCAACCGAACAACTCGCCGACGGACAGCTCTGCAGGAAAAGAAGACGTGCACTAACACTAACGATCAGACGTTACTGCACATTTTAAATCTAAATCCTGATAACTAAACAGCGACATTCTGCAGCACTACTTCCAAAAACCTGAAAGCCCTTTGTCTCGCATCTGTGGCTTCAGTCCAGGCTGCCCGCGCCCAACAGGGAGCGGGGAGCCACATGCTAGGCTGAGGCTGGACGGGTGGTGACAGGTACCTGGAGTGTTGCCTGACTGAGAGTTGAGAGGAAGAGGTTCAGGGTGAGATGATGAGGAAGCATCATTCTCTCTTCCCAGGGTCATCAGGCTAATTTCTGCGAGCCCCACCCTCACGCTTGCATGTTTGCATGTGTGTGTATGTGTGCCTGTGTACGTGAGAGTGTGTGTGTGTGTGTGTGCATGCTCGCGTGAGAGAGAATGAGGGGGCCTTGGCCCCTGAGAGCGCTCTGTGAGGAGACCACAGCTGTACACTCCCAGCAGCTAATTGGTCCTTATCTAGCTGTCCCATTCATCTTCATTTTTTACCAATTACTGAGCATTATCTGTGTTCTCAGTTGGGTATGGGACTTAATCCTTTTTGGTTAAGCTGGTGCTACAGCTTGCAAATTTCAAATGGAGGAGGGGGGTGGGGGGGGGGGGGGGGGGGGGGGGGGGTGGAGGGGAAGGGGAGGGGGGCAAAAGTCATAGCAAAAACAAACTAAAACTTCCCATCATCCCTCACTGACAGGAAACAATCAATAAACAATGACATCACACAAAGGAGAGAGGAAAAAATGGAAGAGATCAATTATTGGCGTTATAATTCAAGTCCTTGTTTGCAAACGTTGCAGCCTCATTGATTAGGCTGGTCTTGTTGCACTCACCATTATTGACTTGTTAAAACCATATTTTCTCATCATCAGTGGTTTTGCGTTCGCGGTCACACACATAACAACGCTTTAAGGGGCGTCATTAATTATTCAAGATGTATTCATTTTAAAGCACAGCGAGCCCAAATCATCTTGTTTACTCTACAAACAATACATGTATAGTACATTGCTCATCCAGAAGGTACATCAAGACGCTGCAATCTGGGACAGTTAGCCTTAATTTTCTGAGATCAATGCATAACTAGGCTCCTCTCTATATGGGGTCTGTGCTTGGCCATGCTGCAGAGCTGAGTGGAGTCAGCCTGGAGACCATGCACTAATTACTGGAGTGTTTACTGCTCTGCTGGATAGCATTTGTACCATTTTGGATCATATCAGTGTGTAAATGTGATTTGTGCTAGACCGATAAATAAGACATTAAGATGACAGTGTGTATGAATGAAATTGCAGTGGAAAAAATGACAGTCATCAATTATAGAATAAACGCAAGTCTAATATGAATAAAATGAACAGCCCCGCAAGTACGTATACTTACAGAACATGGAGGCATGCATGTCAGCAAACGCAGACAGTCAAGCACGCAAAAGCAGGACACATATAGAGACACTGCTTCTGCACTTTGATAGGGATCTGTTTGGTCACACTCTCTGTGCCAGCTGTCAGCCCAGCTCCACTGCGGCGATTTAATTAGTCTGTTTATGTCCTTTCTAATAATAAAGCTCTCTGGGTGGAAGGACACATCCAACTAGCTAGCTGCGCTCTCCAACCTGCTAGCTGCACTAGTGCTGGTGGCCCAGCGCAGCTAAATGTGGGCCATGATGGAGGATGGTGGCTACTTCCTGCTCCTCTAGACAGAACATTGGCCCTCAGGCTCAGATCTAGTATCACCCCCTACTCAATCCTAACCTTAACCATTAGGGGATAAAGCACATACTGACCTGATATGAGTGTCTAGGGGCAACTTCATCCATCTTCCTCTCTAGCTCTCTTGTGGGAGCCTTTGTCAGCCGAAGCTCTTGAGAGAGACTAGATTGTAGCCATAGGCTGAATAGAATTCATTTCACGAACATACAACACCTCTTTCACTGTAACACATTATTGTCTTGTCTGATTTATACCATTACAACGTGGTTTGCTTTGATTTTCTTTCATGTGATATCAAGGCTGAAGTGGACAAAATAGGGTCCATTTAAGGTGCCAGTGTTTGGGATAAAGGGGCGTAGTGGTGGTAACTGAGTCAGACACACTGAGCTAGACAGAGAGTAGCAGAGCAGACAGACAGCCAGCCTTCCAGCCTGAGTGAAGAGCTTGATGGGTCTCTGTCTCTCTCTTGGGCTTTAGCCCTCACCATCTCTCTATTAGTCTGCCAGGCTCATGGGAGCCAGGTGACAGATAAGTGAAGAACGACACACACATTTTAATAGACATTTCAAAAGATAAACCTGATAATGATTTCTCTTTTTAATGAAGTCTAATGTCCTCGTTCTAATTCCAGTTGCGTCGGCTGTTAAGCATCAGCGTAATACTTGAATATGCATGATTGGGAAATTGTGAGGCACACTGATGTAGCTACAAAATACACGAACGCAGACAACTGCAGAAATAGATTGCAATAACTGGGGGAATTGATTAAACATTATTTCCGTAATGATCCATATCAAGTTCTATCATCTTTGAGTGGCAGCAGAGTTACGGCGTTATAGAGACGAGGAGACAGGAGGAGAGACAACACGCTACACAAACCTCATGTCACGGAAATATTTGTTTGATTGTCTCTTACGGTTAGTTCACAATAGCAGGAGCAGAGCTATAAAAAACAACTGACCAGTCGAGTTGTCATCCCTCATCAACATTAGGCCTCATTCTTCATTAATTGGATAGATTAATTTGGAACGCTTGATGTGGGGGTGATGCATGCGTTCGGCTGTCCCCTCCTCACTATTCTCTGTCAGGTTGAATTTAGCCAGGGAAGGGGCTGACCTTTGAAAGTGAAGAGACAACACAATTTGAAAAGACAATGTCACTTGGTGTAAATGTGATACGTGTAATAAATGACATTCAACCTTTCAGTGATGATGAGCTTTCGCAGGTTGGAGAAATGTGAAATATACACAGTGTGTAATTGCATAGATTGTGGAGCAGTTTTCACAAACACAGCTATGATGGCGCAGCTTTAAAGCCTGGATATCATCATATCATATGTGCTCTCATTTCACTATGATTACATCTAAGAGGACACATTAGCATAGTGTAATATTATTACTGTGTACACAATAACAGTAATGACAATACAGTGATGAGAACAAGAAAATGACGATCTCTTTTACTGTGATTATTGTGTAAAAATGCTCCGCTGCTCCACCGTGCAGCAATCAGGGGGAGAATCAAAGAGCACTGTGTGTCATGGAAATAGTTGGTTCTGTTCCACAAAAACACTCTGTCGTTTCGCCTGAAACGGAAGGTGTTTCTTCTCAATTATGATATGGGAACCTTCATCCAAATAGAGCTATCAGCCATACTGAGCCCAGACATCTTCGCCATCACACAGCCGCTCCTCTGGGACCAAGATAAAGAGGGAGAGAGCAAGCAAGTTCAAACAATGTTAAGGAATTTCACAATCTCAGCATGTCCTTCACAGTGTGAACAAACAGACGGAGGCATCTCAGGATAAATTGTGTTTAGAATCCCTAACAAAATATTCACACCAACAAAATAATTGAAATAACCTCAACACAGTGATATTTTTTTTAGATTTAATCTGTGTACCGTTTTCCTGGACTGTAGTGATATAAAATTCACATTAGAGTCAGATACTGTACATCACACAGTTCACCTTGAACTCATTAGCACTACAACTATAAACTATACACTGCATTACTGATTTTCTCTCGCGAGGTGATTGTAATGGAGGAAGTGAGAGCGCAGGAGGTAGTGATGCTAATTTTGTAATTAAAACAGATGATCTGATGACCACATGCAAACTGATCCCTCCCCACACTTCTTCCACCAAAGTGATATGACGACAGAGTGGGCCGTGATTGATAACGCTCGTCAATATATTTCATTTCAGGAGCCTTAGTCAAATGACAACTGGTTGTCATTGACTGAAAGCAATCTTTTTAAAAGGGGAGCCTTTGCTAAGTATCAGATGAAAATGATTCCTCTGTCTGCTTGGGTGTCACTGTCTGTAGGAGCTTTATTGATTGGGCTTGAATATATTGCACCCGCAGTAGTAACAGCTGCTAGTAATATCTCTCCTCTCCTTCTGCTCTCCTCTTCTGCTCACTGCACTCCCTGTGCCACGGTTATTGTCAACGATCGGATGTTGGTGCTCTCACACCGATGTTGTGTATTTATCAAGAGTGATGTGTGACAAATGTAAAGTGAGCCTGGTTCTGACCCAAATTACAGAAGCGAATGCTGTTTGTTAATGTGCCCTGAAGGCCTGGCTGCACTGGCCACCCCCAGCCATATGCATGATTGCGTTAACTAAACCCACCATTGTCTCCCCCGCTCTATACGCGTAGTGTTATCAAGCACAAGGATGTTGGCATTGGTTGGTAAAGGTCATTTACTGTAATGAGATTTGCCACATGCAAGCATATGGCTTGATTATTGCCCTGTTCGTTAACATTTTCAGCAAAGAGACAAATAGACAGCTAGAACGGGGGCTAGTGTGGGTGGGGTGGGGTGGGGTGGGGGCGATGGCGAAACGTGTTTAGCATTTTCTCTTCAAAGATGGGAAGAACTTTTTTCACAACCGATCTGTCACAGAGATGATTGATCTTTCAATTTCATAAGGAATGCGTGCCATTAGAGCTGAGGATTGAAATTATCCTATAAAAGTTGCCTGCCTTAGATTTTATACACTTAAAGGACAAACACCTCTGTCTGTCTCCTCCATAATTTCTACCACATGTTACACTCCAGCGGTTTGGGTAGGAAAGCAATTATGTTACCTCATCAAACTAGAAATGTTTTCTTATCATGGTTTCTCTTACATTATGTTACATTAGGCATCTTGGCAGGAAATCCCTGCCCACCTGAATCATAGCGAAGTGTATCTCTTTATCCTGGCACGCTAAACACGTTCTGTTTGTTGATGAGAATGGGCCTGAGATGTATCCAGTCATCATTGCTCTTGGAATGTAAAGCATATTGTTTGCATGTGTTTTTATGTCTGGCCGGCTCCATGTGTGTACGCACCTATACACAATTATCTCCACTGCATCACAGTCTGAGTAGGCACCCATATGTTTCCATGTGTACCTCTCCTTGTTACGGCGAGGTGTATTCTTTTTATGTGTCTGTGTGTGTGTGTGTGTGCGTGTGTGCATATACGTGAGTTGTGTGGCAGGTATTTAACAAAGACAAGATGTTTGCTTTATTATCAACATTAACTGCGTAAACACAAAAGGCTTCAAAGTTTCATTCAATGACACTGAGGGGCTGTGGGTGGCTACATCAAAGCTCAATACCTTCCTCTCTTCCCCCCATTTTAATGAGAAACAGGACTCACCAGCCTTGACTGAACCTGCCATCTGTGTGTGCGTGTCTGTTTTTTCTTGTTTGCGTGTGTGTGTGAGTGTGAGAGCAGTTGTGTTTCTGTGTATATGCAAACATGCACTTGTGTTGTATAAAGTGGCACCACAATGCCAGACAGCATATTTATAGAGCCTGTGTCTTATGTTTGATCTAATGGCTGTAAGGCTCCCTCCAGCTCACATGGCAGGGCTTCTGATTTTGGAGATTAACAGTTGTAGTAAAGATGAATAGCTGATTAGTGCTATGGAGAGACCTCTAAATGTCTTGCTGCATGACAGACACTTTTTCATGAGCCGTTCATTTCCTTTTGGGACTGGTGTGCAAACCCTTGATATGACCACAACAAAGACTGTGTGTGTGTTGCACCACCGTCTCACCTTTGTTGGAGAAATACATACACAACATGGGGGCATTTTACAAGCGCAATTAGGAGGAAAACTCAGATTGTTGTGCCGCAGCAGACTGCGAATGCAGTGTGCAGTGAGTCAGTCCATTTAGCTGCTTGACTAGAATGGTCGTGTTCAGTTTGACAGATCAGAAGAGGAAAGAAATATCTCAACGCCATGAAAACCAAAGGCTTAGCACTGAGCAAATCAGCCTTTTGTCTTGTTCAATTCAAATCAAAGGATAACCAGGAATGTTTGTTTGACAACAGCATTTACAATGCATTGTTCTGAAGCCCAGAGCCTCCCAAACAAAGACAGATAGGCTTTAAACAAGTCATTTAATTAGCACCGGATCCACAGCTTTGGCTCCGCCAACCAATTATACATTCCTGAGGCATGTGCAGGTCCTATTTCACGGGAGCGAGAGGCAGATCCTCTCCAGCCCTGTCTCTTACAGTACATCTCTCCCCTTCCATTTAAGAGAAGGTAAATAGCCCAGACAGACAGCTTCATTAGCCAGCGTCTGAAGAGCGCGGGGCCGATTGTCGCTTAAATAGTGTGCTTTTACTGCAGGCCCAGCCGGCGACCTCCGATCAATTACAGCTGACATTATTGTTTGTCGGGAGCTTTTTTCCTGGACAGAGGGAGTAAAAAACGAGATCAGGCCTGAGCTTTGGCTGGAAATGTAATCTTCCCCCTCTCTTTGGTTCTTTCGCTCCACAAACAATAAATCATTCAGTTGAAGAGATAATAAAGTGCCAAGTAGGAGCTAGTTTAATTTTTGTCAGGGGAAATCTGTCCACAACAGAGTTAAGGGTAAGGGGTTGGCTGCTACCTCCATACCATTTTAAATGACAATGGCTTAGTTCCTTTTTTTTTTTCTTATTTTCCTCTGTAGGGTTAGATGGTTTCACAAAGGCTGAAGTCCTGTTTAGATGAAGATTAAGTGCAGCACAAATCACCGCAGGTTATCATTTCTGTCATCAAAATGAATTACTGCTCTCTTTTTAATCATTTTAAAACATTCAACATTCAATCTTTTTTCGGCGTGATTCTTTTAAGTATCGGACTTACCGTCAGCTGCGCAGTTTGGTTCTGATGTAACAGCTTTTTAATCATGTTGTTACCAAGGGCTGTTTTAATTCATTCAATTCATCCTCCGCGATTCAGATCTTTGCTTATCCATGCGTGAACTCCCGAGCACTGCACGACATAATAGCTGAGCTGTTTATATTGGTATTAAGTGATTTGTAGTTTTAATGATGGTAAATAGGAGTTCACCTTTGCAGGTCCCTCAGGCTTCCTTCAGGTAAATTACTCCAAATGCATTGTTTATGCCCTTCAGGAGCTAGGGGAGGGGGCTTGTGGGAATTCACCTCTCATCAGGTATGAACTTCTGCATCAGAGATAAACAGAAACTGACAAATATGTTTCTGACGGTTTGCCCACTGGAATATCTACACAATATCCAAGTGATTAATGAGTCTGACTAGTGTTTGTTGATTCTGTTTTTGGAGAAAGAAATAAACAAAAATCACTGCAGATAAGTTGTTTTTAATCCTTCCATTTAACAAGAGTAAATGAAGAAATTGCATATGAATGAAACGAAAACACTTAACTTGTCTTGCAAAAATGCCAAATTCGTTGAATAAACCAATATCCTCCTCACCTGGCTCCTTTCAGCTACAAATAAAGGGATTTGGTGGACCCTCGTTGGTCTGTGGCACATTCCCCTACAGTGGCCTGAATGGGCCTTTATGGGAGAAACACCGCTTTAGGATGGGGTGACATGAAAGGGGCTGGACAGGCACTGAAAGCGAGACTAATACCCACTGGAGGGAACAGAGCTCCAGTGTTTCCCCACCAGGCTGTCGTTCAGGTGGAGACACATCGCTGAAATTCATATACTATCAAGTACAAGCTACAACAAAGAAAACAACACGTAGAGGATTGTGATCTGCGGAGAGTTGACTTGTGTCTTTTTTTAAGACATTCTCCACCTCTTTTCATACTTTATTGATTTGCTGAAAATTTGTCCGATTAGGTCCCTGTGTTCTTATTCGTGTAGCCGTATTTGATTGAATTGGCGTAATGTATCCACCTCAAAGGCAGAATACGTCTCTTCACTCTGGCCCTTGAGTGGCCTTGAAAGGCTGATAGGTAGCCTAGACCTCTTCATGTTGTCCTACAGTAAGTACCTCCGCAATCAGGCCCTCTGTGGTGTTTTTTAATTGAGCTTAGCCTGCTGAGTAGTAATTGATTCAGTCTGAGCTACAGCAGAGGCGCTGATACAAGGTGCTGCTTGGCTTCCGCCTTTCTTTAATCTCCCCTGCTTTATATTGTTTGGGAATACTCGCCACTGAGAAACTGCATGCCATCTTTCTTATGGAAATCAATGCTTCTTTTGGAAGGAGGGGAATGACAGAGAGGAGTACTTCTCATGTCCTTTCATTTTCAACCAGTGTCCTTCTCTTTAGAGGCTTCGCCATGCAGATCTCCTTGCCCTTTGGCTACTGATGTTTTGTCAGAAAAGAAGAGTGGAGTTGTTTTGTGGATCAGCTTTCTGTAGTGCAGTATCTTTTTTTTCCCTCCTTCTTTCACGCAGCTTTTTACCTTGAACCAGGCTGCCAAGAAAGAGAAAAAAGGAGTGAAAAATCAACAGAGAGGCTCAATCAGATCCAATAGTGTCTATGAGGTTTTCTTTAAAGCATTTGAGGAAAAGCATCTGAGTGGCGGAGGAATGAGACCAAACTGTTCCCAGTCACTTTTGATCCTGCCAGTTCAAAGTCCCCATAGAGCAGAGGGGGAGAGAAGGGGGGTGCCTTGGTTGGTTGGGTACAGACACCTAGCTTTGACCTTCTGTCTGCGCTCATGTCCTTTGAAAGTTGGCTTGTTTTCATTAAGCCATTCAGAAGCACAGTGCAGGGGCACATTTTGACTAACTACTAACCCCCTATGGTATCTTTATTAGACATTCTTTACATTTTCAGACTACTAATGTCTTCAGTTTTCCCAATTAGGCGTCTATTGCCAGACAGCAATTGAATAATTTAAAACATTTGTAAGATATCTCTGATGTTGTAATGGAATAATTTGTGTGCATATAAAAGAGAAAGAAATGAAAATCCCATTATTGTGCGAGCCGAAAGTGACTCTTTCTGGTCTCTCTCTCTCTTCGCCTCCTCTCCGTGGTCTGGTATATGGGCTGCTATAATTAGCCTAAAGTCATTGCCATACTGTAGTCTGATGGTACTTGTTTGTCATTAGCACATTTAACTAGTCATTTGGGTAATGGCTTTCAAGATTGCCTTTGTTTTTACAGTGATATTTTTTATATGTAAATATTGAGACAATTTCCATAATGTGCCCTTTTTATTCATCATAGAATAATTGATGCAACTTTACTGCTGTGTAAACTTTGGTCTTTGAATGACTGTGTATATAGTTATCATCCCCGTTTTCTTTATTATTATTGCAGTAGAATCTATTATTAACATATATTGTAAAACATTTATGTGTATTATGTTAACATGGAAGGATACCCGAGAAGCAATTAATTTGAATTATTCCATTTTTTTTCCTGATGGATTCCAGTGTAAAGCTTTAGTGTTATTGGACACCAGTTTTAAAGGGTATCCCAGTGACGGAAATGACTGAAGGAACAGCAGCAGGTTTTGAGTTTTCTGACAGAGCCTCAGAAGTTTCCCTGGTGAATATCTCACTCATAATACGCATCATTGAGTAACCAACGACGTCTTCATGTGTCTCAGGCCTGGAACTCCCCTTCATGATGATGCCACACCCCCTGATCCCAGTCAGCCTGCCCCCAGCCTCTGTCACCATGGCGATGAGCCAGATGAACCACCTCAGCACCATCGCAAATATGGCCGCCGCAGCACAGGGCCAGAGTCTGCCCTCCAGAATGGTCACCTCTGTTATAAAGGTAAATTTTAAAGCACAAAGTAGCGATGACACAATACTGGATGGTTTAAACAGAACCTGCTTCTTCCTGTAGGTGTAGTGTTTCAGTCTACACTAGATATTTATTTTGTGTGTTTTTGTTTTTTTGTGGCTGCTGGGGTTCCAGGAACGTGTGCCGGACAGTCCCTCCCCGGCTCCTTCCTTAGAAGACCATAGGAGGCCAGGCAGTCACCCATCGTCCCACCGCAGCAGCAGTGTGTCCAGCTCCCCAGCCCACACAGAAAGCTCCTCAGACAGGATACGTATGTCTCACCACACAGATAAAAAGCATAACATGCCATGCAAACTGTTGTTGTTTTGTCTTAATTTACAAGGACGGAGTAGAAATAAATCTTCGTAGTAACATCTCCCCTGTTTTGTTATCCTCTCTCCAGCGGCACACCACAATGGCCTGTCCATGAACCAAGCCCTGCTAGGCCTGTCCCCCAACATTCCTCCTGGACCTAAAGAGGGAGACCTGGCCCACGACATGAGCCATGAAGCAAAGAGGATGCACGCTGACAAAGGTGAGTCAAGTTTCATTAGAAAAATGTGTAGTCTACATGATGAATGCCGTGTATGTAAGTATGTATCTACAAGTAATGTTGGTATTCCCACTGAAAAATGAACAGTGATGTGAATCTTCTATCTGAGTTTAGTCAGATAAAGGACGTTATTATACCAGTTGCAACAGATGATGACTCTAATTTCATCAGCTGTTGATCCACCAGAACGCAGTCAGCAGACTTTGTGAATTTTTTCACCAAAAGAAATATTTTAGAAAATCTGAAAAGGTCCTGAATGATGATAATACAATTTGAGAAATGCAGGATTAGCTGTCTCCCTGTTTATTCTTCTTGTTTCTAGTTTCAATCATATATTGTATCACTCTAACAATAGTCAAACCACCTAAGAGTCTTTCTCAGCTTAAAAAATCAAAAATCAAAATGCACTTAAGTGTGGATGTGTGTGCATGTGTATAAATGTTTGGATGACAATTCACACACATTTTGTGGGATGGGGCAATCTCTATTTTGAGACTCCACACAGTCGAGTCAAAGGGTGTCTACCCACTGTAGATGCCTTCCATTTACAGCCCTAGATTATAGATGCCATGATGACATTTAATTCAACACCTTCTTCCACTAAAAATCTATAGACAAAGTGCATTATTTTAAACAATGTTCTGCATGTTTTACCTGCATGTCTTGAAAGGCTCTCATCACTTCCAACAAATTTTTTTCTCAGATTATGTTCCCATGCACCAATGACCCCTGCTGTAATAGGACACTGTTCACTCCAGTTACAGTAAACACATGTGGATGGCCCAAAATATTCTTACATTAACAAAAAGGGGAGAAAAGGGACAGTAAAGAGTGGAGCTGCTTAGTCTCCAAGTTCTCTGAGTAATTACAATAACATTAAACACTGCTGCTAATGATTGTTCTTACTAGAAATAGGTTTCATATAATATGATTTTGACACAGATTTTGCATTACATTTTTACCTGTTTTTTAATATATATATATACATATATATATGTATATATATATGTATATATATATATAATATACCAAATTATATTTTTATATTTTATAATAAGCCCTAACACATGCTTTTTCTTATCATCTGCACTAATTCTGATCTGGAGGGAAGAAAATTCAAAATGTTAACCTCAATCACATTGTCCAGAGTAAATGTTTTTTATTATTAATTGCAGGGCATATTTAATTATAGGTTTGCCAAGCATAAAAAAAAAAAAAGAAAAGGAAAATGAAAATGAAAGAAACAGATAGAAATCTACTCAGCGTGGCGGATTAAATACAAAATGAAGCAAATAATAGATTTTAGTATTCTCTGTTGGTTTAAGCAGAGCCGGGATGTGCTGTGCTGGGTGATGCAGGGTGGGGTGAGGCTGATAATGATATTAAACCCACTATGGAAATCATTGGGCTGTATGTTCCCTGTTGGCAAGGCTGACGTGAAGATCAGTGTTAGACCTTCACTCACAGGGTGTGAAGCAGTGAATAGTAATAATTAGCAGGATCATGAGCTGAATTTGTGGGTCACAAACTGTCTAACTGTCTATGTGTGTGTGTGTTTAAGAGCTTGTGTGTGTTTGGGGAAGAAAAAAAAACGATTTAGCCAAACAAACAGAGCAGCCCAAGCAGAGAGACAGAAAAAGGTTGAAGCAAGTATCCACACACTAAATCAACTGAATGTTTCCTCAGCAGCAGAGATCCTACATCTTCACTGAAGTGCCTCCTCCATACTCTGATAATCAACACAAATGGACTGTAATTTCTTCGCAGGATTAGAGGAGAAAGCAAATGACCAGGCAATCCACACCAATTCTAGATAGATGACCCACACACATCTACTCGCAAACATACACTGCATTATCTTTGAGATTGTCAATTCCTAATATGTCACCGGACTTGATTAGGATTCTGAGCTCTCCAGTGTGTGCACCAGAGGTCTCAGGCTGTGGAAAACATTTTTATAAAATAACCCATTAATGCAGAGGAGTGCAACTAAATTAGTTACCAATTTGCTGAGCATGAATTAATGAAGAGAGCTTCTCCCGGCTCCCACAGTTGTAATTTTCATAATAACCCCAGACCTTTATTTGGCAGGTTGTTTAGTTTTTTCGTTTGAAGGTTTTCATTAGTCTAATGAGGACTGTGCAAGGGCGAGCAGTCAGCACAATTTACATGAGGAAGCTATCATAATAAATGAGGCAATTTGAATAACATGCACAGGTTTATGCAGCGAGATAAGAGAGATTGTAGCAGCCAGATTCAGAGGTAACCAATACATTAGAACCAACTAATAACCAAAGTAATTCCAATAAAAGCTTTAAGTGAAGGGAATAAAATTAATGATAGATATATTGAACTGTAATGATATGATACATGATGCATTAGATTAATAAAATAAATGCATTCCATTGTTAAAGAGGGGAGAGGCCTCACCATCCGAAGCTTTGTTTATGGTGAGCTTTTTAATTAGGCTTGTTCATCGCATCAGTTTGTTTAGATAAATGAGATAACATTCCAATGGTTTAATGATATCTCTCCACTTGTTTGATCTTTATGATCCTGGCAGAGCATTAAATTAATCTCTTGCAATGCACTCTTAGAAGAGAGCACAGTAGGCGCAGAGAAAGGATGCAGTGCCCCGGCTCATATGGAGGCTATTTAAATAGCCAGACACCTCAGAGACAGCCACTATAATGTCACATCACTCATATCCTATGAACATGTCTCATCTTTTTCATGTCATCTCTGGTGATGAAGGACAAAGGCTGTTTGTTGTCATCTAAAAAAGACCGTTTCCAAAGTTGTGTCACCCAGCACAGGGTAACCAGATGGTAGTTTTTTTTTTTTTTTTTTGGGGGGTGTTCTTTGAACTTGATTATTTTTTGTCCAAAATTTACCAGTGAAAAAGGGGGAGATTAGATGATGTTTGAGAAAAAAGGCTAGTAGGAAGTTAAATGTTATCTCACATGTGACTAATTGAATTGCTTCAAACAGAAAGTCTGTGGCGATAGCTTCCGACAAGCCTCTGTCTCATGAAACAGCAGGTAGCTGACAAACAAGGGGAAATTTGAAAGGTACGGAAGCCTTTGGCTGTAAACTCACTTTGGACATCAAACACTTGACATCATTTTATTTCCTTGGGGAAAAAAAGTGTTTGAAACACAAGCCATATGCATGTACGTTGAAGTGTAAGAGTTTCTTTAAATACCATGTGGCAGTGTGCAAGCATTTTGCCAACAACAAATTTCACCACTTTACCTCAGCCTTCCCACTGCAGTTAAGCATGCCACATCTCCTTTACGCTGAGCTAAAGCGCCTGACAGTAGAGTCAGAGGCAACTACAGTATGTAAACTGATTCTGTAAACCATATTTTAAAAGCGGGTGAATCACTGGTAATATGATATTGGCACTTCCCTGGTAAACGTTATATATCCTTGTTGACACAACAGGAGATGCACTCATAATGTTCTCCCAGGCACAAATGGAAGCTTGTGGTGTATTATGTCACCTAGAGGTGCTTCCTTTCATACCTGCTATCAACTGAGCAATCGCTGATGCATCGAGCACCGGTGTGACCACAATGGACAAAGCAGACCTGCCACGCCTTTTCTTTGTCAGGATGCTGCCTCGATGTCCGGTTGATGGGCTTAGGGCCGGCGCACTGTGCGTCATCTGCAGTCCCAGTTTACAGTCTGAGTGAGGATGTGGAGCAGGTAACAGTGTCACAGTCTATTACCATACAGCTGCTTTCGGCAAGGGCCTGTGGACACTGTTGGGCTCATGTAGAGAGAGGGAAAGAGGGGATATAGTTTGAAAAAAGATGAAAAGACAAAAGAGTGATTTTTAGCCTTTGTAGTCTTTGTTCTGTTCCTTCTGTGCATAAGCATTTGCAATGATAAAAAGGAAGTTCAGGGACTTTGGGTCAGGCAAAAGTTTCTGCATCAGTTGTGTGCTCTTTTTTGCGGTGTAAATATTTCACTGACATTGATGGTATCTGCGTACAGTATCATTAAAAGTTCGATATGTTCCATGTAAGCTCCTTCTCTTCATCTTTCTGACTTTAATGCATAGTGTTTTGTTCAGTCCTCTCGATGTCCTTGGCGTTGCGATCTTCAAACACATGCTGACTACCTGACTTTCCCTAAGTCAGGAGGCAAGATCATTAGCCATCACAACCCTGAAATGTGACTTGGCAGACAATAATGCTTTATGATCAAACAACTTGTCAGTGCGTCCTGTTGAAATGAAAGAGTGCAAAAAAATAATTCAATAGAGGATCAATCAAATTTCCCCAGCCCATGTGAGCGAGATTGCTGATGGTGCAGAGAGGGGCTATTCCTCGAGGACATGGGAGTTCATTTGGATATTTGTTCTCCCCCTCATGAATGTTCCATTGCGTGACACCATCTCCTGCTAATCACATTTCACTGAAAAGGGGGGATGCTTTTAGGGACGTTGAAAAGAGAGAGGTTCTTTTTAATCTTTGAAATGCCTCAAAAGTGACAGAATGCTTTCTCCTGCCAAGACGTGAGCCTCGGATGGGGAGATAAATATGCTGTGGTCAGCTAAGTGTATCTAGTGAGCAGAGAGGCAAATTTAATAATGCATTATCATTCACTGGCGAAGGTGAAATCTCCCTGTCCATCAGAAGGCTGAGGCCTGTTTCATGTTACCCTTCACTGCAAATGAACAAGTGCTTTACTCAGCCATACCAGAGATGCACAGTAGGCACCAGTGCTCTACTATATATGCTGCTCTGGACTGTCAGGAAACAGGTCTGTAATCAAAGCAATCATCTATTGGTCTTGACTGGAGACATTAATGATCACAGTCCTCATTCCTGATAAAACTGTTTTGAACAATAACCTCCTTTTTTTTGTGTGTGTTCTCTCCCTGAGAACACAAGGTGTGCTTTACATATCTGAGCATCTGCTATTATGCAGATTATGGGAGCATATTTACCCGAATGCCCTTGGACAACAGCATTAAACAATTATGAAGATTATGTACAATGCAGAAAATTTGTGATTCAAAACAATTCATATCTTCGCAGTGGCAACTGTTGCAGACAGATAAGGTTGACCCTGAGTGTGTATTTCTGTACTTTTGGAGACATTCTGTGTGGTTGTTTGTATAATTTAATATTTACATGTAAACAGTAATTAAGTGATGCTACCGACATGCCAGGGCCAGGCTCTGCCAAGGTAAACACCAGCCCTGGTAGTTTGCCACAGTCCATCATGTTTACAGACTTGCAGAGCAGAGTGTTGTTTGTGTGCTCTTCCTTGGCAAAGCCCATAAAACACAACCAATTGGATGCCGAGTGTTGAATGCAGTCACTCTTATCGTCTGGCAGTCTGCTCGCTGACTTGAGGACATTGTGAGTCAAACCTTTAAATTTTCACTCTGCGATAATTACGCTGCTATACTTGAGCTTTTATATCCTTTCACTGAGAAAGTAAATCATTCCTAATAAAGAGAGGAAGAATAGGGGGCGGAGGGAAAAGTGCTTGAGGACTAATTCTCTTCACTCCCTCCCTCTCTGCTCTCTATTCTGCTTTTTGAAAGCCTTTCTCTGAGTATTCCAGTCACCTTGACTTTGCAGCTGCAGCCTTATAGTCTGTTGCTTATCCTGCCTAACCCCAGCTTGTCAATTAGGTGTTTAAAAATTAATCTCTTTAACTGGAAATACCATGCCAGCTTTCTTCCGTCTGTAAATGAAGTGTTATTAATTCACACAGCGCAAAGCCAGTGTTATGAATAATGTTATCAAAACAGATTTCCACACGTTTAACACGTCGCTCCTATTAAAACCCCTTAAGTATTTTTATAACTGTGAAACCAGGACTACTAATGGATTTGCATCCATTTTTGAGCTTCTACACCAGGCAGCCATGGAGCAAGTGCTCCTAAGCCAGGCCTTTTAAAGTTTACATTTCCCATTTCCTCTTTTGTTCTTTCATCTTCGTTTAAAAGCAGCTCAGTATATCCAGTCTGGATTAGCGCCAGCTATCGTCGACGCTCGTTCAGCAGTAACAGAACGGCAGAGCCTCTCCCTGTAGGATTGCAATGCCAGGCAATGACACCAATGTGTCTCCCTACAACCCCCCTTACCCCCCTCACCCCCCTCCCAAACCCAGTGAAGCTCTGATCTAACAGCAGGCTATCTGGCCAACCACACCAAGCTAATACTTGTTCCATTAAAACCTGGTGATTACGGGGGATTTCCTCTCTGTTTGTTTGTTTGAATGCTTAATTATCAATATGTAATTGGCGTGTGTATTGTGATGTTGGGTGCATATTCGGTGGCATATTTTACTGGAATGCACATTGCTATCGGGTAGAAACAGGACTCCCCAGTCACTGTCTAAGTTAAGCTGCATGAGAAGTTGCTCTAATGAATTAATAAATGCTAAACAAAGGAGAACTAAACAAAGAGTGAGAAATAAATGGCTTGATGATTAGTGGGTCAGAGAGATTAGTGGGGTATACAGTACAAATGATCCCCTTCTGAAATGGGAATGATTCAGGCAAAATACTCAATCAATACTTGAGGCCAATTTAATCTCTGGGATTCCTCTGTCAATAAAGGGACCTGGTCAACAGAAGTCAATATGCAAAGACAAACTAAACACCTTCAAAGCGTCTCACTATAATGTCCTTCTCCAACTATTATCTTCTTGACAGTTTGGGCTCATAGTCAATAGGTGAATTACAGAAATCTTTTCAAGTTTGCCTGTCTGTCATTTGCTCTTTTGAGCCACAAGTATTTTTTTTTTTTACCCCTTCAACCTGAGCCTAACCCTCCTGGTTTATCTAAAAACTAAGGTCATGGATTTAGCGCTGTGATCTCTCACCTCCAACCACCTTGCCCGACTCTGTTTCGACCGCTCTAACTGTGATCGGCTCTCTACAAAATGCCATTTTGTCTCCACTACTGTTTCGCTTTAAGAGCTCATTTGGAGGTGTGCGCTGGCAGAAACAAAAGTCCTGTGTGCTTTTATGCAGTCATCACAGTCAGCCAAGCCTGTAATCCTCAGAGGTCCGATAATGACATAGCCCCTGCATTTATTACATGGAGGAGAGGAGAGAGGGAAAACGCTGACTTTGAACAAATGAACACTCTGACCTTTATGCAATAAATATGACATGGGCCGCATAAAAAGACAAGATATCTTCCTCCTGAATGGAAGTCAACACGGATTCTACTCCCTTGCCTCTTGCTCTCTCTGTTTCCATTTCTCCTTTTCTCTCTCTCTCTCACTGTTCTTTCGCTCCCCTTTTTTTTCCCAGCTAACAGTTCAACAAATGATGAAATCTATTTTAACTGTTAGCACCATGATATTGTTGTCTATGCTCCAAAAGCACAATTTGTAGTTGGTAATTTTCTCTGCTGTTGGTAGTGTTATACATAATGTCCATTGGAGAATATTACGGACAATCATCTGTCAGGATTTTAATCTTCATGCATGATTAAGTTTATACATTTAATCATTAGCAAGCATTTTCTCAGCAATGAGAGCAGTAAAAAGAATTCTTTATCCGTGCCAGGAAAAGATAGTTTTAACAGAGAGAATCAACCTTTCACTGCGTCTTTTGTAATCTCAGTGTGATCCCAATTGAGCATCGCAATTGTCTTCTTTTGTCACCTCACACCGCCTCTCTGACAGTAAAGGATTTATGGTTATTTCCTCCATGCAGCCTGTCCATCTGTGGCTCTATCTTCATATGGCCTTGAGAATACGATTCAATTTATTAAGGCAAAGCAATGGACTCATTACTTTAAAAAGGTGGCAAGAGAGAGAGGGTGAGAGAGAGAGAGAAGTGACACACTGAATTGGTTATTAATGGAAAGGCGCAGCCATAGGGCAGTTGAAATTTAATGATATCCTACAAGAAAATATGAGGGTGTCACTCTCCAAAAAGTCATGCTAAATGTCAACATTTTAAGGTCCCGGCGCTAATTTTATGCCTGTGCACAGTAATGTTTTGGAGAGCATTTAGGAAACACGGCCCAGTGGCCAGCCTGATTATCCCGCTCACCTTCTCTCCTCTCTCCAAATGGGTTTGTGCAGCAAGCGATTTCATCTCTAAGTGAAGGGAACATTAGGGAGGGGAGAAAGAGAGAGCGATAGAGGAAAACACGCGGTTTGATTTTCATGCTGTGATAAGAGAGTGGGAGCCAAATGTTACCTGTTAATCTAGCCCAAACCGACCGGGGCTCTTGACTTTGTCCCCCAGCAGGGATGGGGCAAACACTCATTTTCCTCTCTCCGTGATGAAAAGGAAATTAGCTTAAATGTGATGAGGGCACATTAGTGTGTGTGCTGTGCATGTGTGTAATGGATGTGTATGTGTTTGAAGGTTTTTTTTTTTTGTTTTTTTTTGTTCGCATACATCTGCGTGCAAGTGTGTTTTCTCCTGCTTCACAGTGTATACAGTACATTACACACACATATGTGCAACATATGCAAGTGATAGTCACTCTAAAGGAATTTGTCTTGTATGGATCATCACACACATCCTCACAGTGTCCTGCAGGTTTTTCCTTTGCCTTTTCTTTTAAGGAAAGTGCATGCAATGCCTGCAAGTCAATCTCACCCTCTAGTTGTTAAATTATATACTATCGTGTACAATTTCTCTGTCCAGGTATTGTGAAACATTTCAACCTTTGCTAACACGTGAAAAGCTGCTTTCCCCACTGTGTGACAATTTAAAAAAAAAAAAAGAAAGAAAAAAAAAGAGAGACATAAAATAATATATCCAGCCTATGACATACTGTGGTACCTGTTTAAAACTATCAGGCAGTTAAAGCTGAATTTATTTTGCCTGAAAGACCCCTCAGAGTGCAGACATCATTTGCAAGATAAGCCAGGCTCATGTTTTTTTAAAGTGCTCAAATTGCATGGAACTACTGTTTTTTTTGCCCAGCTCTGCATCACTGCATTTGTACCAGAAGACAGATATTTCCCTTGACAAGATTTTCCAAATCCAGCCCTTTAAGTGCAGGTGGAATAATGCTGTGTTAGCTGCTAATGGCTGTCCGAGAGGTCATAAGTACTCCATTTGAAGGAGGCTGGTTTCTCCGCAGCCCTGGCAGGTCAAATCAAATGTAATTGTGCAGTGAAAAGCAGTGCCTTGCTTTGTGTTGGCTGTGCTGACAACCTCCAGGTTTAGCATTCAGTTCTCCTGCTGGGAGGAACACCGGTTTGCAAGGACAAAGGCTTCACCTGTCAATATATCACACTGACTGGCCGGCCAAATGTACCTCTGCACTCTCTCTCTCTCTCCCCCTCTCTCTCCTATCTGTTTTCCTCTCTGTCAGTCTTTCATTCTCTACACACCCATTCTATTCCAGCCTCCTCTTCCTCGGACTCTGCCTCACCTATCTATCCATCCATCTTCTGTCTTCAACCATCTATCTCTCATTCCTGGCATCCCTCTCGTCCGCTTTCTCTCTCTCTATTTTTGTGTGTCTTTCTGTATCTTCCTCTGCTCCTGCTTACACTGCCTTCATGCGAGGACTCTGCTGAAATGTCCTGAGGGACCCAGTTTCAAACACAGGAACCAGAAACATATGGCACATTTTCAACTCCCAAGGTCAATTACAGCTATTTATCCAGAGATTGCAGCTAAATTTCCCAAGGTTTCTTCTAGATTTACCACAGATTGCAATGTGTGTCTGTCACATTTTAAATCAGGCCAGTTTCCTCTGCTTCTCTGCACTCCCTGCAACTTTCCATCAAATATTTCAAAGGCTTTCAAGTGGGTTTTAGACATGTTTTATCTCCGGTTATCATGTGCCCCATCTTTTTTGCCTCAGCTTTGCTAGGTCCAAGTGCCGCTTGCAACACAAATCTAATAACATGTAAATTGGAGATAAGCCCAGATCCCTCCAAGTGATATTTTTTACATTCATAGTTTGTCAAGTCAATTCCTAGGTCCCTGTTTTAGCAGCACAACACATGAGGAGTGAGAAAATTAACTGGATAGGTGATTCATCATTGCTAGCACACTGTCAAGGACTCCCTCTGCAGCTATTGAGAGCAAGGTGGAGGAGGAGGACGGAGAGAGGAGGGGGCGTTGTTTTAAATTATGGCATTTCATTCAGAATGCATTGTATTTACAGCGTCCCATTTTTATTTGTGGCTCCTATTATCCACCGAAACAGTTGTGCATGAAATGTTATTTGTGACAGGGGTGACCTGTGAGTGTTTTTCCACACAGTATTTCATAGCCGGGGCCTTAACTGTACCTTTACCGTACGGTAAGCACAAGAGGCTGTCACAGCTGCTGTTGGCAGCCTTGCTAGTGGAGAAATATCACCTGGAAACAGAGTACTCCATTCCACCAGCCCCCATCACTCCAACGCCTGTCGCTGTAATTAAGTTGAAGTCAATGATTCTGGAGCGATGGTGAGAAATAAACATGCAAACACATGCCAGCATTTGCAGCCAGGCACTGGGAAAAAGAGAGAGGGGGGGTTTGGTGGGGTGATAACATTAGAGGCACAGAAACTACAGATCTTGATCATGCTTGCTTGAATTTACATTTGAGTTTCATTAAGCCAGTTTTGATTATATTGATTGAATTAGTCACTTATTAGCTTATTAACTTGTTTTTTTTTTTGTTTTGTTTTTTTGAAAATGCCGTTACTTATGCATAGCTCCTGGTGGAAATGTTATCTGACAAGAGGTGCTGTACGGTAGTTGGAGTCTGTCGAACAAAACATGCTGTTTGCTTTTCCCAGAGCATGACAGGTTGTTTCCCCTGCAACAAAGCCATCAAATATTCTGTGTGATCCAACATTGTGTTGGAGGGAAGGCCTGCTGAGTGGGAAGCCGGAGTTTGTTAAAGCAATGATTTATGATTAATGCCAACACTAAATAAGGGACAAAGTGCCTACAGTACAAATCAATTACAAAGCTACAACAGCAGACCTTTCCCCGAGGTCTACTAACGTCTCTAGTTGTTATGGTGATTTTATTGGAGGTGGGTGATGCATGCATATAATGCATGCAATACATCTATATCAAACTGAGCTGAAGCCAACTGTAATGCTTTTGATCTTTGATTAGTTATTTTATTGAGATAAAATGGGACTTTCATGTTATGCCACCATATAAGGAGAGTGCATTTTATATCTCCACCCAGACGCCCACCTCAAAATGCAGACAGGACTGCACCAAACAAAACAAATTACCACAGGAGTGGCTTCTTAAAAGTAGGCAATTCATTATTTTTATGAAGTCAAATTATAAACAAATTTTAATCCATTAGGCAACCATCCATTCTAATTAATCAACAGGAGTGAACTCCATCTGAAAAAGGAGAAAGGTTGTTTACTCTCTCCACGGACCAGCGGTGCATATTTCACCATCTTCCCCTCTCAGAGAGAGAGAGAGAGAAAAAAAAAAAAAAACGTTCTCCAAATTACAAACCTAAACTGTGAATCCTAACACTCGACTTTTGGCGCAGAGATGTTTCCAGGGCATTTGCAGATGCTTGAAATAATCTCCAATGTTTTTGCTCAATCTGCTCTGAGGATGGGTGAAATAAATACTTTAAACTAATTAATGTAAGACCAGCTGTTCCCAGCACTTGGCTGGCGTTGGTGAATATTGATGGGAGGGAGAGGCAGGGCTGTTCGGCTCCACTCGCTGTTTGTACAAGATTCAGCCTGCCACATAAACAGATATGAATACTGGATGAGAGCAGAGAGGTGTTGCGCACAACACAGCCAGGGTTCCACATTACAAATAAAACTTTTCCCCCTTTTCATTAAATTAACAATTAAACAGCTGATGGTGCAGCCACCTTCTGTGGCGACCTTTTTTTCGACTGGACGTGTTTAATAAACTGTCTCTCTGCAAGATGGTAGCACTTGCAAATTGTTGGCGTGATAAAAGCTCACTGGACAAAAACATGTGTCAGATCTGATGGGGCAACAACCGGCAGTGTTGGACATACTGTTTTAGTTTGACCAGGCTGTAACTGTGGCTGCCGGTCTGCCTCCTGCTTTCTCTCCCTCCCTCCTCTGCTCCTCTTTCCTCCTCTGAGGCCTGGTGAAGAGGCTGGACAGCAGATGGCAAGGCCCTACCCCTCTGCCGGTGATGAATGGAGTATGATGTCATCTTAGGTTTGACAGGCACCCGTGCGTGCATACACAAAGGAAGCCCCAGCCTCTGGGGTCGAGCTGCAGGCCTGCTTCTGATTTTGGAGCCCACATGACAGCTCTTAAATGGGGGAAGCTGGATTTATGTCCTGGTTGATATTGTTTAACCCCACACTTAGTTCTTGAGAAGAACCAATACAAAGGAATCTCCAAAGAGCTAGTCCAACATATTTCTAAGAAGAAGGGAGAGCTGGGATTGTGTGGTGAAGATCAATACAGACCCAGCTGTTGCTGCTCTGTCCATTCAAGTAAGGGGGAAGATGTGTCATCATGGCCAACAACTGCTCATATTCTCCTGCTAAGCTTGTTTTCCCGTAGCACAAAAAGTCGTTTTTATGAATGATTAATCAATTGTCAATAATGTTTTTTTCTTGTTTTTTTTTTGCAGATGACAACCCATTGTGCACCCCAACAGCAAGAGATAGCTACGAGAGGTTGTCGTTGGCTGGACAGGCTCTACCTCCTGGCTTCCCCTCACCATTTCTCTTCCCAGATGGTTTGTCGTCAATAGAGACCCTCCTCACCAACATACAGGTATTATCAACAAGACAGAGTTAACACGTTCTGACACAACTTCCTTACAAGCACAAAGGTAGTAGTAACTTCATCTTCTGATGATTAACACAGTAGAAGCCAGGACTCCAGCTTATCAGTCTCAAGGAATCTTGGAAAAAAAACTCTGTACATTGAATGTTAAAAGTTGCTATTTGACAGTTAAGACTTTGTTTGGTTTCTTTAACCACAACAGTGAACTTTCCATTATTGTGGCTATCTCTGTGATCCTTTACAAAAACTTACCCAAGAAGAGCATTTAAGTTTATTGTTGACTTTGGAAATGGTACTTTGACAAAAACATCTTAAGTCAAGGTCCACTTACTAGCTTCTTCCGGTGTGTTCAACTGCTGTTGTTCTTGACAATTTGGCAAACTCGACCCACCTAAAAAAGTCTGTAATATAACGGTTGAAAGCTCCAGACATAGCTAGCAAGACAATCTTTTTCTTAAAGATTTCCTCTCTTGTCAAACTTGGCCAAGTAGTTTCAGTTGTCTAAACTTAACCACACCATCACCACAGATTTGGCAGAGCCAAAACTGCTCATTTGGGTAATTTTCAAACCCACAGACAGTCTATTTTGTCATCAGTGCATGAAGACTGAATCAGTAAAAATAACCTGTAGAGAACCAAAGAGAAAAAAAACTAAGCAGGTGTCTCTACAGCCAGTTGAATGCTCATTAAGCTCTATAAGCTTAATGATTCATTCTGGCAATTAAATATAGAGCCGCCATGGTTTCTCTGCAGTTTTAGGCTTTCCATGCTAAATTATGTAGGTTATATCACTGTCATGATAGACAGTGTATAAGAACTTATTTTCACTCAGGTAAGTGTCCATCATCCACATCCTCCTTCCAAGATACTAAACAGATACACTCAGTCTGTAAATCTGCATACCTTAACAATACCCATCTACTCAGACTGCCATTAAGGCTTCAAGCTCAAACACCCTCAGTCAGAAAGATGAATGTATTTGCCTTCTGTCGGAGTGTAATGATGTGTGTACACTGCTGCCCTTCTCATTGCACTTGTACCGTTGGCATCAGAGTCCTGCTTCTCCTTTGGCTCCGCGTGGTAATTAGAAAGCCACAAGTAAACCCGTCGCAGGCTCCCACCACTCCACTAAGTCATTTTTGATAATGATCTTCTTGTTGAATATTTATATACAAATCAACAAAATGAAACCAAGCAGAAAATTAAGATAAAGCAACTTAGAATAAATTGGGGTCAGAAGAATCAACAATTAGTAAGATATAGCCCAGTGCATTTGATATAATTGCGTGTGGATGGGGAATAATTGTGATGAAAATGGCCACAGTACTGTACAGCTCACACATGAGAGCACAGTATCTCTCAGTTTAGAGCTGTCAGGAGTGTATTTGGGATGGCAGTAATGTAATTGATACATGATGAGATACTTGTCATTCGTATTATTCATTCCTGCTGTGCACTGTTAGGAGCTTGAAAATGTGCCACAGAGACTGATATTGTGTTTTTATACCAATCCGGTTTCAGCTGTCAGCTGTGGGGTTGACAAAGAGCAGTAAGATACATACAAATATAAGGAGTTAAAATGGGAGTGTGAAGAAGCTGACCTCGCCCCCATATAAACCTTTTACCCTCAGACTGGAGCTCCGTCCACAACCTGCCTTGTCTCAAGTTTTAATTTGAAGGTGCTGACCTGTGTTTCCTGTGTCTTTCTTGAATGTTCTCGTCTAAATCCCCCAATCAGCCAACCTTTTTCAGATTTGGTTCCCACAGCTCCAGTGTGTTCAGTCTATCCCCACTTGTATTTCACAGCTTTGTCCAAAAGGGGTCAGACATATCCAGCACTTTTACTTTATTTGCATTATTCATTATTTTTAAAAAATGATTATTACAAACACTCTGATTGATGTATTCATGTCACTAGATCTTGTGCGAGCTGTGCAGCAGCTAAAAGATGATGACATCTCCACAGATAAAAGGATCAGCAAAGGTGGTAGTACGCCTGAAAAGACTCATGTAGCAGCAGTCAGCTTTTGGCCTTCTGTTCTGCTTCACCACTGTGGGCAGTACAAAGAACTGCTGTGACATACTTTCAGTGTGGTTTGCTGTCACTTCATCTTGAAGCCCTTAAATAGCCCACATCACTCTCTTTCTCTACTCCCCACTCCCCCATTTTCTGTATATCTCTTTGTGTATATATATTCATGTGTGTGTGTGTGTGTGTGTGTGTGTGTGTGTGTGCACGCGTGTGTGTGCAGGGCCTGCTCAAAGTGGCAATTGACAACGCGCGGGCTCAGGAGAAGCAGGTGCAGCTGGAGAAGACGGAGCTGAAGATGGAGCTGTTCAGAGAGAGGGAGCTCAGGGAGACTCTGGAGAAGCAGCTCGCCATGGAGCAGAAGAACAGAGGTACTGCCTGATGACTACCTGGCACTGAATCATCTCTGTGTGTGTGAGCGGGGCGGGGGCATGTCGTAAATGTGTGTATTTTCGCAGCACTTCAGACTTGATGTGATCGTTCTCGAATGCACGTGCACAGTTCTGCATGTGTCCGCATGTTTAATGTTTCCTACTGAAACACTGACACAAGTCGCTGTGCATTTCCTTGCTTACACATCCAGTAATCTGCTTAGCACCAGTTCTCTTGCTAATAGTCAGTTATCATAATTGGAAATACACATTAACTTACAGAAATTCACTCTCCGTCTCATGTTAAATGCATCAGCTTCATATGCTAACTGTGTCGTTTATGTTTAATGAGAGAAATTCATGAAAAATATCCCAATAAATTTTTCAATTTGTTTTAATTCCCTCTAGCAGTTTGCTGAACCGCAGTCAGTATTTGCTAAGATTTTCTTTTACAGGGAAGATCTTTATGTTATAAAATATTTAGGTTTAATTGGTTTGGCTTTTTCTGTATCAGTATGCTAATTTTATTTTTATTTTTTTAAATGAGGTGATTATCATCTTTTCCTGCCAGAATGTGATATCGACAATAATCAGATTCTAGTCAAAACAAGTCTCCTCTGAATTGCCCCAGAGCTCATTTATTGCTAACTGTGGTCTTTCCCCATCGTAGCAATCATTCAGAAGCGTCTCAAGAAGGAGAAGAAGGCCAAGAGGAAACTCCAAGAAGCTCTGGAGTACGAATCCAAGAGGAGAGAGCAGGCTGAGCAGACTCTGAAGCAGCCCTCGCCCTCTGACAGCATGCGTTCACTCAACGGTCAGACGCTCCGCAGTGAGACACTATTACATTTCCCTTCCAAGTCTTTCAGACATTTTGTGAGTTTTAGTGGGACAAGTCGGGACAGACAAAGGCAAAAGAGTCAATCATAACTCTACCCTCAAAAACAATGCTAATAAAACAACTCTCATCTTTAAAAGATTAAAAAAGATGTGAAGTTTCCCACTGTTGAAATGCACATTCACTCTCTGTTCTCTTCGTCTCTTATGAATTTTCTCACCCTGTGTTCAAAGGCTGCAACTCACAATTACTTTCATTATCAATTCATCTGCCGATTATGTAGTTGATTATTTCACTAATCATTCAATCTGTGTGGTGTCTAAAAATAGTTTTTAAAAAATCATCATCACAGTTCCTCAAAACCCAAGATGACGTCTTGTTCTGTGCCACCAAGAGTCCGAGACCTGAGGATATTTAGTTTAAATTGATATAAAACAGAGAAAAGCAGCAAATCTTCACATTTAAGATGAAGGGATCGGAGGATGATTGCTATTTTTGCATGAAAACAATTAACCAGTTATCAAAATACTTGCCAAGTAATTAGTTTTACTTCTAATCTACTAATTGGTTAATTGACTGATTGTTTCAGCTCTAATATGCAGAGAGTACAGTGTTATTTGCAAAACATTACAATGCTGTGTGCAGAGTGAAGTGGATGTGATACATGTTTGCAAGACTTTTCAGTTAGAGGTACAAAATAACTAACTACATTTACTCAAGTACTGAACTAAATACAGTTACTGTTCCTTCCTTTAGTCTGACAGCTGAAGCTACTTGTTCGGTTCAGGATGAGCTCATAACTGTTACTGTCATTCAGCACTTTAAACTAGCCAGGGTGACAGAGAGGAATGTGCTGTCATTTCATTTGAACATGTTAGTTAGCTGTGCAGATCATTTCATGCACATAAAACCTAAAGCTACTTTTACTGTAGCGATGTGTCATCACCAGTTCATTGGTCGTGTCTGCCACAAGAGGTTTACAGAGCAGTGTAGAGTCATTAGGTCAGTGACAAAATCAAAACGCAATGAATATTTAATATCTGTTACCTTTGATAACATTTACTACAACACATTTGTACTTATATTTAAGCAAACAATTGAATGCAAGGTCACACTTTTAATGGATAATTATTCAAAGTGCAACACAAAGGATTTGAGTATCTTGTTATTCACCACTGATCATAATCGCACATTTCTTCCAATACACACATGCGGAGGAGACATAGCTCGAAGGCTAAGCCTCTTGTTTTGAATGAACGATGCTGTGAATCTGGCATTGTGATAGGTGGATGTCAGGGATGTTTAACGGCGGTGATCCCTCTCTTCTCTCAGACTCTCTGACCCCTGAGATGGAGAGTGACCGCAGCAGTGGAAGAACAGATGCTGAAAGGACAATACAAGGTACAGGGGCTCAGATGAGACAATAAATCTCTCTCTCTTTCTCTGGCTCTCACTCTTGTTCTCTTTCTCTCTGCCCCCCTTCCCGTGCTCCCTCACACTCTCTCTCACACACACACACACACACTCAGCTCCAGTTTATGAACATTAGTGTTTCTGTGCCTGCTGTTCAGGCATACAGCTCACCATCTGGGCCACAGCACTGGGTCAAGATCATTGGTTTTCTGTAGAAATAATATTGTTCTTTTACTTGACTTTTAGTGGCTGTGATCCCTTTAGGAAACAGATCTTTTTTAGTAAAAAAAAAATAAAAATAAAAAAATAATGCAGTAAGTGAAACAGTACAATAACTAAGCTAGAAGAATGCAGAGAAAGAATAAAAGAAGTGGTTTGTTTACAGCTCAGGAAGCATTAATGAGTCATAAAACCACAAAAAGCAGTGGAATCCCCCCTTTGATAGTAATAAACGGGGCAAATCAATCCATTTTATGAATAAGCCTTGTACATTTTTAATGGTTTGTTTGTTTGTTAGCCTTGGGGGTGCAGTATGTGTTTGGGGAAGGGCGCTCTCGTGATAACCTCTGTAGACTGTCTGCTATCTGTGTTTACCCAGATACAAGACACCTTGCAGAGGTTGAATATCCTCATTATTACTCGAACGTCTTCCTTTAATACGCCTCAGCTGCATCTGCTCAGAACCGCCCTTATCAGTGGGAGAGGTCCCAATTTATCTGGGAAAATGCTCCGTGTAATTTGCTGTGAAAAGTGGAAAATATTCATCTTTGTATGCAAGAATAAGTTAGGTCCCTTTTAATTCTTTAATGTTTGATTAGTCTACTTGAACTGATATTTTGTGAAAGGGCAAAAAAGAAAGAAAATGTACTAAGTGAAATGATGACTCCTCCTTAATTAAATGTCATTCAGTCACTGCAGGGATCTGAAACAGTTTGATGTCCAAAAAAAGGAAATCCATATGTCATCATTTAAATACAAAGATAACTTCCAGATACGGCATAATTATAGCCCCCTATTTCATACCAGATTAGTATATTTAGCCACTTTAATTTCTAACATTTTACACTTACATGAAGAGCCGGCTCTTTGTAGTGTATTTCTATCAAATGAAGTGTGTTAAAGCTTTACACTTAAAATAACAGCAGCCAGTGACCTGTTTAAATGTATATTTTAGCATGAACTGAAGCAGAATTTACACGTTTTTTTATTTTTTATTTTCATTTGATCCCTACTTGGAATCATTTTTAAGGTCTCTCAACCACTCTGATCATTGCCTTGAAGAGTGGAATGAAGGAGGAAACTGAATAACAGGCTGCACTTTGTGTTTTTGTTCAATTAGAGAAGCATTTGTCTGCCACCCATGTCTCCTCTGCTCTACTCTGCAAGCCTAGCTGTATAATTAACCTCAAATGGCAAAAAATGATGTTGATAAATTACACAAGCAGAAGGGGAAAAAACAAGCCTATCACTCGCATGAAAGCCAAGAGAAATGTGTGGGTATATTCTCAACTCCAAACTCAGGGAGGCGAATGGAGAGAGGGGGGGAAAAAAAATAATGAGGGCATAATTTTAGAGAACTAATTATTTCTATTTGTCTTTTGTCACACTTCTCTAATTCTGCGATATTAACACAGTCTGTGTTTATTAATTGCTTTTACAGTGTTTTGAATCGGGTCCAAGAGGGAACGTGGCTCTTTTCACAGGCAGGCAAGCTACTGGGACTGTACCTCGCCAGTACTGCCTGGCAACGGTGCACATGCGAATATCTTCCCCCAGTATCTTCTCTGGTTCCCTGCCGCTTCCCACTCGATGTGTTCGGCAAGTTTACACGACCCTGTGCACAGAGATAAAGTTCTTTGTT
Organism: Trachinotus anak; assembly: GCF_046630095.1. Lineage (NCBI taxonomy): Eukaryota > Metazoa > Chordata > Actinopteri > Carangiformes > Carangidae > Trachinotus > Trachinotus anak. The sequence continues at coordinate 14,267,445 of NW_027273852.1, forward strand.
GCAAGATTAAACATCAAAACAGTTAAAGTGAAATTAAAATTAAATGAATGAATGTCACTGAAGCAAAAAAGACTGTAATTAATGGATCCCTTAATTGTCTTCATAAAATATTTGCATGGGCATAATTTGCATAATTTACATGTATTAATTAATCTTTCAAAGGAATTTTATGCTGAGAGAAGCCAAAAATTCCCTTTGTTTTATTTAGCATCTAATGAAATATTTATTCTCTTTAATGAACTTTTCATCTTGATTTGAATATAAAAATACTGAAGTTTTAACATATTTTAATGAGACAGTCTTTCATAAAACCGTGTGTCAAGACGTCACCAGCTTTTCTATTGGTGTATATACAGCAGATGTTTCAACATTTGCACTAATTTGAAAATGGATTTGAAGCTAGATCTGCCCATCAAGCCTTTACTCACTTATTCCCTATCTTTCATGATAATTGTATCTATTAGAAGGAAAAAGCTGCGATATCTAACATCCTCTTGACAATGTATTAAGTGTTGCCATCCGTCAAATAATCAAATCGTCTTCGTTTTCATTAACACCCCTGTAAACTGCTCCTACGGTGAAGCCGGGCAGGCAGGCAGGCAGGCTGTGAGGTGAGCGTGTGATGTTTCAGCTGCTGTTTTTATGAAAAGCGTGCACACGTGCATCAAGTTGTGTATCCCGGCCCGCACTCTTAACTCTCTCTCCAACCAGCCCCCCCACCCCACCCCCATATAGCACTGCATTCATGCTGTAATGACTTTTACACAGAACTCAGTAGTTGTTGCTTGAATAGAGGCAGCCAGAGTGCAATGCCTTTGAGACCTACGGCAGTGCTGGGTAATTAGCCTGTGTGTTTGTACACCCCCCCCCCCTCCCCCTCCTCCCCAACACACACATATTGTACACACACACGCACATACACAATACACCTTTATTGTCTCCACTCTCGCTGCACTATATAAAAAACACAGGGAGAAAAGGACTAATCGATAAAATATTGATAATGCAATGAGTACAGATTATAAATTGAGCAAAAACAAGTTTAGATTAAGAAAAAAAAACAGGAAAAAAATGACTTTTTAATTATAGAAAATAACCTGACGTGTCAGTGTGAGAGGTACTCTCAGACTGTAACAGGTGTACTCTCAATGTCTCTGAAGAATAGGACTCGAGTGTGTTCTCTGATGTCCTGCGCGGCTTGTGTCATGTCCGACAACTTGTGCCACTAAATGTCTTTGTGTGCGTTTCTCTTTAACATTGAATTATTTAGGTGCGCTGCCACAGAGAGGTGTGCTTCTTAAAGGCATTACCGTAGCGTTCTCCGGCAGAGGAAATGTGGAGGTAATAAACGTCAAACATGCTCCTGAGCAGTGCCTAACAGATGCTTTTACCAGCTCAGCGTTGGAGCAGCGCTGCTCGCTCAGGCGAACACTCAGACAAGAGTGTTTCGCTGGAAATGGACAAAGCTCGTTAGGTTGGAGGTGTCTGGAGATAACACAGCAGAGGAATGTCTGCTGTTTTCAATAAACACTATTTCCATGCAGGAAATGTCACTTTGAGAGCGCTTTACATCATCAGTGCAGTAATATGTTCAAACAAGCGTATCAGTAGAGATGTCTTAAACACATGCAGCGCACAGACCTGATGCCTTGAGTGTGGTTATCATAGCTGCTTTTACAGTGTGTGTTTTGTTGGTAATAAAATATGCATGTAACAGGGTAATTATATTTGTATGTCCTGACTGATGTACTGTATGATGTTAAATGCAATGGTAAAATTACTATGAATTGACATATTAAATGACTCAGTTCATACACAATTACTTCTTATATGTGTTGCCAGTGAGAAAGAAATTTTCCTGTATGTGATATTTAATCATATTTGTCATGGTTATCTTATCCTTAAATCGGTTTATGAATCCATAGTAATGCTGCTGAAATTGAAAGACTAGAGGGCAACATTTCAAAGTTACGTTTAATCAACACTCACATCCTGAATAGTACATTTGCGTCAGCAGGATGTTGGCTGTTGGCTAATCCTTGGCTCCTGTGTGTCCTCTGTTGCAGATGGAAGACTGTTCCTGAAAACCACAGTGATGTACTGATAAGGCCGAGAGGAGCTGGAGGAAATAAAAATTTCGGAAAAAAAAGGAAAAAAAAAAAAAAAAAGAAGGAGAGAAAGAAAGAAAAGAAAAGAAAAGAAAAGAAAAGAAAACCCATGAAGATTCTCAAGAGCCCTTATCCAGGCTGATTTAGTAGTGGAAAGAAGTCAAGCTGCTTGTAGGAGTTCAATGGAAATGCTGTGTTCACCCAAATGCTGGAGGAGTTTGTGTCTGAATGTAGAATAAGAAGTCTTTTTCTTCATCACAGAGGCCAACATGAAATAGTTTGATAAAGCAGGTTTTCACATTAATGGGTTGGCCAATGTGAAGGATAAACATATATATTGAGCACAGTAAAAATGTACCCATGGTACACTGTTGGTAATAACTCATAAATTCACAGCACTGAAGATTTTTATACTGTATCTCAGCCAGCGAGAAAGCTTCGAAAAAGAAATTCGACTGAAGTTTTGTTTTGTATTTCAAATTGAATTTTGAGAAGCTAAAAATGACACGTGGAGATGAACCTTGTGAAGAAAAAAAAAAAAATGTGAATCTATCCATGTGTTCATCAAAAGAGAAGACTGATGTTTGATTTTAATGTTTTCTAAATTAGATGACAATACAATCAAATTCCTTTTTACCATTGTTGTATATACAAGATCTGATGATAATGATAGGAAAACTCACTCTATCGAACCCGAGTGGATTGATAAGGTATCTGTATATAACGTTAAGAGGTATTGTGTATGCAGTAGAGCTATTAGGCAAACAATACCACCATTTATATAAACCTACAGTTTTGTTTTGTTCTATTTCTGAGCCATCATTCTTTCCTATAGCTGCCATTTTGGTGAGAAAGCATGCAGGCATGTAAATGTTTGTCCTGGAATTATGATATTTAATAAATCCTATATTGTGCTGAACAAATACTAGGGTTGACTCACTCAAGCCCAGATGATTTTGAAAACATAATTATCAAACATTTCACTTTCAAAAATGAAGATTTTTGCTGTCAATAGTACTGTAATCTTTGTAACAGAGGTAATATTTCTTGGAATTTACTGTACATTTGTCATGAGACACACTCAAAAATAAGCACCTCTCGATACCTTTTTTTTAAGAAAAAAAAAAAATCCAGACTAATTATAATCACGTGTCAGCTTGAGAAACAATCAGTCCTGACACACTGTTTCGAATCTGAATGCCATTTAATTACATTGCTCAAATCCCTGTCGAACCTCCACAAACACACTCTACTTTTTTTTTTCTTTTTTTTTTTTGTAGTCTTTCATGATATCCTGATGAGAAAAAAAAAACTCATAAGTTATAATTTTCCTGTTATTTTCCCTAAAGACTTCTGAATTTCGGTGCTGAGACGCCTGTGTATATTCTCTAGACATGAGCTGATGTCAGTCCTTTAACTGAAAACAGTTTAGACCTTATGTGTTACAGTCAGGAGAGGAGGAGGAGGAGGAAGAGGAAGAGAAGGAGGAGGAGTGTCCCATGTTCACAATGTGTTTGTTCTTTTTGTTCTCAATGGAGTGTCTAGGTCTGTTGTCACTGATAACTTATATAGCTTCTCGAATCATCTCTTCATTGTATTTCAAATTCAAATAAAGTTAACATGTTGATGATAAACTGTGAGTTAACTATGTTGCCCGAGGTCTTGAACACACTTCTCTGTTGACAACGCTGAGCAGTTTGAGCTAGACGTCGCCACGTGACACTGATTTAACACGTAAACAAGGAGATTGTCGCCCACTGAGACAGCGCAACATAACAGTTCAGGATGATCAGGGAAAAAAAAGTATGCAGGTGTTTGGTTTGTTTTTTGGGAGGGGGGCAGCTGCTTTCTTTGCAAATCACTGTTGTGTTTTCAGCGTATTCGTTTTTTGAAACCGTTACAATCAGCCCTCAGTCTTTTAACTCAATTCTGTGTATTAATGTATGGCCTAAAAAACAATGCAGGTTTCTGTGCTGTAGAAAAACAAATGAACACATTGTTCTCCCCTTTATATTGCAGTTTTAAAAAAAACTGTATGCGTAATCAAATGATAAAAATTTCTTGTGTACTTTTTTCCTTTCTTTTCACTGAGTGTGGATGCAAGTGTGTGTGTGTGCGTGTGTGTGTGTGAACCCTTTGACTTGCATGTGAGCGTGTTTTTTTTTTTTTTTGTTTAATGCATAGGCTAATCCCAGAAAAAAAAGTGTAAATGAGGGTGTGACCAAGCGCACTGTAAATAAATTATTTCATGTGTACTTTCACGTGTATGATGCTAATTCATAATATATCACCATAAAATAAACAACACTTACAACTTAACCAGCTGTACATGCTTGAGGGTCATGCATCATCCTATTAACTTTAAATAACACTCAGACCTTGAGGGAGTTGAAAATGGTGCATTTTTCTGATTACTTTTTTAAAATGTGACATTGTCTGTTATCATTGCACTGACTGTTCCTGAGTGACATTTGTTTTATCGAAAGACACAGTAGTTATGCACAGGGATCATTTCAAAACAACTGTAATAGGTACAGCTCTTAAAACATTAAAAAAAACCACAAAATCGACGTTGAGAGAAGAATTTCTTCAGTAAGCAATTCTGAGTGAAATGTGTTGACACAGCATGCTTGGCCCATTCCCATTTCACATGCTTTTTAAAGCATGGCCATAACACAGTCACAGAGATGAATAATTGACTGATTGCTGCATAATTCAATGCTGCATTGTAAAAATTCAAGGCCCTAAAATATTTCAAGCTTTTCGTATTTTTTATAAAAAATGAGGTTAAAGTTTCAATCAACCTTGAAAGAACAATATGACACACAATGGGCAATCAATCATGAAACCATGCCTCTCGTTGAGTTCACACTCGTTCTGACTGTTGCAGCTCCTCTCGAAACTTCAGCTGCCTCTGGAGTGAAAGAAACTGTGACATCACGTCCACTTTATCCATTTAATGACTCAATCGTTTCTTCTTTTTGTTACTGCGGTGAAAGATTCACTCCACTCGACTCCAATGAGCTTGTGAGACATGGGCTGTTCACAGCTATTACTCAGATATTCTGTTTATTTCTCTATCTGATGCCTTTTTCTGCACTGGCATCTGAGAGAAGAGGCCCTGCAGCCACATGTTTCATATCACTGCACATTTTGTAATAAATTCAATTCAGTACAAATATGACCATGAGGCACAAAGACTTTAAATACCAAATGTGCATTATAGCTGTGTTGTTGCATTTCACTTCGCCGTAGTGTGGAAAGCACAGTGCTGATTGCATATTCAAAGCATCGAAAGCCGCGTGAGCCGTGTGCTTTATTTACTTGGCTTGACGTGGAGATGTGATCATGAAGACATCATCCAGACGTGATTATTCTGCAAGATCCTGTCTCTTGTATCACTGCTTTCCTAATGTCACAATGCACAATTTGTTGTTGTGTTGTGCTCGCTTGACCAGCTGAAGAAAAGTGTGTATCCTGACACTGCGGACAGATTTTTTTTTTTTTTTTTAACACTTTAAGGATAAAAAAGTTTCACAGGAGAGAAATAAAAAATTGTATTCATACTTCAGAGTAGTGTGAACCACGGTGTTAACCCCGACCGAGCTAATTCTTTGCTCATCACCACAACCAGGACATGGCCATTTAGTGAAAGCGGTAATTCTGCATGTCTCTTGATAACTCAGTGGTGCCCTGAGTCTGCAGAGAGACATTAGGAAGGTGCAGTCTGATCGTCTGAAAGATAGGACTAATGTCACCTAATCAGATAGACCATTATGTATTAGCGAAACTACAAAACAGTTTTATCTGACAAGGGCCAGGCCACATTACCTAAATTAACATTTTGCAAGCGTGAACATGGAAGACCACAGAGGCGAGGGGAGGGCTATAGGACTGCGGCCTGCGCTTAGACATTCGGCAGTAATTATTAATTTATGATTGTCTCTGGTCTTAATGAAAATGAAAGCCAGGAAAGAGAACAGGGAGGGATAATGTGGCGTGAAATTGAGTTTCATTTGTACAGGGGCCACCTTTTAACTCTGCGCTTCTTAGGCGGAAATGGAGCCGAGCGCTTCCCTCTCTCTCTCTCTCTCTCTCTCTCTCTCTCTCTCTCTCTCTCTAGAGAATGGATCTCAGTGTGTTTTTTTTTTTGTTTTTTTAATCATGCTCTCTCTGCTTTCAGTCTTTCAGTCAAAGCGTGTTCATATCCTCTCATCCTTTTGTGATATTTGGGGCCAACACGCCCTTTAACATCTCCATTACTCGTGTAAGGCCTTTTCAAAATGACACAAGGCTCTTTGATGTCTGATAACTATGTCAACAAGTTTCTTGAATGGAAATGTCTCAGCACAGTGCTTCTTTAATGTCAACAAGGCAGCACAGAAAGGTCTTGGACCAGGTTGGCATGAGAGGGGCCAAAAGAAAGGGAGATTGATTTACCAAAGATTGTATGAACTATAATACCCTGTTGATACAAGAACTAAGTTTTAGGTGTTTTTTATTTTAATGCAGGCATATGCCAGTAATGATCTCTGTGGAGGACGACATGCCAATTCAAGCCTTACACATACACTGAGGTGATAATGGTTTAACAGCAGGAATGATGTGGGTGATAAGGGTCTTCCAGTACTTTCCTGAGACCTCAGACATTTGGACCCACTGTATATACATACATGATGCGCATTCTTTATTATTTTGTAATAACATCCTATATATTGTAATTCTGGCCACTATTTAGCTTGTTCATTAAAACTATTTTTATTTTCTGGGTAAACCAATGCACATTTTTTTTACATGTCATGCCACTATGCTGGATAATCACTTATGGCTACAAGCAATGTGTGCATTGCAAAAGGTTCTGTAAATGAGAGTTTAAACAATAATATAGCTGTGCACCATTATTTTCTTTGCGAAGATAAAGTGGAGTAAAAGCGTCCCGAGCAGGGAACAAAGTCACACTCTCTGTGTGTGTCTTGTAATCTTCATTTCTCTGTTCTGTGTTTTGGTATCAGTGTGGCAGCGCGTGCATGTTGGTCCCTCCTGTTAAACCACTGGCCCTCCTCACCTTTATGAACACCCAGGGACCACCCACATGCGAGATGGCACCTTGCAGTAAGCAGTGTTCAGGTGAAAGCCCTACAGACCTCCACTTAAAAAAAACAGGTTTTCTCTAAAAAAAAAAAAAGGAAAAAAAGGGGCCTCTGACAAAGACCGAGACAAGACCAGAGCACAGGTGGACTGGCCATGGGGACCATCGGCTGAGACCCATTTCAGCTGTAGGACCTCAAAACATCCATTAAGTTTTTTACGTTTTTACCGGCTCCATCAGTGACTTTCTTGGCTCTGTCAGTTGCGTGAACAGCCGCAGCGATCAACGGCTGAATTTCTTTCCCGGTCCGACCGTAGAGCCAATACTGGTCATATCATGATGGAGAACCCTACAAGCTGTTTAAGGGCTCCAGCTTGACCCGTAAGTGACTTGATGCTACATTATGTTACATGTCTGTTTTCATTAGTGACCAGCTACAGCAGCATGATAACATTAGCTAACTTGCTGTGACCGTTGCTACGAATGTGTTCGGCAAATGTTGCTATCGCTGGCTGGCTAACTGTCAGCATTGCTGTGGAGCATATCATGGCAATGCTAGCTTGGGCTAATGACTGTAGCTGGATTTTTTTTTTTTTTTTTTTTTTGGCATCTCGTGTACTCTGCCTAACTAAGTCAGGTGTGCTGCTTGTTGTGTGTTTAGTGGTCGCTTTCACCGGGCTTCTTAACACCTTGATGACGGGGGGAGTGGGGCAAACCCGTTATTTGGCCACTTGGGGGCAGCAAAACAACACAACACACTGACACTGTATTATCACCTTTGAGGTTGATATGGCAAATTTGTAGCAAGCAGCTGGATATTTAGACACAGACATATTCTGTCTATTACTGTCATATTATTGTCTTATAGCTCTGCTTTGGTCTCTACCAACTCCTGAGGAGAATATATGGCATGCTCCACTGTGTTCACTAGCAATATTACAGTTGTGTACAGTACAAATGACAAATGACTGAATGAAAAGATGTTTTCATCTTACTCGGTAGAACTGAGGGGAATTGCCGAGTCAGATAATATTATTGTGTGGGTTCATTATGACAAACTGGTAGTCGTAATGCAGCAATCAAAAGTTCCATTGATAATAGAAAAATTGATTTAACGGTGAATAGTTCTTTTTATCCATACTGCCATACTACATTTTAAACTATTCATTATTTAAAATTAGTATTCATCTTAATTCACATGATAGATCCCAACAAAAAACACTGTTTCAATATCAATTACTGAGAGTGCTCTTCCAATAATTCTGCTGTCATTTTTTTTTTCTTTTTAAATTAGCTGCAATCACAAAGCTTACTTTAGAATTTTTAATCAGCCACTTTATGTCATGATACCGCAGTACAATATTAGACTTTGAAGTTGCTTCTGTAAGCTTTTGCAAAATTACTCACAGCCAGAGTATCCAAATCACCAGGGTTGGTTATATTAAGTCAATTACATTTTTACAATTGTGAGCGAGGGATGGTTAATTTAGTTTGACCCAAGAGCCCCAGACACTCCCCCAGATAGCAGATGGATGAGACGAGTGACCACAGGCGTGAGGGAGTGTGTGTCTGAGTGTGTGTGAGCCCACTGGATTAGTCTTCATTTGGTGCCTCTGTCATAAGGGAGGCAAAGACTGAGCACTGTGTGGCAGAGCAAAGAAAACACACAGGGTCAGGCGAACACACAGAAAACACAAGCGTGCGCTATTAACCCCCCTCCCCCCTCCTCCCCCCCCAGCTCATCAACTTTATTTTGCAATCTTCTCTCAGAACCATTAGAATACCCTCAAGAAATGACTTTCCAATTAAAGGGGATCTGGAAGAAGAAGGGTTTTTCTTTTTCTTTTTTTTTTTTTATCTTGGGCTCCTGGAGTTCTTTATTCCAATAATTTAAATTGGAATTGATTTTTCAATGTACCCGCCGACTGCTACGGACACAGAGCACAGGGCCAAATAGAGCTATGTTCCTAGAATATTTGTCATGACAGCGTGGTACATGTAAATTTGCAGAGGCCACCTAAATAGTTATATATTTCATCCTGTGAGAACGATCAGGCAGGACAACAAATTCAGTCCCTGTGTTTATACAGTGCAGCAGCATCAGGTATTTATCTCTCACTTTATGTGGTGTTACTGATCTTCCCTTAATAGGGCCCCACTAGTTAGCCAAAGGAACTATTTCATTCATTTAAAACAAACAAACATAAACCAACCTGATCTGTCATATTAAAAACTTGTCAAGTCTATTTTTATTTACACAGCGCCAGATCACAAAGTTCAGATGTGTAATCTTAGCAGTTTGTTTAACAGACAGACAGCTTGTAGATTTAGTGTTTATGAGGTTCTCTACACTCAAAGCCATCAGTCAGGCCGAACTTCACTATTACCCAGCATTCCCCACATGTTCTTAGAGCAGGAGGAAACAGTAGTCTGTCCCAGGCAGGGAGCTAGAGCCTCACATGTTTAAGTTTGACAAACTGTAGCTATGAACTCTGCAACAACAGCAGTTCCAGCTGCGTTCTAATGAGCATTTATTGCATCCCCACTACAGCGAGTGCTTTCGCAGAGCCCGCTTCAAAGCCATCCGGATTCTACTCGGGCTGTTTTACAGATGCGTCTAGAAATCCGAGGCCGTTCTTCTGTGGACGAATGGTTCTGTCTTTTGCTCCTGACAGCTGCACGGGCTTGTTGTTCGCTCTCTCCTGAGTTGTTTTAATAAAGTTGTGCTGCAGGAGTAGTGAGAGAAGATTAATGGACGCACAGGAAGTGTGGCAGTTGTGAGAGGATGCAGGACAGAGCGGGCCAGCAGCCATCTGTTCCCTCTCCTTTACAGCTCTCTTAATGGAGAAGCAAACCAAACAACATGGATCTGAGCCCTGCAGACAGACACACACACACACACACACACACACACGCACACCTCAGTCGCACACAGCTAAACACAAAACATCACTTTATGTGACAGAGATGAGAGCTAGGCTTTTGTCATTGTATTCCCCCTTGTTGGATGCGTGTGTGCTGGTGTGTGCGTGCGTGTGTATCTGTGTGTGCGCTTTTTTTTTTTTCTTTTTTCTCTACCTTTCAGCGAAATAAAGTTGGGTGTGAGCCACGGCTGTGAGATTTAGATGAAAGACACAGCCTGGATGGAACGTGATTAAGAGATATGTTCTTGAGGCAAAACAGGACTTGGCATTTGCTGAGACAAAACCTAATCAAATTAAAGCAAAACATGGCCATTGTTGTGGAGTGTGTTCTCTGCCTGTGTCACGTTTGAAATGAAACACTGTAAAATAGATATGGGCTTGTGTCTGCGCAGCATCACCAACACAGTGGTTTTATTCAGATTTACACACAGGCACTGACTAATGATGGTTGTGCCCAATGATGCCTAAAGCACTTTATAGAGCTGTCTGGGTTATAAAAAATGTTTACTATGATGGAGCTGAATGGCTCACTGAAAGAGTATTATTATTTACAGGTTATTGTTTTAGATTAATTCACTCAGCAGAATTGTTAAATTCTCCATCCAGCAGGCATGGAAACCTCCAGTTCGTTCCGACTGTCAGTAAGGAGTTCCCGCTCTTTACTGGTGCTCCATATTTATTATTAGCCTATAATGAAATCTATAGTCCAACTGTTTCTGTTTGTTTTGAATGAACGCAGACCATGTCACGTTAAATGACAAGATGCATCGTCTCCCTCTTTCTCCCAGTGAAGACATCTGTACGACATGATGAAGTTTCCTCTCTGAGTATCAATCCTGTAATTGAGCTCGGGGAGAGGAGACGTGATGTGCACACAGAGGAAGTGAAAGGCCGCTCTTGCTCTTCCCTCCATCCCTCCTTCTCTCAGTCTTTCCCTCCTTTCTTCCCTCCCTGTCTCTCCTGCACACACAGGCTAACGCAATGTCCTGCTTTTTTTTTTTTTTTTTCCTTCCATCAAACATGCGACTCTTCCACTCTTCCTCCCCACCTGCTTTTACATTAAATTTGTCAGTCAGCTCTCTTTAGATGCACATCAGCTGAAATGAGTGCATTAGCATTAGCCGCCCTAATATCCCTCACTGTTCAGGGCACACTGGACTACGGCCCAGGCCTCGGCAGAGAGAAGAGGGACACACGTGGAATCTCATAATAGTGTCTTCACAAGCTTTTCACGGCACTACATCCTGAGTGAGACAGTGGCCTGGAGCTACAATGTCTTTACTCATGTCTCTTTGTCTGTCTTGTAATGTTGCTTTCTTACTCTGCTCTTACGATACTGTGGATCATGAGGAAACTGAAGTGAGACCGGATTAAATATTAACACAACCTGACACCGTCCCCACCGGAGCTCCTACTCCACTTCACATGATACAATTAAAAACATCCCCACATGCATTGAGCAGAACACTTGTGTGCGTGAACATACTGCTTTACAGACTTAAAATAAATCGTATACCAATCTATGGAGAACCTGACAAGGAGGGGGCCAAGGTTTCCATGCAGCCACTTAGCTGAGTAGGGAGTTGGAAAAAAAAAACAAAAAAAAAAAAACACAGAGAGATGAGAGTCTTACATTATTTATACGTGCTAATGGTGGTTGGCCGTGTGTGTGAATCAGCAACAGAACAATCTGCTAAAATAGACACACAGCTGTAATCAAGGCCATACATTTCCTCTCCCTCTTCTGTTCTCAGCTAACTGCAGGGTCAATTGGAGTCAGTTTAGTAGCATTCGAAACTCTTGCAGTAGATTATCTCCTTTTAATGGAGACAAAAGACAATGCAGGAGTAGATTGCCACTGCCAAAGGAAAAGATTACCTTTGTGAAGCCTGGCTAAATATGTGTACAAAGGGAATACCTCACACCAGTCCTACTGTACATAAGATATCATTGTACATCTACCACAGATAAGAACAATAGCTCATATGCTTAACCTAGTTTTGTCCACAAAAGGAATCCATTAGTCTCTTTGTGTAGCCCTAAAGCTCAGCATCACAGGGGGGGACCTGCTGCTACATCCACGCACATGTGCCTCTCATTTCCTATGGCAGTCCAGGAGTATCCTTCAACATCCTATTGTAAAGTTTACCAGGGGAGAGGTTCGGTGTATTAAAATGCCCAGAGAGAAACGCTAAACGATGTAAATGCAGGCAGCTGCTTGCTGCTAATGCCGTACAGTAGACGAAGAGGCCCAGGCGAGGCTGGATGTGTACAGTATCTATATAACATTATAGGCTCTCTTTCATGTCCTCGTGCTCTCTAATGGGAACAATATGAAGACTAATGGTATAGTAAAATTGTAGGGAACTGTGCTTCTGGAGTTGTGTTTCTACTGTTGTTTCAAACACAACAACACATCTGGGTGGCAAAAAGTGCTTGACGTTACAGTGTAAATGTGTGTGCCAGATTAGGTCACGTGAAGATGTTACTGTGGCTTAAACCATTATTGATATTCAGTGGTGTTGTGGTAACAGATTACCTTTGGCAGCATTGTAATCTGTAGTGTGGTGCTTCCCTACCTCTATGGTCTAACAAATGACCTCAGGTATCCCTCTACTGACACCACCAACCACGTTGCAAATATATATTTTTTTAAATTGGATACCATTTAACACTTTTACTTATCTAAAAGTATATTGTTACAAAGCATTTTTTCGTGCTATTTTCTCTGACAGTGTCTAGGTTTGTTTGATCAAGTTTGCGCCACTCGGAGTTGCAGAAGCTGAACATTTCAACCATTGATGCTTAATTACTTTGAGCTAAATGTTTCAATCATTTATTCATTAGCTAACTATTTCAACCACGTATTGATTAGGTAACTATTTCAACCATCCATCCAATATTTTAGTATTGGAAAAAGGGTGTACATACTTACATATACTACCACATACTACTTGCAGTAATCGGTTTCAACCATTTATCCATTCATATAGCCATTTAGTCTTGTGTCTCTCTCTCCCTCTCTCTTTCTCTACCACAACATGTAGTCATCACATACCTCCTGGCAACTGCAGAAATACCCCTGGGGTACGAATTGGCAATCATAGCTGAAGGCTGTTTACTGCTGCACCATATTCCTTTTTTTCACATTCAGAAGGGTCATTTGTCCCAAAATTGTTTCGACATTCATAATAGCATGAAACATAAATGAACATATAAGAAACAAACTCTTGAGAAACACTTTTAATCATGATAAAGATAAATAGTCCAGCAGAACACAATTTAGAAAAACAAATACAGCAACACTGTCTCTGATCATCATTTGATACTGTGCTGACATGCAAACTCTATTAAGCTGTCTTCAAATATGCAAAAATGATATGATTTTACAATGATTACATATTCACTTCCCCAGCTGGCTGGCTCCAAGCGTCTCCATTTGTCATCGACTATTGTGTCCAATTATATGATTAGCTTTGAACACTCCAGCACTTCGAGAGCTCTCGTGTGTTCTGCCGCGCAGAGTGATTCACAAACAAAGTCATTACAACATGTATTCACACATATCAAATAACAAAACAGATGGCCACTGCGCTCGTCGCCTGATTTGTTTTCCACACGAGTGGTAGGAAAAAAAAAAAAAAGTATTTTGTCTGAGCTGTGTTTAATGCTGACTGTTTTTATTCCCAAAGAAGAGCAGCTGGCTGTCGCGCTGTTAGATCAGCTCCTATGAAAGACAATCTTGTTTTCATTAATTTCTCTACAACAAAGGCACTTGTTGGGAAGATTTAGAATTACAGCCGGTAAAGCTTCCGGATAATTCATCACAGGGACTTGACAGGAAACTTAATTGTTTTAAATGCCAGTTGCTGTGAGCAGCGTGGCTGGTTTTTCTTTGATGTCTAACAGGTGGGACAGATAGATGACCCTCTGATGTTTCATTTGACCTTTGACCTCTTGGTTATAAATCCACTTGTAGTCCACCAACCAATAAAGCTATCATCATGTGATGAACTGCAGTTCCCAGAATTCCACCTGAGATGGAAATCTTGAAGTCTGCTTTCTCTTGTGAAACACAGTGTAAATCTACCTCTTCTATATGTCAGTGTGGCCATTTCTTGAGCGTGAGCACCACACGAATCAACCAAGAGCCATATGGACTCTCACCTCATCCGTTTACCACTGTGATGCAATAACTCATCACAGTAGGAATTTAACTGGGCGTGTTTCAGAAAATGTGAGAAAACATGAATCCCTTTAAGGAATAGCACAGTATGATGCAGTTTATTTAGCTGCATTTGTAATTGATCTGCTGTACAATAACCGTTTCAAGAACTGCTATGGTGGATGTGGTAACACCACAGGATGCATTGCCTGTCTACTTGTATGAGGCACTACATAGTTACTCAGCTACACTGACTCACTGTCTAATCCAGTTAAGACTGTGTTGGTGTGACAGACACTAACTTGATTATTTTAGCGATTGGCAACACCAAATCAGTTCTTGAATTTCGGGCGATGTTTGTGCAGGACACCTATCAAAACCATCACATTCAAACATGATTGTTTTTTTTCCCCCCTACATTTAAATTAAATAGTCCCCTCGCAGAGATAGAACTGTCACACATTCAGTACCTTCTAACTCATCCCTTTGGCTCACATTTCAGGAATAAATTGAGGATGAATCGCAGGATCTTGTAATGGGGAGCTTACACTCGCAGCAGACACCTGGCATTAAAGTATCCCTGAGCAGAAAAGGTTCTCTCTTTTAAAGTTAAGGTTGCTTTAAATCTAGTAAATAGCCTCCCTGACATCTCTTGAGGATGTTACTGTAAATGCACTTCAAGTGACTGAATCATTTAACATGTAATCAATAAGATTCGCACTGCACCATAAACACACTTCAGTCTGATTCCTGGTTGAGGAAGCTGTTACGACAGCAGTTAACAACTTCTCTGTGAGGAGACGGAATGCTTATTTCACAGTATCACAACTGAAATATTTGCTTTTTTAAGGTCAGTCTAAATGTAATCATATACACAAACAAAAGCAAAATATCTATGTATGTGTATATATGAGGAACTCTACAGGAGAGACACAAATGTCTGCTTGAAAAGTAAAGAAAGCTGTGTCGTGTCTTGCTCTGGCAGGTGGATGTGATCTAGCTGTGCCATGCTGCCATCACCTGGTCAATAAATTTTCAGCAACTTTCAAGACATTTGTGATGTGTGTGTGTGTTATAATTACATATTTTACATGTCATATTTACTTGGAGGTGCTACAGAGGCAAAGTTACAGACAAAACAAAAGCAGCAAACTTTAAGAACCTACTATCGTTTCCTGTAAGCGCCCCCCCACCCCCCTCCCACCCCACCCCCCTCTGTTTAGGCTGTCAAGCGTTTCATGGTTGTTGGGCGACATAGTGAGAGGGCTGAGAAGAGTTTCACTATTTATACACAATGGCAAAGCAAACACTGAGATACTGTGAGCTATGTTTTAAATGATTACCCGCTTTATTTTCGCCTGCGTGTATTACACCTGAGCCACAGACACCCGTGCTGTGTCTGCCAGAGCAAAGAAGCACAGAAAACATCTCAAGTCTCATGGGTGAGTCAATCAGCTCTGAACACAGATGTTTTTTGCCACAACAGCAGCACTCCCATACTGTGAGTGTAAATTACACCTCTGAAATTAATTGCAAGTTTTGATCCTTTTGATAATGAACCATGTACACAGTGATGCATCCAGTGTTACTTTGTGCACAGTACATATAGGCCGGCTGTTTGACATGAAAGTTTGCTGGCCGCTTCATATCATTGCACTGGTCAGGTTGCTCATTGATCGGATGCTGCCTGTGTGTGTGTGCCTGCTCTTCCGTCTTACACTTCGCAGATAGTTCCTGTACAGAATCACACTGATCACCCTGTCTTGGAACTGTTTGGAGACAATGTAGTACAGAATGATGTCCAACACTGTGCTCATGTTCATCAGGAATGTGGTGAAGACTGCCCATGTGCTAACCCCCCCGTCTTTGCCGTTCCCCAGCAAGCGGAGCACTAAGCACACGTGAAAAGGCACAAAGCACACCAACACTTGGATAATGAGTGTGATGATAATCCGGATAGATTTCTGTTTCACTTTTGGTTTGAGTTTAGAGGTGCGGCCATGGATCAGATTGTCTACTATGACGATATAGCAGCCAATCATTATGCATATGGGAACCAGGAAAAAGAAGATGAGTCGCACAAAGTTGACAGGGTTGTTTTGACGCAAGTGGATGATGTCTTGCATCTTGATGCAGGTGGTGAAGTTGGAGATGCGATCAGGGTCATTATCAGAAAAGAGCAGGGGCACAGTGCTGCCCAAAGTCATAAACCACACCCCACAACTCGCCACCACGGCCTTGGGGACATTTCTCAGCTCCTTGCCGTGCTTTGGCTGGACGATAGCCATGTAGCGGTCGGCACTGATCAGAGCAAACAGCCACAGAGCCATGCAGGGGTAGAAAATGGTGAGAGCAGCAGTGATCCGGCAGAATAGATCTCCAAAGGGCCAGTAGTCCTGGTGGTGGTAGACCATCCTGAAGGGAAGTAGCAGGATGAAGGTGAGATCTACCAGTGCCACGTTAATCATGTAGACAGTGACTGAGTTCCTCTTCTTGGTGGTGAGAGCAAACACCCACAGAGCGGTGATATTGACTATGACTCCTATGATGAATACGAAGCAGTAGAAGACCAGGCCTGACATGCGGTACTCCGCTGGTCCCTGCTCTGGCCTTTCACCAACAAACTCCACAGACATGTTGGAGATATTCAGATCCAGGTTCATACTGAAATTCAATGAATTCATCAGAAGTTTAGTAAATTATTACACAGCTATTTGTTTCCCTTATAACTATTTTTGTATTTTACAAATTTCAAAGTATCGACTATTTGTTTTCATGAAGTTGAAGTCTTGCTAATTCACTTATTTTGAAAGGTCATGTGCTTCTAGAAAGGGCTTAGTAAGGTAAAAAAAAAGTTATTTTGTCTCTTTGGAAGACAATTAATCAAACACGAGCAACTCAATAACTTACTGTCAAGTGTAAAAATAGTACAGAAAAATTAAAGATGTCATCTTTAATTAAACATTTGATTGAAATCTTTTGTAAGATTTCAAGTTTTGAATTACAAAAAATCTGAGAAGCAAGACAGGTAATGCAACTTACTTCTGAACATTATGTGGAGATAATCCTTCATTGGTCCATGTGAGTTTGAATCTTTGAAAAAACAAACAAACAAATAAAGTCCAAAAAACTGTGATGACTTTGAAAGAAAGAAATGTGTGAAACAATTTGGTTACACTGGGGTTGAAATAGCCAGAGGCTGCATCTAAATATGTCTGTGCTTTACAGTTTGCAGAACCTGCTGCTTGATCATTTAAATACTTATTTTTAAACGCTGCGCAGCTGCACAGTGAAATACACGGATAGAGCACATGTTTCTAGATGTTATTCCCCTTTTAAATATAACATAAATGTTACATAGTAAGGTCAATATTAAATATTACAATATAGAAAGAGTCTTGAAAGAACAGAGTAACAGCATCTGTAAGGGTAAAAAGGGTAAAAATGTGGAAGTGAGATTGTTATCCCCCAGAGACTGATGTCTTGATAAGAAATCATGTGACCTCAGTGTTTCACAGTTAAGATTTTTTTTTTTTTTTCCTGTGGTAATGTACTGTCTGTGTAGTCTGTTGTATATATTATGAAATGTGGGTGATCATTAAGAAAAAAAAGAAAGTTACTGTAAAGCTGAGGAATAAAACAATCAAGGTGATTTTGAATCTGTTGGTCCAAATACACAGCACCAATTCAAAAGTACAGCATGTAGCTATAAAACACGAAAGCCAATATTAATTTTTCCCTTCATCTTAAAGGTCAAAGTGATCAGGTAGCCTGGACAATAAAACAGTGCACTTACCACAGAAATCAAACAAACATCTTGTCAAGCTTGCACCAACAGGTTTATGAAGCGGCACAGCGATTTATCTGAGCACTTTGCGATAACAGCCAAAACAGGGAAGTGAATGCTTTCTGAAAGGGCAATGTGATGGAAATGGTGGCGAGACTCAGCACAGTGTAAAGCCCCCATCACTTCCTGTGTCGACCGTGGGCTGTAGTTTCTGTTCTTTAGATTCCTTTACAGTATCTACGTAGTTGGAACACAAAGGGCTACAGCTTTCCACTGTCTGCAATTACACCCCCTTAAAGAAAATGATGTGCCATTAGAAGTGGGAGTGTGTTTGGCAGGCAGAGAGATGGCAGATTTAGGGCGAGTTATTGATTGGAAAAGTGGGGTCTGTCACAGCACATTAGTTCTCAGGGGAGTAATCCACAGCAGGTTGCTGTGAGAAGCATCTGCTGCTGGAGAGAAGTAATTAAAAACAGGATGTTGAGGCAGTTGCCATATAAACAGGAAATAAGATGGTGGTAATAGACACTTCACGCTGATGCTGTGAGATGGTTTTACACCACGTCGACTTAATGGATGCAAAGCGCATACCTCAGGTGAAACGCTCAAGGTCAGTCTGGACCTGGATTGAATACAGATGAATCTGTGTGATTAATGCGTGTGAGCTGGTAACAACTATGAATTAGAACATTTTGCTCAAAGAACATTGTGCAATCAAAACTTCTTCCCCCTGATCTTCTAACTCGTAGTTTCATTCCTTTTACGGATCTTGTGAAACAGGAATAATATCATACTTTCCCACGACTTATAGATTGTCTTATTTTTGCTTTCTGATTTATGTATGTTCAACCTCCACAAAAGGTTACATCTATTTGTCACATGTTTTGGTTTGATGATGCGGATTTGCCATTTGGTCAGCTCTGATGTCAAACCCTTTTACCATGGTGGCTTTGTTATTTTTACCCCTGTATTTTCAGCTGCTCATTCAGTCGAATTCTTATTCCTGGGAAATAATTATCTATCGGCTTGTCCTCTCGATGTGTCTTAAAAATCTCATACCAGATGGTACTTTGTGTTCATTGCAATATGTTGTTATGACAACAGTCTGTGTGATGTTTTCCTCTCCTTGATACTTGTCATGTGGTTGTCTCAGTAAGTTCCCCACTCCACATTAAATCCTTTTTAGACAATATCCTATAAACAGCACAAGTGCAGTTTTACTTACAGATATCTAGACAACAGCATTCTGTCTTCTGTTGGCCCTTAAATCATTTTTAAACTCTTTTATAGCCATTCTTGGGTATAAAACTAACAGTCAAAAGAACAATTTCAATAAAAGGATTAATTGACCCTCTTTTGTCATACCTGTCAATATTGAGATTATGTGTATGATGCCCAATAGTGTGAATGTCCCATTTTACTTCCTTTACCATCACCTCTTTACCCAGTTTAACACTGTCCTCTAGAGGCTAAACATAAATACTGCAAAACTGAGTCTCTGCCCAGTAACCATCTTTTCTTTTCAATAATTAATTTCTTGTTACTGTGTATAATACTAGGATATCAAAAACACAAATTTATTGGATAACATAGCTGCTGCAGAAAATAACTTAACATACTTCTGAGCCACAAAATACACGTCATTTAACATATTAGACTTTTCCAAACTCAGTTTACACATGCATAGAATAGAATAGCATAGGATTATAAAATTAAAGGTAATCTCCAAATGTGTTTTAAGGTATATAAAAAATAATGTGCTCTTAATAATACACTTTGTTTGATATGGTGTATTCTTGATGAGGTTCAATCATCTTTATAAATATTTAGAATTCTTAAAATGGCATCTATTCCTTCGCCCTCAATGAAAAATGCTGAATATATGAAAATGCAAATATTGTTCAGTTCCAATTCTTCACGAGTTCAGAACTGGACACAAGATCTCCTACCTCACTGGAAGGTCTAATGTCAGTGTACATGCACTGGATGCTTCAAGGTTTCACATTTGCATAAGTTGCATATTGGATGGCGGTTGACCTCCAAACAAGTTATGTTGTCACAAAATCCGACTCACACATACATGTTAAAGTCAGATTTGGAGGTGAGCACAGAGAAACTTTGTTCATCAGATGAATGAAAACAGCCTTGATGTCAAACTCACATTACTATCGTGTGCATCATTCTGCACAGTGTACGTCCAGGTGAAGTAACAATATGTGCTTAGAGGAGGGGGACTTTAAGTCACCGGAAATGCAGAGAAGAAGAAATGTGGAGGCGCTGAACTAATTTTCTGGACAACACATTCAGATTATTGACACAATCAGACTACTGAAATAATATGAATGTATCTATGCCTTATCTTTATATCTTATATATATATATATATATATATATATATATATATATATATATATATATTGTTCTTATATTTCCACAAATGTCACATTAACAGAGTTCCTGGAACAGATTTTGGTTAATAACCCTCTATACAATAAACAATAAACATTAGGAGAAATAACTTTTGTTGTGATGTTCAAACTCTTACCACCATGAATATAACAGAGTCTACAATACACTGCCTTTTGTTCACAGTAAGCACATGTTTGTTCTGTGGCTTTGCTCAAGCTTTGGAAACAGCAAAGCTGTTGCATTATGCTGCAGCATGAAATGAATGATGTTGAACCTTTCTTCAGTTCTTTGTGTGTGTACCTTCAGTTGTGTCACCTGTTGTCGAGGCCTGCCGGATGTATGAATGAGATGGTGCACAACAAATGGTTGAGATGAACGTTGTTTCTATTTTTGCTTGCTAGTCACTTGCTAGTAAAGTTTGGTGAGTAATTTTCTGACAAGGGCCCTGCAAGTAAATAATTAAATGACTGAGTCAAACAAATCAACTGTAACATAATGAATGCAGTGTTGATTATTGCATCTATCATCTGTAATGACCCTGATAGCATAATCAGTCAAATCCAGGGGCCTAAGAGAAGAGGCAATGCCATGTCTATAAATGACCTCCTCAAACTCCAAATCTGAGGTCAAACTAAGATCACATTCTCTTCCTACAGCTCACAAAGACCAAGCTTTTGTCAGTTTGCTGACACTGTGGTCCAAAAATGAATTTCCTCTCAAGCCAAATATATTCTGTAACTCGTTAAATAAAAGCCAGTCAATATATTTATCTGACAGTATATTAGTGTGACTGGATATTAAGTACAAAAAATTGTATTTTATTTTCATTAAGTGCTGATTTAAACAGAATTTAAACTGTATCATCTGCATAAAGACGTATTTGACATTCAGATAGGAAAGAAACAAATATTCGGTATGTAGTGTTAAGTCTGACAGTAAAATAAAATGTAAAGATTATTTCTACAGGCAGTAAGACTTTAAAGGCAAATCATTTCATATTGGATGATTCTGCAATGCCCAATATACATGTGGTGCCAATGTTCAGTGGTGCTAAAGCCCAGCCAGAGTGCATTAAGTGATGTGGCCTTTATTAGGAAAGCAAAATTGTAGAGTTATGGGTGGGGAAAGTACTGTAACACCTCTGCCTGTCATGTCAGAGATCAAATGTGCATTCTGCCACAGACCAACAAACAGCCTGCTGAAAACCATAACCACATACTTCTGCTAAACCCAAAACAAGTGTTCTGGTTCTGGTTAGTGATCTTAACCATGTTTAAACCATATTCTGTAATATATATAACCATATAATCATGAGCTTGTCCTCCACCTTAACTATGTCTACAGTTGTTTTTTAGAAACAAATAATTAACTTTCAAAAATGTTAGACTTATCCAATATCCTGTCTGCCAGTAGTTTTATCTGTACTGCAATGTTGTGTTATTCTTGTATATTATATATTTAATTTGTGCCAGTAGTGTTTTTTGATTTAAGTTAGAAAAATCTATTTGTACAAAATTCCTGCATTACCTACATTGATCACATCAGAATTGACTTCACTTGAAGGGTAACCAGGGTAACAATAACCAGGCCTCATAATGTGGCTTTCAAGGTGAATTCTGGGAATTTTATAAATAGTTAAGAGGATAAATCAGACACTGCAAGCAGACCAATGAGGAAGATGAAGGTTTCTGAAAAACTGTCTATTTGAAAAATGCTTTTCCCTGTCCTCTTAACATTCTACAACACAAGATCCAACAATAATGATGTTAAATTAGCCTTCACTTTTGCACACATTAGGCCTCAAGGTGCACTGTAAAATAATAAAATAAAAAAAACATTACATTCTTTGGCTCGATTAACAATTACAGGTTGTTATGCCTAATAATAACATACAATAATAATATAATAATAACATTTAAATTAAAAAATAAAAAGTTTTTTTTTGTTTTGTTTTGTGTTTTTGTTTTTTTTAGAACTATAGTTAGTTTATTTGCATGTACCAAATTTCCCCAGATATCCTTTTTTTTCATGAAAAAATGAAAAGATGAAGGAGACCGTTGCATATTTTTTTTTTACACATTTGTCTCTGAGGTGTCAGATGGTTTTCCCTCTGATCAAAATTAAAACTGAGCAAACCACAATCCTGGCAGAGCTGCAAAAACTATCGCCGGGGATTAAGTTTGGCACAATAAATTAGAAAAGTTAAAGAGTGTTATTAAATAAATGGACTCCAAATCAAGAATTTCAAGTGGATGCAACATACACAACATTTTCTTTAAGCAGATTAACAGAAGCAAAAAAGTGATGATGTAAAATAATGTTAGGCTAACCTGGAATAAATTAACAGAAGTAAACATTTTAAATTGGACTAAGACTTCTTTTCTTTTCTTTTCTTTTCTTTTCTTTTCTTTTCTTTTCTTTTCTTTTCTTTTCTTTTCTTTTCTTTTGCTACAGTGTATAGTACACGTGTTTTGAAGTAAAGTAAGAACACTGTTAAATCTGAAGATAGAAACAAAAAATTATATAGTGCAGTAAATCTGCTCTAACAAGAAGCTGACATATTCACTCTAGCACATTTAGAATTTTTCTTTAATCAAATATCTTCAAACTTTAGAACAAATACTAAAAAATTCCCTCTTTTTCAATTAGCATCACATTCAGATGCAGACAAAGCAAGTCAACTTACAGTGTCTACCAGTTTTGAAACACTCTCAATTTCTCAACATCTCTCAGAGCTGAACAACAATAGCTAGATGGTTGTGACGGGAGTTGAGCTGATAAGGGAAGAACAGAGTGTCTGTCAATCGCACAGAAAACAACACTGTTAAAAGATCACACACTGGAAACACTGGATGGTTTTTGATGTAATACTGTATATGACCCCCACATGTTGCTACAGATAACTGATCTAAAAATTAAAACTGACAATTTATAGCTGGGTTTCATAGCATTACTATTTCAACAAAACTAAAAAAAAAAGCTCAATCCGAAAGCTATTAAATAAAATTACACCGTCATTCATGTCCGGTTAGTGAACGCTTAAGTGGCTGACATAATGAATGCACAGTTTATCAGTTTTACAATTGCGTGCAGAACTGAAACTTGTGATTGTAAGTCTGATTGTGAGTCTCTACTTCCACTTTAACATCTCACTTCCTTAAAGCCAAACTGTGTGGATGGAATCAGTTGCGAGACCATTGTCTGACTGCAAATATTAAATTGTTGCTTTCAAGACGTTTTTTTTTTTCTTCTTTTTTTCAGCTGAGCAGTATAACTCTTCATGTAGATGTTCATAAGTGTCTCTTTCAGCTCTTTATCAGTTGCCTGTCCACTTTGCGCTCTGCCTCATCAGTTTATTGGCAGGACACCAACATGCTTTATTTAAAAAAAAGCATCCTCCTTTCTTTCCTTAGCTGCAAAAATTTCTGCGTCCAAGAATGATTCAATAATATTGCTAAGAAAATCTGTAAACAGAGGAGGTGCTGTATTTTCCTTATTAAAATTTTGTTGATGTTCTTCCTTTATGTAAACTAATTGGGGCTAATGCAACTGAATTCCCACAGATCCAGATGCTGAGTAGCTGCTTGGAGTCCATGGTGACATGACTGAGTCCGTTTCAATGTTCAGATCAGATTGTCTGAGACGCTGTCCTGACTGAGTTAGGCCCACTGAGACATGACAGTTTCTCATGTCTAAAGTGGCCCCTCAGTTTGCTCATACTTGTGTGACCTCCTTTCTGTGAGTCTCTCATTGGTTGTACCTATAGTAGTACTGTTGAGTTGGATCTTGTTACCATCAATTATATCCTTGGAGGAGCCTTCAGGTGACGTCCTCACTGCGCTGGAGAAGGATATGCTGACCTGCAGCTTCAGCAGCCTCCTAAGTTTCCTCTTGTAGCCCTTACAGGCAAAGAAGTAGATAAATGGATCCAGGCAGGAGTTGAGGTTCATCAGACACACTGTGATGTGCAGCGACACCTGAAAGGCTGTGAGCTCCGTGCAGCCAGGGCTCGACACCAGCTTGCGGATCATGTACTGCAGGAGGTCGATGTGATAGGGGCTGTAACAGATGACAAACACCAGGGACACACAGCAGATCACTCCAATAGCCTTGCGGCTTCGACCACTCTTTTCCATCAAATGATTGGTCTTGGCTGTTAAATGGAGTTTGGAGCATAACACAGAGTAACACACCAAGATGGTGATCACAGGGATGGCATAACCCACGATGACTGCGACAATCAGTGTGGTGGCAATATAGTCGATTTGATCAAAGATGGGGTATTCCATACAGGTGATGGAGCCATTTTTTTCCTCGTTGGTCATAGGCATGGCGAGGAGGGGGAGGGTCTGTGCCAGAACCAGCAGCCAAACACCAACACAAATGTACCGCACGTTACTGACCTTCCTGAAACGGGAAAACCGCAGTGGCAAGACCACAGCGATGAACCGATCTACGCTGAGGCAGGTCATGAAATTGACCCCCGCATAGGTGTTGATATAGAAGATGAGGCCTGAGATCTTACACAGCGGCTCGCCCAGAGGCCAGTGGAAGCCCAGAGCATAGTAGACAATCCTCAAAGGCAGGGACAGTGTGAAAAGGATATCAGAAATGACCAGGTTGAGAGAGTACAAGGTGGTGGAGTTGATCTTCTTCAGATTGGGACGGATGACGTGGAGAGCGAGGCAGTTACCGAACAGCCCAATGAAAAACACCACAAAGTAGAAAATAGGCATGAGGACCCTGGCGTAGTCCCGGTGGGCGTACAGCGTGTCACAGGTAGAGCTATTGTTGTTGGTAGAATCCATCTTGATAATTTAGGAACCAGTAGCTGCAAAAAGGAAAGTAAAATGTGCTTTGGTTAAACCCAGGGATTTACAACTCTTTTTTTTAAAATTTTGTGCTCTGTGGGCATCATTTTTAAGGAAGCAAAATCAGACATGTGAATTCAAAAAAAATTAAATGAAACACTGATACTTTGTCTATGTTGAAATGAAACTTGTCTTAGTACAACTCTGGCACAATAGCATATGTAGGTTCAAGACCTTGCTTTCAAAAAGGAAGTAGAAGAAGTTACAGTATTTCTCATTACTCATTTCCAAACAACTTATAATGTTAGACAGTTGTTCCCTTAAAAGTCTTTTACTGTGTTTTTATGTGCACACATTTTTGTAGAAAGGCTTGACAGTCACGACAACATTAACATGACCTGTAATCATATAAATGGTTCCTTTGAATTGTAGCAAATTATGACATTATTAAAACAGACAAACAAGTGAAAAAACATGTCTCACAAAAGATCAAGGATGCAGTTGCTGTTATTTGTTTAACCAAGATGAACTAGTGTTTCATGCAGGTGCCCTGAGCTCACTCATGTTAACATACTCAGTCAGGTAATGCGACATGACCTGTCCTGTTGAGGAGATGTTTTTGTGGAGTGTGGTGCCACCTAGTGGTTGTTATTAAGCATAGCCCAGCAGAGACCAAACTCCACCTCCACTTTTGCCTTAGTTTCACTAACCAGGGTTTGTTGAGTCAAGCAAAACAAGTAAAACAAAAGGTGAAAGTAGAAAAAAAAAAGAGATCTGATATGCACTGGTGTCTGACTGAAGCTGTAAAGTACCTAAACTTTTTTTTCACTAATCATTTGGCAATGTGCACTTAGCTCTTTTTTTATTCTGTGGTTTGACATATGAAGACACAGAGCATTAAAAAATTAAAATCATAATTTTGATCATTGAGAGTTAATTTCCAACTTGACTAAGATGACAGTAAAGAAAGACCTGATGTGTTAGAAGAAATAGACCGATGATCATTCTCCAAATTTACAGAGTATTTGCACCTTCAACCACTGTTTCATTGTTGACTCACAGGACATAGATGTATTTTTTTTAAATGACATTTGTACCTAAAGGTGATATAAAGGAAGTCTGCGAACAATACCTGTTTGACTGTGATTTTGAATGCAGCTGCAACAATCTCACACTTATGCTGCAAAACAACGTGGTGTTGAGAGATGGCCTTGTAATGAGGAAGTCTGCTTCCCCAGGGTGCTCTGCCTTAGAGTAGTTGGCAGTTGGACACTCATATTGTTTGAGCTGAGATTATAACCCACTGCTGCTGTGGCCATCTCCTTGTGCAGCGGAGAAATACATTTCCTGGCCCACTGGCACAAGCGAAGGGGTATTAGGGTCAAATATGCAACAACACTATTTTTCTAATGCCCTTCTTATCAATCAAAAACATATTTTTCCAATGACGCAAACAGTTATTAAAGTGGTTTGCTTTAAACAGTGGGTGTCACAACTGTAATTGCCTTCACTCTGGTATTAATATGTATTTTTAGCACTGAATTCCCCTCATAACACGCCAACGTTATTTCATAAGTCAGTTTTCATTATTGCTTAACTACAGTAAAGGCATGATGATGATGTGCCATTCAAACATGCCATGCTGTAGTTTAGATACAGTTTTAGTTTGTCACTCTGGAATACAACACATTTTTCACAACATAAATCCATTACAAGCTAAAGTGCAAAGCTGAACTGTTCTGTCCTTGTTACAAGTCAAAGAACACGCAAACACACACACACACACACACACACACACACACATAAATATTATCCAAATACTTGAAGTGCTTACCCCACAGATGGAAAATCTTTCCTCAGATTTACTGAAGCCACATTGACCCAGAAGACATCAAACTTCTTGTGCAAAGTTGATCTCAATGAGGAGCTGTCCTGACAGCTCTACAACTACAGTGCACCACACTGACTGAGAGCAGCATGACATACAGAAATCAAGATCCGTATCTGCTGCCAGTAACCATAGTGACAAAATATCCTGTTGTAGCTCTCCTTCTCTCTCTCTCTCTCTCTCTCTCTCTTGCTGCCTGTGCATGTGTGTGTCTCTCAACCTCTCTCACTTTTGCGTTTTCAACTTTTTCAAACGCTCTATCTCTCCACACACACTTTTGAAACACCTACTGATTGCACCCAGAAAAAAAAAAAGACGTCATGTGACGCCATACTGATGTTTGTGATGTATGTAATATTTCATTTGGCCTTTGTGAATGATAAATCTGTGGGTGGGGGTGGGGGGTGATGGTTGAGCCATCTGTGACATATTTCAGGAAAAGAAAATCTAGATTTGATACAGTATGCTGTGCCATGTGTGTACTCTTGGGAGGATGTGGCTTCAGGTGACACCTAGTTTGTTGTGTTCTTATAAAGAGACCAGTTTTACTAATGCTGCAGTTGCTCTTATTTGTGCAATAATAGCATCACAAAAGTCTCTCAGATGGTAGAGAGTTAAAATTTCTTCTTTTTTTTCAGTCTCAGAAATGTCCCTTTAGAAGCAGACAAATAATGAGGAACTCCCCCTTTGCTCCACAAGCACCTTTGTTTTGCTGTGTGGAGCCCTGAATGACTTTCACAACATGAGACGCACAGTTATGACTAACTGGGCTCCAAACAAAGATTTCTTTTGAGATCATTTGCTTTGAACTACTGAGTGTCATGTGTGATGAACCAGTAGTGATTATAAGTACCTATAAGATTTCTCTGCCTCAAGTCAACCGTTACTTTCTGTGGTGAGGGTCTAAGAGTCAAAAGTCCTCTGTAAGCAAATATAGACTATGGTTTATGGTGTAACAGTAGTAGCACGGTAGAAAAGTAGACATATGCTCTGGAGTGCAAGATCAGAGACAAGTGTAAATGTAATATGTGGTCAAGCCTTCATATTTCGTAGGGGGGGGGGGAGAAAACCAAAAGAATGTGACTATGAAAATGACTAGTTACACTTTCAGTCATTGTATTAGGTCAAATAAAGAATTATTGTGTACCTAAAAAGCAGCTTAGCTTTTCACAGAATTTGCATCAGGGGTTTTTACACACATACATAGAAATGTTTTTTTACACTGCCAGTTTTCCTGTGGTTTTCACACATTTGAATCACTCCCGCCCTTTTGGGTCCCGCTCTCTACTTAAAAGTGTTTTCAGCTTCTGAATATACACTATGATAACATAAGCAGATGGCATGTGTAAACATTTACCCGCACATCTATCTAAATGAATGAATATGCTCAGTATTGACTTTCCATCTGAAATCAAGACAGTATTGTGCAGCAGTACAAGAGAAATCTGACTGTGAAGACTTGTGCCCATTGGTAAATGCTCCTGAATAACAAAAAAATATATATATTTACAAGTATTATATTGACTACAAATTCCTCTGTTCAAAACAAGCAGAGGAAGCATTGTAACTTCCTCATGGCCTGGCCTTGTGGGTCTGACTCACTGGGCTTCAGACAGCCAGATCACACCCATCACTGACAGACAACAGGCATGGTGTTCTGCCATGGCTATTCATAGAAAACAATGGGGCTGAATACCAAAGAAAAGACACTCATAATGTCTTAACACTCTGCTCCACAAGAGATTTTGTTATTTTCAAACAGACATGTCAGCCAAAAGTAATAATAATATGAATAATAGTAATAATGATACTGCACTGTTGGTTAGACTTTGAGACACTGGCATTGCA
Source organism: Trachinotus anak (assembly GCF_046630095.1). Lineage (NCBI taxonomy): Eukaryota > Metazoa > Chordata > Actinopteri > Carangiformes > Carangidae > Trachinotus > Trachinotus anak. The sequence goes on from NW_027273852.1 coordinate 14,296,474, forward strand.
GCAAAACATTTGATACTCATCAGTGTTTCATTATACATCCTGTGCATGAGGACGTTGTGAGAGAAAGACTTCAAGAGGAAATCCTCTTTAGCTGTTCCCATTGAAACATGGTATATTGTGGCACTATTGCAGCCTTTAAGTGACACTCTCATTTCTATGCTGCTTGCCAGGAGTTTATACAGGAGGTGGCTGAATGAAAGAGATCAGTTCGTAAGTGCTATTAAAGTAGTGCTTTTGTATAGCCCCTGTTTTTTTCTGTGTATTTACAAGTTCTCTGATGTGGCTATGATTTAACAGCTGTTGTCAATACTCCCAGTCTGATCATTGTGTGACGCTGCTGGCAGGAGTGAATCACAGCAATGCTGTTGCTTTGAGGTACCAAGGTGTAAGTATGTGGTTCTTAAGGTTAAGAAAAATGAATAATAAAAACACAAAGTAGCACAACCCTATAGATGTCATGCAGTGTATTCACAGTGTACCACTGGTACCAAACATGGTACAAATTTGTGCTTAGCTTAGTTGTGTTTTGCATGATAGCAGGTGTGGTTAAGATAATATTGCAACAGTGGTAGATGAAATTTCTGTGGCTGTTCTTAAGAGAAAAACATTGGTTGGGTAACAAAATTCACATTATGTGGATTCACACTAACCTATGCCGTTTTACAGAACTTCATTTTATTGATTTGGATTTGAAGGTAGAATTTAATAACATAACAATCACTGCAGACTTTGTGTTTTCTGGGGTAAGAACAGGCTGTAAATCAGTCAATGAATGCATCTTTTACAGATTTACTGCGGTGCGTCTAGACCTTTACACCATAAAATCATATTCAATAACTGTTCTATGATGTTTCCTCTTTATATTTTACGTCACTTCCAGACTTGGCTAAATTCTGACCAAATGATGCATTATTTGTGTACATGCATACAGTCCCATGAGAATGTATATGACATCGACACACTTTTGTTGTGTTTGCTCCTTTAAAATAAAACAATATTTAAAGTTAGCATTAACATCTGTGTCTGATGAGCTGAGTAGATTTGGCCCGTACCACTGACACACTGAGGGTGTTACCCATGTCCTTGCTAGTATCAGACTGACACAGTTGTCATTTCCCCATCAAGTGCCCACATTGTTTAAATAGCAAATACACTTGTGCCCATCTGAGCACCCATGAGCATTTGGTCTTAAAATGAGGTGTGGTCCGGCACATTGTTGGCACATTGCTATCTTGAGACAAACATTTGTGTCACACATTTTAGACCATGTGCTTCAGATTGTTTAAATGGAGCCCTTAAAGTCAGTACTTTAACCTCATGATGAGGATTTCATAAAAAATCCAGTGCGTTGGTTTATAAACCTAAAACAATGACAAATGTGTCACTTTCCTGAAACTTTGCTACTGCACTGTAAATGTCTCAGAGTTGATGTAACTGCAGCAACCTTTTACTGTGGATCACTGCAAACTGGCTCCATTTACAACACAGGATGTGTTGTAATGATGATGTTGTTGCCATTATTCCACTTAATACCGCTGTGCCACGCCATAAGAATTTGTTCAAAACTGTAGGCCTATTTGGTTATCAGAATCATATACCATTTCTAATAATAAGACTTACAACAACTTTAAGGCTGTAATGTGGACTGTATTTAATATACAATATTGACAAAAATATCCTTTTGTCCTCTGTGCACAATGCACAACATTTGAAGTCATTATGATCTAAAACCTCTTCTCAGATGAACAGTTCTCTCTTCTGGCAGGAGAAGAGTACTGCAGCTGGTGAGGTTCAGATCACTCACAGTGGGGTAAAGGAGAACAAAAGAGGTCAAAGGTTTGCATTCGGCACCTGTTTACAGTACACAAAGATGTGTGTTGTAACTACAGGAAGTCACAGGATGGCAGCAATGTCTTAACTGCTCTGTCAGAGGCAAATTTACCTGTTATATATAATATAACTGCAGCCAACTCCATGTAACTGAAACAGATACTATAGATAGCAAGGCCATGGTTATCATTTGAAATAAAATTTAAAAATATGAAAATGTAATCTAGAATATTTTACTCATTGTATGAAATTAGTTACCATAAGAAAAAGAAAGAATAGAACAGTATATTGTATGTAGCCGTATACAGTATGTAACTGTCTGGCTTTACCAGTGTCTAGTAGTTGTGTGGAAACAACTGCGCTGTTTGCCTGTGAAAGCTTATTGGTTAGTTCGGTTTACTGAAAGTAACAGTACCAAACCAAAACCCACAAAAAGAATCACAGCTCTACTCAACCATACTCGATTCAACCATACATATTAATACATGCTTTTCTGCTGACCCATTTTATGGAAAATATTCCAGTATCTCCTTAATTTGCTGGTCTAAAATCCATGTACATAGAAACTAACTGAAACCACAAATATAGAAGTTTCTGGCCCACTACAACACCCCCATCCCAGTCTGCACTTGTCCTCTGTCTCACCATCAACCATCCACCTGAGGAGATATGCTCCACTACACTGCAGGTTTACTCTGAAAGACTGTAATAATCTATGATTCTTTTTTTTTTTTTTATCTCAAACTTTTAACATCATTCTTAAACTCCTGCAGCAGGAAACCATTCCTAGATTAAAGGCTACAAAAATAACTAAACCCCTAATGTTTGACTACAGTGTTGAAGAAATGAGCTAACACACGGTTGAGAAGATCTGTTGACAATGAGAAAAATATAGAATAACACCATGCTGCCTCATCCTGTAACATGTTTGATTGCAGTGCTGAGGTTGGAGGGTGAGTTTCCTGTCCCATCGACCTGGAGGTGATGTTAGGTTTTTCAAAAAGTTTTCATGTGAGGAAGTATCATGAAAAATAACAACTGTCTCATCTCAGGGTGGATTTATTTTTTTCCACTGTCATATAAGTGTTTATATATAAAAAAAAAAAACATTCTGATGAAATGACACAATTTAAACAACCACTCTGAGTAGCACTGTAATTGTGGTTGCTAATGAATAATTATGCAGTGATCATAGATGTCGAACATCCTGTTTCCTGATGCAAACCAAATGACAAAAAAACAGAGAAATGTTATGAGTGTGCTTTAAACAAACAAATACTGGAGGAACAAACAAATACTGCAGGGACAAACAAGTACTGGAGGAAAAAATAAATACTGGTGAAACAAACAAATGCAGCAGAAACAAGCTTCAGGAAGATCACTTAAATATAGATAGAAAATTTGACAGCAAAATAAAATGAAAAAGCTGTTCTTGTGGTGAGAGGTCATTGCGCAGAATATTCCCAAATCAATATTCTGTTTGGTGAATGAATGTAATACGTAGCTGTTTTGAGGTAAATGCACTGAAACATGCAAAAACACTCATATGTTTTTTTGTATGATGCAGGACAAAAAACACCATGGTCATCTCCCAGATTACACACCCTCTGTAAAATAAACTTGGTGTCCTTAAACTATAGGGCTAGTTTCTCACTGTTAAAGGGCTAGTCTCTCACTGTTAAAATGAACATGAGGGGCAGGCTTACAATGCAGGCAACATTTAGGGCTTGACTTAGTTGATCCAATGATTTAAAAGGTTGCTTTGCTTTTAAAAGTTCACATTTCTGCTTAATCTTCATGTGAAATGTTTAAGGGGATTTTAAGATAAACAACTGGGAGCACCTCTAGGCATCATTTGACAGATAGCACACAAAAGCAGAGGAGGGTTTTACCACGTAATGCAAAGACTGTAATGCAGCCTAATGTCAGCATAAAAAAGGAGCCGATAACAGATGACGGAATGCGGAGGCACAAACTGACTCTATCTCTATGGTGAGAAAGTGGAAATGTTGCAGTCCAACAAAAAGTTAAGACTGTGCATCAACAACAGAGCTGACACCTAACAAAAGGGCACTGTGTACAGACAGAAGTTACTGAACAGAAAGTGAAGTGTTCTGTCTCACTATCTTGAATGTCTCTGGAGTGAACACCAAAGTTTGATCTATGCAAAGGAAACATTATTGACTCGTGGGTGTCTGGATGACTGACTGATAATACTTGAGGTCAGGGTTGTTTTTGCACCATTTTACTTGTAATGGAACATTTGCAGTTTCCCGCACAGCTATCACTTTTGATGAGATGAAATTTCACCATTCTGAACTGCCTCAGGAAAAAAAAAAATTCAGTGTCTAACTCTTCTAATTCTAAATGTTTTTGGGTTATTCTGCAAATTCCTAGGTTACTTTCATCATTACAATGTCTTTTTAACATTCAATAATGTGCATGGCAACAACAGCATGGCTAAGGTTAAGGAAAGTCAAACTGTTGTTTAGTTATGGTAAATGTTAGGCAACTTAAACACTAGATGTTAAGTTGTTGTTAAGATGTTGGAATCCAACAAGCGCCTGTGCACTGACAATAGACTTTTGATTCACAAGAATATTTGATTGATGATTTTGACATTTTGTACTGATGATTTGAAGTCTATCAACCTTGGCTCCCTTTTATGTATTTTTGACAAGCACAAGCAACCTATTGGGAAGCATGCACAGAACATAAATAACACTGGGAAAGAAAAGCCCATTCAAAATAATGATAATAAACAAGTAAGATTTATTGAGATGGTGCTGACAAAACATTATGTAGCAGAGACATAGCATCAATAGGAAGGACAATTGTTTTGGCCTTATTCTCTGAATTGATATAAGACAAATCTTAAATCTGCTCTATTCAATATTTTGGATGGATCAGCTGACTGTGTGCAATGTGAGAGGGGTGACAAATCCACAGAGAATTATCACTCAGCTCTGCAGTTCCTCAGAGTTTCATCAATTGTTTTGGTTTTAGGCCTACAACTTTACTGTGTTGACTCACCACGTCAGTGTTATTTTCAGCCACAGTTCAGGTGTTTTCAGCAAGAAAAAAAACCCACACAAACACACACACACACACACACACACGCTGAATGCTCCCTGCAGCAGAAAACAGCAGACAGACTTAGTTAGAGGTTGAATATAGTGACACATTTATCAGCTAAAAAGCCATATGTTTCCCTCTGGAGCAAGATTAAGGGGCACAGAAACGCAACTCAAAATGAATGTTAATGATGCTCTGTGTCTGCTCGATGTGTAAAGTAGACACTGCTGGTTGACATGTTAGTCGTCACATATCTAAAAATATATAATACAGTTCAGCAACACCACAAAAGACATCCTCCAAAATTATCATACATTTGAATCAACACTGCCCTAAAACAATTTCCCCGAAAACGGAGCATTATAACCTTCATGAAGGTGGGATTTATTGCATGACTGTTGTATTACTGCATTAGTTTCAGCTAGATGTACTTAATAAACTACCAACTGAGTGTATGTCAATGTTTTTAAGGCTTATTGTGCCTTATTGTACCCAAGTGGCCAAAACCAGTCACATTTGTTTATCCTTTAAACCTGCAACTTCCATTTTTAATCAGCATTTTTTTTCTCACCTTCTTCCTCTTTTAATTAATTTTATGCCTCAGAACAACTCATTCTCCTTTGGCCACATGCCCTTTGTCTTTAGAAACGTCATTATCGTGCCTCTCTACAAGAAACTACTTCCATTTTGTCTCCAGAATACTATGAATTGCGCAATCTAACCTAGTATTAATTCTCACAGAAAGCATATGGTGTATGGAGAGGTTCAGATCATATTTACTAGGTAGAATGCAGTTCCATCTTTGTCACAATCTCTTTGTCAAGGGTACATCAACGCTCTGTGTTAGATCCATTGTTTTTTGTTTGTTTAATATTTAAACTTGGCAATTTTCCTTTTGAATAGGTCATCATACATCTTTATGCAGACGATACCTAGATTTACATTTTTGTCTCTCTATATAAACCTGTTTAATTTTAGAAGTTTGAACACTTCTCATACAATATGTTTGCAACAACTACCTGCTTTCAGTGGTTAAAGAAGTACTCTGATCCTTTGCTTAAGTAAAGTAAAAGTCCTGCATGAAGAATCCTACGTAAGTAAAAACACTTACGTTAAGCAGCAAAATATCATTTTAGTTGGTAAATGTACTGGTTTGGTCTCTCTGATATATTATTAAATATAACATCATTAGATTATTGATACTTAAGCACTTGATACTGAAGATTATTGTTTAAGCAGCATGTTATGGTCAGTTATGTAGTTATTACATAGAAATTACATAGTAATGTTAAGAAATTGCCAAGAAATAACACCCAAGTAAAACTGGTAAAATGACAAGTTGTATAGTGTAATTACTAAATGCCAATTACCAATTGCAATATTGGATAATTGCAGAGTGAAAGTGGGTTGGTCAGCAATTATATAAGAATTAATTGTTGTAGTAAGTAGAATAGCCCACATACAGGGTAACACAGGAGGGTCCATTCTCTATTGGCTACCATTAATATCTATGGCATTAATACCCCTCATTGTATTGTAAAGACACTGAGCAGGTAAAACCAAGTCCCATGTCCATATTCAGCTATTAGCTGAAATAATAACTGTTTTCCCTTCGACAAACTTGGCTCACTAGCCAAAACAGAGGGTCTGCTATAACCTGTCAAGGTAAAAAATGATGTGACTGACCACACTACCTTAACTTCATAAGTGCTCAAGGCAAATGCTCAGGTGGCCTATTGACCCTAGTGTAAACTTACCTGCGGCACTATTGGAAGCTTTGAGATTTCACATTCTCATTGGCAATGAGAGCTCTGGCTACCCCAAGTATTACTCAGCAGAAAAACACTGGAGTCTCTTTGAAGGTTTAACTATATGATAGGTTTATATGATGGCTTTCAGTTTTAATTCATTTCTGAGACACTGGTTGTGTCCAAAATCACTCACTCATTTACTCTCTTACTCTCACTAACCAGGGAGTTCTATGTAGAGGACTATATAGTGAGCTCATCAGTAATATTGACAAACACTTCTGGACACTACTTGGGTAATTTTCTCCACATCATTTGTCTATCTTTCACTGTGAGCGCAATGAATGATGGTATATATTGTTTCGTTAGTGACAGACCGTATATAAAACTTCTTTATCCTTTATCCTTCATCTTTATCCTTTATACAGCACTACAAAATGGCAAAGTCACTATATGGGGGACTACATAGGGAGTAGTGCAAAATTTCAGACATAATGAAATTACAGAATAAGTCATATAATTTGTTGTGTTTACTTGTGTTTGAGTGTTTGAGACTTGACAAATAAATAAAATGTACAATGATGTAAAAACACATCAGTAATCATTCAAACCAGTTTATTACTTAACTGCACATTACTTTCTGCAAGATCATAGGGCAGCTTTTGCAAAAACCCAGGAAACGATGAAGGTTAAATTTGAATATGCGACTCTGCACTATAAACAGACAACTTGCACCTGCTCAAATGTGTAGCACACACACACACACACACACACACACACACACACACACACACACACAGCAGCTCCACCACAAGATGTGGGACCCAGGAGGAATGAGCCCGGTGAGGGGGAGCAGGAAAGGTGGGTGAGGAAGTGGCATTGGTATTTATCTATGTACTCCCACACAAGACAGATGTGGGTATGAAAGAGAGAGATGCGTGCCATGTTCTCGTTCTGACCTAAGTTTTTTGCATAATCCAAAAATATGTAATACTGTGGGGTCCGTAGGAGTAATGCTTTTGATTGCAGGAGAGCACACTACAAATTTTTACAAAAATAGTTCAAATGTCTAATAATAAACTAATTATATTCACCTACACAATTTGCTTGATTTAAAATTTTGCCCCATGACTTCACATATGTGTTTTTCTACTAAAAGGAAGTGAAAGTTGCTGTTGTATTGCATTAATGACCACAACATTTTTACACTCACACAGAGAGAGGGACAGAAAGAGAGAGAGAGAGAGAGAACAAGCTCAGCTTATTTATCTAGGTTAGGACGTTTCCTCCACCCTGCACACATACACAGTCAAACAAACACTCTCCTAGTACACAAATATTGATAAACAAAAATATTTGACACTGCTGTATGACACCACTGTGACTGTAGGGCACACAATTTTGAACAAGAAAGGAAAATATGAAAAAAGAGAGTAAAAAGGCAACAAGATACATCGTCATGTAAAAAGAACAGATATGGAGCAATACATTTTATACAGTGTTTTCAAACAAACATCTTTGTGTTTAACACTTGAACACGGAGAAGAGACTTTTTGAGAGGACTGGAAATGAGCAGATTTGAATCTATTACATATGTACATGCACAATTGTCACAAAATCTTTAATAGAAGACCTGTTAGTCATTTCTTAAGAAAGCCTGAAAACAAGAAACTAAAATAGGCCTTTTCGGGTTCACCAGAGTAAACTAGGTCTTCACTGTGAAAGTGGTTGTCGGGATATCTCTTGTGAGATCAGCTGTGGTTTTTCTCAGGTGTTGCTGCTGCTGTTCTCAGCTGTTATCTTGGAAGAAGCACCAGAAGTATACAGATAGTCCTTAAAGAGGCTCATCACCCGCTTCTTGTAGGTCTTAATGGCAAAGAAGTAGATGACCGGGTCCAAGCAGCAGTTGAAGTTCATTAGTGAAACTGTAATCTACAGGGAGAGGTTGGATTATGAAAGGGAAAATTGATGGAGAATGCTTGAAATCAAATTAGACACTACAGCTCCTACCTGTAAGGACATCTTAAAGCTCCTCAGTTCCTCACAGGCTGGCTGGTGGTATATCTTTCTGGACATAAACTGCATAACGTTGAGGTGGTAAGGGCTGAAGCATATGATAAAGGTGAGGAGGATGAGGAGGATGATGGTGTTGGCCCTATGATTCCTTCTTGATCGACCAGTCACAGAGTTCTGCTTGGCTGCAGCTCGCAGCTTCAGGTTGATTTTTGCGTAGCAGCCCATGATGATGATGAGCGGACAGCAGAAGGAGATGGCACAGGCCAGGAGCAGGAGGTAAGGGGTGGAGCGGGAGCCCTCAAAGTTGAAGTACTCCATGCAGGTTCGTCTGTCCTGGTGCTCACGCAGCATGCTGCGGAACAGCAGGGGAGCTAACTGCAGAGATACCAGAGCCCAGACCAGGCAGCACACCCAGCGAACAACCCTCACCCTCCGTAAACACTGCAGCCGGTGTGGGTGCACCATGGCCAGATATCTGTCCAGGCTGATGCAGGTCATGAACCCAATACCTGGTGGAAACATGATGGATGTGCAATACAGTTTATGCTTAACATTTACCGAACAGATTTGCAAAACAAATGAATAACTTCACAGATGCTTTGAAATTTGTACCTCATGTACTAATTTTATGCATCACATATAGGTTTGATTCAATTTTCAAATAAACTCTTAAGCTTATACTGTTATCTTGTCCTATGTAAATGCAGAAGTGTTTCACACACATACCTTTGAATGGAAAAATACAAATGTAATGAATAATAAAAATGAACCTGATTTAGGGATATGGTTGCATGGGTATGGGTTGACACAGATTAAGACACACTCAAAGATATGGCAACAAGCACTGATATTACCTGCATATGTATTTGCAAAGAAGAGAAGCGTAGTCAGTCTGCAGAGAAAGTCACCAAAGGGCCAGTCAAAGTGACGGATGTAGTAAATAACTCTGCCCGGTAACGTAAGTGTGAACAGGGTATCAGAGAGGGCTAGGTTGATCAGATAGATGGAGGTGGAGTTGAACTTCTGCTTCCTCTGGCAGATCACATAGAGAACCAAGCTGTTGCCGCATGCACTGATTATGAAAACCACAGAGTAGAAAATAGGGAAAAGGACCACTGCAGCTCTTTGGTAGACAAACACGTCGCAGCTGCTCTGGTTTGGAGAGTTTTCAGCTGAGTCCATGGTGATGTTATCAACAGCCATCCCACCTGTTATTCTGAGAAAAAGGGTCACACTGTAAATCATAAATCATCACAGGCAGGAAAGAAGTGTGCATAAGCAAGGAAACAAGATCCCACTGAGCAATGAATAAACATCATCATATAATATAGACTACTTACAATAAGAGACAATAGGCGAGTCAATGCAGTGTTGATGCTGCTGAGTCTTCTGGTTGTGGTTCTAAACTGAGCTGTGAAACTTGAAATCACCCTGAAAAAGTTGTATGAAGTGTTCAAATCCCACCTCTCCTGTTTGACATCATATATCTGGCAAACTTCTCATTCTACCTTAGCATGCAGTTGATGCACTGAGCACAGCAGGGTCTTCTAGAGCTTTGCCCACTGACAGTTTTTAATCAGATGAGACTTTACGCCCTCTCAGTAGTTTAGTGTCAATAGTACAGTATATGTTTCATAAAACAGTCATGTATTGTTTTATTGTCTCTTTTTATTCCACCCTTTTGTTGTTTTAACTTTTATCACTATCATTTTAATCTTACCCCTCTCTATATCATCCTTATTAATAGCTTGTCAGTCGCTTGTAAAGGACATTGTATTGCACTAACCTGCCTAAAAGCTCCTGTACAAATTCTATAAAAAATATATCCAATATAATAAACCTATACAGACTGATTCATGGGCTTTTTCATTATGCGTGTATATCGCAGACACTGACCTGTAGAACGTGCCGTTTCATCTGGGCTATTTGTCACTTACTCACATTTGATTGTGTTGCTGGCAACATGATAAGCACAAATGGCTCACGTTCACACACCTCCACCGCAATGTTTTTGTCACTGAGGATAACAATGGACAATGCTAACCAAAGTCAAAGCAGAAACTACGTCTTCACACTAAATGTGAATGGTTCTCTCTCTGTCTGTTCTCTCTGGAACTCTCAGTTCCCATATAGGGTACACAACAGACCTTTGTTTCCACAATATGGTCAATATTAATGGTCAGCGTGTGTTTGTGGATGCATGCAAGAGAGAGCTAGAGAGAAAATAAGCAAGTGCAGATTGTGTAAATATTTCTGTTCTGCATTTGGATGCATGTGTTTCAGTGAGGTTTCTGTCTGTTTTCTTTCTGTTTCTATGTATGACATCCAACACCTGATGACCTCACATCTAACTATAGAGATTAAACGTATGCTTTGTGTCCATAAAGTGTCTATAATGTGTGAACACATTGCAGCGGCTACAGTTTAATAAAACAGTACACGTATTTGCACTTGTGTATGCAGTGGGTGCAGCATGCTTTTGAGAAAGGTTAGATGAAGTGATAGACTGTGAGGCTTTATATTATGTTCCTGCCTCTGAGGTTTCTCAAGTTTGTACCCTGTATAGCTGAGGTGAAGGCAGGCAGGCCTGAGGTGGAGCTGATGGAAGATATAGGAGGAAGCCGAAGCATTTCTGGTGCCTGTAAAAAAAAAAAAAAAAGACTGTCAGAATGCTGTGATGTGTGGATGAATCACTAACAGTTTGAAGAATGTCACATCTACATATATCTCAACCACCAAAAAAAGATTAACATGTACAATCTCAACTGAAAAAACAAATGGTGTTAAATTCTCAGAATAGTCATGGTGGTAAAAGAATGTGGCAACATACGTCTGCTTCAAGCAAAGGAAAATGCAGCAGCTTCACTTCATCAAATAAAACGTGCTCAATTTGATTTGCATGTTGCAAAATGCTTCGGATTACAGGCTGCAAATTACAGTGGGTATTTTTTTTTTTGTAATTTCCAGATGCTAATAAAGTATTAACTGGATACTGAGCAGAAGGACAGAAGAACAGGGATTGAGGGGATGACAAATGTGTGTTTAGGGCAGACCTAGAAGTAAAATGCTTTTTAAGAACTCTCTCACCCAGTACACGTTAAACAATGCAGGGTACATACAGGTGACCAACAGGAATATGTATCTCATAAAAAGGGTTCGGTAAGTAAACGTTCAGTAAGTAAAACAAACAGTCTCATACATACATTAGAACATTTTGACTCTCATTGTGCACACACTCAAATGGTGAAATGGTTATCGATGACAAACCACGACAGAAATCTTGTCTTTTTCCCTCAGTAACGACAATAATCCACCAAAAAAAACATTTGATGCACAACCTCACTGACCTGTGATTTTATAAGAGTGTTGCTTTCAGGATACGAGGATTCCAGCTATGTTGTTAGCGACAACCATTCTAGTGAGCCTTGGTATGTGCGATATGTTTAGTTTGAGTAGTGATTTACTGTGTTCATGCGGGAATTAGTCCAGAAGCCCAAACGCTGCCATGTTTGCTGGGCTCATTCAGCTTCATCTAGAGGACTCCATCTTCAGTTCAGGGCCACAAATCTTCAAACAACCACATTTACCTTCTATTTACTGTTTGACATCCAGTTGACATCTGTTCTAGCATTGAGATGGATATATTATGTTTCCTGATTTATAGTGTTGAAAGTGGTGATACACTTACTGTGTAATTATACCGGAAAAGTAATAAATTACAAATATTACAACCTTCGTACTTAATATTTATTCTGTTGTTCACTTGAAAAAAGGGTGAGCAGGACACATTTTACAGCCCACATACTATGTAAATGTTGCGCAATTACTATGAAAAGGGGGTGAACAGGGGACCACTTTATTTTACAGCCCACATACCCTAGAGTTTGTTGCTAAAAAGTAATGGCCATTATCTCAGCTAGAATTCCTCAGGCATGCTTTTCAAAAAAAAAAAAAAAAACAAAAAACAAAAAACAGGTAAACATAAGTTTTTAATCTATAAGAAGCTCATCACAGCACTTCTTGCACTATATGTTGCCCAGTAGACTTTAATAAATGGTATGGTATGGTACGGTATGGTATGGTATATGTTCCCCATGATGATATAATAAGACATGAAAGCATGTCTAGGTTCTTCTCTGGCATTAGTTTTGATCATCAAATCAATCTGACATTGGTTCCCCAAACTACATGACTGTTTCCTTTGCAGCGTTTTATCATTATTTTAAAAACATACATAAATATTTCATAGCTACAATTACAACTAGGTACATCCTTCCTCTCAGGATTAGCTTCATGCTTTGTTCCCCAGAAACAACACTAATTTCATTGCTATTTCAAATCAGCTATCCAATATTCTCACTTTTTCCTGCTTTGATACACAGTAATGATAACTGTACTCCGTGATTATGAAATAGTTGCATGTGTACATCAAGAAATATTTATAGTATAATGTATCTTAATGTGCCCAGTGTCCTTATCTCCTGACCCCTCATCCTATTCCCCTATTTGTCTTGGACCCAGTGAGTACTGTGCTGATCCCTTGTACATAGGTATCTACTGATCTGTTATAACTATGGATGAAGAAAACACTCTCACTTCAGTTCACACTGAAATGACCCTCAAAGATTATAAATAAAATAAAAGGACAACATAACCAAGAAGCTTTATCATCATCACAAAAAACAAATTTCATACAAGACATGTCCGAGTGGTCGGCAGAATCAGATCAAACTAATGTAAAATTAGCAGTACAGTGTGGTTGCCAGGCTAAAAGTAGAAGTACAGTAGAAATACGCTGGCTACAGTATCTCATCTTGATTGCCCACCAAAGCCTTCCAGGTTGGTGTAATTGAAATGGATGGCTGCTGGATAGGCAAAAGGTCACTAATTGTCACCAGTCAAATGCGGTTATAATACAGCTCGCTTAGGTCACAATAAGGGGTTCATGTAGACAATGTCACCTGCAGTCATGTAGAGCCTGCTGCACTTCAGGCCTACATTTCATGCTCCATTAATTTTGCGCACAGAGTTAAACATCTCGTACCATCTGAACGGTGCGCTGGAAAAGGAAAAGACAGTCGTTTGTTGAGCGCTCACCGGGGTGCCCTGAGGGTCTCTCAGTGTTAAATACTTCAGGAGCGCGAGAGGACACGGAAAGAAGGAGATGATCACTTCTACTCGTGCATGCACTCCGCTAACTCCCCCAAATCTGCTTCAGCAATGTGCACGCATGTGGTGGTTTTAACTGTGAATATCAAGATTTATAAAAGAGCTACATTACTGACTCTCACCTTTCTATTGATATCATAAATAAAACATATTGTGTATCTGCGTGGTGTGTTGCAGTCTGTCTTAATCAAGTCAAAACAGTAGCTATAAACGTATATTTATATTTTACAGCATTCTAATTCATATATCACACCAGCACCATGAAAAGTTGGAATGGCACACGTGGTGGTGTGTAGAAGTGTGTTTGTAGTTTTCTAGGTTGACGTGTGTGACATGAAAGGTCTTAGGAAATTGAAAGTGACGACCCAGCATGGAACATTCATGGAAGTCACTTCTCAGAAATGTGACCTTTTTCTGGTTGTTAAGTCAGGGGTGGGCTAAAAAAAGAGGGGAGGGAGAGAGGGGGGGGGGGGGGGGGGCAAACTGATTTGAAGAGAATTATACAATCGTCAATGGTGAAACTGCAGCCCATAAAGGAACACCCCAGAAGGCATATCGTTTTAAAGGCACCCTCATGGTGGAGGGGGACCAGTGGTGTGTTGGTGAGGCAAACTGGGAACGACTTCTGGTGTCTGCATGTGTGGAATAGCCAGCGTGGTTCCACAAATGGTGCCTAACCAAATTTGGGATGTTTTTCGCTGCCAAAATGAATTGTGTATGAAACTTCCCCCACACAGTTTAAATTTAAGTCTGGTTTATCAAGCCAACTTCACTGTGCTGCTGTCGACCTATTCAGCAGCTAAATAAGAGAGTTGATGGCGTGCACTGATTAACAAGGGCTTATTAGTAACAGTGGTATTTTCACATATACAAAGACAAAGCAAACAAACCAAAAAAACAAACCTGAACAAAATAAAAAAGTATGTATGTAATGTATGTATACAGTTATAATGCAGGCTTCCAGAGATGACTGTTATAAAACACAACACCACTAGAGGGTGTGCAATCATTACAAATCAGAACCAGAAAATATTCCAGCAATGATAAAAGCGCAGAACAAAATTAATTTGAGCAAAATGTTTCTGGGTTTAATTATTTTTTCATTAACATCTTACATTTATTTAGTATATTTTAGCATTATACTCTTTTACAAAGTCAGTCTAGTAGTGTTAAAATTGCGTGCTTGTGTACATGTGTGTATTTGTGCATCTGTGTGTGTGTGTGTGTCTGCATAAGTAGACTACTGGACATACCGCAGGGGACTCCTGCATTGTCAGGGGGCCTCATGTGGCTCGTGTCTGTTCTCATCATCACCATCTCCCACCATGCATCAGCCGCCGCCTGCCCTGCTCACGGCCTGTCCCTTGCTCCACCACGCTCGCGTGAAGACTCTCCGTTCACACTTTGCTTCACGCTTGTCACCTTTACTACTGATGAGCTACTTGTTGTTTTTCAGCTAACACCTTTAAACCCCTTGCTCCACCAAGGCCCTGTTCCACCCTGCACGCCTCATTTTGTACGTATGAAAGTTTGAAACCAGAGCAGTGAGATGCAAACAAAGTGCTGATGCACTGGCTGAGGCTGTGTGAGTGTGAAGAACCGTTATTATATGCTGTCACAGGTGTCTATGGACAGCATCTTAGAGAATGTCGACACACCCGTTCAATATATTGCGTGTCTGTCTTAATCTGGCACGTCAAGTGAAGCTGGTTGTGAAAAACACGTACCAGCTCACTGGGCCTGGTGTCCTCTTGAACTGTCCGTGACTTCACACCCATCACCATGTTGTGAATTCAGTCCTTCTCCTCGAAAGTCTCATGGTACATAAACTCATAAGTGTACATACACTCACTGAGGGATTCGATGCTTTCTTCATTGCTAAATCTAGAAAACTCAATGAGCTCAGTGACTTTTAGTGGTCTGATCATTGGTGCCTTAATAGGCTGCCTCAGAAGTTGCTCTGGGGTTTTGAGCATTTTATCAAGACATTGGGAAAGAAAAAGCTTTGTTGCAACTTTAAGGTTACACCACTGCAAAACCAAAACATGGTGTAACTATCATTTAATAATAAAGTGCTGCTGTAAAAACATTACTTTGATGGACACTGGAACCATAAGGAGCGGTACATAGCAAGAACTGTGTTGAAAAGTTATTTCTTAAAGTCTTAAGTGCTGTTTTTGGAAATCATGTTACTTTATTTTTATGTGTTGTGGCTTTAAAAACTACTTTGGCTTTTCCTTTCACAGGAATTGTGAGTGGGTGTACTGAAACAAGTCAAAATGGAGAAAAGAGATTAATTCAGGAGTATTAACTCAAGCATAAAGCCATTTTAAATCAGTCACTTCGTATGAGCCAATATTCAAAAACACCACTCTTTATTAGAAAATTTGTGGACACTACACTCTGCACAGCACTCTGCTATTTTAGGTGAGGTGTAAGGAAGGTAAACACTTTTACTTGATTCACGTAACATCCACAGAGCTGCAGCAGCTGGGAATCTTTTGTGTGAAACAAAACAACCCATGCACATTCAGTGATGCATTTTGCTTACAGTCTAATCAGCTTCATCAGCTCTAAATTGTTTTGTTACTAAAACTAATGTGATAAATGATTGATCCCCCTGTCAATTTAACTCCCTCCCCTGCATAGATGAATCAGAGGTCAGAGGTCACAAATATGTCATTTTGTTGTAATGTGTTTTTGTGTGTTTACTTTTTCTTCCACTTTTTCCTCTTCTGCTTTCATTTTTAGGTTCCTGAGAAAATGAGTGCTGAGCTGTGACCTTTTGTCTCTGCTCTTTTATTTTCTACCAGTGCCCTTTTGTTTCATTTTTTTGTATTGTCTTTAATCTTTTAGTTAATGTTCATCTTTCATTGTACATACAGTATACGACCCTGGTTTCTGTTTGTGCCTTTCTGCTGTCTGCTTTGAATTGGTGTAAAAGATAATGTGTGTATTTTTTTTTTTAAGTCATTGGTCAATGTTTCACTTTGTTTTCAAATGTATTGAAGCTTAAAGTTTGTGACCACACTGTGTAAAGATCAAAACTCGTGAACATAAGGTCAAACAAAAGACGTCCCAGCAACTGCTGTGTTTGGTCACTGTTCCTCTTCACTGATGTTACCCCAATATGTACATACTACACTTAAACAAAGCCTGTATTCATCTGTGGCCACTGACTCAGGCTGCATTTGAAGATGTGGCCTTGTTCCACGGTCCGTGCAGTGGCAGGTTTTCAGGTCATCTGAGGCGATGTGCATATTTTGAATGTCATCTCTGCTGTTGCATTATTGTTTTATTCACAGGGCATGGACTAATTATTTCAACAGCTCTCTTCATTGGGGAGTAGACTGACAGTTGCCGTCATTGGAGTGATCAGTCTGTTTCTTGGACTCGGCTGAGGCTATTTGATGTATATTAACAATAATTGGTGCCACCGCCACAATGATGTTTAGTAAACCTTTGTGCTATTTTCCAGGAGGGTGCCCATGAGGAATTTATGTGTAGCTGCTCCGTCTGCAGAGACGCCCTCAGAGTCAGGACAGATGGGAGGACTGCTGTCCTCTGCAGATCAGAGACACCACGACCTAATCATCATTATCACCTTAAAGGACATTCAGTCTTTCTCAATGTCTCCATGTCTCTTCTGATCAACAGACAGGCTAATATCCACCATATATACTCCACTGTCTCTACTGTAACATTTCATCTATTGAATCACAGAGAGTGAGTCAAAAACAATGTGGCATTTGTTATTATAAACCAAAGTAAGAGCTGTCATTTGAGTTAGAATCTACCCATCATCTAACTATGACATGAGTCATATTCATCAACAAATTAGCTTTAATGACCATGTGGGGCATAAAAAAGATAATGAATTAAGAAAAATATGTGTTGTGTGTAAATAATAATGTGATTTGTTAATAATAGCAAGTAAACAAATGCTGGTAAATGCAAGTAAAATGTTTTAGAAAACCTTGAAAACTTTTTTCCATAGAATATTAACAACAGTTTGATGAGACGGTTGCTAAGCAGGACAAACATTATGGTGTTGTTATTAAGTTAAAATGTGATAATAATGGCTGTCATTCAAACTTTTTTTTCCCGCTTGTCAACTTTGTGTCATTCTGTGTCATTCTAGGTGGCTGAGAGGACTTGTTTGTGTGTGCTTGTTGTTACATTTGTGTCTGTGGTTTTACGAACAAGTAAGTTTGTGAGGTTCATTGTAATCTGGCAACCGGGCCTGATGCAGTGAGGTGGCGGTGTCTCGAGTTCCAGCATCTAGCAGTGACTCCAGCAGGTTTTGAGTCTGCCAGATTCTACAAGTGAATGAGAGGCAGATGTGTGGTGACAGCACTACGCTCATTAGGCTGAATCAGTGTCACACTGTGACAACTGGCCAACTTGAGGCTTCTCCCGTCACTCAGTGCTTACTCCATTCAGCCAAGACCTGCTCGGACTCTCCCAGACCTCATTTGAAACTATTAACTGTTCTGGCTTCTCTCTTTTGCCTAAAACAAGATCTTTTAGTTTGGCTGTCTGCTACACTGAGAAAATAATTTTTTGTGTAACCTTTTAATACATGATCTCCAGCCACAACATTCCTCTCAGTCTTTAACCAACTCTTTCCCCACGCCTATCTTCAACCCCCAGTAGTATCCCTGCCTCTGACCACTGGTCAACCCCTGCTCCTCAATCCCAGCTGTGTGGTCAGCCCTGGCCCCTCAGGACCTCCGTCCCTGGCCTGAAGTTGTGATATCTATTTCAGTCCACTAGAGACCAGACAGCCGCCACTGTGGCTCCAGAGAATTCCCTGTCCAGTGATTATTGATGGTAGCACTCCGTTCATATGCTTTAGCATCTCCTGTGTCCAAACTGCTTAGCATCTGATGGGTCGCTCTAAGCCATTAAGGCCAGTTTGCAATTATAGATGTGTGGCTGCTGGACACAGAAACAGATGTGCTTTGATCTATTTACGGTACGGTGGACGGGGGGCTCATAACAGCTTACTTCCATGCGTGGGTCAAATCACGCACCTCTGACATCCCTTGTCTTTCAGTTCACTTGACATGCACTTGTGTTTTTCAAGTTTAGTGATGAATGGGCTTTAAGAGAAAGCAGAGATAGCAGCTGCTGTTCTTGTGTGTGTGTATGTGTGTGTGTGTGTGTGTGTGTGTGTGTGTGTGTGTGTGTAGATGTACGTGTCAGCACACATACATAGTCAAGAATATGTGAATGCACTGCATGTGTGTTTATGCCTTTAAATCTGCATGTGCCAACCACCACCAAGCATGTGGGGGTGTGAGGGCTTGATTAATGGAAATTTGGACAATCCTTTTGCACTAAATAAAAGGGAACCAATTCAAGCCCCATCTGTTTAGGCACCAAAATTCACCAAGGGGCAAAATAGTTAGTGTTGCGGTACATTTTTAACGCCTTGTCTCCTTTTTTCCCCCTCAGCTTGAAGTGCTTTGGGTGGTGAAAAATGGAAAACAAATGTTCTGTTGACAGCTTTCTTATGCCCAGGGTGTGTGAGTATTTATATCATAAAGGTGCCAACACATCCTGGTTTTACAGGCTGACCATCGCTGGGGGGAGAAAAGAGGGCGACGAAGGGGGGTTATCCTGTAGCTCATTCTGGTAATTACTAGATCAGTGATGAATAGGCCTTGATAAGCCTGTGACAAATTAGCTTACAACTAAGTCTGCTGTGGTGTGAAATTTTTATTCACTGCAGAAGAATTTAGCTTTATAATCAAAGTGGGACATCTACAAGTGGAGCCTGCTGATTGCATGTTGGGTCCTGGTGTGATAACAGCACACTTTGGATCTGGAGGGCATTAAGACCGAGGACATGGCAGGATATACAGTAGCTCCTGTGCTGCTTAAGGCTGAGTAATAGCAGGGTTCAACCCAAAGTTTTAAGCAAAGCATGCCTCAGTGATACTCAGTTCTGCAGTCATTTTTCCTCCTCATCACTTGTCTTATTGTCACCACTTTGCTTGTATTAAAAATTCACGGGTCACTTGTATGGCATTTAGTGCTTGTCTCCAGTGTACTGCATGCCCGTGCTAACTAGTCAATTGTGACCACTTTTCGCAGCAGCAGCAATGCCTTGGGCGAATTGTGATTTCATAATGTTTATGGTGTCAGTGGCAAGCCTGATGGGAAAAATGGTAATAACGCCACAACCAATATGAATAATGAATGAACTCATATCATTTCATAAATCAGATGGGATGTACAACATATGGAAATAAGCAGGCATATTCTTGCCACTGAGCTTCGGCGATAAATGAAAACGCTAGATTTACTGCCATAATACTGTATCCTGTATGATATAGCCCGCAGCACTCCATGAGAGCACTGTCTACTGTACCATCACAGAGGTGCATTCAACAGAGTGCACAGAGGGAGTCCAACATTGACATTGTGCTGTAAGCAGATCTGTCCTGAGGTGAACCATGTGCACACAGCTTTAGGTCCTCTCTGATGTAGGTGTTTCTCGATCTGCCAGTGTCGTGTTACGAGGCCACCATCCCACTGTGTCTGTTCCGCGTCAGTGTGCTGAGAGGAGTACTATGGGAACATTCATTCATAAACTTGCATCCAGGAACCAAACCGCTCATATTGGATTCTGTGTACTTTTGCATCCTAAACTTTCCTGCAGCTCATGTTTGTCTTTGAGAGTAGCATCCATTTAAATGCAACTAAAGTAAACATGTTTATTTATTGCAAAATTTCCCCACATCACTGAATGGCAAAAGCTCAATCCCTCAACTAAATAACAGATGCCCAAGACATTAATATTCTGAGGTCTGGCTGGACCTGCTCATTAATTCAGTTAAATGAAGTGAGAGAGGGGGAATCAGAGTGAACCGAACGGGAAAAAAGCCCTTAAAACCATTTCCTGTGATTTGGGTAACATGCAGAAAAGTCAGAGGCTCGGTATTTGTCTTTCCTTTCTCTTGTTCACTCCCTTCTCTCGCATTGTAAATGCATATTCATCTTATTTTTCTCACTTTCCCCAACATACTTTTTTTCTTTTATAGCACCACTCCTTTGCTCTCTCAGTCTCTCTCTCTCTCTCTCTGTTTCTCTCATGATTGCTGGGTCAGTAGCTTGACTGAGGGTTGGGTCAGGGGGCACAGTCATTTTTTGTCCACCAGCTTTGGGCTGTAAAGGCTAATGCCTCCTGACACTCTCAGCTCCATCAGTCCTGGCCGCATCATTCTAGTAATGCAGAAGTCATCAGGGCCTGGGATTGCGTGAGGGCTTTCATCTGGAAACCCAAACAACCTTAACCTCATTGAATTCCTGTTGAAGAATGCAAAAATTAATTAATGGATTAAGTTGCTACTTTCTCTGATTGGATTACACTTTATTGTCTGGGATTGGTGTGTTTTTGAAGAAATCTCTCTAAAAATGTTAGAGATAGGGGAAATTTAAAAAAAATGTGCTCATGTTAAAGTCCATAAACAGACACTGCAAAGCCAGTTGAGGGGATGCTGTAATTTCTGTTCAAAGGACAAAGTTTAATCTGGATTGTGTGGCCTCTGTAGCTGGTGTGCTGGTCTTTTCTAACCGTACTCCACTTCCTTTACAGGCACTCAACTGAATTGTTGCTTAACCTGCGCGGTGACCCTGCCACATACTATCTACATCCTTCTACCCCAGATCCACCACTGCACTATTTCCCTTGTGGGCAAGGGTTTTGCTACGCGTCAACCAGAGCCACAGACTTGCGAAGAGAAATCCATAAACCTTGTGTAAGGGCAGAGAAAAAAAGTCAGCACCAGTGCTTACTCATCTGTTAAAAACGGAGTGATCTGCAAAGTTTGTATGAGAGGGTTTTTGACGGTGCCCTGCTGCTTTGTCAGTGCAGCACATGCTGCAGGCACTGGCATCCCCTATTGCCTTCCAGGTCATTGGCCAGGCTCAGCAGGAGGTGGGCTTCTAGCCCCATGACACGTCCCTGATTCACAGCTGGATCCGTAACAAGGTATCATAGCAAATGAGTCGGTAAAACATCACTGGTTTGAAGAGCGTGAAAAATTGTCATGATATCATTTGTAATTCCTGATCTGGACTGCCGTTGGTTGGAGAAAGAGAGATAGAGAGTGAGAGGGAGAGATCTTGTAATGAAGGGGTTTTATTCCTCTTCACCATCTCCACCAGTCTCGGCCCCCTCTCTTCCCCACCACCCCACAGCCTTACCCCCAAACTGATGCCTGAGGGGGGAGATCCGAGCTAATGTAAGGAGGCAATAATTAAACATCCCGTGATTCTCAGCCAAGTGGCTTATAGGTGTTACGCTCTTAACATGAAGGCTTTATGACACGTTGTCCCATTCTTGAATGTGGCTTTTGCTCCTCATTACACATGACTCATGAGTGGTCGTGATGTGTCAGATTGGGCCTGTCCTGGTGTGTTGTGGTGATAGCAATGATGTTAGGGGAGCTAATACAGGGTAGGTAAGGAGTTAGTCAAATGTTGTCAGGTCTCAGCACTATCACACTAGAGGTAATACAGCTGCTGAGCATGTAATAGAGAGGGGGATGCATTTAGCCATTTTTACGAAATAAGAGTTAAAATATCAACATATGTATTATAAAAAGCAATCTGTTAAATACAGACATTTACTTGTATGATGTGGAAAAAGCTGCTCAATATCTTAACATTTGTTATTTTAACAGAAAATGGTTTAAAAGAAAAAATAAATAAATAAACTAAGTTATTAGAAAACATTTCAGAATATTCATTGTGTATTGCCAAATTGCATCATTTTTATTCACCAAAATCTTTATTATTTATGTACATATTTTAGATTAAAAAAATAATTAAAGGAATAATTCAAACGTAATATATTGTGTAATAATATCTGAGAAAGAAAATGAATAATGCACTATCATAAAAAAATGTATATACACCACATAATGTATTATGCAATAAAATTAGATGGATAAACCCTTATGATCTTTAACCTTTCTGTGCTGACAGTACAGTTGGCTGAGAGGCTGTGTGCAGGTTTGATGGATGCAAAGAATGGACAAACATCAGCTCCCTCTAAAACCACAATGGAGACCTTGGATCTAAATGTCATGGTTTCATAACGGATACACTGACATTTGTGTGATGGGATTTAGCCATGGGTTAATATAGCCATTGCCGGCACACTGCATTGATGTCCATCTCACTCGGGCTGTGAAGTCTATCTCACCATTCTTTTTTTTTTTTTTTTTTTTTGGTGCCCTCACAGAAGTTTCTTTCAAAGGGATGAATTGGATTCTATGCTGGTTAAAGCCAATTATTTTATCAGAAAAAAACTGTTTGATATGTAGGTTTGTTTTATATGATGTTAATGTGCCTCAGGAGCTGTTCAGATCATTCTTTTTTGGTGAGTGTTGGGCTGGGGGTGGGGGCTGTTGAGGAAGGCAGGCGATCAGCATTAAAATCAGAGCCATGTAAATCT
Source organism: Trachinotus anak (assembly GCF_046630095.1). Taxonomy (NCBI): domain Eukaryota; kingdom Metazoa; phylum Chordata; class Actinopteri; order Carangiformes; family Carangidae; genus Trachinotus; species Trachinotus anak. The sequence continues at coordinate 14,319,784 of NW_027273852.1, forward strand.
AATCAATTATACAGTTTTTCAGATAAAATGTTGGTAAATCAAAACACATTTTCCAAAAGTCACAGTATAATGAGAAATTTAAATTGGAAACAGAAACCATTTGTTTATTATAAATGCCAGGGTGAGGTGGTGACTTGCCATCCATAAATTTCGTTATCCTTTCATATTCCTTTTATCTATGACTACAGCTTTGGCACTCGTTCAAGATTTTAATGAACCCAGACTTCTGAGGCATCAAGGCCTAGTGATGCATTGTCCATTTGGATCAGGGTGTACAGAGGGGGGACAAAGGCAAAAAGCTTTTGCCTTTGACATAATATTTTATATTCTATTGCCTTACAGGGGGGTCATTAGGTGACTGCAACATTTAACAACATAACAGATTGACAAGAATAAACACATATTCAGCATATATCTGGAATTAGCTGCCAGACTGATGATCTTGTGTGTGTGTGTGTGTGTGTGTGTGTGTGTGTGTGTGTGTGTGTGTGTGTGTGTGTGCATGTGGCAGAAAAATAATTTTCTGTGCTTTATGAGGACACAGAGAACCCCCCTGCTCTGGCGCGACCTGGTGTCGGCTGCTTTCTTGGGCTCAGAGGTTCCTAGGGGAGACCAGAATGGAAGTTGAGCATCTTGCTGTGATCCAAAGAAAGTGTGCCAAATGCTATCAAAACTGGATTAGTAGACAACAATTGTGTTCGATGAACGGAAGGGGGAGGGAAAGAAGTAGTTTCCAAGTAACCCATGGATGGAATTTTCCAACTCCATTGCATTTTTATCCCATGTAGGAATAATGTGCACATAAGCCCCCTTTGTTTAGGAAGAAAATCTATATTGAAAAAGTCCAAGATTTCTTACTTGATCATGGATGAAGTGAAGAAGCAGCAAGCACAATGTATTTCAGATTTAATGTCTAAAAGCCATTGACCTATTTATATGTATTGCTCATTTCAGATGTTATGAGCAAGGAGGATCACTCGTGTCTCTGTTTACTTGTAATGAAATATGTTTTTCATGTGTTCATTATTTGAAAGAGAGGAAAAGTTTCTAGAGTGTCACTTATCCAACAAAAATGAACTGGACTGTAAATAATTGCAAATGGTCACATTAGTGGTTCCCAACATTTTGGCTTGTGACCCTTAAAATGAATCAATGTCTACACACAAACCCTTGCTATGGGTTGCAGGTATCTATCAGCTGTGAGACTGATATTTCCTTCTCAGATAGATTAAATCAATCATTTTATAGCCACTTACCAACAATTCAAAAATAAACAAACTAGATAGATAAAATATCAGTAATTTGAGAACTATGATTTTGTTTTTGGGGGTTTTTTTGTTAAGAAAAAAAAAAATTCTCAAAGATAATGCGACCCCATAGATTCATCCAGTTACACAACAGGGGGGCCTAAACCCCAGGCTGGGAAGCACTGCATTATATAAATGAGTTCACTGAACCATGAATGTACACTTTATGGCCTGTGCAAAAGTGGGGAAACAACAGTTGCTCTTTATGACTCTTATTTAAAAAAAAACAAAAAAAAACTCCCTATCTATCTCATGGCTGGAAGCTTCCTGCTGAAGCAAGAAGAAAAAATTGCCATCGTGGACTCAACACTTTTCCTCTTTTTTTAACTCGAGGTCTGCCACCGAATTACATCTGGCTCCACAACCTTCATGAAATACAGTAAGTCCAGCAGCACATTCAACATTTAAATACACCCACAGGCCAATGGCTGTCCTGAATGCTGACATTTGGAGCAAATCCCCTGCTGACTTAATCATGGCAAATATTGCGTGTCATTTGTGCACCACACTTGGACCTGGCTGATGGTAGTGGTAGTAATTCACCACTGCTGTGAGAGAGAACTCCTGGGGTGACGTGCCTTGTGCTCAGATCTCACTTCTCTCTTTGCTTGTATCCCTGCCGTTTTTCTCCATTGCAGGCTTCAGCCTGTCTCTGTCCCTTCTGTCTCTTAGAGCAGAAGGACAACAGAGTAATTGTAGAAAGAGACCATCTGTGACAAAAATCTTTACACTTTATCGAACCCCACAAAATATTAATAAGTGCTTGCTAAAGGTGACTTTTTTCATCAAAGGCGATTTATTTTACTTCTTTTGAATTATTATTGTTTTAAATAAATTACATTGTATCAAAAATATATGGTTTGATTTCTCTCACAAACACGGTTTCATCCTCTGCCGTCCCTCCCCTCTTCACAGCAGCACTGCCCGGCTGCTTGTCCTCTGTTTACCTTCCCATGTGCTTGTCGTCTCCCAGAGCCCGCCCCTCTCCGTGCTCTGACCAATGACATGACTCGGACAGCAACAAGGAACTTCTTACGCAGCCAATCGTTGCTTCTGCTCTTGGCGCGTCATCGAAGGAAACATGGCTGCGCACATAACCAGAGCTGTGAAACGACTTCTTCCACAGTGAGTCAGTTTATGTTATTTTTTTTTTTTACTTTACCCGTCTCTGAAATGCCCTGTCTCTTGTGGAAAAGCTCGCCCTGTGAAATATCCCTCCACGTCACGTCAGCAGCCGTCGGTTAAATGTCACTTGTTTGTGCAGGCTCGGGAGAAGCAGCTGCAGCAGTCGTATACCAGTTTGTCATCTCCGTCATGTTTCCTAAAATGTGAAGGAATGAAGGCTATTTGTTTGTTTAGTCCTTGAATGAGTTGGGAAACGCTGAAAAAAATGTGCAACACTGCTGAGCTCCAGTGGCTCTGAATATAGGCTTGGGCGGTATTTATATTTTTATACCTCAAATACATTCACAACATTTCATCTGTGTACAAGATACATTACGGTACTTTTTGATGTTAATTAATTTCTAAAGAAGTAATTGTCACAGTGCTGAACTGCCACAGTTACAGGGACAAGTCTTTTTTTGGGATTAAATACTTTTCACCTGTAGTCCAACTGTAGCACGGTGAATAAACTTAACGCGGCCATATTGTAGAAAGTGAGATTTCCATGTCTTTTCCTCTGTATAAATACTGTGAAAGTCTCAAAATGCTCAATCCATGGAGAAACCCACACAGCCTCTCTTCACAAACTGCCTTAAAACGAGCCATCAGGAGTTGTGTAATTTTGTGATGCCACAACTATACAGTCACCAAACTCAGCCATGCCCCCAACACAGTCCAACCTTTTTAATTTTTGTTATTTTAACTTTACTAATGACACAACACCAAGCAGTCTTTCCATTGCTGAGCTAACAAACTATAAGACAGGAAAATGTTAAGGAAGTTTGCACCATCTTTAGATGTCAGGGAGCCAATATATCATTGCACAGTCTCTCTAAGGATATAAGTGTTAGGGACCACTGTTTAAGTTTATTTCTTTCTGAAATACTGGCGCTTTTTAGTCTGAATTTGACTGTCTGTTTGGCTCATTTCAGTTTTTACCAATGACGTTTACCAAGCTAGAGTAGACTCATTACAATCTTAGTCTTTCAATTCCCTGGTAGGCCCGATTGTGTGTCACTCAGAAAATGGTCATCCAATGAGAAGAGGGGCTGACAGACTGACTCCACACTCTGTTCTTGCTAGAGCTCCAGAGAGAAGTGTGAGAGAGGATATGTAAAAACTAAATTGACATGGTTTTTGGTACTTTGTACTTTGGTATCACAAAGATATATTTGTGTGAATGCCAAAACTTCAAATAAAACACGAGAAAAGTGTGAAATATTGTACCTTTTTAAATACCATTAGAAACACAAAATTCTTCCAGTAATAAATACAGAAATACATGAAATTTGTTTCACATAACTTTTTTGCAAAATGTTCAATGCTGAATGCATAAAATAGAAAATTACGGTCAAGTCAGTTTAGAGCACACAAAAACCTGGTGACCAAGTAATTTAATTACAGTTTAAAGTAAATTATCATACCTTTTAATTAATTTATTTATTTTAAATTTGTGTTATTGGAATTCTTATATTTTGGCACAAGAGTATTTCAGGTAATTGGTATTAGACAGGACTGTTGTCTACTACTGTGACTTCTCTTTTCAAAATTAATTCATATATTTTTTTAGAAACAAATATCATCATCGACTGTATAACCCAGTTAAAAGTTCTGAAAGTATTATGTTATGAGGGAGTAGCTAACGCCCAAGTCTAATGGCAGTTTTTGGTTTTAGTGGTTTGTATTCTGTCACCATTTCCGTTCCATCCGCTCGGTACTTCTGTGCAGAGCATCTCCAGCTTTAGTTGTGGTTGCCTGGCAACCTCACTGTGATACCAAGAGTTCAGGAAGGCACGGCGTACTTTATTTTATTTTCTGAATGCATGTGCAATACTACTGAAGATACTGGCGACACCTTATGGTAGCCTTTTACTCATTACATGCATTTTCATCAGTTTTGAGAAACTCCTGTATGACTTGCATCATTTCTGCATGTTCTTAATTTTTCAGTATTTGTAGTGCACAAGGATAAAATGTTCAGTTTTAGTCATTTGGGGGTTTGTAGTTTTTGGTGCTGTAGAGTTGTATTGCTTTATGCTACTGTAAGTGGTGTTTCTAATATTGAATCTACCTCACTGATATAAGTGGACAAAATATTAGATACTCTTCAGACTTTACAGTAAAAATATTACTTCACTATCCAAAGTGCTTATTTGCATCTCATAAGAACATGTTCTTCGCACATTAATATAATTTGTATCTGTATCATCTTCAAATTCATGTCATGTTAATATGACTATGTTTCAGAAAGTGTTGGTGGTTTCTCGTGACAGCCAGTCAGCACAGCCACAGGTTTTCTGCCGTGCAACCTCACATTTCTTGTTGTTCCACTATAGATCACTTCTCGTGCACTCTGCACACCCACAAATGTTCCAGCTATCTAAACTAGAAACATTGTAAACACAGCCTTTCCTGTCAACAGTGTCTAATGATTGCATAACCACAGCCTCCAGGTGACTTTTTGTTTTTGTATCAATTGACCAAACACTTAATGGAATTATGATAGTGAAGGTTATTTGTGTCACTTACATTTGATCTTAAGCCATGATTAAACCCACTGAAAAACTGAAAGAAACACAGGTCCACGACATGAGTCATAACTGTAACTTAAAGCAAAGGTCAGTGGTGTACCTAATCAAAGGGAGAAAGGACTAAATGTCAGGATTTAGCCTTTGAGGCTTCGATTTTTGACTATTCTCTTTTAAATCTGTTTCAAGTCCCCCAACTTATTGTGACTGGAGTTCTCCTTTTAACAATACTGAGAAATATAAATACTTAACTGCGTATTAACTGTATGTGTATTTCTGAAAGTTTAGATCATCTGTCAGTTTGACCAACTCATGCTCCTCTACCTTTTGTAAATTGTCATGTCTCATAAGAAGTGTAATTAGAAAGTAATTAGAAACTTTCAACAGTCTGAATTAGGATCGAGCGATTGGACAAACATGTTTGCTGAGTCCGTTTATTTATTTTTTTCAGGTTGCTGCCGCATCTGGTGTAAAACCAATATAATCCCAAATAGGTGATTTTTGTATCCTTCTTGCAATGAGCTCTTCCATGATTGCATTTGCTGGAAATGGCCTGTGGGTAGTGGGGACTCCCTTGCCACCTGCACATGCTTACACATGCACACACCTTGACAACTGTATCGACAGTCGCCAGTTGTTGGACTGATGGGGACCGGCTGCAAAATTTTAGTTACAAAGTTTGAGTTACAACAAACTTAAGTGGGTTTAATATTCTAGTAATGTGTCTGAACTGGTCAACAACAGTGTGACATGTGGCTCTAATTCAAGATCCCTGAATTTCCAGAGGCACAAAGCTGATGATCCTGCCAAATTAGAGTGTGAAGTGACTGTCACGCCAGTGTGTGTGTATGTGTGTGTGCTTGTGCTTGTGGTGATGGCTTGAACATATTAGAAATAAACAATTTTCTTATTCTCAGTAATCCCTCTTTTAACTTCTCTCACATTTTGCTTGTAGTATGTTACAGTGATTTTATGAAGTGAAAGCTCCAATATTTAAAATAGATTTGTATGATATGTAATGCATGCATGACTTGTACACAGCATTGGCATTTAAAAATTAAATTTAGGCTGGTCTTACTAGGCAGCAGTACCTACATGGTTAAATGCAGCCCTCTCAGATGGCTGGAACTAGGAGAGGAATGTGTGTGCTTGTTTTATGGACAGCCTAGAGCCCTCGCCCTGGCATTGGCGGCAGACTGCTCTTTGTCACAAACACCCTCGTGTCAAAGATGCAACAGCATCCTGGAGGAAGCATTGACTGCTGCTATGAAGTCGACAAGTGATGAAAGTAGCCTAGAGGTTGTCAATTAAGAGAGCCAAGGCCTGGACCTTATAAGTTAATGGGCAGTTTCCCCTCTCAGGGCCTGCTAGGGCTTTATAGCACAGCTTATAAAAACCCCCAAGTGTAATGCACCCCTATAACGTTTTCAATTAAGAGAAGGGGCATAAAGCAGCGCAGATACTTGGCAGTCAAGCTACAATGTTTATAAAGTGGCATTTGGCATAAATTGGCATGGGAATTTTCAATTGCTCCAGTTGTTTTAAAGCAGCAGCTACTGTGCAGAATTTTATTTTGATGGCACTTCATGCTGACTGGAAGCATTACCGACTTCCTGGTGTCTTTCCATTACTAGCTCCTTTACCTTGGTCATATGGATGCACAGCCTGAAGTTTAAAAGCGCCGTCTTCTCAGTTGTAAAAGACATAATCACCAAGAACAGACAGAATTTTAATATACAGTTCTTATATCATTCATTCTTTATTAGTACAAAGTGTTGTTTTAAATGCTTTAGTCATTTCACAGTAAATTAGCTAATCAAAAACTGTCCTATAATAGTAGAGGAATTAACATGTAAACCGAAGAAAACTGAAGAAAAGAAAATAAACCTGAGTAATTTATTTGTCAACATAATTAGCTCTTGTACACAACGAATTTCTTGTTTGTCATGCTATTAGAAATAAGCAGTCTTTAAAGAAAATCCCTTCACTCATCTGGTGTCTTCTGTGGTCGAACTGGCTTTGGCTTCTGGTAGAAAAATAAATGAGTGTTGAATAAACACCAGTGTGCTGACACCTCATTTCCTCATTGATTGGTGGTGGAAGCTGAGCTTGAGGTGTGTGGCCATAATCCAATCAAGCAAGAAAACAACCATGGGTACTGTGTAACCAAATTCTGCAGCTACGGGAGGGTTAGCAGGTTGGCAAAGTTACCACACACCCTAAACTTTATTTCATGGTTTATCTTATCTTTTGCTAAACACATATTTGACCTTGCCTCATAGTACCAGAGTTTTGGATTTTTTTTATTGCTTTTCAAAGCCTATCATCTTCTTTTTCCTTTATATTATATGAGACATCTAGTCTCACAGTCAAGAAAGAGCTGATTTGTTCGTCAAGCTGAAAGAAACAATAATGATGAAATATGTGATGGGGTTCAAGTAACCTAGACTACAACATCACTGCGTGTGGATCTGTTTACCAGTCCCTACCAGGATACTTTTTTTTTTTTTTTTGCACATTGCCTTTTTTTGAGCCAATGAATCAATAAATCGCTCTATTACCTGTTGTTGACCCAGCTAATCTTGCCTTTGAAATTTGTTACAGAGCATTAAGTTAACACATGTTGCTGTGTGAAAACAAAACTCCAGTAACTGGCGTGGAGACCAGCTGAGTAAACGTGGCTGGGGGAGCAGTGTGGGGTGGCAGAGAAGAGAGGCCTACACTTGTCCTAGGGCTGACCAAGGTGGATCCATACGGCCAACAGATGGATATGTTACCCCGTATCCCTGTAGAAGAAAAAACAACCAAAACAAGTGTCCCTGCTCTAGTACTGAAGCCTTTGATCAACAGCACATCTTCGACTTCGGAGTAGGACTTCTTAAACCCCAGAGCGCACATGGAATCGCATCTGTATAAACACAGCCTGGGAGGAATGTGTGAACAATGCAACAAAAGAATTTTGTTCTAGAAACGTGGGGTGGACTTGGCTAACGGGTGGTTTATGTGGTTTAGAGCTTGAGCGTGGTGGTCGGATTGAATGAGAAGCTGGGGAAATATCCCCTGTTTTTAATGATAACACAAGTGGGAAACTTGTGTTTCTGCTTTTTACAGATGTAAGCCAATACAAGTGCTGTGATGAAATGATCCCTTTTAAGACTAATGTATGGTGTCCAAAAAATTTTGACATAGCAGTTTGGTAACCATAGCACTTCTTGTCCTAACCTTTGAGTCAACTGGCTGTCTGCTGTATTTTTTACACAAACTCTGTAAACCATTATTGTTGTAGTCTTGTGTCTCTGCAGTGTATCTGTCCAAGCTACTTATCCTTAAACCATTTACATATTATGATCATAATCTATTTTGACAGTGAATAGCCATCAAATTGTTTAAATATCACACACAGAGCTCACTAGAGAGACCACCCAATATTCCACTGATCGCCATGACAAGTTGCAGCCTTTGTTGATCTATTTATTGAACTGTATTAAAGCAGTTTCTGTAGGAATAACCAAAAATTTCTACTAAATAAAGAGTGTGTTGGTCTGGTACAGTTTAACTCATGTAGCATTAATTGGGTAGCAGGCAGAGTTACGTGTGTGGGCAGGATATTGCTTCCAGGTTTGTAGTCACCACCTCTGTCATAAGGCCAAAGGGTGCTCTTTTGGCTGTTCAATAGATAAAGATTTAGGTTCAGTTTCCACCTCAGAAACCTGTAGGGCTACATTTTCATCATTGACATTTGATAATTTTTATCAGTTATAAGGGAAAACTGTTTGTTGTCCTGTTCCCTTTTTTTCTGCCACGATGGTGCTTTGGTCTTCTCACGGCACTGAGGTTGGCTCATTGCCATGGTGATGGTCGGCTAGTTTCAGGGCGATGAGGTGTAATTTACCCAGCATTTCCTGTCTGATACACAGCATCCTAATGAGTAAGAGGCCTGCTTTTATAGCAGAGTGTTTGTTAACCAGACACAGCAGGGGTGTGTGTGTGTGTGTGTGTGTGTGTGTGTGTGTGTGTGTGTGTGTGTGTGTGTGTGTGTGTGTGTGTGTTTCCACACATGTGCACTTCTATCTTTGTGAGGACCAGTTTTGGTTACAGACCTTACAGAGTGAGGACATTTTGGGAAAGTGGGGACACTTGGGGTCCTTTGACGTGAGGACCAGCCAAAGACCTGATATTAAGGTTCTGGTTAGAACTAGGGTTAGGGTAAGGGCTGGAGTTAGGCCTTTAGTAGTGATGGTTAAGGTTAGGGGAAGGTGTGATGGGATATGTTATGTCAGCAAGAGTTCTCACAAACAGGTGTGTGTGTGTGTGTGAGAGAGAGAGAGAGAGAGAGAGAGAGAGAGAGAGAGAGAGAGAGAGAGAGAGAGAGAGAGAGAGAGAGAGAGAGAGAGAGAGAGAGATTTCCTTTGCTTTTCTGCCCTCACATACTTGTGTGTGTACACTTATGAGTGGGACTATGTATGATGGTGCATGGGTCCATGCTATGGCTACGTGGCTGCAGTTCTTGCTTTAACCCCTCGGTGTCAGTGTTGACAGCGTGACTTGTGATGAGGACTATGAGAGCAGCTCGGGATACTTGTTCTGGTACCAGCTGAAACTTAATCTTCTGAATTTTCTTAAACAGTTCCACACTGTCACTGAGTGACAAAGCAGAAAGCTTGGTTCATATTTTTAACTGTGTCTGCATAATGAAGTGGTGCTGCCCAGAGAGACATCTTGTCACTGTGAAAAGAAGTATTAGTAATATGCGATATTATTATAAGTAGTACAACTAGAAGCAGTGCTGGTGGCAAATGGTAGTAGTATTGTAACAGTTAACTGAAATGAACATAACAAAAGTAAATTAAAGTGAGTCTGTTTAAAGATAGAATATTACATGCTGCTGAAATAAATGGCTAAAAATATACCCAAGCAACTGGACTCTTGCAATGCAAATAAGGAGATATAGTGGTGACAGTGATCTAAAGGACCCTGAGGACCCTTTTTTGTGTGTTTGTTGGTCCTTCGGCCTTGAGGAGAAATCACTATAACATAGTAGTTTCATAGTGTAATTGAACTTGGCATTGTATTTCTCCTCTGACACCAGTGTTTTCATCTTCTGCACAGTAAGAATACATGTCTCATTGACCAGTCCATATTGGACAGATGATAAGTAAAACACAAAACCCTCCACTGAAAACACAACAACTGTGATCTGACTTCAGTCTGAAATTCTAAAAATAAAGACAAATCGTTTTTCTGATTTATCTGGGCTTGCAGAGAAGAGTTGGCTGGTTGCTTTTGGTATTTTGCCATATTTGGAAGTGGCTTATAACTTCTCCTCACATCACTGGCACAAGTTGCAGACAGGCGGCCTCCTGTTAGCACTACACTTCATTAGAACCAGGTTTCAGTGGTACCACACACATTCAAACAGCAGGGCCATCTCCCTAGCATCAAAGGAGATTTTATACAAAGGGTTGTCTCTGTGTCTGTCTTCCCATCAGTGTCTGCTAATGATGCATGCTGCACACGTTTGTAACATTGACACCCTCCTCTCCCTATCACTCATTCACACTCTCCATCACTGCTTCCATCTCTCTCTATCTCTCTCTCTCTGTCTGTCTCGCTCTCTCTCTCCCCCTTCTGCCTTTCGTGGTGTTTGTTTGGCTGCTGGGTTTTGTTTGTTTATTGTTTCCAGATGGCAGATGCAGACTTCATTTGTGTGGCTTTCAAGTTCCCAGAGAGCTTTTTACTGCCTTGGCTCAAGCGCTTATCCTGTTTCCTCTAGCCAGGCTTTATGATGGGCCTTTTATATGTAGCAACTGGAAACAACTGTCACTACCAGTCTGCATCAGGGGGAACAGGAGAGAGCCCATGGAAAGTGTCTTTTTTTTTTCTTCTTCTTCTTCTTCTTCTTCTTTGCGCTCTCCATCTGAACATCTTCATTAGTGACAGAGCAGTCGATCCTTAGATAAGGACAATGTTTTTCTTTTTTCTTTTTTTTTTTTTTAAATCCCCATGGGTGAACTTTACTGGCCTCACAGAATAAGAGAGACTACCATTGATCTTGTTCACTACTCAGTTCAACTGAATCATCGGCAATCCCACAGAGAAATGGGATGAAATGTGCAAAACTAATTCTTTGTTGACATGATGGTTAGGCAGCGTGCTCGCAGTAGTGATGAAGCTGGTAGTATGTTGTTTTCAGGACCTTGCTGAGTCTAGTCTGGGCATCATTAAGCTCTGTGACATCACTTATTTACAGGAACCCAGGAGGGCGACTCACCCAGTAAATGTGGGGGAGGACCAGTGCATGTCTTTACTCATCGGATGCGGTTTTAAGACGGAGCAGTAATCAAAGCTCTCGGCTATATAAAACCCACCCCTTCTCCTTAAGGAGGCCTTTTCTTCTGGCTGCTGCTGAATGAGTGATTACCCTGGCATTCCAACCTGCCTAATCCCATTTCTAGCAGTGATTTAACACAGAATAGCAGTGGCCAAGGAACTGCATTCACTGACCTACCCCCCAAAAGCTAGTCACTGGAAGGAAATGTCAACCTGTTTTGTGTCATATTTCACATATTAACAAAGAGGGGGCCAAGCGGACACAATTTGTCAGTTTAAAGCAGTTTGGAGGATCCCAGAGAGCCAGCTGTATCCCTGTCCCCTTCTTCATGCGCTGAAAGTCGGAGCACGTGCCTGAGATGACGTCAGCTCTAATCACAGGATAATTATGTGTTTGTTTACTATCTGTCAGGGTCCATGGTGTGTGCCAAGATAGAGGTAGCGCTGCCGTATAAGTCGAGGATGGCGACACAGTCATTACACTAACCCGATCGTGACCCTGCACGAGGGGATCCGAGCTGAAGTGTGAGGGGATCTGACTTTAATGTTCACGTAATCAGTGGTGTTTGTGTTTTACCACCACTGAGCGCCTGGCTGGCCAGGCTAATCTCATCAGGGTTTGGGCTCTGGTGCTGGGGTGAGCGAGAGGACAGCCCAGAATGACCCATATCTCCATGCCAGGATGGCTACAACACTCCGGCTCTGCTGTGCAGTTCCATCAGAGTTTACTACAAGGCCCTTTGCCAGGGTGTTTACTACTGAACTGTCTGGCACAACAAGATAAAGCCTGTACTAATGCCCTCTAAGGACCCAGCCACTCTCACTATAGGAGGGTCTACTCTTTTTCAACATGCCAGGCTCTTTGAGACTATATAATCACATCGCGCCGCAAAATGGGGAATATAGACTGGGTGTACATTGTAACAGCTGTCCATAGTGTTAATAGATAGTAATTTGTTGCCCTAGTGTATCTGCATGGGGTGGACAAAATGAGTACTGTCATTTCACAATAACAATAAACTTTATTTGTATAGCTCTCCTCAAAACAGATGTTGCCAAGTACTCGACAGGGAGGGGAAAGGGTGAGAAAGAGGCAGGAGAAGACTTCAAGTTGCTTTTGAACAAATCAGGTAAAATATTTGGATTTTCTTATGTTTCATTCAGAAGATGATGTGTTTGGTTTCTTAATGTTACCCAGTCCCTTAGAAAGCCTCACGGCACATTGCATCTTTTCTCTGTAGCCTTCAGCAGTCTATGTAAACTTCTACCTGAGTTCTTCTTGAGTCTGTCTGACTGTGAATCATATCTGAAGATTATAAGCTTCTCAAAAATAAGATTTATTGCAGGGATGAAGTGTTGATGTTGTAGCTGTGAATTTAAAGCATCAGGTCAACAGATGGTTAGACCACAACAGTTAGCAGTTTGCTGTCTAGTAAAACTGTTACTGGTCAGATTCTGACAGGCTCACTGTTAGCTGTTAGCTGTTCTTACACTAGCTCAGTGTAAATAGTCAAAGAAAAATCAATTCAGGAATCAGTGTGGCATGAATTTGGATAACATTTGTTTATATGATTGTACATAATAAACGTATAACGTGGATTGTGTCATGATTTAATTTTCAGTGGAAGTTAGTAATTTCAACCAAGTGGCCATTAACCCCCATCAATTTGGTACATGACTAAAGCCACATTCAGGCTGACTTAATCCTATTTCTGCCGTTAGCCTTGTGATCATCCCAAAGACTGATACAATAATCGTCTCTATGATCACTATGTCACTATGAATATTGTAAACCTCAATGCAGTGTTACGTTATCTTGACTGTCCTCATGTAAAAAAAAACAAAAACAAAAAAAACCCCATGTAAGCAGCTTATTACAACTCACAGTCACTATTCATTGTTGGCGACCTCGAGTGGCAATGCTAATTATGACAGTAGCAAAGGAGGAAGTTAGGTGACGAACTGCACATATATAGTGATTGTTGTGAAACTGAGAGTGAACATCTTTCTCTGAACTGAGCCAAAATGTTTTTTGTGCTTAAACCCAACCAAACCATGATGCTCCATAAGCTTAACCATGTGTTTTTATTATTGTAACCATGACGATAGCTCCAGTACCAGTACATGTAAAGGTCCAACACGCATGCTGCCATAGGGGTGCTATTTCAGAAGACATTCCCATAGGTGGTATTAGAGTAAAGTCTTTTAAGATTTAAGGCTGTTTGCTGACTTTGTAAAATGCACATACCTTATAAAAAATAGAAATTCAAATTTTTTACCCAAATTATTATTATTATTATTATTATTATTAGTAGTAGTAGTAGTAGTAGTAGTAGTAGTAGTAATGATAGTTTTTTTTCTTATTATTGTTGCTGTTAATGAGTAAGTTAATTCATTGTTAGCAAGTTGTATAAAAGGCTTGTTTGTGGTTCTCCATTGTGAAATACCCACTATTACACACACTGCTGTTGTTTTAGGGAGCTGACACTGTTGCACTCTCTCTGCTGCACCCATGGGAGGTCAGAAACCTCCACAGACCTCTCCTTCAACTCACCATCCAACCACTACACACACACACACACACACACACACACACACACACACACACACACACACACACACACACACAGGTCTAATTTAACCCAGTGGATATTTTTGAGCCATTTCAATCCCCTGACGTCTGTGAGCGTGTGTATGTGAGGACACAGGGGCATAATAAAGGAAGTTCCATTATGCGAGGGATGGATAGTTTTCCTATTTTGCTGTCAAAATGTAATTCTAAATATTTAGTTTTCCATTTTATAACAAGGCTAGTCATTGATATGGATGCCAGGAATGGCTGCACCACCCTTTTGTGAGTACCTCTTGATCCACAGTTCACATTTACTTATGTTTCATCAGCCTTGCTAGGCTCCAAGTAAAGCACACAGTCAGTATCTATCCACACCAAAACTTAGATCCAGCACAGTCATATAACATAAAAGAAAGTTTGTGTACCAGCCTATGACCTCTTACAATTCACCTTTATGGTAATATAACACATGCTCTCTAGATGGCAGATGTAGTATTGTGTTCACTAAATGGTGTGGGGAGAAGCATATTGTGTGCGGTATCCAGTTTTGCAAAGGTTTGATTGGCTTTTAATTTGAAATAATAATGAATGCAGGATACAGCCATCTGGGAACATGTGTTCAGATCAAAGAGTCCATTTAAAACAGTTAAAACTCTCACCTTGGCCTAATTATCACCTAATAGCCGATGTGGCAACAAACAAGTAATTAATATCTCTTTTGCTTCTATTAGCTGGACCCATGAATCGAGGCACCTCTGCAAATGGTAATAAGGGTTTTTGTTGATGAAAATTGACCCTGTGTGCTAAATACATTGTAGATTTAATTTGGATTTTAACTTGATCCTTCCTAACTTCAAAATCTTGGTCGCTTGCTGTGGCTGTATTCTCTCTCCCATATTGACCAGATGTTCGTCCCAGTGTGAGTTCGTGCAGAGCTTCAGATAAATGGGGAATTATGAGAAATTATTAGACAAAGAATTTGTGTTCATGAAAATGCATCAGTTGTAATACAATCTGTGTTCTTCACAGAAAGGTAGGCTACCCTCTGTAATGTAAATTCCATTAGCTATTCATCAAACACATCAGGTTTTTAGACTGAAGATGTGTCACCTATATGCTCACAACTGGTATGTTTGTTTAGCCAACAGCATGCTACCTAAGCTTATTAAATCAATAGATTAAAAACATGTCTTGCTGTGCTGTTAAAGCCAAGAATACACACACACACACACACACACACACACACACACACACACACACACACACACACACACACACAGCCCAAACAGCATGGTAAGTTAGCTTATCTTTGATGT